>NC_090448.1:366562876-367187876 GCF_031143425.1 Pleurodeles waltl | reverse complement strand
AACTGTTGTGGCTTACAAACGAAGTGTAATTGACATTGATGGATAAAAACATGGAATTTGTTACTATCTCCATGAAAACGTTCAGGTGCTGCTAAGGGCACAGCATTAGGAACATTAACAGTAACCTCAACTGGGGGAGGCAAAGTTGTATGTTTCGATGGCACCCCTGTCTCTGAGGAGGTTTTAAACAAAGGCGTAAAAGCTATGTTCCACTGAGATCCCCTAAATTTATACCTGCTTAAATCCTGTTTTAAAGAGGTATTCTCCATCTTTAATCTCTCTATTTCCTCTTGCATATGTTGCAAGATGCCAGACACTGATTCATTATGAGCCAAGTCTTCATTTAGGGCCTGCGCCATATCCGTGACGTCAATGCCCTCTATTTCTTCCCCGGTATTCATCGTCCACCAGAACTGAAATTTTTTAAGGCTTGTGCTTCTGTCAAAGCCCAGCTCACCTGAGTTCTTGTTCAGTTCTGATGGAGGTTGAAGACAATCCGACCCCACCCTGAAACTGCTTGTTCCAGCACACTAGTTTTTAAAACAGTGCACTAAGAACAGAAGCTCAAGGGAAGGGGGGAAGTGGATAAAATAAAAAAAGAGACAACACCGTTCTTGCGTTTCCACTGTTGAAGTGCTGCACAAATCTGCGGCCCTTTCTGACTTCTGTAGAAACTGGTGCCTAATGAAACATAAATAAAGAACAGATAAGTGCAACCTATTCCTAAATGGGTTCCTGACTATCTCTTTATTTATTAGAAATTCTCTTCTAAAAGTACCTCTTGGATCCTGGTCTCTAGTTTCCAGGTTTGGAATGTGTTACTGCTCTGGGATGTGCTTTCTATTACTCTAAAGCTTCTAAAACATTAAACAAATACCGTTATCAGAATTACCAATATCAAACATTCATCATAATATAACTAAAGCCTAAATTCCCAATAGCAGACTCACTTTTCCCATATTTCCAGAATCTTTTATAAAAACAAATACTGTACTTTTACATCAAAATACAGCATGTAATTTGTGCAAGTCCTTGATTTACTGTTTGCCTTGCTGTTAATGGTTTCCACTTTTCGATTCTTAAATGTTCCATAAAAAAAAAAACAATGTTTGTTTACAAAGTTCCGCAAAGTATTCTTGTAACAAAGGGTTTGAATCACAATGTTCGTGGAAGGTATCTTGTTTCCAATGGTCTATACTCGAATCCAGAAATTGTTGTCAAAGTTCTTTCAGGTAATAAAAGGTTTTGCACTTACTTGTTGCTGGCAAGAGATACTGATCAGTCTAACCTTGTCTTCTTTCTCTTTTGCAGGTCGCTTGTAGGAGAGCGGCTGAGGCAAGGAGGAACCGGAAACCAGAAGAAGGAAGAGCCAGCAGCTGCGCCCATTGAAGCCAATGAAAGTCAGGAGTGTCAGCGCCGAGGGATCTGTTCTCAGGTAAGCGGGAGGTAGACGAGCACAAGCACTGGGTGAGGCTCAGGGGCTGCCTTTTATAGACAGGGCTGGGTGTGGTTTGAAGAGCTGGGTGTGGTTTGAAGGGCTGGGTGTGGTCCTCACATGCTGCACATGTTCTTGAAAGGTGTGCAGAGCTGGGTGTGGTTTGAAGAGCTGGGTGTGGTCCTCACATGCTGCACATGTTCTTGAAAGGTGTGCAGAGTTTCAGTTATTATGCAAATGAGTTGAATTAACACATGGCCTAGGGAGGAGTGTTTTAAAGAAGCCTTAGTAAAAGCAAGGCCCAATGTGTAAACAAAACAGCACATTAAACAACATACACAGAAGCCTAGGGGGGGGAAGGTGAGATAACAAGAAAGGCTTTCAATAGTAAGTTTAAAAGGGAGCTATTACAGAACCCACTAGTGCAGTGAGAGGGGACATGCTCTTTGCTGTGCACAAACCCTAACACTCCCTCTCTCTCTCTCTCTCAGATGATGGGTGTGATGAGTGTGTGTACTAAGGTGTATTAGAATGTGTAAATGGACTAGCCTCTAATTTCAGACTGCTGTATCAGATGGCATGTATGTATTGTAGTGTGTGGGAAGAGACTGGTCTCTCCTGTCAGTTGTCTCTCTCAGATGACGGTATGTGAGGTAGGGTGGGTGGAGGGACTGGCCTCTCCTTTCAGATCTCTTACTCACTGAAAGGGTGCTCGTAGCAGGGCCTGGGAAGAGCTTTAAATCTACTCACAATTCTTCCCAAGCCAATTGGTGTGAATAATAGACTGTGACAAACACCCTCTCCATTAAAACTCCTTCCTGCAGTACCAAGTGTGAATACTAAAGTGTATTCAAAGGCCACCTACTCCTTTCTACTTTTCACGCTTCTGTGAGAGTTTGCTCTTGCAAGACTCACAGGGACCTTTCACTCCCACGAGACCATGAAGGCTCATGGGAAAAACTGGCCTCTCAACCAATCACATGGCTCCATTTTTGATTTTACATCCTCGTGGAACTCTTGCGAGCCCAAATGCTAAAATAAACAATGATTTTACACCTTAATTACACCTTAATTACACAGAAACTACTGAACAGATTTACACCAAACCACCAAAAGCAGAATCTGTGGACAAAAGTTAGCTTCTTCACGAATTTAGTGTAATTCCGTTCAGCATTTTTTTCTGTAACCCTGCTTAGAGAAGTCTATGGAAAATGTATGGGGATTTTATAATTTAGGACCCCCATTTTTGTGGCCCCTGCTTAATGGAAACTTTCCAATGAAGAGCTGAAGTGGATGAACTGTTTTTTTTGTGAAGATTCGTCAAACAGGGACAAAGTTCTTAGCAAACCAAAAACAGTCTGTCTATGGAAAAGCAGACCAAACCATAACTTCCTGGTAGCGATCGCCGGCCAACCCTCCCACATGCAATCAGCCCCATGCCACACACGGCCTCAGCTGAGCACGTTGGGTGATGGCCACAGGGACTGGCCTACAGCCAGTCCTTGTGACCAATCCCTCAAAGAAAGTAAAACTGGGAGGGGGGCATGCAGTCCTCTCTTTTCCTGGGCTGCTTTTGGCCTCAGGGACCCATCCCCCAGAGCCTGCCACATTTATTTAGGGAAGGGGTACATGTCCCCCCCTCGGTGTGCTGTTTTTTGGCCTCAGGGACATCCCCTGATGGCCCAACACTGGATTTATGGGTGGGAGAGGGGCACACAGCCCCTCCTCCTGGGCCAATATTGGCCCCACACCCCCCCAACTCCCTGGGCCCACCCATATTGTCAATAGGGAAGGGGGCTCCAGGCCAATTTCTGGCCCCGGGGACCCTATCGCCTGGGGCCCAGTCACATTATAAAGGGAGAGAGTGAGGCTCACAGCTCCCCTCCCCAGGCCAATTTGGCCCTGGGAACACCATTGCTCTGGGCCCCCACCTTTTGATATGGTGAGAGGGTATGCAGCCCTCCTCCATGGAGCAATATCGGTCCCAGGGACCCCCCTATCCTGGAGCCTGTCCAATTAACAATGGGGAAAGGAGGATGCGTGGCCCAACTAGCCCCCATCCCCTGGTGCCCGGCCAATAAGGAGTAGGTGTCCTGAAGCCCACCCTGGGCACCCACTACATTCTTGTTGAGAGCTGTGAGGGGAGCCCCAAGGCCCCCATGGCCCAACTAGCTTCCTGCCTCCAGCAGGAGTCATGGTGCAATAGATGCCTGTGTCGCAGACAGGATTGTTTTTGTGCAAGAAGGATCAACTACCTGCACAAAAATAATCTGTGGAGGCTTTTCCCCATTTCTATGTGTGCAGCAGAATGCAGCACACATAGAAAGAGGATAAAAATGATTACAATTAAAAAGTAGGAAACTGCTGGAAGAAAAAGTCAAACTTCTTGTGGAATTAGCTTGCATGCATGTACTCACTTAGGATGATGAACACTCACCTACCTTGTGTTCATTGTGGGATGCTTCGTCAGTGGGTTAAACAAATGGCACTGGAAAACATTTGAGAGTTTTTGCACTTCACTCATTGTATAGTTTTGTAGCAATGGGTTCCATTGTTTGGATAAAGTTTTGTCCTTTAAGTTGAAATTGGTGAAGCCGTAGCCATGTGCAGCATGTTTAACAGGGCAGGACACTGTAAACGTAGTCTGTGCCACGAAACAGGCCAAGCCCATTTGCTGCATTATTCTTTTTTAAAGCTCAACTATGAACTTTTAAATTAAAGTTTGTGCTTTATTTATTCACCTAAGTTAACTATGAACACATCTCTAGACCAGTCAAACCGAGTTGTTTCAGTGTCTTTATTAGTTTCTCCCTGTCTGTCTTGTCACTCTTGGGCACGAAAAAGAAGTTGAGAGGATGTCCTCACACATCTGCCAAGTGTGATGCTTCATCACTGGGCAACCCCACACTCTCCAAAGCCTTGGTTTGATGGAGAATGGGCCTACACCCTGGGATCAGGGAGGCACTTTTCAAACTAAGGATACATAGAACAAGTTAACAACTAATGTGGTGACCCAGTGTGAATTTTTCTCAGCGGGGTAGCACTCGCTATTAAAAACTGGCCCGGGAGTATAGAGGAACTAGAACCCCCAACCCCACTAAAGTGTTGATATGTTTCTGCCAAGGCAGGCGGCTTCTGCGAGTCCACAGTATTCATCAGGACATGAACAGGATCCTAGAGAAGTGTACACCCCTTGCATACACTATTAGAACTAGAAAGTACATGAGCTGGTGCTCTCAAGTCCTGTGATCACCTGCAGAAAGAAAGTATAATATGTGTTTCAAATAGGATTGGGGCTTGACATCCAACATACAAAATACCATATGGGGTGTGATTGTGTCAGTGCATTTGTGTATCACACACACTTACAATATCTGTGCAGTGTCAGACGGTGAACAGTTTTAGTATTATTCCTACACACGTTAAGGGCCAACTGAACCCCTTGAAGGAAAATGAAAATAGTCTTATAATAGTAAACTAAAACTTCTGTCTTTGGCCCATTGAAAAGGTGGCATCTGCTATTATATGTCTGTGTTAGGACTTCAGCACTATATAAAATACCTCACTAGGATGAACGCCACAACTTCATCTAGAAGTATGGCAATCTCATCCGTTCATTTTTCTGGCAGCGATAACATGCATACCGACCAGTTAGAGATTTGTCCCTCAAGACATCTCATTTTTTCCTTTCTCACTCAGACAACATTAACAATTTAAGATGTAAACTCCTTCCTGCAGTTTGCTTATTTCATGGACATAAAGAGCAGTCCTAACATTTCAGCACCCTTGTCAAACGGTGTCAGCTTGGAGGGGCCAGAGGTCTGGTTCAAAACCCCTGCAACGGTGAATACATAAAAAAGTAGACACAGTGCACACTTCGTTTTTTTTTAATGATACACATAACACCAGTGGAAGGTAGCATGAGGCAGCTCTCTGGGTCAGTTACTATTTACTTGCACTCTTTTGATTAGTGCTGGCTCTGGCGGTGGTCTCCTGCTGACTTTTTACGGATTCGCTGCTTGCTAACAGTGCCTTGTGTGCCCTTGTAAGGTAGCAGAACAATGCAGAGGAAGAGGCCGGTCTATGCGGCGTGGGAACACGGCAGAGTGCTCCAATCTTGCCACAGCATGAGGAAGAACGGAAGCATTGCACCTGGTCTGCAAATGTTGGGTCACCAGCCGGCCACTGAGTGGTGACTCTCAATGATAGGCAGTCTGCCACTGACCTTATCTGCTGCTGCGTTCTCCTTCTTGCTGCTTCTGGTGATGTTAGCGGGGGGGTGCAGAGGGGCGTTTGTGTTCACAGGTCAGATCCTCTCCTTCCTCTCACCTGAAGGGCCTATTCAGGTGCTAAATAGAATTATGAGGCCCTGGGAGTAGTTGAGGAAGAATAGTATATGGAGGGGAATTCAGGGAGGCAAGATAATTAATGCATCACCGGAAGAGAATGGACAGAGACTAGGAAACCTGAAATAAATTGAATGATTTAAAGCAGGTTTCTGGGCAAGCTCAGTGCACCCTGGCCCATGCGTCCATTGCAGATGCCTGACTTCAGCTCCAGGAAATGAATATCCTTGTCAATCCTCTTACTCAGGGATTCGTAACTTCGTTTACACATTAAGTATACTCCATTACCACATCAAAATGCAAGAAGGTACGTCCTATACAGATTAAATTCTGCTTCAGGTCATTTTCTGAGGAATTATATGTAAACTGACCAGGAGAGTGTTGCCACATTGCTAGTCTAGCTGGTTGCTCGCTTCAACATCTCTCCAGTTTGTTTCCTCCTGCATCGAGGGACTTCTAGCCTTACTTCCTGCCTGTTGCCTCTAATGGGCTTCCTCACCTGCCTCACTGACCTTCAAAGCTGTTCTCTAGAAGTTACTTTTTTTTTCCTTCAAAAATCTGCAACTTTTTCCAGTCTGTTTCTTCCTTCACTCATTGCCTAGTTCTCACTCTGAATTTGAGTGTGATGCAAGACAGCAGAAGGCACTTTCTTTATGCAAAGAAAATCTCTTCTTCACTAGTTAGATCTGACCCCTGACAGTGGTGGTGTGAAGCTAGTGCTGAACCCACTCATCAGCAGCCCACAGCACAAATCAGCTCAAGAGTACCTCCTTGGCTCGATCATGTTGAGAAACGTTTGCATGATGGGATTAGGTGTGGGCTCTGCATGGATGCTGGCTTATTGACTTGGCCCAACATCAATTTACATGTCATAAGACCAACAAAAGGTTCATCCATGTAAACAGGACAGACATATTACTGATAAGCCAATTTCCTGTTATTTCTAGACTGAACACCCTGTATCTAATGCAGCTCTAATACTGCACTTAAAATACTGACATAAGGCACTTAGAAACAGCTAGATAATGCACTTCATTACACCATGTGTAATGTCCTTGAGTCCCAGGGATGTGAGGATCTATTACTACCCAAACTAGGGCCGGTTTTAGGCATGTGCAGGGTAATAGGTGGCACAGAACACCACAACAGTAAACCACCAAAGGGGCGCAACTGCAGGCTCTGTCCAACAAGATCCGTCAGGCTTAGCCCCAGTGCTGTGTGCTGCGGTGCATAGGCTGCAGCATGTTGGGCAAAATCTGAATGATGAATCATGTGCATCATGAAACCTACCTGAATGAGCCTCAACAGAAGCCTGAAAGCAGCTGATGCCTCTGGAGAGACATGCATGGGACACACATCACATTTCCTCCCTCTCACCCATCCTACCTGTCCTTGAAATTTCAGCTGCTATGAGGCAGAATCATTCACATGTCAAGCATTGTGTAAGGAACTGACTAACTTGGAACTGACCTTGTCAATCCTCAGTGGACTTACATTAACAGGCCTAATGAAACTTCCCCTGTGAGGGTCTATTGTATTGGCCAGCCAGCCTCTGGGGAACAGGCAGAGTGCAGATTTGGAGACAGGAGAGGTGGTCAGGCGATCAAGGAAGGGAATGGACAGACAGACTTGAGGAATAGGAGTGGAGAGCAATTTGGGTCATGCTAAAAAATTAAAGGGTGTAGAGAGATCCTGGAGAAAGTGAGAATGGAATAGGAGAAAAGGGGAATAGGTGGAAGTGAGGACAGAATGTGTAGTGTAAGGAAGAGAAGCAGGAGAGTACGGGAGAGTGATAGGCTGGGAGAAAGATGAGCAGTGATGGAAAGTAGGGGAATCCTGTCAGATCCCAGTTCTGGCAATTATTTCCAGAGAAGTATGCTGAATTTGAGCTTCTGTCATGATCTGGCAACAGAACGTAATTCAGCAGTGCCCAAATGCTCTCTGCATTCTGTTTTGGAGCAGCAACTTAAAGAAAGTGGGAGGGATTTCTTCTTTTAACATCCAGCTGAGCCCAAAACAAATGCCAGATTTACAGGTCCACCAGCCCTCCTTTAGTTCAGGTATCATGTTGGTTGGGAGCCATCTTGAGTCAAACGCCTAGATGCCAGTGCCATGGAGGGAAACAAAGGCACATAGTCTGTCATCTCTTCACAAGTACTTAAGAAAAACTAATGAAGGCAGACTTTTAACTTTGTTCAGTACCCTTTATCTCTCTACATGAGTAATTAGCCACATATTGATTTAAGGCATTTCCAATTGTGTTTATTTAAATATTTTAAAGCGCTACTCATCCCAAGTGTAGGGCGTCAGAGTGCCTCACATCACACACAGAGGTACAATAGATCGTGCAATTGGTAAATCAATGTACAGGAATTGTTATTTTAGACAAGGAGGGTTATATGATGTAGGAATCATAAATCATCCATACTTGTAGGCTTATATGTTAAGAGTGTATGATCAGGAGAAACACAAAGTTGAGATATAAAATGTAACCTAATGATTGTGTTTGTCTGTACAAGCAAAATTGTATCACTTCCCAAAGGAACCCTACTTTGCAATCTTGGAATAACAATGTTGACCCATTTAAATAGATAAATAGATCACAGTGCTATACTAGAAGGCTTGCAATTTAAGAATAACAAGTAACAAAATGATCTCAATGCCAAAAGCAGTGGCCCACTTACCTATTGTGGCTTTCCTCTTTCCTCACAGGAAGATCTTTTCAAGTCTTAGACCGCTCTTTTTTTTCTGACATCTATCCTCTGACCTGTGGAGTCCCTCAGGGCTCCTCTCTGAGCCCGACTCTTTTTAATATTTATTTATCCTCCTTAGCTAAGGTGGTTTCCCCCATAACCTTTCCATGGTCACCTATGCTGACAATACTCAGTTAGTAGTATCCCTTTCCAGCACTGGGCATTCCTCCTCTGCCAGCCTCTCTTGCTGTTTGGCGGACATTGCCAATTGGATGACCTTATCTATACTGAAGCTTAATGACAGAAAATCCGAGATAATGATTGTGGGTAATGGCCCTCCTGCTTTTCCTCTAACTTCTTCTTTTTTTTTTTTTTGGAACTTTTTTATTGATAACAATACAATATGATACAAGGCCAGTTGGGATCAAGGTCCCGGCATTTAGAAATGATCACACATCAGAGATATTAGAAAATTAGAGAAGATGAAAATCGTATAAGACACTAATAAGTTGTCGTTCGTACTTCGAAAAACCTGAGGTACTGTTCTATTCTAACATGTATTAAACGAATGGGGGATAAAGAAGATGGAGATAAGGGTAGAGGGTGGATCGTATCTGCTCGGACAGGGAGACAGGGAAGTTTCACCTTGGGAAGAATTTGGCGTTGTGGTTGTGATGTGTCCCAAGGTTTCAATTTACCGGGGGGAGGAGTGTTGCACCGCGTGTAGTGGAGCTTGCGGCCAGTTTCAGCTGTGAATGAGTATCTTTCTAACGACACGGGGGTAGGGGTCTGCGACAAAGGTCTGACTTTGATATTGGTAAGGGATGGTTTGTAATCTCTAGTGGATTTTTGAAGAAAATGTGGGAGAAAAGAAAGATAGAGGGAGAGGAAGAAAAAGAACGAGAGAAAGAGAGAGGGACAGGAGGAGAGAGGGAAATAGGGATAAGAAGGAGGAAAGGGAAAAAGGAAAGAAAGGGGAGAGGGTAAGCGAGGGGAGAGAGAGGAGAAGAGCACAGGAAGAAAGAGAGATGCGAGAGCGAGGGTAGGGAAGAGAGGGGGAGAGGGAGGGAAGGTGGGGGGGAGGAAAGGGGGAGGGGGAAGGGAGCAGTGGTGGTGGTTTCCTCTAACTTCTTATTCAGAGGTCTTCAGTAGCCTCCCCCCTCCTAAGACACATATCAAGAGCCTTGGTTTTTGGCTTGAGCCCCGTCTAACTATGGAGATCCAGTCTAAAAAGGTCTCGTCTATGTGCTTTGGCCTTTTGAGATCTCTTAGGAAGATTTTGAATCTTCTACCACCCATGGCTAAAAGAATCCTGATAGAGGGCATAAGAGCAAAGAACGGGACAGAGAGGAAGTTGAAAGAAGTGGCAGCGGAAAGGATTGAAGAGAAATAAGAAGAGTGGAAAAAACAAGAAAGGAAGATGAAACATAGATTGGAAAGGAAAAGGTTTGGCAAAGTAGCAAGACATACGAAGAGGGAGAAGAAAGAAGGCACCCGATTATAAAACCAGCAGAAGAAGAGGTTTGAAAAAAAGACTCTTGTGAATGGGCAGAGAAGGAAGATGAGGCAGACTGGTCTCTTTTTCTTTTTTGGGTTCATATCTATAAAAGTGTCCAGTGTGTATGGGAAGAGTTAACCGTCTGTCAGGCTGTGCCTGACACATGACTGCTGACAGCTGGATGCCTCAGTGAGCTGACAGCACACTGGTGTGTTGTAATGCGAAGTTCTAGAATTTATTAATTTGTATCTTGCAAGGCAGGCTCAGCCTTTCATTCTTCCCAGGTCGGTAAATTGAGCACTGTTCATTAGATAAAAGTAGCATATTTTATTTACAGTATTAGGTAATGTCATAACTGAGGTGTATAGTCCGGCAGAAAAATGAATGATTACGTTTCTATTCAGTTCAGGTTTATTTTTAGGACCTGGACATGCACGTGACCGGCTTTGTCCTAGCTCTCCTGACCTGTCAGAAAAATAATAGAGGTAGCTTTTTTATGTAGTGAAATTAATACAGTCCGTCTCCACTTTGTAGAGCTATAGACTGTAGGTAATTTGATTACGTTTCTGTTTTGCATTTGTTATGCTAGACATTTAACTGATGTCCAGGAAATTGCCTCTCAAAAAGTAACGGCAATGTGACCAAAAAGTCTGACAGATTAAGTGATGTCGCTGTAAAACCATTTTCGCTGATGTCAGTTTATATGCAAATTAGAGGCGCTTTGCACACGCTCGTTTCTGTCTTACTCCCAAAAAATCATAAATTCGCTGAGGCAGTGAAGGTCATTTCCTGTGCTTCCGGTGGGTACTCATCTAGGGTCACCATCTAGTAACAGGCCATACACACTGTCAACAGCCATGAACTTTCTCCTACAAATTGTTTTCAGGTGCGTTAGTCTTCAATAAAACAAAGCAAAACGACAACACCCCATGAAATTAGGTCATCACACAGAGATCCATGATGGAAAACAAAGGGGCATATTTATGAGAGGCTTGCGCTGCCGCTGCATGACTTTACAGCGCAGCGCAAATCTCTCACTCATATCTATGAGACTAGCAAAGCCACTTTGTGTGGCTTTGAAGGGCTCACAGATATGGAGTAAGGCAAGGCAGCGCAATTTACTGGGTTCCTTTACTCTGCGCCAGGGAGGTGTTCCTTGGGCTTTGTGGTGGGTTTTCCAACACAACACCCATAGTTTGACACTGCCCCAGATTTATAAAATCATGTAAACTTGGGGAAGCACCAAAGCCTTACACCTCCCAAAGTGAGACATAATGAGGAGAAATATTTGTATTTCTACTCGTTTTTCCCTCTTTCCATTTGTGCTGCTTTCTGCAGCACACATAGAAAGGGGAAAATGCGCCCTCAAGGTTGTTTTTGTGCAGGTAGTTGCCCTTCCTGCACACAAAAAAATCCTGTGTTGGCACTAGGCTGCTGAAAAACACCAGCGCGGGGGGAAAAGACAGTAAAGCATCGTATTGCATAAATACGGTGCATTCCTGCCCTTTCATTTTGGCAGTGGCCAGTGCAGCAAGATGACTTGCGCACTGCTTTTCACCAAACCCCCATAATTATCCCCAAAGTCTGAAATGATCTGGAAGGAGTGGCCAACCTAGGACTATAGCACACTTGTTAAGCCATCTGTCACTATCTGCCATGACGCAGTGAGTCTGAAGGTCAGTAAACTGAATGCATTAAATTGGGTATTACTATACGTTGTATTTACAGCCCTTAGTACCTGCAAACGTGTGCTAAGAAGCACTATTTAAACAGGAAGATATTATCTCTGGCACGCAGCACCACACACCACTGGTAGACCTGTGCTCCAACAGTGCACAACTCGGCCAGTGCGCTTCATTCCTGGCCTGCAGCAGTCGCTTGGTTCTAGTTTACTCCAGAGCCGCCTAATAACGCTGTCCCCACCACTGAACGTTTTCTTCGGAGTCTCTAGGTTACCATGGTGCTATTAATCACCTTTCCTTGACAGAAGCGGCCCTGCCGGTGTCCTCATTAAATTCTAACCTCGCTTCTCTTCCCCTCTTCCCACACCTGTAGGTTTTCGTTGAAGGGTTGCGAAAGAGACACGCGCGGTTAAGGGGCGGGCATTCAGACTACGGTATCCCGTAGAGACAGTTGTCAAGAGACGCGGCGTGGTCTAAAATCCGCAAAATGCACTTCAAAAGCTTCAAAATTAATTAATGAACTAAGCAATCAGAGTTGGTTAATTTAAAAGACTCAATTTTTCCCAAAAAATCACTAGGGGTAGCAATCTTCTGGATGAATGCGTCACTTGCATATAAATATATGTGTCATAAAACTGGCTTCGAATTAGGTTTGCTCCGATGTTTGTCTCTGTCCAAGACTACCAGAGAAGGTGAAATTGCAGATTGGCACAGAGCAGCAGTATGTACTAGCCATAGCGTTTTCCGCATAATTATGGAGTTGCCACAAAAACATATTTCTAGCTCAAATAGATCAAAAGTTATTAAAAACATGGTGACTGTTCCTGCATAGTGGAAGGCCCTTCGCAAAGGTTGACTGGTCATTTTTCAATTGCTTATTGCTGTATATGGTTGTTAAACTGGTTCACATGATCAGGGCCACTGGAATTATACGACTGTACATTTTTTGCATAAATAAAGATTTGCAGCATTTGCCAAGTAATCTATCACCTGCTGCATAATCTGCAGATTCTAACAAAAAATATATATTTCTAGCTCACAAGGTTAAAAAGTTACTTAAAAGCAACATTTGTTCTCTGCTAGTGGAAGGCCCTTTGCAAAGGTTGACTGGTCACCTTTCTGTTGTTTATTGCTGTATTTGGGTGTTAAACTGGTATTAATGAAGTGCAACCAAAGCCCAGACAGTGGGAGCAAGTGTAACAAGCATTTACAATGCACTAGGGTCTCGCATTTGTCGGAGCTACAGCTGTTCGCAGTTGTAAACTCCCAACCGGATTTTTCTTCCATTAAAAGAAAAAAACAGCATGATGGCGCTGCTACAGTTCACATGTAATAATACCTATCAATAGAGAAAAAGTAGTCCACAAACCCAGCGAGCCTCGCATATTTTCTGTACTTGGTCACTGAGCTCGAGGAGGGCTAACCACCGGAAAAGCCATGACGTATGCGTGCCTTCCACTAATCAAAAGAAGCGGATTCTAACAGGCAAGCCAACTTGCCAATGAAAGACACTGACGTGACGTCGACAGGCTCCGAGCCCTTTTCTGATACCTAAAGCGTCTTGCTAGCGATACGCATGTGCGAGCGCATTCGACGCAGGCTTGACCCTAAAAATGAACAAATAATGAAATAATTCTGTCACAAAATGTGCCGCATTATTCTGCATAATTTAGACAACCTTGCAACATCATTTGGACCTCCCGTACCTCATAATTCCAGCGGCTCTGATTATAACCAAAGCACTGACTATCTCCAGCACATAATGATTGTGTCTGGCATAGATTTATAGGATTTCCATTATATTTATATTTTACCTCCCAGAGTAAAAATAGTTTGTTTAAAATATATAGATTGCACTCAAAACAGCACAAATGTACATTTACTCATCTATAACAAAAGGTGCCCTGTTTCCAAACTTCACAGTCCAGTTATACAATCTCTCCCCTATGGCTTACTGACAAGATTATTCTGTGTTATTATCCAAGGGATTTCTGGACATCCCCCTTTCTAAAAAGAAACATTATGAAAGAACCTCATTTGGGGATTACTGCAAATTTTGAGATAAAATACTTTTTAAAAGTGTAAAATGTTTGGGTCTCTTCTAAGTTCTGAGTATACCCTTGAAATAACTGTGTTATATAAACATTGTTGTTGGAAATGGTCCTTTCTGCAGGGTCATCCCCAGACATTTTTTGCCTTCCTCCTCCTCTTTTTTCTGACCTCTTTTTTGTTGGTTTTAGATCCCTGGACACTTTAACGGTGCTAAAGTGCATATACTCTCTGCTTAAAACATGGTAACATTGGTGTATCCGCAACATGCATATTTAATTTGCTTGTAAGTCCCTGTTAAAGTGCACTATATGCGCCCTGGGCCTGTAAATTAAATGCTACTAGTGGGCCTGCGGCACTGATTGTGCCATCCACTAAAGTAGCCTTTCAAAAATGTCTCATGCCTGTCACTGCAGAACCTGCATGTGCAGGTTTGAACTGCCATTTCGACCTGGCAAGTTCACCTACATGACAGGTCCAAACCTTCCTTTTTATTACATATAAATCACCGCTAAGGTAGACACTGGTTAGCCCTAAGGGTAGGGTGCAGTGTATTTAACAAGTTAGACATGTTTAACATGTCCTGGTAGTGATAAACTGCTAAATTAGTTTTTCACTACTGCAAGGCCTATCTTTCCCACAGGATAACATTGGGGTTACCTTGAAGCAGTGCTTAATTTGTGTTTGTTGTTTCCAGTGCTGAGCATTAGCACTTATTTTTGAGGGCCAGGGCTTATTCTTCTGCCTCAAGCATTTGCTGCAAGCAAAAGACACATATGGGAAAGACTGAGGAAGGGAAAAACAAAAAAGCGTCACAAAGGGAGAAAGCAGAAACCTGCAAGAGTGAGGAAGGAGTAGGGAGTGGCTTTATATGGATTGAAGAGGCCCGAGATGGCTTCAGGATTACGCCGCCTCAGTATTCCCTGGTCACACATTTAATTGCAGCAGCCGCGCATTTAAGAGAAGGGCTTAGGGCACCATCACCTTTTTATTTACAAATTAAGCACTGCCTTGAAGCATCCTTTAAGTGTAATTTCCAATTGGGAAAGGATGGAAATATGGAGTTTGGTGCCTCTGGACTCACAATTTAAAATCACAACCCATGGCGATTTCGGATTTTAAATTGTAAGTCTGAAAATTGTCACTTATAGAAAGTTGGCATTTTCCTACTTTAGCCATTCGCTGCCTCTGCCTGTCTCGGAATACACGTTTGGAGTGAATTACAGCTAAGCTTTGTGCATTCTCTCTAGACACTCACACACAAATGAAGCTGGGGTGTGACATTTGAATCCTAATGGTCCATCACCAGGCAGATGAACCATTAACTGGCTTGAAGGGGGCGGAGCTTAGCCCTGCCTTACTTACACCTGAATAAGGCTGTTCCTTTCCCCACAAAAAGGCATGCATAACCCCCTGTAGAGTGTATGGAGTCAGGGAAGCAAGGGTGGGGACCGTGTGCATTTCAAAGGTCTCTCTTTGAAGTCTCCCCTCTTCAAAGGCTAAATTAGGTATAAGTACTGGACCCCAAACCCCACCAAATCTTAACTCTACTGGAACCAAGGACACTCTTCAAGGACGAAGGGCTGCTGTGCTGCCAGGAAGGACTGCCACTCTGCAACTGCATTGCTGTGTTGACCTACTGCTTGCTGTGTGCTGCACTATAGGAGGGACTGCCATTTTGCTACTTGCTTTGCTGTGTTGGCTTGCTGCCTGCTGCTTCTTGCCCTGAGTGAGAAGGACTGGACCTGTTCTCTACATCCTTGAACCCGAGATTCTCTAAGGGCTTGTTGCTTGCCATCTCTTCTCCGCAGGCTCAGGGGCATCAAAGACTGCCCGCATTATCCTAGCACAGCTGGAGTCTGCCATCTGTGAGTCCTACCCTTGCATGAGGTGCCCCTCCAGTCCAAGGTCTCAGCAGTGGGTTTTGCAGCTGATTTCAGCAAAAACTGACACTTCATGCCCTATATGTTGACACTGTGCTCCATCAAAGCTGTTGTTTCAGAGGACTCTGGGTTGGTTCTGTAGCTGGCCTACCCTTCATTGCGGTCAGCCTGAACTTTGGATTTACACCGGTTCCTTGCGACCTCAAGTAACCTTTTGACCGCTAGTGACTTCTAAGCACGTTTTTCAAATTTAGGCCCTCATTATGACGTTGGCATTAAATCCTGCTTACCGCCATGCCGACTGCTGCCTGCATAACGCCGCCACGGCGGATAACCGCCAAGCATATTATGACACACGCATACCAATCTGTCACTATACAGCCATACACACAAGTCTGCCAGCCCTAAGGTCAGGGATAAACTGGCGGTAGCAAATCCCACATCATTAGGCCAACAGAACTACGCCCACAGCATTATGACCCGCGCGGACATTCAACGGCGGTAAACCATTGGCAGTACATACCGCCGCTCTCAAAATACACACACTCAAACAAAACTACACCACATTGGACATTTTAAACTACACACATCTGACACACATGCACACACCACACCCACACCACTATAAAACACACACCCACATTACCCACAACCCTTTACGACTAGAAATAATTGATACCAGAGAGAGACAGCAAGAGCACCCACACAACCAGAGACACATAACATCATAAACTATACACCATCTATGCACTTTACATCACACACCCCAACATATCACCACACACAACCTCACCCACACCACTCACACTACACCCATGGCACCACAACGACACCCCAGATTCTGTGAAGAGGAGCTAATGGTCATGGTGGAAGAAATCATCCGTGTAGAGCCACAGCTATTTGGAGCACACGTGCAGCAGACATCCACTGCTAGGAAGATGGAGCTATGGCGGAAAATCATGGACAGCGTCAACGCCGTGGACAGCACCCCAGAACAAGGGATAACATCAGGAAGAGGTTGAACGACCTACGGGGGAATGTACGTTCCACAGCAGCAAGACACCAACTAGCTGTAAAGAGGACTGGCGGTGAACCCCCACCTCGTCCCCCACAACTAACAACATGGGAGGGGCAAGTCTTGGCAATCATGCATCCTGAGGGCCTGGCAGGAGTAGGAGGAGGATTGAACTCTGGTTAGTCAACTCTTTACTACTATCACCCCCTCTACCTGCATGCCATCCCTGCAGCACCTCCCACATACCCCACCATCACAACCCACTCATCCCAATACCAAGCCCTGCATGTAACACCAATGCATGGACACCCCTCACAGACCTGCATGGGCACGTATTAGCACTGCATGCACACTGGAGGTAATCACCTAGCCCAACAAATAGCTACTCACACAAAGGCAAATCTGCCAGGGCAACAACAGCCATAGAGGACAACACACCCATGCACATGATGTCACACACAGAAACAATAACACTGCATTTACATCCCCACAGGTCCCCCAGCCAATGTCACCGGAGAAGAGGTGCCAACAACATCCAGTCGCCCCACAGAAGAGGCCCCCAGTGATGACAGCAGCTCTGCTCGCCTGGATCGGGATGAATAACCTGGCCCATCAGGGATCTCCAGACAGTCGGTTACCCAGGCACAGTCAGACACCACCACAGAGCCTCCCACCTCTGGAAACACCACCACACCACCCACCGAGCGGGCCCATACCTCTGACCCCAGGACCCGTCAATCAGGAGTGTGTCCACCACTAGAGGGACCCCAGGCCACCCCACAAACACAGGACAGTCAGGGTCCAGGGGTCAGTGGCAGTGGGCACACGGTTCAGGGGACAGAGGCACAGGACAACAGGGAAGCTGGGAGGACTGCTGTGCGACAGAGGGAGGGCAGGCCCAGGGAACCGACTCTCCAGGAGGCACTCACCGCGATCCTGGGAGCATACCACCATTCCCGGGAGAGGATGGGCCAGTGTCAGAGTCACCAGATCCTCGGGGTCTTCGCACGTTCCCAACACGTCCACCACTGAACAGCTCCAAGACTCTGATAGATAAATCACAGAGGCTAAGAGAGTTCAAGAGGGGAAGAGGGGATTAGGAAGGGAAACAGCAGGGAAGGAGACCTGTAGTAAGAAAAAGATTAGAACACACAATTTGAAAATTATATCTCCTGAAATCAATACTAGACTATGATTCTAAGCATAGTCATTCTGAAAACATGAACAATCTAAGAATTAAGTTTAAAATGACTAAGTTTCAAGATGGCTGGATACCTGTAAGGGAATCAAGACGGATTAAATGAAAACTTTCTTATTCAAGTACTTTCCTTTACATGAGAATCAGAAAAACGTTCTGACTAAATTTTAAACCAGTCATATAAATCCTTTTTTGAGAATACATACTAGGACCATACAATATTGCATCTAGACACTCTGATCTTCTGTGTACTCTTGAAATGTTTCAACACAAATTGCGCATATTGTATATATATAGTAAACACCATAAAAGGATTGTGCACCATGAATAACACAATATGGATTCAGGAAAAACAAATCACATAACTTGTCAACTCGAATATTACATGATAAATATCTTAGAATAGTGGCATACAATAAACAACATGAATTGAACTCGAGGAGAGAATCGTGCGTCTTGCCGATTTGTAAACCACAATGTAAATGCCAAGAAATAACAGCTCACAATGAATAACAAGATCAAAGTACAATGAAACGAATCGCGCGTCTTTTGCCGATTCTTAAGCCACCATGTAAATGTCAAGAAATGGTAGCGTCAATGAACATCAAAGTTAAAACACCATTAAGCTAATCACGCGTCTTGCCGATTCTTAAGCCAGCATGTAAATGTCAAGAAATGGTAGCGCGCAATGAACAACAAAGTTAAAACACCATAAAACTAATCGCGCGTCTTGCCGATTCTTAAGCTACCATGTAAATGTCAAGAAATGGTAGCGCGCAATAGTTAACAAGATTAAATTATCATGAAACGAATCGCGCGTCTTGCCGATTCTTAAGTCACCCTGCAACTGTCATAAACACTCAAACGCATATTTCACACGCGCACACGAGTATTTCAGTACTCTGTCAAATCATAAAAGAATTAGGTCCAAGAACATGAGAGTTCTCGATAACGCCATCGGGAGGCCAGCCCAACCACCGTCTTACCACCCAGAACAAGGATCTCCAAATGAAGAATGAAAGTCAGCTGTCTGGAAGATCTAATAGGCCCCCGGGACAGGAGCTCAGGAAGTAGCTGCTGCTCTGCACCAGGACCTCTGAACAACGAGCACTTGGAGCTGGGCTGGCTCCCTTCCACAGAGTCTTGGCCCAGCCCACAACCACACCCAGGCATGCTGCAGGGAAAGTCTCCAGAAAGCCCCGGAAAGGGACCAAACCCCAACACACTCTGAAAGCCGGCAGCAACACATCGCAAATGGACAGCACTTGCAAGCACATTAAAAATAAGTATTCAGGATTGAACTCTGCAATGCAAAAGGTCAAACAACAACATATCAGCACAATGCATAAATTACGCTGTTTTGAGAGTGCTGGGTTTTTGCATTCTAGTCACCAATAGAGCGCGCACTGCCCTGGTGTTGACAGCCAGATACTGGACAAGTTGCAGGATGACATGCGGCTGCAGGATGGACAGTACCTGGGGATCAGGGAGGAGTTGAAGAACATTAGCACCACCCTGGTCTTCATTGCAGGGGTGCTGGCAGACATGGCCTACAAGATGAGGGAGGCGGTAGCACCCCACCGGGCCTCTGCCACTAGCCAAACCGATGAACAGCCCTCCACTGCCGCTAGTGGACAGGAGGCCCCGTCACAGGACCAACAGGCCACCAACACCCCTCCCCCTGCAGAAGGTGAACCACCCCACAAATGTTCCGTGCAATCCAGACTGAAGCCAGAGGCTATTGCCAAGACTCCCGCCAGGAAGTAAGACTCTCCTGATTGTCACCCTTGTGTTCCACTCTGTCACCCAGTCAACCTTGAACTGCTATTGCTCGCCTTCCTATGCCCCCTTGCACAATGCACCTGTGATACAAATAGACTGGACCTACACCCTGGACTTTCCTCCATCATCACCCCAGCCCATTGCCCATCCCCTTCTACCTCTTAGCACTTAAATAAACACCCTTTGAAAAAATACGAGTATGGAGTATGTCAAATGATTTAAGTATGTATGAGTTCAACAAGGTTTAAACATTGAAAATCAACTGTACATAGATTTAAACATAGGAATGACCTGTAGTTGGCTGCAGACAACACACCAGGAGCGATAGTGGGGCACAAATATCTGCAAATTGAGATGCCAAATGCTACAGAGAGTGGCCATAGAAGTGGGAAAAACAGCCTGCCAGTGACAATGTGAAACACAAAACTGTCAATTAAATGTGAAGTTACACTGTCTTACCTGTGTGTCATTGGAAGTATTGACTAATTATTGCACTGCTGTTGTCCTCATCCTCTCCCTCCTCATCTTCACTGTCCACAGGATCCACTGCTACCACACGCCCATCTCCAGCCTCATCCTCCTGCAGAAAATGCACCTGGCAACGTAAGGCAAGGTTGTGAAACATACAGCATGCCACGATGATCTGGCACACCTTCTTGGGTGAGTAGTACAAGGATCCACCTGTTAGATGGAGACAATCAAACCTGGCCGTCAAGAGGCCAAAGGTCCTCTCTATAATTCTTCTTGTTCGCCCAGATGCCTCATTGTAACATTCATCAGCCCTTGTCCTGAGATTCCTCACAGGGTTCAGTAGCCATGAGAGGTTGGGGTAACCAGAGTCACCTGCATATATTGAGGGACAACTGTTAGCCAAACACCAACCCTTAGGGCCCACACCGTACCCATACACCAACATCCAATGGGTGGGAGTGAAAGCTTTCAATTTCTGAACACCTGTTCATTTCGCCGGGGGGGGGGGACAAATGCAATATGTGTACCATCAATTGCCCCAATAATGTTGGGGATATGTCCCATTGCATAGATGTTAGCTTTCACTCTGGCCAAATCCTCCACATGGGGTAAAATTATGTAGCTGCACACGTGTTTAATCAGGGCAGACAACACTCTGGTTAGTACTATTGAGAACATCGTCTGAGACATTCCTGCTGCCAAGCCCACTGTCACTTGGAAGGAGCCAGTTGCCAGGAAATGGAGCACTGATATCACTTGCACAAGAGGGGGGATTCTAGTGCGGTGACAGATAGCAGATATCATGTAAGGCTCCAATTGTGCACACAGCTCTGTGATTTTGGCCCTGTCAAGTCTATAGGTGAGAATAATGTGCCCGTCCTCCATTGTTGCCAAGTCCACCAGGGGTCTGTACATGGGGGATGTCTCCATCTCCTATTCATCCACAGCGGTTGCAATCTGTGGGGCAAAATGGTGAACAGCTGGTTAGTATCTCTTATTTCCAACCACTACACTTCAATGCATGTCGTGATTGTAACAGTAGTTTGTTGGAGAGGTCCAAATGGTGCTTATGTGTACTGTGACGTAGCTAGGAGCCATGGCCTGCCCCCCCCGAAATGGTTTCCGCCTGTCCTGTTTGGAGGGACAGGTCAAATGAGGTAATTCCCCAGGGGTTGTGCGCCGTTGCGCAAGGTGGTCGAAAACCGCAGTGCAACTCTTCATTGGTTAACATTGAGCCCTATGGGTTACAGTGGTGAATGGTGATACACGCTGGCAGTGTACTGCCATTTTCCATCTGTTCACTTACTTGTTTTCTGACCTTCAACAGGGGAGGACCTACACTGCAAGTGCTGCTGTGACCTGTCTGGAACTGACCATGGCTCGTGTCACTGGGGAAAGGGCCCCTACCTTCACCTCGGCGGAGTTGGAGAGACTGGTGGGTGGGTTCCTACTCTAGTACTGAATGCTGTATGGGCCTCCAGACCAACAGGTGAGTACACCGTGAGTACGATGGATGGGGCATGAATGCATGGAGTGCTGTGTGTGAAGGCCTCATGTAGGGTGGGTGGTGGATGGGCACTGGGCAGCATGCTGCATTTATGTTGGGCCATGTCTGTGCTAATGGGGATGGGAAGGGACATGGTGGGCAGGACGGCCGGACTAATATCTTTCCCTGTGTCAATTTCCCTGTAGGTCAGCGCCCATCAGAAAAACGGTATATGGTGTGCCATTGCCAAGGACGTGCGGGCCCTGGGGGCCTACAGCAGGCGGAGCACCCACTGTTGCAAATGGTGGGAGGACCTCAGACGTTGGGTATGGAAGATGGCGGAGGCCCAGTTGGGGATGACCTACCAATGAGGAAGGGGTGCCTGTCGAACCCTGAGCCTACTGATGGCCCGCATGCTGGCAGAGCTGGATGGGCATTTGGGGGCATCACAGCAGCCGCAAGGGGATGAGTACAGTGCTCCAATATACAACTTGCGCCTGGTGGGGTGGTATCTGTGTGGGGGATGTACGCCTGTGGGTGCCCCTAGGCCAGGCCTGACATTGCAGCATAGGTCCCATGTTGGGTAGGGTTCTGATGTAAAATACCTCCAACCAAGCTAGTAGGCATCCACTACTGGGCAGGGGTCTGTGGTCTCAAGTATGCTGCAAGTGGCATTAGGTATCCCTTTCCATGGGCTGGTGACTGGCATTGTGACTGGTAGTGCATTGCATACTGCATAGGGCTGTTCCCTGTGTGTGTGTGTCGTGTACGCCAACGGTGGTGTTGTTTGCGCCTTTGACTCTTCACCCCCTTTTTTGTTTTGTCACCCTGTCCTTATGTGCATTAACATCATCTGTCGGAGGAGCTGAGGCACCGGCGACAGAGGGAGCTGCATCCCACAGGGACCAGAAGGCCGCATCCACCGACGGTGAGGGCACCAGTGGAACGGAGGGCGAGGGGAGCACCCCGGCAGAGACAGGAGTGGACAGTTCTGACACGGATTCCTCCTCCGATGGAAGCTACCTGATGGTGGCGGACACCTCTGTGCTCACCCCGGATAAAGGTAGAGCCACCACCCACCATACCAGCACCACCCTCCCAGCAGCCCCTTAGTATGTTTCCCATTCCCGCTCACCCAGGAGGGCGGGCATCTCCTTCGCCCCAGGCACCTCAGGCCCTGCCCCAGTGAGCCCTGCTGCCCTGAGTGAGGAGGCTATTGACCTCCTGCAATCCATCTCTTTTGGGAAGTGACCCATTATGAATGCTATCCAGGGGCTGGCAGCCCAAATGCAACGGACAAATGCATTCCGGGAGGGCATTCACACTGGCATGGCGGCCCAACAGAGATCAATCCAGGCTCTGGCCTCTTCTCTAATGGCAGCCATTGTCTCTGTTTCTAGCCTCCCCCTCCAATGTCCTCTACCGAATCCCATTCCCCTCAACCCCAACCTATCCCAAGCACATAGTCAGGTGATCATGCACCGAGGACAACACACAAGAGTGGACATGGCAAACACAAGCACCACACTTCATCCCACAGGCACTCACACAAACACCATCCAGATGCAGACATACCAACATCCACTGCCGCCACTGTGGCCCCCTCCTCCTCGTTCTCCACCTCCCTCCCAGTTGCATCTCCACTCACACCTGCATGCACTACACCTCATTTACTACCCCCATCACCAGCACGCCAATCAGCACACGCCCCTCACTGGCAGCCACCACCCCCACCCCCACTTCCATTCACACGTCCCCTGTGTCCTCTCCCACTGTGTCTGTGCCCCCTCCTCCCAAAGTACACAAACACAAGCACTCAGACACCCAACAGCAATCCACCTCACAACAGCATCCAGCCCATGCACCTACACCCAAACACAACAGACAGACATCTCCTACAAACACACCCTCTACCTCCACTCCCAGACCAGTTCCCTCTTCCCGCCCCAATGTCCCTAAGAAGCTTTTCCTCTCCACATTTGACCTCTTCCCTAGCCCTCCCCCCATCCCTCACGTCAGGCCAGGGTGGTCAGAACCTAGCCAAGCACCTCAGGCACCCAGTCCAGAGGCACAGTAGTGTCCACAGCTACACCAGGTGGGAGAGGATCCCAGGCACCAGGCAGCAATACTGGTAGGGTGCCTGCACCAAGTGATGCAAGGAAGGGCAAGGAGGCACCCCCAGCTGATGGAAAGAAGGGCAAGGAGGCACCCCAGCTGGTAAAAGGAAGGGCAAGGAGCAGTCACCAACTGCTGCCAAGAGGAGCAAGGAGCCATCCCAAGCTGCTGGCAGGAAGGGCAAGGGGCCTTCACCAGCAGGCAAAAAGGCTAAGAGGCCTGGTGCTGCCCCTTCCTCCAACCATGATGGTTCAGCTGTCCGATGCTGCAGGGGATTGGCTGGAGCCTCCCTGCACCACGGCTAGCACTGCCACCATCATCGCCACCAGCACCACTGCCAGCAGCAGCAGCCCCAGGGGGCAGCCGTCCGAGGCTGCAGGGGAAGGGCTGGAGCCTCCCCCTACCACTGGTAGCACTGCCACCAGAACCACTGCCAGTAGCAGCAGCCCCAGTGGGCAGCCGTCTGAAGCTGCAGGCGAAGGGCTGGAGCCTCCCTCCATCACTGCCAGCATCGCCAAAAGCACCACTGCCAGCAGTAGCAGCAGCACCACTGCCACCACTGAACAGCCGTCACCACCGGAGGACAGTGTGTAGTCCTGCATCCCTGGGCTGTTGTGCGGCCTGGCCCCTGCAAATCCTGTGAGTCTGACACCCAGGTGAGAGACTGTGACCTTGCAATCCCCAAGTTCTGCCTCACAGGTCACAATGCCCCCTCCAGAACCAGTGGAAGAAGCCATCCACTCACCCCATCCTTCCCAGGAAGAAGCACACTGGACACAATGCCCCCTCGAGAATGAGTGGAGAAGCCATCCACCACCCCATTGTTTCCAGAATGAAGCACACTGGGCACAATGCCCCCTCCAGAACCAGTGCAAGAAGCCATCCACTTGAGAGACTGTGGCCTTGCACTCCCCAGGACAAAGCAGTGGGCAAGTCACCCACTTGAGAGACTGTGGCCTTGCACTCCCCAGGACCATGCACAGGGCAAGTTGCCCCCTCCAGAGCATGTGGGCAAGTCACCCACTTGAGAGACTGTGGCCTTGCACTCCCCAGGACGGAGCAGAGGGCATGTTGCCCCTTCCAAAGCATGTGGGCAAGTCACCCACTTGAGAGACTGTGGCCTTGCACTTCCCAGGACCAAGCACAGGGCATGTTGCCCCCCTCCAGGAGCAGTGGCGTTGTTCCATCTTCCGGCTGAGGTGCCCCCCCATTCTCCGTCCCCATGAGGTGCCTGTCTATTTTTGACCTGATGCCCCTGCAGTGTTCTCTGCGTGTTGTTGCAGGAGTGAGGTTGGGCCTTGGACTTTGTGATGTGGCCCTGCGGCTCACGGACATTGAGGACTGGGCAGTGTCCCTTGCACTGAAAATATGAATAGACTTTTTGATTTGGATGCACATATTTATAGTATTTTATCTTATTACACTCACTTTAATCAATTCCCTTTGTCCTTGCATTATTTCTGAGGGGTATGGGGTGAATATGTAATGTTGTTGCATCTGGTTGTGTGTGTGGTGTTGAGGGTGGGGGTACTGCATGTGTGTGTCACTCTCTCTTTCCTCCCCCCCACCTGTGTGCTAGATGGCAGTACTAACCGTGGTCGTCTTTGCCAGCGTTGGTGTTCATAATGGAGCAGAAGGTAGAAGTGCATGGGGAAGACATGCAACTCGGGCTCCATGGCGGAGTGGTTCTTTCCTTGAGTCTCTAGAGGTGAGTTGTTTCCCTTCTGTGAATTGTTTCCGCCAGGCTTTTGATGTCATTGGTACCGCCCTGGAGAAGGTGGCAGATAGGTGGGTCATATTTCTGTGGGCGGTACATTGTCTTCCGCCTGGCTGTTGGCGGTTACCGCTGTGGTGCCTGTTGGTTTCACCCTGGCGGTCGGTGTGTTAAAGTGGCTGTCCATCTGAGCGGTTTCCCCTGTGGTCATAATTTTATATTTATTACCGCCGGCATGTTGACGGTATTACCGCCACTTTATCACCGACCGCCATTGTCGTAATGGGGGCCTTAATCTTTAAAATTCATATATCGACTTCTGCTTGTTGTATTTGGTCTTGTTTTGCTCAGAAAAGTATTCTCAATTTTTCTCTTTTGGTGTGGAGTCTTTTTGTGGTGTCTTTCACTGTGTTACTGTAATTATGCATTATACAAATACTTTACACATTGCCTCTTAAGTTAGACTGTACTGCTCTGCGCCAAGCTGCCAGAGGGTGAGCACAGGTTAATTTAGGGTGTGTATCTGACTTACCCTGACTAGGATTGTGGTCCCTACTTGGACAGGGTGCATACCTCTGCCAACTGGAGACCCAATTTGTAACAATTGTTATGAGTCTGAATTGGCATCAACAAAACATATGCAGCGCAAACAATGGATCATTATTTACACCTTGCATGAACTATGTTTAAAGGTATAAGAACAATTTTGTCAGAGTAAATCAGTTTTCACAATCCACACAGAACTGCAACGTACTTTGGCTGATATTTTCACCTATAATGCCTGACTAAAACAATTAACAGATGAAATTTGACCTCTTAACTGTTGCAAACACAAATTCCATGTCTAATTTTTGTTTTTGTAGATATGGATTTGAATCAAACTCCATGAATAAATGCATGGGAACACTCATGACCCACCAATGGAATATCCCCTTGACTCAAAGTCATGCAAAGCAGCACACTGAGCTGCACTGTATTACTTTTGGTTGCAAACCAACACAAATTGCCATTGGCATTGGTTTGTAAATATAAACATGGATTTTGCATTTGGTCTGCCTTAACAAGTGATGCAAGCCTTATGCAAAATCTTTTTAAGTCTTGGACGCAGTGTATGAAGTACAGAGGCTATCAGGTTAAATGACTTAAAATAACTCTCTGCTAGTGTATAAAATCATGTGTTCATCCGCGCTGAGACAGCAAATCGTCCATCATGATATGGCCCTTGGTGTTTGCAGGGCACAGAGTTACCAAGTCCAGGTATTGCAGGCCCGATAGTTCCCAGCCCGGAAGTAGTTGTAATTGTGGGTGGAGTAATTCCACACATCGTTATCATTCTGGGTGAAATTGTGCCAATGGTAATGAGGTCTTTATTGTCTCCTATATATTTCCAAGCTACACTGATTCTCCCCTGGCATCAGTAGAACCTTGCAATATTCTAGAATACAATGTTTTGAGTATCTTAAGCTCATGTGGAGGATATCTATTTTGACTTTCCCAATGAACTCAGTAAACACAATTACAAACAACAGGTCTCTAGCAGAATCTTAGGGGCATATTTATACTCCGTTTGTGCCGAATGTGCGTCAAACATTTTGACGCATATTCTGCGCAACCCGTGCACCATATTTAAACTTTGACGCTGGAGCCCGCGGACGTCAAAATCCCACCATGTGCGTCATTTTCTGGATGTGGGAAACCGCCTTGCGTTAATGACATGCAAGGTAGGCCTTCCCGTCCAAAAAATGACTCAAACACCCGTGCGCCTTATTTATGCTATTGCGCAAAAATCCCGCACTGCCGGGAGGCGGAGGTGGAAAATGACGCACATCCCGATTTGTGTAAAAAACGAATGCCTGGGCCAGGGCAGGCGTTAAAATGGGGCAAATACACCCATATTTAATGAAATCACACAGAAGCAACAGTAGAGCTTCAAAAGGGAACACATGGAGGTGCTTCTCATCCAGCGTGCACGCAGACGCAGAGCACAGGACCAGCAACAGCAGCTTCCACAACACTAGCAGGGACCTCAAAGGCAACACAGAAGGCAGGAGAGGATAATCCGCACCAGGACAACCCTTCATGGCCACAGGGAACTTGACATCATCCAGAGGTACAGGTTGAACTGGCAAGCCATTCAGCAGCTGCTGCGTACCATTGAGCCACAGTTGGGACCCAGCTTGCAGACACCCCGCACCATCCCACCAGAAACCAAGCTGCTAGCTGTACTACACATGTTGGCAAGTGGCTCCTTTCAAACGACTGGTGCCCTGATTGCTGGGATCTCACAGCCCTCATTCTCCGCCTTCCGGCCCAAGGTACTGGATGCCATCATCACACTCACACCCTGCCACATCTGCTTCCCCAACACACAGCAGAAGCAGCAGGAGACAAAACAGGGGTTTTACCTTATTAATGGATTCCCACACGTCCTTGGTTCCATTGACTGCACACATTTACGCCTTGTGCCACCTGCTGCAACTGAACATCTATACCGCAACAGGAAGCACACACACTCCATCAATGTGCAGGCCATTGTCGATCACCAGGGATTGATCACCAACATCGTGGCGAAGTATCCTGGGAGTGTACATGATTCATTCATCTTCCGTCACAGCACCATCAATCAACACTTCCAGGATGGACGATATGGAAATGGACTACTTGTTGGTAAGTACAGAAACCTACTTATATACACACTGCACAGCAACCCTCTAGGACAAACAACACATACACCACGACATCGACATGTGGACAGGAACACACTGAGGTTGTGACACCGCTAGGCATGTTTGATATCCACACCCAATGGAAGACACACCTAGGGAAAAAGTACCGTTCCAAATAAAAACTGATGCCACTCCACAGACAGAAGGGGAAAATGTAAAACAACACAATGACAAACACATGGCCTCAACTGGCAGTACACCTGCGAAAATTAAACTTCAATAACACATCAATAACACCCAATCAAACACCATTCAAATCAATACGTACTGTGTAAGGGGTGTGGAATGTTATTTGATGCAGGTCAAACACCATGACACACATAGCATTATGATGACTACAATAAAGGTCACATGCAATCATTGAGGACCATTCCAATATCTCACATCACACCTGCTCTCACATTGCCCACTACCAAGAGGCAAGTGGACTGTGCGAAGAAAACATCTTGATGGGACAATATGGAAAGTGCACATTCCAACACATACGCATTGTGACAAATGAACACACACACAACAGATTTACTGCCATACTGACCTTCTGAAACTCAAAACGACAACCTCACAACCAAGTTAGCCAGCTGAACTAGACCATGTGCAGTAGTCTAGGTAGACGTTACAACCTGAGTCAACTTGCCAAGGGCAGAGAAATTGGTCTGCAGTGAACTTGTCACACATGTGAAATTAGTGTACAGTCAAATGTTAACACGTCAATGATCACAATGTACGAAGAAGGTTGGCTAATTGTCACTTTGCAAAATGTAAGTGTCTCACTGATGGTTAAATTAATCTATTGCATATGTCAAAATGTATGGGATGTTCAGGGTACATAGATGCAAACGTGTTACCGCCACTGTTGATTTGATTCTGTGTATGGAACTATCATCTCACTCCCAGTAAAGAAACAGGGACACCTGTATCACACTGTACTGCAACTCTCAAAATATACTGCTGACATCCGGTCAGCAGCCAAACACTCGTACAGCCAAGGAAACAACCCAATGCTCATGGTACATCCTAGAAGCCTAGGAATCGACACAATAACACAAACACAGATGGGTCACAGACAACACAAGAGAACTACTGCCATGCAAGGTGATATTAATGGGGCAAGCTACATCAACATGATCTCAATCATTTTCTCTTTCAGCTGATCAAGGGTATGGGATCCAGCCATGGATTATGACCCCATATGCCAACCCAAGCACTGCAGCAGGGCGTGCCTATAATGCGGCACATAGGAGGACACCCACCATAGTCGAGAGGACCTTTGGCATCCTGAAGTCAAGATTCAGGTGCCTCGACATCACTGGAGGCAGCCTCCTATACTCACCGGAAATGGTCTGCAAGATCATTTTAACCTGTGCCATCCTGCACAACATTTGTGTACGAAGGAACATTCCCCTATTAGAACCAGAGCCACAAATACCTGAAGAGGAAGAAGAGGAGGATGCTGGCCATCAACATGAGGGGGGCCAACCAAACACAGCTGCAGGATTTCGTAGGCGCCAACATATTGTCAACAACTTCTTTTGACTCAACTCACCATCACCACTGTTTTAACATATGTAAATAAACACCTATAATAATCACCATATCATGGTCTGGGTAATCATTTTTGCTTACCTTTATTTCTAACTATCAGAATAAGAGTGTAGCCTCATGGAGCATTGCTGACACAGAAATTTCCAAAGCAATTGTGATGCGTATGAATCAACAGTCACATTCACACACACTGTAAATGACATATATCCTGTACATTTCACCTTTGAAGGGCAATAGCAGAGGACCACGCCTATTTCACACACATACATGTTGGCAACATGGTTCATTGCAGAATATGGCAGACAACTAAGACACCATCAGTCAATAATGGAACACAAAGCATCATACATGAGGCAGTGGATGTGCAATTGCATTAGTAACAGTAATGTATGACCAGACCCTCAACAGCAGTAACTGTTACATCACCTATCTTTGCAAGGACTGTGGCCCTCATTACAACGTTGGCGGTAAAAGCTGCTTACCACTGTGCAGGAGACCGCCAACACACTGCCGCGGCCGCGGAACTCCGCCACAGCTATTATGACCCACAGAACGGAATCCTCCAAAATCCACACACCCACACAAGTCCGCCACACCAAAGGTCAGTGATAAACTGGCGAAAACAAAACCTCCACCGTCACGCCAACAGAAATACGGCCACACTATCACAACACACTAATCCACGTGGCGGTCTTTCAACCGCAGTATTCCATTGGTGGAACACACCGCAAAGCTCAAAATACACACACACATACAAAACACAGCCACATTGGACAATTCAAAATACACACACCTGATACACATACATACACCACTCCCACACACCCAATACAATATAAAACACACACCCACATCACCCACAAACCCCTACGACAACAATTGAGAAAGAAGCACAGAGAGAGACACCACCATCAACAATACTAGCATCCACAGGCACACCAGACCATCACCCACATAACTTCCACGCACCTCACACAACATCCCACTGCATATCAGCACACTTATCACCACACACACCACCCCACACATCAACCACACCACCCCATGGCACAGCAAAGACACCCCAGGTTCTCGGAGGAGGAGCTCAGGGTCATGGTGGAGGAAATCGTCCGGGTAGAGCCACAGCTATTCGGATCACAGGTGCAGCACACCTCCATTGCAAGGAAGATGGAGCTTTGGCGAAGAATAGTGGACAGGGTCAACGCAGTGGGACACACCCAAGAAATCGGGATGACATCAGGAAGAGGTGGAATGACCTACGGGGGAAGGTGCGTTCCGTGGTCTCAAGACACTACCTTGCGGTTCAGCGGACTGGCGGCGGACCCCCACCTCCTCCCCCACAACTAACAACATCGGAGGAGCAGGTCTTGGCGATTCTACATCCTGAGGGCCTCGCAGGAGTAGATGGCGGAATGGACTCTGGTAAGTCAAATCTTAACTATTACATCCCCCACCCTACCTCCATGCCATCACATACCCCCACCCTCACCCCCATCACTCCAACTCCTCACAAATGTCCCAACATCCCAAACCACACATCCCAACACCAAGCCCTGCATGCAACACCAAAGCATGGACACCCATCACCAAAGCATGCCCACTGCACAAACCCATACACCCCCCTAAACCATCATCACACAAGGTACCACACAGGAATGCAAGCACTGGGGTACATGGTCACCCACCCATTGCACACCATGGCACACACAGATGTAATAAACATCCTTTTATAACCCTGAAGGACCCCTACCCAACGTCACCGGACAGGAGGGTCCACACATGTCCACACCACCAACAGAAGAGGCCCACAGTGATGACAGCAGCTATGTCCAACTGGATCTAGATGACCAGCCCGGCCCATCGGGGACCTCGGGACAGTTGGTTCCCATCACACAGTCACAGGCCACTACAGAGCTTCCCGCCTCTGGAAACACCAGCACCACACCCACCCAGCAGGCCCATACCTCTGTCCCCAGGACACGTCAATCAGCAGTGTGTCCACTACTACAGGGAACCCAGGATAACCCACCACCCCAACAACAACAGGGACCTGGGGGCAGTGGCAGTGGGCACACGGTCCAGGGGACGGAGGCCAAGGAACACAGGGGAACTGGGAGGGCTGCTGTGCGACAGGGGGAGGACAGGCCAAGGGAACCCACTCTCCACAAGGCACTCTCCTCCATCATGGGAGCCTACCACCACTCCCAGGAGACATTGGCAACGGCACTGGCCAAGTTTCAGGAGACCCAGCGCCTGCAGGAGGAACAGTATTTGGGCTTCAGGGAGGAACTCCGATCCATCAATTCCACCCAGGGCACCATCGTAGGGGTGCTCAAGTAAGTACCCAACACCAGGAGGGACACTGTGGCACAACAAGGGGCCCCTGACACCAGCCTGGACGATGAACTGCCCACCACCTCCGCCGGCGCTAGTGGACAGGAGGCACCGCCACAGGACCACCACACCAGCACTCCACCCCCTGAAGAGGGAGAACCACCCTGCAAACGGTCCCTGAGATCCAAGACAAAGACAGAGAACGATGCCAAGACCCCTGCCAAGAAATGAGACCACCCTGAATGTCATCCTTCTGTCCCACTTTGTCACCCTGTCCATCCTTAAACTGCCCCAGCTCCACTTCCTATGCCCATTTGGGCAATGCACCTGTGAGACTAATAGACTGGACTCTGCCATGGACATTCCTCCACCATCACCCCTCACCATTTTGCAACCCCCTCCAATATCGAGCACTTAAATAAACAACCTTAAAGCACAAAACAATCTGGAGTCAGTCTGTGATTTCGGAATAGTATATTAGCAATTACTGTGGCAAAAAGCTCTTTCAATTGTAATGTCAACATACCTATATCACACAGCTCTAGTCCATGAGGAATCAAAGCAGATGTCACACAGTGGGACCCACATCTGTGAAATCATAAGGGAAAGTGACAACTCAGTGACCATACACTGGGTGAAAACGATTGACAGTAGAGAGGTAGTAGTGTTAAAGTACATGTAGTAGGCAGGTTTGTATTCTTACCTGTGTCTCACTGGAAATATTGCAGGATCACCGAGTCCCTGTTGTCCATGGCCTCTTCTTCTGCTTCCTTGTCTTCACTGTCCACAGGCTTCACAGCTGCAACAACACCGCCATCTGGACCATCCTCCTGCAGAAAAGGCACCTGCTGTCGCAAAGCCAAGTTGTGCAGCATACAGCAGGCCACGATGATCTGGCACACCTTTTTTGGTGAGTAGAATAGGGATCCACCTGTCATATGGAGGCACCTGAACCTGGCATCCAGGAGGCCGAAAGTCCGTTCGACTATCCGCCGTGTTCGCCCATGGGCCTCATTGTAGTGTTCCTCTGCCCTTGTCCTGGGATTCCTCACTGGGGTCAGTAGCCATGACAGGTTGGGGTAACCAGAGTCACCTGCAAATGGCGAGGGACAACTGTTAGACACACACTAACCTGTAGGGATAACCCCAGACCCAGACAACCATTCCCACTGTCTTGCTTCCAGGTGCTCACCTAATAGCTACACACGGTGCCTCTGGAGTTGACCCATCACATAAGGGATGCTGCTATTCCGCAGGATGTAGGCGTCATGCACTGAGCCAGGGAACTTGACATTCACATGGGAGATGTACTGGTCTGCCAAGCATACCATCTGCACATTCATCGAATGATAACTCTTCCGGTTTCTGTACACCTGTTCACTCCTGCAGGGGGGACCAAAGCCACATGGGTCCCATCAATGGCACCTATGATGTTGGGGATTTGTTCCAGGGCATAGAAATCACCTTTCACTGTAGGCAAATCCTCCACCTGAGGGAAAACAATGTAGCTCTGCATGTGTTTCAGGAGGGCAGACAACACTCTGGACAACACGTTTGAAAACATAGGCTGGGACATCCCTGATGCTATGGCCACTGTTGTTTGAAATGACCCACTTGCAAGGAAATGGAGCACTGACAGCACCTGCACTGGAGGGGGGATTCCTGTGGGATGGCGGATAGCTGACATCAGGTCTGGCTCCACCTGGGTATACAGTTCCTGGATTGTGGCACAGTCAAGCCTGTATGTGATGATCCCATGTCTTTCCTCCATTGTCGACAGGTCCACCAGCGGTCTGTACACCGGAGCATGCCGCCATCTCCTCACATGTCCCAGTGGACGGTGCCTATGAAGGACAACAACGAGCACAGAGTCAAACAACTCAGAGGTACGTACCACCAGTTTACACAGAACACAAATCCTAATCCGAAAAGTGGCCTGTATGTGTGTTGAGTCTAGGCCCAGGTATGTGTGACGCAGTTAAAATGAAGCCATGTGGGCCCCTGAAATGGCGGCTGCCTGACCTCTAAAGTGGGACAATGGAATGTGAGGTAACTGCGCTGGCGTTGTACACCGTCGCGGTAGGCGGTCGAAGACCGCGGCGCAATGCTGCATTGGTTAACATTGGACTCTATGGGTCCCAGGAGCCAATGACGATGTACGCCGGCAGTGACAGTACGCACAGCCGTGGATGTGACCACCATTTTCTATCTGTTCAATCACTCGATACCTGATCTTCGACATGAGAGGACCCACACTGCAAGTGCCGCTGTGACCTCGGTCTGGAAGAGACAATGACTTGACTGTCTGGGGAAAGGTCCCCTGCCTTCACCTTGGAGGAGTTGGAGAAACCCGTGAACGGGGTACTCCCCCAGTACACGCTACTCTACGGTCCTCCAGACAAACAGGTAAGTACACTGGGAGCTTGCTGTATGGGCCATGCCTGTGTGGAGTGGGGTGGATGTAAGAAGGGGGGGAGATTGCGGCATGCATGAAAGGACGGTGAGTGCATGTGCCACATGGCAAGGGTTGGCCGATGACTGTGACGGTGCAGTTGGTAATAAGTTTCTCTTCCCCCTGTACAATTCATGTAGGTCAGCACCCACCAGAAAAAAGATATTTGGCGTGCCATCGCCAAGGACGTCCGGACCCTGGGGGTCTACCACAGACGGAGCACCCACTGCCGGAAAAGATGGGAGGACATTTGCCGCTGGAGCAAGAAGACGGGGAGGCTCAGCTGGGGATGTCCTCCCAACGTGGGAGGGGTGCCCGTCGCACCATGACCCCCCTGATGTTCAGGATTCTGGCAGTGGCGTACCCGGAGTTGGATGGGCGCTTGAGGGCATCACAGCAGCCACAAGGGGGTGAGTACAGTCTCATCCTGCTGATTTTGCGTGCAGTGGAGGTGTCTGGGTGCAGGAGGTGGGCTGTGGGTTTCCCTAGGCCAGGGCGAGTTTAGTAGGCAAGGTCCCTCCGTAAGGCAGGCCATGTGGCACCCCACCTCTGTAGAGTGCCAAGTACACCTAGTCATGCCTCTGTGTCATCCATGTGTGCAGATGTCGTCCATAGCCTAGTAGGCCATTTCCCAGGGATTGAACAGTGGAGCCCAAGAGCGCGGCATAGTGCAGGGGGCTTCTGTGTCTGTCATGTCTGCCAACGGTAGCGATAATGCATGATCTGAACATGTCTTTCTTCTGTCGCCCCCCCCCGGTATTTGTGGTCTCCCTGTTCTTGTGTGCATTAGCATCATCAGGCGGAGGAGCAGTGGCACCGGAGCACGAGGAAGCTGCATCCCACATGGCCCTGGAGGGCGACACTACGGACTCGGAGTTCACCAGTGGGATAGAGGGCGAGGGGAGCTCTACGGCGGGGACAGGAGCTGACACCAGCGACTCAGACTCGTCATCTGATGGGAGCTCCCTTGTGGTGGTGGCAATATCTGTGCCCCCGCATCTACAGGTAAAGCAGCCACCCTGCCTACCAGCACCGCTCTCCCAGCAGCCCTTCAGCCTTTGACCCGTGCCCACTCACCCAGGAGGGTGGGCATCACTTTCGCCCCAGGCACCTCAGGCCCTGCCCCAGTCACCCCTGCTGCCCTCAGTGAGGAGGCCATTGACCTCCTCAGGTCCCTCACTGTTGGGCAGTCTACCATTTTGAATGCCATCTAGGGTGTCGAAAGGCAGTTGCAACAAACCAATGCATTCCTGGAGGGCATTCATTCTGGTCAGGCGGCCCTTCAGCGAGCTTTTCAGACTCTGGCCTCAGCACTGATGGCAGCCATTGCCCTAGTCTCTAGTCTCCCCCCTCCAACTTCCTCCACCCAGACCCAATCCCCTGTACCCCAGCCTATCCCAAGCACACCTTCAGATCAGCATGCACACACACGTCAACACACAAAGGGAAGCTCAGGCAAACATGAGCACCACACATCCCACAGGCACTCACGCAAGCATCACATGCAGACACACCAACATCCACTGCCTCCACTGTGTCCCCCTCCTCCTCGTCTCCCTCCTCCCTCCCTGTCTCGGCTACACTCACACCTGCATGCACTACATCTACAACCACTACTGCCATCACCAGCACACACACCACCACACCCCGCTCACGTGCAGTCACCACCCCCACTACCATTCACAAGTCCCCTGTGTCCTCTCCCAGTGTGTCTGTGACGCCACCTCCCAAGATACACAAACGCAGGCACACACCCACCCAAAAGCCATCCACCTCACGACAGCCTCCAGCGCATGCACCTTCACCCAAAGTCAGCAAACGAACACCTCCTACAACCACAACCTCTTCCTCCACTCCCAAACCCCCTCCTGTCCAACCTTGACCTCTTTCCAACACCTCCCCCACCCAGTCCATCTCCTATGGCCCGACTCTCCAGGTCCCAACCTAGCACATCAGCCACAACATCTCCGGGACCGGTGGTGCCTGTAGTCACCGGAATCTGGAGTGCACCGGTCACCACGGCAGCCAGTGTGGCACAGAGCCACAGCACGGACACTCCCCCACCTGTCAAGCATCAAAAGTTGGCCAGTGCCCGGCGGGAGAGGGGGAAGACTCCAGGCACCAAAGCCGGTCCCAGGGGTCCCGGTGGGAATGTGGAGTCAACTGTGACACCTTCCAAGGTGGGGAAGGACCACAAGAAACCCGGAAAGTCTGGGAACAGCACCATGGAAGAGGAGACCGCCATCATCCCCGCTGCCCAGGAGGCCACTGCCATCATCCCGGATGCCCAGGAGGCCACCGCCATCATCCCCGCTGCCCAGGAGGCCACCACCATCATCCCCACTGCCCAGGAGGCCACCGCCAGCACCTGCCCTGCTGCCCAGGAGGCCACCGCCAGCACAAGCCGCGCTGGGCTAGAGAGGACTGCCAGCACAAGCCCCGCTGGGACAGAGAGGACCGCTAGCACAAGCCCCGCTGGGACAGAGAGGACCGCCAGCACAAACCCCGCTGGGACAGAGAGGACCGCCAACACAAGCCCCGCTGGGACAGAGTGGACGGCGAGCACAAGCCCCGCTGGGACAGAGAGGACCACCGCAGAGAGGACAGCCAGCACAAGCCCCGCTGGGACAGAGAGGACCGCCACCATAAGCCCCGCTGGGACAGAGAGGACCGCCAGCACAAGCCCCGCTGGGACAGAGAGGACCACCAGCAGCTGAGTCACTGGAAAGGAGCCCGCCGCCTCAAGCACCGCTGAACAGGGCACCGCCACCTCAAGCACCGCTCAACAGGGCACCGCCGCCTCAAGCGCCGCTGAACAGGGCACCGCCGCCACAAGCACCGCTAAACAGGGCACCGCCGCTGCAAGCACCGCTGAACAGGGGACCGCCACCTCATGCACCGCTGAACAGGGCACCGCCGCCTCAAGCACCGCTAAACAGGGCACCTCCGCCTCAAGCACCGCTGAACAGGGCACCGCCGCTACAAGCACCGCTGAACAGGGCACTGCCGCCACAAGCACCGCTGGCCCATGAACGCCAAGGGCACTGACGCTACTGAGTCCGTCACAGCAGGATGAAGCACTCTGGGCACAGAGCCCCCTCCAAAACCAGTGGATATTCCCATCCACTACCTCTGTCCTTAGCAGGATGAAGCACTCTAGGCACCATGCCCCCTCCAGAACCAGTAGAGACTGTCATCTACTACCTCTGTCCGTAGCAGGATGAAGCACTCTGGGCACCATGCCCCCTACAGAACCAGTGGAGAAAGGCATCCACTACCTCTGTCCTTAGCAGGATGAAGCACTCTAGGCACCATGCCCCCTCCAGAACCAGTGGAGACTGTCATGCACTACCTCAGTCCTTAGCAGGATGAAGCACTCTAGGCACCATGCCCCCTCCAGAACCAGTGGATAGATACATCCACTACCTCTTTCCCTAGCAGGATGAAGCACTCTGGGCACCATGCTCCCTCCAGAACCAGTGGAGAGATACATCCACTATCTCTGTCCTTAGCAGGATGAAGCACTCTGGGCACCATGCCCCCTCCAGAACCAGTGGAGAAAGGCATCCACTACCTCTGTCCTTAGCAGGATGAAACACTCTAGACACCATGCCCCCTCCAGAACCAGTGGAGACTGTCATCCACTACCTCTGTCCTTAGCAGGATGAAGCACTCTAGGCACCATGCCCCCTCCAGAACCAGTGGAGAGATACATCCACTACCTCTGTCCTTAGCAGGATGAAGCACTCTGGGCACCATGCCCCCTCCAGAACCAGTGGAGAAAGGCATCCACTACCTCTGTCGTTAGCAGGATGAAGCACTCTAGACACCATGCCGCCTCCAGAACCAGTGGAGCCTGTCATCCACTACCTCTGTCCTAAGCAGGATGAAGCACTCTAGGCATCATGCCCCCTCCAGAACCAGTGGAGAGATACATCCACTACCTCTGTCCTTAGCAGGATGAAGCACTCTGGGCACCATGCCCCCTCCAGAACCAGTGGAGAGATACATCCACTACCTCTGTCCTTAGCAGGATGAAGCACTCTGGGCACCATGCCCCCTCCAGAACCAGTGGAGAGATACATCCACTACCTCTGTCCTTAGCAGGATGAAGCACTCTAGGCACCATGCCCCCTCCAGAACCAGTGGAGACTGTCACCCACTTGAGAGACTGTGGCTTTGCACTCCCCAGGATGGCACAGTGGGCAACCCACCCACTGTACAGACTTGAGAGACTGTGGCTTTGCACTCCCCAGGATTAAACAGTGGGCAAACCACCCACTGTAGAGACTTGAGAGACTGTGGCTTTGCACTCCCCAGGATTGCACAGTGGCCAAACCACCCACTGTAGAGACTTGAGAGACTGTGGCATTGCACTCCCCGGGATTGCACAGTGGCCAAACCACCCACTGCATAGACTTGAGAGACTGTGGCTTTGCACTCCCCAGGATTGAACAGTGGGCAAACCACCCACTGTATAGACTTCATAGACTGTGGCTTTGCACTCCCCAGGATGGAACAGTGGGCAACCCACCCACTGTATAGACTTGAGAGACTGTGGCTTTGCACTCCCCAGGATTGAACAGTGGGCTACCCACCCACTGTTTAGACTTGAGAGACTGTGGCTTTGCACTCCCCAGGATTGAACAGTGGGCATGTGGCCCCCTCGTGGATTTGGCGTTGTGCACTCAACCGTCTGAGGTCCCACCCCTCTTTCCCCCCCGAGGTGCCTGTTTTCTTGCTCTCTGATGCCCCTTCAGTGTTCTCTCCGTCATGGTCGGGGATCTTGTGTGGGCCTCGCCCATACTGTGTGGGCCCAGTGTTCCACGGACTTCATTGGAGCACTACCTCGACTACTAAGCTTGGTGTATATTTTGTTTATGGTGTATATATATATTTTTGCGTACTTGATTTTAATATATTACAATGTTTACACTCATTTCCTTTTGTCTTTGCATTCTTCCGGGGGGTTTGGGGGGTGTAACTATCATGTATAAATATGTGTTAGTGTGTGTGTTGTAGTGGGTGAGGGTGGGGGTGGGGGTGTTGCGTCTGTGTGTCCCTGTTTTTTCCTTCCCCCCTCCCATGTGTCATAGGTGCAGTACTCACCGTTGTCTTCGCCACCGGCGTTCGTGCTCCTGGTAGAGGAGCAAGAAGATGAGGGCTGGCAGGATCTGCAGCTCTGGTTTCATGGCGTCCTGATTCCTCGTAGGGTGTGTAGAGGTGAGCGTTTTCCCTTCAAAGTCCTGTTTCCGCCGTGTTTTTGTCCGCGGTGAATCAGCCCCGGAAAAGGTGGCGGATTGGTAGGTTGTGATACTCTGGGGGGTACTTTGTCTTCCACCTGTCTGTTGGCGGTAACCGCCAAGCTGTTTGTCTGTACCACCATGGCGGTTGGAGTGTTAAAGTGGCTGTCTTTGTTGGCGGTTTCCGCCACGGTCGTAATTCAATTTTTTTTACCACCGGCCTGTTGGTGGTCTTAGTGACGCTTTAACACCATCCGACAGGGTTGTAATGACCACCTATGTGTGACTAGAATTCCATATAAGCAGAAAATAGATAGCACAAGTGCAACAGCTATGAAAAGCATTGCGCACATGACATTCCATGTACGTCAGCCCATGTTCTAAGTCCTGACATACCCATGGTCCCGGTCTCACCCAACCCGTTTTAAGAGGTCCCTGGAATAGGAATATTCCCAGGCCCAGATATTCCCTCCGCTACACACACCCAGACTCACAATGTTAACCTAGTGTGCTTCACCCTTTAGTATGGTATGCCATAGTCATTGTACTTGTGTCTGCATGGACGTCAGGTTAAATAATGAACTGGCTTGTAGTCTCTAAGACCTATTATCACCTGTTCAGTGCTTCCAATGTGAAAGGTACTGTTGGCCATATGAACTTGAATATGTACATGTGCTTGACTCATGGTGGGTTCACCAACAAGTGCCTGGGAAGCTGTATCCAAAATTCCAGGACATGTGATGGCCAAGTTTTGGACCATTGACATGAACAACCGTCTACTATCTATCCAGTGCATGCTTTGTAAAATGTGGTGTTTATGTTACCCAAAAAATAGAAAGTGCACACAGCAGTTGTTGCTACATGTATGACTAACACATGTCCTCTCTTATTTCCACACTGACTTGCATCTGAGGGTTGGACACATTGACTCCACATGCATACAAGCATATTTGCTATAATGCATCTTGTGATGGTCACACAGTGGGTCAACAACAATATTAGTAGCCAAAGCACACATATTGACCCATAGACATTGAGTTATTGTAATTATGTGCGTCACCTTGCTATCCTCTCCTGACGCCAAACATGCCCAATTTGTTTAATACATATATGTAGGCCACACGTTTGGCCATCATTGCGTCAGTCAAGTGTGAAAATCCTTTACATGAAGTAGCAGATCATGGTCCCCAGTAGTATGATGTGTCACAGGTGCCATACACCGTCTTGCCCAAAGTGGGTGCAATCAGCCTATCTCAGTATTGTCACAACTGTAATGTACCTTTAAAATGGTAAAATTACCCAAACCCAGTTAATGCCTGAAATTTTGCTGCATACGTGTCAAAAGAGGAGGCTTATGCCTAAAAATGACGCTTATGCCTGAAAAATTACGCATAATTCCCTGAAAGAACCACTGGCCCTGAGCGGTATCTTCCACACTGTACCTACAAAAATTGGTTAAGTTCGAAACAATTTTGAACCATATGGATGCGGGGTGAAATCTACTCCTGTGCGTCAATAAAAAATGACGTGCAGACTGTATGTGTCATAATATTTTGACGCATGACAATAAAAACGCACTTCATTTTAGGCAGGAAGTGATGTAATAGGATATCCTGTTTACAGAATAGGTACAGTGGGTGTACTTTCACTTTCACTTTGCAGTCTGTGATATTTCCTGAATGTGTGGCTGTGTCTCAATTTGTCTCTGTGCATTTAGTGAATTTGTCTCAAGTGTGGTCTTTTATTTGTCTTTTTGTGATTAAAAACTGTCTGTGGTATCCTGTCTGAGTGTTTTTGTGGTCATTTATGTTATAAACAATTGTCTTTGTTTTGTTGGGAGTCTTTTGTGGGTAGTGTTAGTTTGGGTATAGTTGGGCTGTGTTAGTAGTTTTGTTTAATTTTTCCTGTCCTACTTTCCCCCTATTCTCCTTTGTTCCCCTTTATCCCCTATTTTCATTTTTTGTACCATTTTGTTGGGTAGGCCTCGTCTTGGCAGGATGGGAGAGGAGGAGCTGGGTGGGTTCATTTGGCTGGTGTGCCATTTCCTACCCCTGATGATTGAGGCAGGTGGGCGTGTGATCCAGGGGTATCACACTGAGGCACGGAGGCTCTGGTGGGCAAAGGTGTTGCATCATCTGCAGAGGATATACAACACACCAAGAAATGACCACCAGCTGAAGCACTGCTGGGCTGACCTTGTCTCCAGGGAGCAAGATCTGCTGGACCACCTGGGGATTGTGATTGGTGGCCCTGTTGGTGAGTACAAATCATGTAAATGTGCACGTTTAAATGCTATGTAGTGACATTAGCTGATTTTTACAATATCTGCCGGCAATGTTGTTGAGCGTGTGGAATGCTTGTGAAACATACAGGGCCATATTTCTGCTTTATTAAGGACCACAATTGCGAGCAGTTTGGAAGCAAGAGCTCCGCAAACTTACTGAATAAATTTGTATTATGTAAGTTAGTACCACCTTTGGGTCAAACAGCAACACAAATCAGGTGCAAAATATGTATCGATATAGGCCACAGTTGCCTGTGAGGTATGGAATTTCCTGACACGTTACCGTCATTTGTTGACGCAACAGCTAGACTAACTTTATATACACAACAGGAGCCTGAAAATTAGTGTAGGCTTCACTTCAATTGATGATAGCAATGTGGCGCAAACATATGTCTCATGTGTGTTCAGTGAGTATGTAAGGAAACCGATCATAGAAATCCCCAAAATATTAGGAATTATTGTGCCCCTGCTTCATTTCGGATACATGTCTGATCTGGATTTGGACACATAGGTAACAAGTTCTAGCTGTGCTCAGCTAACATCTTAGACTGGTATTTGGAGTTTGTAGTGCCACATTTAAATTAGGGATGGCTGGCAAAAGGTATGCACATGGGTTCATATCTCTATGGTTGGTGCAACTCATCATAGCTGTGCCACATCAAATGAAGAAACTGAAACAAATTGAGGGCTAACAACTGTCCCTGGCCCTCTGTACATTGTACCTGTGTGTCATAAATTGGTCATAGTCACAATGGCTGGTTGACTGGTAATGCAGTCCTCACGGAAAGTGGCTTTGGCTGTCTGTCATGGATACACATGATGAGACGAATACACTCCATGATTTTGTCTGCTCACTAATGAAGGAGCATGTTTGCCACCACATGATAGTTAGGGCCACTGCATGTGGGCAGATATGTGTGTATCACTCACTGGAGTCCCTGGGTCTGTACATGTTTGCTGTGGTATGTAGGATGCAGTATCATCATGTCTGAGAGGCTTTACTTTCTGATGTAATCTTATACATAGTATTTGTCTTTTGAATTGTTGTACAGTGCACAGACATTGAGCACATTTCTCCCTTCCATGCCTTACAGGTGGACCAGCACCCTACACTGTTGGTGAGGTGGCTCGATTTGAGGACCCAGACATCTCCAGTAAGTGTTGATATTTCTGTTATGTGTTGTGTTTGCTGGTGATGTGTGATGGACTCCTGTGTGTTGGACACATAGCAAGGTGTGATGCGCTGGCCAATCATTTGTTTTGTTCCATGAGTGGAATATCATTTTATCAACATCTTTGAGGTGGCCAATCCTTATCGTATTGTCACATTTTGGTATTCTAGGTCAGTCCTGTAGGCACGGCAATGTGAATAGGGATGAGTCATGTGGATAAAACTTGATTCAGAAAAAGTCGCAGTGGACCATATTAGTGAATTAGTCAGCCAGTCAGACCTGAATTCTCCCAGAATAGGGATGCCAAAGTCTTACCCACAGACTTCTGCTTCCCTATTCACTAATGAACATGTTGAACTGTATGTTAAACTTCCTAGCAGCATGTAGCTCCACGTGTAGTGCTACGAGTATGTGGCACTTGAGTACAATGGCCTAGGTGTGCATGCAACTCATGGCCAGAGGTGTTCTTGCATTTCTCAGTTTGTTGTAAGTCATGGCTTACTGGTAGTAAATGATGTGGACTAAGGTCTGCATTTCCAAACATGAGTGTTGATGGGATTGTCCATGGGTTAGCTGTCTCCTATTTGGAGATCCTCCTTACCTGTGGTGTGTGTGCTGGGCCAAACCCATGTCCAGCTTTTCTAAGCTTCCTGGGTGTCCTTGTTGTTAGAAATTATTAGTTGATTGTCCACACCCCCCACCCCCCCAGACACAGGCATAGGGTTGTGAATAGTGTACCTAGGACTGATGATACAAGTTTGGTACACAGACATGTAAATCAGTGAAGCACTTGTCTGAACCTAGTATACCCACTCATGATTAGCACACGCTTTCTATACTGGCAAGTCCATTTACAACTTGCAGATCATGTGGCCCTAGATTGCCATCCCGTGCAATGATATTTGTTGCCCTGGCAGTGGTGGAGGATGTGCAGCATGAGTTTTAGCTGACAACTGGCAGAACTATGATGCCAAAATCATGCCTGTTGTTACCCCTCTTGTAAGGTTTGGATGTGCTATGTGTGACAGGACCTTTGTAGGCTGGCTTGCCATGTATTTCCTCAGGGACAATCAATGATCTCTTTGATGATATGTGCTGTTACAAGTACATTAGATGTGTTGTCTGATTTACTTCTTGTGCCATTTCACACAATGCAATACCTAATGTTTGATTTTCTATGTGTCTTAACAGCTTCAAATATGACTCCCATCCAGGTCAGGGAGTTTCAACAGCGGGCAATGAGATACCGCCACATACTTGATGTTGAGTCTGGGTACCGCAACATGGCCGAAGATATCGCCATGAACGAGCCTCCGGAGCTTGGAGGGCATTTGCACAAGGCGGCTCTTCTGTGTCTACCACAGCCACCACCAGCAGCACCACCACTACCACCCAGGTGGCACCAACAGCAGCTGGGACCTTTGTGGGACCATCAACGGCAACTGCTTCAGGACCAAGCACAGCACCACCTGCAGGGCATCCTACAGCCATTGCCACAACACGGGCCCATACTTCCTCGGCTGGCACCCAGACCACCTCTGCTGCAGCCACTGACCCTGCTGCTTTTGCTCATATGCAAAGGAAATTGTACTGTGTCCTAAGAAAGATGACCAGACTGCAGCAGGAGGTGGCACAGGTCAACCTGCGGCTGCGTTCCATCAAGAAGACCCTGAGGAGGGCCAACCTGTAGACATGTAGATGGACATGATTCCTTCCCCTCCCTCCTCTTTCCTGGTTCTTATACTTTGTGGGTTTAGGGGGCTTAGTGTTAGGTTAGTATAGGCTGTTAGTTTAGTTAGTGTTAGTGGGTGGGGGGTGGGGGTTTCTGAATATTTCTACTGTTTATTTTTATGTGTGTGGGTAGGGGCAATTATGGGGTTCTTTTGTTTTTCAATAAAAAAAATAGAATTACAAAAAACATACAAAACAATATATATTTGTTTAGTATAGGATAGTATGTGTTTAGGTTAGCATCTGTAGTCCTCCATGTGTCCCGTCTCATAACGGGGGTGGGGGGTTAAAGTTTAGATTGTTTGGTTAAATGTGATAAGTAAGTTTAGCTGAGGTTAGTTAGGGACAGTTGTGGGTAATGAGTAGTTAGAGTAGATTAGGTTAGGTAAGGTCTTTCCCCGAGTTTTCACTTTTGTTTTTACTGTTTAATAAATATCTAGGTAACCATTTACAGTATGTGTCAAATGCTTGTAGATCAGGGCCTTGGCATGAGTGAACAGTGTCTCTTTTGTATTAGTTTTTGTGTCCTATGCTGCAAACAAATCCCAACTGAGCTGTAACATTGGCAGCTACCCCAAAGCTACTTAGCTGAGATTCGGCCATTCATTCCAACCACCAATCACGGTTACTATGGATCCCAAAGTGTTGTTATTTCATGATGTATGTTTTCAATTTCACATACTGTGCTTCCAGATTTAGTATTGGGGACATGGTGTTAAGTCTGACTGCAGTCTCATGTCCAAGGAAATCCTTATAAGGTAAGTGGTAGTAAGCTCTCTTGTAGTATAGTGTATATAACTCACATAGAGCATGCGTTACACTGTTCAGCATGGTTACTTATTTGGATGTAAACTCATACACCTCCATTCATGCAGTTTGGTGTGTGTTAGCTTAAATTTGTGGGAAAAGTCACATACGTTAGTTTTGCATTGAAGCAACAATTTGAAGGCACTATTTTCTGGATTTGTCATCCCTTGAGGAAGCGTTATTCTGTCCAACACTATCGTGTATAGTTTCTATTTTCCTCAGAAATAACCCTCAGGAAGGGCAGAGTATGGTACAATCCAGGCCACTGTGCATAGTTATCAGCCCAATTATTTCAGGACAGTTGTATTGACAATCTATAATAATTGACAGGAGGCAAACTTCACTGATCTACTGCACGGTTGATGTGTCACATTACACAGAGACAAAGTGGTTGTGTAAGTGCTATTTATTGAAAAGTGCTGTAGTGCTATATGTACATTGTCCATGATTGTGAGTCCATTATAGTGACATCTTCCATTGTGATCCTACACAAGTGCGAAAGGACATGTCATTGGACATGCTGGGGTGAAGTGTCAGACAGTGCAGAGGGACAGGACTTGCCAATGAGTTAGTGAGAGACAATCACAGGGCAGGCTGACAAGATAAACAGTGGGTTGCAGAACAGTGCTTGAGTACAGTTGTTGCAAGACTGGCATGTTACAAACCTTGGTAATAGGTGGCCTGGTGGCAGGGACTAGTGCTACCGGGTACTCTTACATGTGAAGGTGATCTGTTCCTGGTCTTCATCTTCTGATGTGTGTGTTGCCTCCTCTGCCCTTGGTGGTGGTGGTTGTGAAGGGGCAACACACACACCTCAGTGTGTGTAGACGTGGAGTCAGACATCCCGGTAGCTGCTACCTGTGGGGGTCTTAAGGGCAGTACTGCTGCAAGGAGGATCTGCTGGTTCTTAAAAATAGCAGCCACATCACGGTGGTAGGCAGCCAGGTCGGCCCTGAGGGGTTCAATGTTGCATTCGTGCACGCGTTGACAGGATTGCTGTTGTAGGTGTTGGGTCAACTGTATTACAGCTGTGCTGATATCCTTCAGCCTTTTTCTACTTCCTGCAAGATAGTTGTTCGCCCTTGCATAGCTGCTGCCTGTTCTTCAGTTGACATCATGCACGAACGCTCCCATCTAGGCTGGCTGCCATAGTTTGCATCCCCACCCGCACCTCCTTGGCCAGCTCCCGCTGTACTCTGACTACAGTTCTCTCAAAGCTGGTGCCAGTGTCGTCAGAGTCCTCAGCTGTATTGGAGCTGGCAGGTCGTACAATTGGGGTGGTGGGTGGCTCCTCTGTGATGGCTGCTGCATCTGTGCTCCTCCTTGGGACTGAAGGTGGGGTCTGGAGGGTTCCAAGGACCTCTTGGAGGGTCTGCTGGCTGAAGTTTGTCAGCTCGTCGTCCATGTCATCAGGGTAGTCCTGGACAGGCATATCCGCAGGAGATCCATCGTCCTCTGCAATGAAATACGGTACAATTAGTGTGTCAGTGTTGTGGGCTTTATAATGTGACATGCCTGCCTTGAGATTATTTTCACATTGTGATCTTGGTTCCTGTTCATTGCTCCTGTCTTTCAGATGGGCATTCTCCCAGGCCTATGCCCCACCTCCATGTCACATGTATTGTGGTCAGTTTGTGGACTTGTCAGCATCATCTCCTCTAGGTGTTGGTTCTGGCCAAATAGTGATTTGCCACCTTCTTGTCCTACTCAACCATCCGTCTACTTCCATTCTCATGGTGAGGCCTTTCACTGGCTGTGGGTGATCTGCTGGCACTAGCACCACACTTAACAATCTGGACTTGCCCCAGTCTCTGATCTTTCACATCCACCTATATGTAGTTGAAATGTAGCATATCCTATCTATAGCATTGTTATGGCACAATATGGATGTCAGCATTGGTAATGTGTACTGCTGATTTTGGGGAATGTGTGGTACATTGTATTGCCCTGATAGTCATAGCAGTGTCTATTTCCTCCTCTGACTGTGCAGGTGTATTTCTGTGACCAGTTACATGTGTCCTCCCCCTCAATGCTGTTGTCTGAGCACTATGACATTTGGGATGTTGCATTGTGACCCAGGCACAGGATGGACCCTGACATATGCAGCATGGGTATGACATTAGTGCTGTGTACCTCCTAATGTAGATGACATTGGCTGATGTTTGCAGCAACTATGGACATTCACGTTTGACAGGACTGGAACATTTGTCTTGTTTCAGGAGATTGTTAACGTTGTCATCCTAAACCCTCTAATTTGGGTGTTTTAGATCCATGGGGACGTTACTGCCATTAGCTACTTGACCAGCACACACAGCGGAGGTGGTAGTGGCAACTGTTGTCAATGTTACATTCCAGTTGTTGGTATGGCTAGAGGTTGTTAATTGGGCCCTAGTTAATGTAGGGAGTATAATGGCTGATGTGTGACTGGTTGCCAGTTTGATGTTGTGCCCTTCCCTCCTGGCCTGGCTTTACCTTTGCAACATCCTTGACATGGCAGCATACACCCATGGAAAGGTTGTTGGTGTTGTGTAATGGTGTGCCCCAGGTTTCCTCTGACCGGGCCATGCCCCGGTCCCGTGCCCCTTTACCCATGCCACTCCCTGAATATAATGACTTACATGCATTGTGTAGTAGGTATTCCCCCCCCGCTGGCAGTTAACATTTGTGAATTTTAATTCCCCATGCGACTTACCCTGCATGTGCGTTGTCTCCTGGTAGTCTGCGCTGTCCTGTCCTTGAATCCCTGTGACGATCTCCTCAGGGATGATGGCTGCGACCATCTCCTCTATGTGGTCCAGGGCCTCCTGGTGTGCTGGACTCCCACCTCCAGTCTGCAGTGCTGCCTTCCTGTTCCTGGCCATCTTTTCCTTGGTCCTGCGCTTGCAGTTATGCCAGCGTTTCTTGCACTCAATGACTGTTCTGCGTACTTCTGCCACACTGTTAATCTTGTAAACAATTTGTTGCCATATTGCCTCTCTCCTACTGATTGGCAACTTTGAGGTGACAAACAGTTGATGCTGATGTTTCGTCACCTCTTTCCCCAGAATTTCCTGCTCCTCTGCTCTGAAGCGACACTTTCTTTTCTTCTTCTCCCTGTCCTGGGTCTTGTGTGGGTCCTCCTGGCTGGCTCCTGGTCTGTCATCATCTTCCTGGGGTCTGTGCAAGCATTTGGGATCATTTTTGGCTCTCCTCTGCACACATTGCTGTGTTTGTGGCGAGTTTTGACGCAATTGCATCAAAAAACGCCGCATATCTGGTTTGCGATGTCATAAATCGTCTCACAGTCATTTTCCTTTACGACGTGACGCTGTGGTGTGCGTCAGAGAAAATGACTCACACCTGTGGTTTGCACTGCCGTGCGTCAAAGTATAAATTTGATGCCCCCATGGCACAAAGAAATGTCGTTAGCCGGCGGTAAATATTTTGATGCAAAACTGCGTCATCGAGTTTTGCGTCAAAAAGTATAAATATGGGCCTTACTTTGATGGAAGGGTTGGTTGGAGTCACGGAGACCATATGGGAATCTAGGATAAAAAGAAAAGCTGGCTAATTATTACTACTGATCAGTAACGTTTTTTCTAGCACTGATTCTTCAATTAGTTCTTATGCCTGTTGCAAAGCACTGAGGATGGTTGGGACAACATATAGATTTTACTAAGGGGAAGGCATAATAGGAGGTCTACGGCATGACGTTTTAAGGTAGGAGTTGTAAGGGAGTTAATATTTTCCTCCATGTATGCTGTTGTGTTATAGTGTTATGTTATGTTTTGTTATTTATAAAGTGACTGCACACACAGCTTTTTGGCATAGAGAGACACATAACATGAAGTACTTGAATAAAACCAAAGGGGAAGTTATCAGTTAAAAACAGAAGTTTCCAGAGAGCAACTGGGATGGAGTATATTAGGGCTCGGTGTGAAAATTTGAGGATAACGAATTACAAAGTTTTGTCACTGAAACTGAAGAAGAATGGTCTCTAAAACTGGCTTTTTTGTTCTTGGAAGTGAGGGCAGAAAAATGACACCAGTTGATGCACAAGTTTGTAGATAGCAGATTTGTTGTTTAAAAACAAGTTGTTTCTCATTTAAAGTTTTATGCACAATTGCCATTGCTTTAAAGACCGCCCAGGACTTAATTGGCAACCACTGTAGAGATCTGAGCCCCATGTCCCCTCTTTCATGTCCTTGTCATTGTAGGTGGGTGGGTCTGATATAACAAGCTCTAACTTAGAACAGTTGTCTACTGATTCGAAAAAGAATAGCGTAATCCAGTCTCAACTAGATAAGGACATTGTTACTGTGGTATGAAGTGTGGGATTAATTAATAGCAGGATCCTTTTGAGAATGTGTACATGGTTACACATCAATATCAAGATCACTTGTATGGTCTGAAGATTTCCCTTCTAAAGTGCCCAAAGATAGGGCAATACCTCATAGCAGCCACCGTGCCATCCTGAAAAGACTTATACATGAAAGGTGGCAAGGGTCTCCTTAAGGGGATCACAGTTAGGAGGAAAAACCCACAAAAGGAAGAAAACCTTCTTGACATACTTATAAACATTTCCTGATTGAAGAGGAAGATGAATAATGAAGATAATAGCCAAGCACCACATTCCTATGAGGTCAGAAAAGAGAAAAGAGCTTGTAGAATCCAGAGGTAGAATCCAACATTGAAATATAGCCAGCTACTTTGTGATGAAGGATTCTTGTTGGTTGGGTGCGATATCACCAGACTATGAGGAAGTAGATTGTATCCCAAATTCTAACACTGGTGTTTCAATATGAACTGGTGCATGGTGACAGCCAAAAGGAACATACATGAGAGCCGTGGGTGCCAATACATATTCATGAATACATAGGGCAAATGGAACGGGTTCTATGGCCTGTCGTGCGTTACTGGGGATCATGATAGTATACTGGACTGTTGATACCAGTATGTAAAAGGTAGGATAGAAGCATATGCATTTAGAGCATTTGTTATATAAATTTCAAAGGTGCCAACCTAGTGGAATTACGTATCTGCCATGATTGTAGTATGGATGACATATTTGGGGTCATTATGACCCTGGCAGTTGACGATAATGTGGCGGTAAGTACTGCCAACAGGCTGGCGGTACTTACTGCCACATTAAGACATTGGCAGGTTGGCTAAAGCAAATCCGCCAATGTACCACTCCGACCGCCACAGCGGTAACAGCCACCAGGCTGGTGATATCCATCTCCAGCCCGGCGGCTGCCATTGTGCCACCTGCGGAATTATGATGCCTGCTACTCCCATGGTTTTTGTGGCATGCGGAACACCATGAAAACTATTGCGGTAGGCCATATCAATGACAGGGAATTCCTTCCCTGTCACTGATAGGGGTCTCCCCCCACCTATCTCTCCAAAAAAAAACATCTTCCTACATCCACGCCCCCTTCATACACACACACATGCATACACACCTCATTCACACATACATACACGCATGCATACATCCAATCACACACACATCCGCACACACTACCAAACATAAACGCAGACACGCATTCACATTTCATAACATACACACACTCACATGTCCGCCCATGCACACATGCATTCAACACTCAAAACACACCCGCATTCACGCACACACATACATTCACCCCCCCCCACACACACACAACACCCCAACACCCCTCCCCTGTTGGAGACCTGACTTACCTAGATCCAGGGGGTCCTCCGGCAGGAGACGGGAGGGGTCGCTGCTGACGCCAGCAGCGCCCGCCAGCAGAACACCGCCAGCCTTATCATGTGTCATGATACGGCTCGTAGCGGTCCACTGGCGTGGCGCCGCTGGTGGTAGCAGAGCCACCTTATCGTGATCCGCCAGCATGGCCACATCCAGATTTCCACCATTCTTGTGGCGGAAATCAGGCAGTGGTCATAATATGGCAGGCGGCTGGTAGCTGCTGCGAGTCTTTTGGCTGCCGTTGCTGCAGCGGTAGGCGGTTGTTACCGCCGTTTTTAAAATGAAGGCCATTGTGTCTCCCATATGGAATCAAGATTCCAAACAACTGCATGAAAAGGTACTCAGCATCTAGTTGTGCTCTTGATGATTTATTTTGTTAGTTAAAATGAAAACAATAAAACGTGTTTAAATAAATATTAATTCTGCTGCAAACACACAATGTGTGGTATCATGCAAAAGTGGTGGTCTGAGATGCTCCCGGCACTTCAGAAAGTGCTCTGCTATAGAAGAGACATATTCTGAAATGGAAATAAGAAAACGTTTCTGTTCAAATCTCAGAAATGACTGTCCAGGGAGCTACAACCAGAAAAGGCAGAGAGACGTTAGAGCTCTCTTTTCCACAACACCAGATATAGAGGCCCAGAGTGACCAAAAGAAGCGTATCAGATCCCACCATGACTCTTTTTTCCTTGACCTTGGAGCTCCTTCTAAAGTGGACCATCTATGTGGAGTACCCCAGTATCGCTGCCCTGGTTGCCCAGAGCCAGAGGATGCACATGGAAAAAACAGAATTGTACACAAACTTATTAGCCCGCGCCATTTCAGTCTTAACCGCTGCCACCTAGTGGTCAGATCTCACTATCTCACTGCACAACTGCAGAGGTGATAAGGACATTTATGTAGTCAACTGATAGGTTGGAACTGCCAAGGTGTTATTTATTTGGAGATGTGACAAGCCAAGAGGGAGGTGCTATGGCTATAATGCACATGACGCTCCTTGCGAGGTATGTGAAAAAAATGATGGTCTGTGGTAGATAGGCAGCTCTCTTCTCGCCTATCTTAATGAATGAATACCTTACTCAATTTTGTTATTGAACAAATATTCTTCTTTATTAGACTTGATGTATCTCAATGAAAATCTCCTGGATCTAAACATCTGAGTTGAGGAATGTCAGTTGACATGTTTCTCTTGGATCAATATTACTCTTGTGCTTTGATTTGTATTCATGATGCTGTAGTGGACCTGTTATACAAAGGTCGCATCCTATAGAGTATAAAAGTTGCACTAGTCTCTTTTAGTCCTGGAGCGAACAGTTCTAGTATTGTTTGTAACACTATGTGGCACCCATAAGTGAGTATAGATGAGGCAGGAGGCCTGTCAGGTCATGTGACCTTTGGAAACCAGGTCACCCTGCCTTAGTAACTAGCCTTTATGCCCCATCAGTTAATTGCACTGTCTCATTAACGGGTCACAATTTTTCAATGTTTTGTTGCTGTGCCTCCTCTACAAGTCACAATGTCTCATTAGTGTGTCATGTAGTCTCAATGACTGCTCATGCTTTATGAAAGGTTTCAGCTGGCTCATTAACTGGTCTCCCAGCCCCATTCTTGACTCAATTTGCTTTACTCAAAGATTACCACATCTCGGTACTTGTCATTCTCGCTTATTAACTAGTTCATCAAAGGTGACACCGGTTCTTCTAATGTCTTACATCAAGTGGTCAACATCCTCATTAACTAATTATCGTACACATTCATTGGTCAACCAGTCTGATGTCTCTGAAACTGCCTTGTGTACTTGCCGTACTGTCTAAAATACTGATGACAATGCGTGGTACTGGTCACTCTGCTTTAAGTACTGTTATGTTACTATATTATGTTATGTGAGTCTATGCCAAATGTTATGTTATCTCATAATGTTCATCTACTGTCACCATTGTTTCCTGACACCTTTAAAGCTCCCATAGTGTTTCTTTAGAGTGTGAGTTTCATTTCAAAACCAATGGAACACGATCTGGTTGAGGGCTGTATATTGTTAAATCAGCAAATACTTTTCTAAGGGGATGGAGCTTTAGGTGTCCTTGAAATAAGAAATAATGAAGAATGTGACGTCAGGTGGCAAGGCTTTTAAAGACACAGGTTTAGTCTGAGAGAAGGTAAAGGAAATTCGCCTTTTCTGTGTGGTCACCCAATATTTTCCACCGGACTTTATATTTTTGCTTGCTTTAGAACTCTGTACACTTCACCCATGTTTACCAGCACTAAAGTGCCAGTGCTTTCCCTTTAAACATAGTTAAAGTAGCTTATTCCTAACTGAAACCTTTGACTTGCCTATACGTCCCTAGTAATTATTGTAGAAAGTGCACCAAGGGCAAGGAAGTTAAAATGCCACTTTCTGACTGCAGGACCTATTGTGCCTTCCACTGCAGTAGACGTGCAAACATGGCTTCAGGCCTACCTTGTGTATCCTAACTGCTGCAGTGTAACCTCCAATACAACCTATTAAAAGGTATGGTGTATGGTAATTAAAAGTGGGCCATGTAGAAAATCAATGTTTACATGTTCCTATAGTGACAAGGCCTGAAAAGCTATATTCTCTGTGGCAAGCCTAGCTGTTCCATTTATAAAACCAGAGTTAAAAAAAAATTAATACTGCTAACCTGGAAAGGCACCAGCTAGAAAATTAATTAAGCAACTATTTTTAATAGCTATTAAAATCCAGTTGAAAGGTTGAATCAGACTTGTAATAAACAATAAAGTAAAGCAAGTTTTAGAAGGTTACCCTTTCCCTCCCTGAACTGACAAAAGGTGAGTCAGCATACATCTATGCCAGGTCTCAGTAAGTGATTCAGCTTGAATAGGTGAGAAAAAGGTGTGAAATGCCTCCCACGCAGATAATAGGCTGAGCTGAATCGGCAGAGAAGCCTCCTTTTAGTTCATCAAGATATGCAGGGTGGGGGCTGTGGGCCTCGTTTTGATAGCACAGTGTCCAGCCTACTTGACAAGTCTGTTGAGCCACATGCAACACTTAGGGCACCCTTGAAAGGAAGAGAACAGGATGCCAAGACAAAGATTGTGTATCATCTGTCTGGTTGCTGAAAGACTCTGCTTCTGTCCTACCAGACTTCAGTTTCTGGGTTTGTTGTGGGTACAGTGCATGCCTCAAACTGGATTTTAGTGTTAGATGTGGGTGAACTCCAGGATTACAATAGTACACTCCCCAATCACAACCACATTCTCAAAGCCAAAATTTGGTGTAGGCAAATACCTTTGCCATCTTGAAAATGCCCTGACACATTACATTGTGGTATCAACCAAGAGAGGGATCGGGAGAATTAAAGGTCCAGTGCACATGCTCCCTATACATATAATCAATAACAAAGGTGCACTGTTCCTGACTATAGGGTGAACAGTTAAAGTTTAGGAGCTAGAACCCTCACACACCCAGTGGGTGTCATGCTTCATCATCGGGAAGCTCCTCGTCAGACCGGCTGGTGCAATGTCTGACGGGCTCCCCTTTCGGGGGCTCTTTGCCGGAGATCTTTTTTGGTGTGTGGTGGCTGCCGTTGAAGTTGTGGAGGTCAGACACTCTGAATGGCAGGAGAGTGGAAAGAATTTAAGATTGATTAGAAACCCCTGAACTCATTCTGTTTAATATGTATCCAGAGGGGTTACGATCAAGATTAAAAACACTATTAAGTGGAGATTGAGAATAATGCTCAGCCACTTAAGAAAGCCTGGAGTACTGGGAAATTGTCACCTGCCCCCTACGGTCTGGTCAACATGTTTCGCGTAATATTGGTCGTGAAAGATCCTTTAACGCTTCATCAGGACCTACATCAAACTAGACTTCTCCTGGCTATATACAAAAAGAAAGAAAACACTATCTAATAATGTGTATGGAAGGTAAGTAGCAGTCACTTACATTTATGTGAACTGTCTCGTCAGTAGTCTGTAACAATAAATGTCGCCCTAGAAATAAAAAAAATTATAATACACACAAAACTGAGAGCACGGTTGTTTGAACTTCACCCCCAATGTGAATCTGTGCATCGCGTGGTGTCAAAATAAAAATAAAAAAAACACACAATATTTGCTTACCCGCCCTCTTCGTATGGGGGGGCCCCTTAGGGAGTAGCACGATCCAGCCTATAGCTTCTGGTAGGGGTGAGAAGTTATTAATACATGAAAAACTATATATATATGACCGCCTTCAGTGGGGGACAATATCTGCAATAGAATAACCCCTAAAACAAAAGGTATTGGTGCCAAGATAAATTAATATACAGTGCAACGTTGAATAACATTGTTCTGACATCATCATAATTTGTAGATCTCATATCTGTGAAAAAGTCATAGATCAAGCAGTCTCACTCGGTCAGAGTATATTTAAATATACTCTGACCGACTGAGACTGCTTGATCCCAAACGATGGTCGGATGGAAATATGCTCTAATCCATGAGATATTATTACTATTAACTTATGGAGCCAGTTACTCTAGCAGATATTTGTTAAAGACAAAAAGGTATTTATATATGACTTTTTCACAGATATGAGATCTACAAATTATGATGATGTCAGAACGATGTTATTCAACGTTGCACTGTATATTAATTTATCTTGGCACCAATACCTTTTGTTTTAGGGGTTATTCTATTGCAGATATTGTCCCCCACTGAAGGCGGTCATATATATATAGTTTTTCATGTATTAATAACTGCTCACCCCTACCAGAAGCTATAGGCTGGATCGTGCTACTCCCTAAGGGGCCCCCCATACGAAGAGGGCGGGTAAGCAAATATTATGTGTTTTTTTTATTTTTATTTTGACACCACGCGATGCACAGATTCACATTGGGGGTGAAGTTCAAACAACCGTGCTCTCAGTTTTGTGTCTATTATAATTTTTTTTATTTCTAGGGCGACATTTATTGTTACAGACTACTGACGAGACTGTTCACATAAATGTAAGTGACTGCTACTTACCTTCCATACACATTATTAGATAGTGTTTTCTTTCTTTTTGTATATAGCCAGGAGAAGTCTAGTTTGATGTAGGTCCTGATGAAGCGTTAAAGGATCTTTCACGACCAATATTACGCGAAACATGTTGACCAGACCGTAGGGGGCAGGTGACAATTTCCCAGTACTCCAGGCTTTCTTAAGTGGCTGAGCATTATTCTCAATCTCCACTTAATAGTGTTTTTAATCTTGATCGTAACCCCTCTGGATACATATTAAACAGAATGAGTTCAGGGGTTTCTAATCAATCTTAAATTCTTTCCACTCTCCTGCCATTCAGAGTGTCTGACCTCCACAACTTCAACGGCAGCCACCACACACCAAAAAAGATCTCCGGCAAAGAGCCCCCGAAAGGGGAGCCCGTCAGACATTGCACCAGCCGGTCTGACGAGGAGCTTCCAGATGATGAAGCATGACACCCACTGGGTGTGTGAGGGTTCTAGCTCCTAAACTTTAACTGTTCACCCTATAGTCAGGAACAGTGCACCTTTGTTATTGACATTACATTGTGGGCCTGTTTGCAGAAAGGCAAACAGGAGCTAATGAAAAAATAGGTAGGCTATGCCCAGGGAACTTTTAACCCATTGGTTTGACACCCACTTGATAGTGCCATGCATAAATACCATCCCCAGGCACCCACTTTACTTTCTGCCTGGGACCTGAGAGGAGCCTTGGAAAACTGGGCCTGCTCCCTCTCGTATCCAAGACAAAGACGTGAGCTACAAGGGACAGTTGGCTGGAAGACAACAAGCTGCAAGAGACCTTTACCTGAAAGTGCCCAGATGACGAGTGGTAACTGGGGGTGGACTAGACCCTGTTAATGGCCTCTGCCTGCCATCTTGTCAGTCTCTATGAGCCTTGGTTGAGGTTCTGGTGGGCTTTAGATGTATACTCCTTTGATCAGTTGGGATTTAAATGATTAAGAGTCCAATTTATATCTTAGCAGTATAGATACTCTGTCACAACAGAGTATCTATACTGCCAAGATAATGGTCAGCTCGCTCGATTTAAATGCAGGTGAAACATACTCACGGCAGATACTACTTCATCTTCTACGTGATTTAAACCCTCTGGCAGCCCTGGGGAGAAGAGCCATCAAAGGCCGACCTGTAATTCTACCTACTTTATTTAGATGGGCAGAATTAGAGGTCAGTTTTCACTGCCCATTACAGCCAGGGAAACCCAGGCAGCAAGGGGCAGTGAAAACTGCTAAATTCTTATCTCGCCATGGAAGAGGACTCTCATGGTGAGGGAAGCATTTACTTTTTTTGTTTTAAAAAGAAAATCCAATTTCAAGATGTTTTTTGTGAAAATATAAGTGAGAGCTCTTTGGTGCAGGGCTCTGTCAAGTTAATGGAACCCTACACCAAACAGTGAAATGCACAGACAGACTCCACCATGATGGGGGTTCCTACTAAGTCCCTATAAATGACTTCTAGCTTGGTGGTCATTTGTAAATCTAGCCGGTGGTACCTCCACCGGGGTGACTGAGTAAAATACTCCTTTGCCCTAGCAGGACAACGGGACCCTCACCAGGTAATAAATCAGGCCCTAAGTCAGATGGTAATATCTTTGACCATGACAAACCTGGTTGGTGTATCTGACCTGTGCTCCATTGCAGTCTGCCTCAAATCACTTTCAGGTCTCGTCTACTGTGATATTTAGGCCCATATTTATACTTTTTTAGCGCCGCATTTGCGCCGCTTTTTGATGCAAAATCGGCGCAAACTTACAAAATACAATTGTATTTTGTAAGTTTGCGCCGATTTTGTGTCAAAAAACGACACAAATGTGGCGCTAAAAAAGTATAAATATGGGCCTTACTGTCCTTCCCTCTATGCTCTTTCTGGTGCTATTTTTAGGTCAAATGCTTTAAATTCACACATTTGGTTCCCCTTGTTGGATTTTATTCATTTTGTTGTAGTTTGTTTATTAAATTTACTCTATTTTTCTCATTCGGTTTGTGATTTTTATTGCTTGGTGCTTTGACTTTACTACTGTGTTGGCACTGCACAAGTACTTTACACATTGCCCTATGTTAAGTCTTTCTGCTCTTTGCCATAGCTACCTTGTGGCGTGCTCAGGTTTATATAGTGACTTTGCTGATGGCATTACTCCACTGAGCCACCAGCCCAGGTACACACTAATGATTTGCTGTTAAGATGGATAAAACGTATTGCTAAATGGTACGGTGGAGGATTTTGAAGGTTAGCCGCCAGCAATCTTAGAAACCAATATTGGACTTGGTCTCCATTACAGCCTATGCACAACGCATGCATCACGATTACAGACCCTTGTTTCCAGACCCTTGAAGGATCAATACTGCTACTCACCATACTTCTGGATATCAAGACTACCATCCTTTTACAAGATTGTCCCTGATAAATGAGAGGTAACATACAGGAATCATTGTTTGTGCATCAATTCCCCCTCATGTTATTCCTCATTTGTGTGTCATTTTACCCTCCACAATTCACATGCTTTGAACAGGCAAAACGTCCGGATAAAACACGCGAGAAATTCCTGATGCGGCCAATTACTGTGAGCACCCACTGCTGCAAGCACTACACAAATCACTTGCCACAACACCACGAGTGACACAAGCACTGATTTGTGTTTTCATTTTATAGTGCAATGAGAAAAAAGGGCGTGTAGTAGCAATATTTTGTCAACAACATAACACAGAATATTATCACTATTTCTTTTCCCTGGAAACAGCGAGAAGCACAACAAAGGCCTATGCCATGTTAATCACTCGCTGAATACCTTCTTTGTACAGAGGTCATGATTTTAAAAGACATCCTAATTAAATCAAAACGCTCCACTTCGTGGCTCTGTGGAGTGTGCATCCCTGCCATGCATACCCCATAGAGACTTTACTGACTATTATTTACTTTTAACTTGACATTAGACCTTGGTGCACACAGCAGGCATACGTGTACACTGGGGGATATTTACCCTGTCTCCATTAACTGCATCAGTAAAAAAAAAAAAAAACACTTCCTTCGAGTATTTGGGAACAGTTCCTGACAGTATGGGCCAGCTTGCTTTCCCCACACAATATTACTAATAATATATAACTAGGTGCATTATCGTGCTATCTGTTTTTATGTAGTGTTTGGTTGTGTATTGTGGTTAAAGATATTTTAGTTTTTCGAGTAAGTGTTCTGAGTGAACAATAATTTATTACTTGCTACTAACTATGGGGCAGATTTATGAAAAGTGGTGCATCATCTCATGGTGAGCCACTTTTCTTGCACCCCATTGCACCCCCTCTTAAACCACCATGTTTGCGCCATATTTATGATACGGTGCACCATGGAGGTACTAGCGTCAAAAATGTTGATGCTAGTTTTGAGCTTTGCAGGATTAGCGCAAAAAATATTGACATTAATCCGGCAAAGTGAAAGGAGGCCCATTAAAAATAATGGAGCCTCATTTTAACACCTGCGTTAGGCAGGTGTTTAAAATTACACAGATTTTGCTAGGTCTCCTAATGCTGGAATGCACCCCTTGCATACATTATGCCTAGCGCAGGCATAATGTGGCTCAGGGTTCACGAAGTGGCGCAATGCGTGCACTCCCTCACTTTGTAACTATAGCGCAGTGTTTTTGCCAACCTAACGCCACATTAGCATCAGAAAAATGACCCTAATGTGGCGCAAGTGGCTTCTTAAATCTGGCCCGTTTAAATGAATTCTGAGTCCCTAACTCTCACCTCCTCCCTGAGTAAGTCTTAAAAAGCACATCTACACTATCATGAAGGTCAAGTGCTAAAAGGGGTTTCTTGGGGCTCAGTTTTGGTCTAATAATAAAATAATTCCTCAGACCACCAGTGTCAAAAGTTTTTTAATGTTGCAATCTGTGCAGTAGTCACTCTACTTTTTCTCCACGTGGAGGCCGGTACAGCATTTTGCCATTATTCATCCTGCCTTCTTGGACCAGAGCTTCAAACAAGCTATATCTCTCTACCCAGTCAGATCTCCCACAACAATTTTTTTATGTCCTCTGCCTGTGACTCTGGTCTACCTCTAAGAATGCGTCAAGCACACAATCTTCTTCCTCAGTCAGGCACTGTGACTGTGAATTATCTGAGTCAAAACTTTCATTCTCAAATATGTGGGACTGTTGAAATGGGTTCGGATTTTGAAAAGGATTCAATTTTGCTCTTGGGGATTGATTTGCATTGAACCTGGGGTTACCCAAGTTCTGTGATGGCATTGGAACTTATGGAATGTGCATCATTGAAGCCTGTGACTTATTTAGGTTTTGCATTCGTGAAAGTGGAAACTTCTGCATTTAAGTCAGATTAACATTTTGCATTTGCCCATCACCAACTACTCTATTGAGGCTCTGTGACACTCCCTTTTCCAATGCCCAATTCGGTTGCAATATGACAAAGAGTCAATTTATTCAATGTAACAATATCCACACCAGAATTTGGATCAACTGGAACACCACGACCTCTGCCTTGTGGGACGCTACTTCCACCTTGCATTATCTGATTTTCACTCTGAGAACCAGCAACTTGCATGCCACTATTTCCCACATATGGCTGATTTTGAAAACCCTTCTGTGCCAACTTCATCTGAGCAAGCATAACTTTCTCTTTAAGTCTTTTCTGTTTCATCTCCTGCTCATCACTGCAGTACTGAGCATATCTCAGGATCTCATTCAAAAGTTTAGGCTGCCAACAGATCACATTTTGCATGATATGCATGTTAGTCTCTGGGTCCAATCCAAGCATGAATTGTGACACAAAGCTTCCCATATCTACCTTTCAGGGTTCTCCTGAACATTGTGTTGCTTAAACATCTGCAACAGTCATTCATAGTACATATGTGATGGTTCTTTAGCTTCCTGGGTCATTCTGTTAATCTTTAGCCAATCACTATAACTTGCTGGGACAATTTATGTTAACGAATGTAATCACCTCATCATATTTTGTCATCTCCAGGGGACATTGGGCACAAGTACAAGGATTCTTTAGGGATTCCGTTCAAGGCCACTGTCTAGCTATCTTACACTCAGCCCATAAATCACTTAGTACCACAATGTTGAAAAAGATATTCAAATCTGTCCACAAATCCTCTGTGATCTTAACTAATATGCCAACCTGGGTGCACCACTGGGTGTGATTCTCTCTCAATTTAAGGAAATTGTTAGCACATGTTGCAAGTCACCTGAACTTCATGGCACATAAACATACCTTCCACTTAATATTTCCCTCATTGTCAATGCCAGAGTGCCATCTTCGACTGGGGGTGCTGAAGGCGGTTTACTCTTCACCTCTACTCAAGATGATTGCTTATTTTTCTTTCTCTGTTCAAATGTGAAAGGTCTAAACATCCCCTAACAATTTCTTCTAATTCTAACTTCAACTATGGTGCTTCTAATTGTCTAGTTTTCCCTTGACTTGTGTATGGTGACTCAGTCTCTTCTGTCTCTTTAGTCTCAGGATTCTATTTGAACAGTGGGAGCAAGATCTTGTTCTCCAAATATTCCATCCCTCCTTGAGTTATTGGTGTGAAGAAAAGGCTCCCTTCTTCTCTAAATGTTTGCAGATATTGTGGTGACCTCCAAGCAACCATCTGAGAATTTTGTGATATTGGGATAAACACTGTAATGGCCACTCCACCTACAGCTCCCAAAACATCAGGAACCGGGGCAATGGTTACTGGGGCAGGCTAAAGTGTGAGCTGTCATGGTTAGCTGACATGACATGGTTAGCACCATCAGAATAAGGGCAGACATAACAAGAGCAGAAACAACTGGGGCAGCCACAGAAGTAAGTGTCTTCTTAGTTGCAAGACTTGTGGGTGGTCCTCCAATTGTAGTCATGTTTGGGTCAACTGGGTCTGTGGCAACAGTACTACTGCTGGAAGCACCATCTAGGAATGATGACAGGTCAACATAAGACAGTGGGCCTGAGGACAGAAAAGCATCTAAAAGATCATCACTCAAGTCACTATCAGTGCTAGACCTATTTGTGGTATTGGCATTTCTGTCACCCTGTGTTCTTTTCTTTTTAGGTTTATCACTCGTTAAGGCAGGATACATCTGAGTTCCTTCAACTACACACCTTCTCTCCCTATGCCGTTATTCATTCCATTTAGCATCTGTGTAATTAAGCACCACTTTCTTGGCTCTATTCTGGTATTTCTCTTTCTCTTCTGCATGTGCAGCATGCTCCCATGCACTTAGAGTTTAACATTTTGATGGATAAGGATTGGGGAATCACATCATACACCATATACCACACGATTTCAATTATTCTCAAAATAAATGTACCATATTGATTAAAACTTTGTCCTCCTTCCTTCTCAGTGTTCTTATTCCATTGATGAAGCTACAAACATGTGTGAAGCCCTACAATTGTCCCCATGTAATGATCTGATGTACCTTCTGGAGACAGGAACTTGCAATTAACCCCTCATCAAATCCCTAAGGGCTCTGAAACATTTCATAGTTACAACAATTAAACAGGGAAATTAATTGATTATTCAAAAAGTGCAGTGATTTAATTCAAATCACAGTTCAGTACAAATCGGCACAAATATCCAATCCCAGCGCAGTCACTTCTTTGTGGGCCTATCACAGTGCAAAGCTTTATGACACAACAAACAATCCCGGTGTAGATGTGAAGAAGTCATCCTTTTAGCCCTATTCACCTCCATTTTTTTGACTCATACTGGTGAAAATTGACTCTGACTGTGCCCTAGGCTAGGTCCAGGGCCAGTGCTCTGGTTAAAATGTTTATGGTAATTAAGTATAATTAAAATTGGCAATCACAGACCCCTGTAAGTTCCTAGTATATAATAAGGGAAGGGGGATTCAAACTACCTATAAGTCCTAGTGTATAATTGGGTAGGGAGGTTTAGAGGCCCAGTACATTTCTAGCATTGGAATGTGCACTGCTGTGTTGCCTGCTGTCTTTTTAAAAAGGCTGCCCTGCTTTGCAGGCTGTTTTTAAAAGTAAAATATATGCAAATTTGACTTTGGAATTAAAAGTACTTTTAAAGTGGTAATCAACCTTATTTTTACATGTAAGTCATCTCTAAGGTCTCCCTTAGGTGCCTCTGGGGTGGGATGCCATGTAACTATAAGCAGCAACAATATAGACTATGTTTTATATGCCCTGGTGTCGGAAAAACTGCCCATTTCATTTTCCCCATTGTAGATAATTAGCTCCATAGGCTAACATTGGAATATTTTATTTAAGTATAAATATTGTTAGGGAGGAACTAATATGTCATTCAAGCACTAACAATAGTGGTAATGATGAATCCAGAAACTTGCCACTGTTGAATGTATCATAACTAATTCAGGAGAGAAGTTATAGGGCTTTCTTTTTTGTGAGTTAAAATCCAGTCTTCTAGCAGCCTCTCCTGATTGGTCAGCCTTAACAGGCTTAGCCAAACTGCTTTGATGAGGTGATAAGTGGCCCACATAGAACTGAGGTTATCTTGTGGGGGAACTCTGCAGCTGCAGAGAAAATGCCAGAGAGGGGGTTGGGTAAATCAAACTGGGCTTCAAAGAGAGCAGGACAGTAATGAATACCAGCCAGGCCTACTCCCTCTTCCTGTATCCCCCAGCCTAATTGTTTAGTCAAGAAATGTGGTCTGACCCCAAAGCAGTACAGGGTGAAGCTCATGGACACCCAGAAAGTTAACACACAGTCCTGGTGGACTTTATGGACATCTCAATGAAGGCACTATATGGCTGGATTAGTGGGTACCCAAGTAAGCATTTATGAAACGCTGTGCAGTTTATGGTTGAAGGAGCACATCCTGACTCATTGTGCACAATAGAAGTTATACCAGTACCTAGTAGATTCTAAGTTGACTAGTCCTAGAGAGCTGGGGGAGCTAGCTGATGAGTGGTTGATCACATGGGTTTCCAGTCAGCAGCAGGTGATGATCAGAAGAAGGGAGGACATGTCCCCTCCCCATAGGACAGCCCTGGGAAAACAAGGTCAAAAACAGAAAGAGTCCTCCCAAGATCCCTGAAACCTGTGCGGGGTGGCCCTGGACCAAGCCACTTTCAAGAGGAAGGGGTATTGGCAAGTCCTTTGACCCTGTGAAGGCAGGAAAGTTCTGAGTCCTGATGACGGCAGGCCAATGTTTTGACTGTTATCTGCCAGGACACAAGAGGAGATGCTGTCTGTACAAAGATGCCCCTCATTGGTGGGCAGTCCTTAGGGATTGCCAGCATAGGGGTGGGGTGGGGATTATCCTGGAGATGGGGAAGTGGTTAAGAGAGGCAACCTTAGTGTCCTTGGGTGGGGTGGAGATTGCAGCCTTGGCCGCCTTGCCTCCCAGCATGGGGAGGTATAGGCAGAGGCCTAAAATCAATGGACCTGAGTTTGAGGCTCTGAGAGACACAGGAGCTAGTGTGACCATGGTCACTGAGCAACTGGTTTCTTTAGGGCAGATCATGCCTGGTGTGTATCACAAGGTAACCCATCCAGACAGCAGAGCCAAACTCCATCCCATGGCAATGGTGGGTTTGGAATGAGGAGGTGTGACAGGCCCTAAGCAGGTAGGTGTGTCTCCTACACTCACAGGGACTGCCACCTGGGAAATGATCTTGAAGCTTCCAACTGGTCCTGGGTGGACAGAATGGTCCATGCTAGGATGATGGATCTCCCTGAGTGGGTGTGCTGTGACCAGGTCACAGGCTGATCAGCAGGGAAAGGTTGGATAATTGGGCTCTGGAATAAGGGACCAAACATCCAATGACAAGAGAAAGGGCACTGGGTCTGGTGAGCCAACCCACAGAACTCCAGAGGTGCAGGTGGAACCTAACCCTGAGGGGGAGGATGTGATCTTTGAGGGTGAGATTCCACTCCTGCAAGATCTGTCTGACTTGGCATCTTTGAGAGGAGCTGGTAGACTCATCAGAGAGAAATGTTGTCACGGGCAAAGAGAGTGTCCCACTCTTGAGGATCTGAGGCAGACAGTATCTAGTCAGAAGGAGGATGATGTCAGTGGATCACACAAAGTCTACTGGGATGAGGGAGTCCCATACACTGATGCCAGAGACCTCAAGGAGAGAGCCACCAGGCGGTTGGTGGGCCCCCAAAAGTATAGAGAATCCCTCCTCACATTGAGCCACAATATCCCCTTGGCAGGCCATATGGGTCAGACTTAGACTTTGAAACGGTTGGTTAACCATTTTTATTGGCCCAACATGTCTGCCAAAGTGAATGAGTTTTGTAGCTCCTATGCAACCTGTCAGGCAAGTGGCAAGACAGGGGCAAAACTAAAGGCCCCCTTGATACCACTGCCAATGGCTCAGACATCCTTTGAGAGAGTAGGGTGGACATTGTTGTTCCCCTAGACTCACCCACTGCATAAGGGAACAGATATTTCTTGGTGGTGGTGGACCATGCCATAAGGTATCCTTAGGCAATTCCCCTCAGAACAGTCACTTCTCCTTTGGTGGCTAGAGGCCTTCTTGAGTGTTCACCAGAGTGGTTTTTCCAAAGGTGTTTTTTTTCAGAAATAGGCACAAATTTCATGTCCAGCTATAGGAAGGCGATGTGGAAAGAATGTGGTGTCACCTACAAGTTCAACACTCCATATGATCTCCAGACTAATGGTCTGGTAGAAAGGTTCAATAACACCCTAAAGGGCATGATGAATGGTTTTCCTGACAAACTCAGGAGGAGATAAGATGTTCACCTCACATGCCTACTGTTTGCTTACAGGGAGGGCCCACAAAAAGAGGTTGGCTTTAGCCCCTCTGAATTGCTCTTTGGGCACCTTGTAAGAGGCCCATTGTGCCTGGTGAGTCTTGGGAAAATCCTCTCTTAGAAGCCAAGGGCCATGTGCTGGGCTATTTACTAGGTCTAAGATCTTGCATGGCAGAGCACATGTACAAAGCAAGCCGGAACCTGGAGGCCAGCCAAGAGCTCATGAAGCTCTGGTATGACAAGAAGGATCCTATGCATGAGTGCAAACCAGGACAATTGGTGTGGGTGTTTGAGCCTGTGGTTCCAAGAGCCCTCCAGGGCAAGTGAACTGGGCCCTATCCAATCCTAGAGAAGGAGGTTGAAGTTGCCTATATGGTAGACTTTAACACCTAAGGGAGTCCTGCATGTCAATAGGTTAAAACCCCACAAAGAGAGCGTAGACATGACCAAGCTGATGGTCACAGATGATCGAGAAGAGGAAACTGAGCCACTGCTAGACCTCCTCTCCCACAATGCACAAGATGGGTCAGTGGAGGGAGTTGCACTCTCTCCCAAATTGACAGACCATTGGCACAGAGACTGCAAGTAGGTGCTGGAGCAGTTTGTTGGTCTGTGCTTTCTGACCCCAGGTATCACCAGCAGGTGTATACATGACATTGACACTGGTAGCAGTCTACCGGTCAAGAACAAGTTGTACAGGTTGTCTGACCAGGTCAGAGCCACCATCAAGGCTGAAGTAGCTCAGATGATGGAGTTGGAGGTAATTGAGCCCTCTGACATTCTGTGAGCCAGTCCAGTAATAATGGTACCCAAACCCAATCACCAGGGAGAAAAAAAAAGAGTTGAGGTTCTTTGTGGACTACAGAGGACGGAATTCAGTCACAAAGATTGATGCATACCCTATACCTAGAGCTGATAAGCTTATTGAGAGGTTAGGGGCTGCTAAGTACCTGAGTGTATTTGATTTGACTTCAGGTTACTGGCAGATTGCCCTCAGTGAAGGAGCTAAGAAAAGGTCAGCATTCTCCACACAAGAGGAACTTTACCAATTTAAATCAATGCCCATTGGCTTAATGAGTACCCCTGCCATTTTCCAAAGGCTGGTGAACAGGGTCCTGTCTGCGATGGAGCAGTTCAGTGCAGCTTATCTCGACAATATAGCTGTGTACAGTTCCATCTGGAAGGATCACTTAAGCAGCCTGAAGGAATGCTTCTGGCCCTGCAGCAGGCAGGCCTGACTATTAAAGCCAGTAAGTGCCAAATAAGGCAGACTTCAGCTGTGTACCTGGATCACCTTGTGGGTGGAGGCCATGTACAACGTCTCCATGCCAAAAAGCAAGCCATGTTGGATTGGACCACTCCTACAAATCCCAGAGACAGGTCAGGACCTTCCTTGCTCTGACTGGGTATTATAGAGGATTTGTTCAGAACTACGGTGCCATTGTGGCTCCCTACAGAACTCACTTCTAAAAATCAGTCAAATAAAGAATTGTGAACCCCAGAGTGTAAGAAGGCCTTTGACACTCTGAAAAAGGCAATATGTTTAGCACCAGTGTTACTGGCCTGTGACTACACTAAGGAATTTATGGTTCAGACAGATCCTTCAGAACAAGGGACTGGGGCAGTGTAAGTGCCTAGTATATCATAAAGCAAGGGGCATTCAAACTACCTATATTTCCTGAGTATCTAATAGGGCAGGGAGGTTTAGAGGCCCAATAGATTTTCTGCACTAGGATGTGCTGTCATTTTTAAAGGCAGCTGTGCTTTGCAGACTGGCTTTAAAAGTAAAATATATTCAAATTCGTCTTTGGAATTAAAGGTACTTACAAAGTGGTAATCTGCCTTATTTTTACATGTAAGTCACCCCTAAGGTTCACAATAGGTGCCCCATGGGTGGGATGCCATGTACCTATAAACAGGGATATTATAAAAGATGTTTATATGCCCTTGTGAGGTAAAAACTGCCCATTTTGTTTTTCGTCATTCTAGATACTTAGGCCCATATTTATACTTTTTGACGCAAAACTGTGTTTGAGCATTTTTGCATCAAAAAGTATAGCACCGGTTTGCACCATTCTAGGACGCCAGCAAGTGCCAAATTTATGGAATGATGCAATCTGGTGCAGAAAGTGGGCTAGCGTAAAAAAATGATGTTAGTTGTGTGGGGGTGACGGTATGAGAGAAGGGGGTTTTGCACCAAAAAATGACATTAGGCTGTTTAGAGGCAAAAAAATGCATATAACCAGTCTAGCTTAATTTTCTGACGCAAAACCATCCATACCACATGACTCCCCTGGGCATGGCCATTGCCTCCTGTGCCATACTGAGGGCCCCAAGTTAGGCACCCGACAGCACTTAAATAAAAACAAATACTTACCTATACGTACCCTACTTACCTGGGTTGGGGATCCCCATCCTCTAGTGTCCCTCTGGTATGGGTGAGGGTGTTCCTGGGGCTTTAGTAGGGCACCTGTAGACCCATTCCATGGTGTTCAGCCATGGAAATGGCAACACAGGTCCCCTAACGCCTGGTCTGACCCAGGTGTTGAATAGTGTTGTTAAATAATGGTGCAAAGCACCTCCCACTTGTGCGTCATTTTAGCATAGGGGGATAAATATGGGGCTATGGGGTTAGCACCATTTTTTAAATGGGAATGCCGACCTTGCATCTCAGTGACGCAAGGTAGGTTCACACATCTAAAAAGTGGTGCAAACTCCAATATTTTAACGTTAGATGGGTCAAGCATCAAAATATAAATATGGAGTTCGTTTTGCACTGAATTTGCGTAAAACAAATTACGCAAATTTGGCTCAAATGGAGTATAAATATGCCCCTTAGCTCAATAGGCTAGCATTGGAATATTTTATTTAAGTATAAATATTGCTAGAAAGGAGCTAAACGATTGACAATGGTGAATCCAACAGCTTGCCACTGCTGAATTTATCATAGCTAATACAGAAGAGAAGGTATAGGACTTTCTTTTCTGTGAGGCAAAATCTAGCCTTCTCCTGATCAGCATTAACAGGCTCAGCCAAGCTGCTTTGATGAGGTGATAAGTGCCCTGCATGGAACAGAGGTTATCTGGTGGGGGACCTCTGCAGGTGCAGAGAACAGCCCAGAAATGGGGCTTGGTAAATCAAAATGGGCTTCAAAGAAAGCAGGACAGTAGGGAATGCCAATCAAGCCTACCCCACTTCCTGTGCCACCCAGCCAATGGCACCCACAGGAATGGGATTTGCAGAAGGTCTGGGGGGGATTGTTAGTGGAAATAAGCTACAACAGTATGTTGGTTTAGCCAGGAATTACTCTCTTGGAAAGGAATTCCCCATCTTGAATTTTATAGCGCAGTGCCTTGTGGGACAAGGATATGCCACACTTTGGAGGAAGCTGTGAGGCTTTCTGGTGGCACGCTGTACCATGTTGGACAGGGGTTCTTCCGAGCTTGTCACCCCAGAACATTGGATACTTATGTGACACCTGCATAGCAACTCCAATCTGCTGTCTGAAACTACAAGAAGAAGAAGGACTGATCTGCTGGAACCCTGGTCGCTACCCCAAAGTACTGCTCCTGCTGCACACTAGGAACTACAGTCCTGAGGACTTTGCCTTGCTTCCAAAAGGATTAAGGAATGGACTCCCTAAAAGTAACAGGTTAACAGGGCTTCCTTGCACCATCTCTCTCAAGAGTGCGTCCAGTGGACTTTTAAGGATTTGGCCAGGTGCATTGTAGGAATTGTAGGTCCAAACTTCCAAAGACCATCTCAGAGCTTCTAGACCTTTGGAGTTGTGTTTTGGGTACTTTGAGTCCTCAAGTGGGACATCAGGAAGAAGCTCCAGAAGTTTGGAGGAGCTTGGAGCAACTTTCAGAAAAAGCTCCATAAGTGGACCAACCCGACATCAGAAGTCAAGCTTCAACCACGACCCGGACTGGATTTCAGGTTCGTCCTGTTGAAAGCTCCGGAGCTCCAGACTTCCAGGATTTGACCAGGGCCTCGCGAAAAAGGAATTTGACGATGTTGCATTGAAATCGGTCTGCTGGGGGGGACCGCCCGACTTCCAGAGAAAATCCACCAAAAACGTTTCTATGTCCGAAGGTAAAATTTTGACTGGGGCAACCCGTTTAGTGTATCTGACCAGGGATTCATTGCAGTTGGCTTCAAACTTTGTCTTTGTCCCAGTCAAGCGCGACAAGATGTCCCAAGATGACGCTGTAGGCTTTTAAGCACTAGAAAGTGTTTTACCTATTTAATTCATTGGTGTTTTTAAATGCTTTACATAGCTGTCTCCTAAGTTAAGCCTGCCGGCTTGCAGCCAGCTACCAGGGGTTGAGCAAGGGGCTAATATATTGAGACCTTGACTGGTACTTATATTGCATTGGTGGCCTTATTGCTAGTGGTAGGCGCATACTTACCCCTACTAATAATCCACTTTCAAACAGCAGAACGTCACACCAACAAGCCTATCCCAACGCAGCACTTTTTGGTGTAATACTCACTCTTTGCAGTAGTTCACCCTCCTTTGCAATGGTTCTGTGCGTCAACTACCACAAACACTGGAGCAAAGACAACAAACAAACAACTCTCATCTGCGCCGCTAAAGAATTAAAAGTAATCATTCACACAAGAAATTGTCAGAAATAATACTTTCTAACTTCTGTGCGCACACACACACAGATGAAGTCTTGACCAGCCAGAAATCACATTGACTAATGCAGATTACCCTCTGCACAATAGAGTCCATCAGCACCATTCACTATAAGTACACTCACATTAGTCAGTTACAAGTCCATATCACAATTCTGAGGTTGTTGTTACCTCACAAACTGACACCACAGAACTTGGCAGACACATAATACCACAATATGGCTTTCATCTAGCCCAGAAACTTGGACTGCATCAAGTTCGTTAACAACTTCAACTGCTAAGTACATGTACACATACACAACTAAACCATGAACTTCACCACAACGTAAAACACTACGGGGGTCATTCTAACCCTGGCGGTCGGTGATAAAGCGGCGGCCAACCCGCCAACAGGCTGGCGGTCCAAAAAATGGAATTCTGACCCTGGCGGGAACCGCCAACAGAGACCGCCACTTTAACACTCCGACCGCCACGGCGGGACAGACAAACAGCGCGGCGGTCACCGCCAACAGACAGGCGGCAGACAATGTACCGCCCACAGTATCATAACTCACCAATCCGCCACCTTTTCCGGGGGGGAGCCCCACCGATAAAAACCCGGCGGAAACATACTACGAACGGGAAAACGCTCACCTCTACGCACTCCACGAGGACGGAGGACAGCATGGACCCCGAATTAAACATCCTACCTGCTCTCGTCTACCTGCTCATCTACCACGAGTACGAACGCCGGCGCAGACGACAACGGTGAGTACTGCACCTACGACACACGGGAGGGGGGAGGAGGAAAGCTTACGGCACACACATATGCGACCCCCACCCCCCCAAACTATGTACAAACCAATGCAGAGCAAGAAGTCACAGTGACACCACCCAAACCCCCCTGAAAAATGCAAAGACATAATTAAATTGTGAATAAAAATTTATGTACAAAATAGGCTCTGAAAAGTATTGGTCAACTAGCCAAAAAATCAATATCAAAATAATTCTATATACAGTGCAATGGATAACCGAGGCAATTAGTCCTACACATCAAAAGAAAATCGAAGTGTCCGTGGGCCAAAGTGTAACAACACAAGGGCAAAGCCCACACAGGAGACCTGAGTCCTTTGGAGAGAACACTGCAGGGGCATCTGATGAAAAAACTACAGGCACCTCAGGGGGAAGGGAAGAGGGGGGCACCACAGCCACATGAGTCCACGATGCCAGATCCACGAAGGGGCCACCATGCCTACTGTGCCATCCTGGGGAGTGCAAAGCCACAGTCTCTCAAGTCTCTACAGTAGGTGGGTTGCCCACTGTTCCATCCTGGGGAGTGCAAAGCCACAGTCTCTCAAGTCTCTACAGTAGGTGGGTTGCCCACTGTGCCATCCTGGGGAGTGCAAAGCCACAGTCTCTCAAGTCTCTACAGTTGGTGGGTTGCCCACTGTGCCATCCTGGGGAGTGCAAAGCCACAGTCTCTCAAGTCTCTACAGTAGGTGGGTTGCCCACTGTGCCATCCTGGGGAGTGCAAAGCCACAGTCTCTCAAGTCTCTACAGTTGGTGGGTTGCCCACTGTGCCATCCTGGGGAGTGCAAAGCCACAGTCTCTCAAGTCTATACAGTAGGTGGGTTGCCCACTGTTCCATCCTGGGGAGTGCAAAGCCACAGTGCATCAGGTGGATTACAGTCTCCACTGGTCAAGGAGGAGGCATGGTGGGCACAGTGAACCGTTAACAGTGTATGCAGGAAGGGCCCAGCGGAGCGGTGCTTGAGACGGCGGTGCCCAGCGGAGCGGTGCTTGACAGGAAGGGCCCAGCGGAGCGGTGCCTGAGACGGCGGGGCCCAGCGGAGCGGTGCTTGACAGGAAGGGCCCAGCGGAGCGGTGCTTGACAGGAAGGGCCCAGCGGAGCGGTGCTTGAGACGGCGGTGCCCAGCAGAGCGGTGCCTGAGACGGCGGGCCCAGCGGAGCGGTGCTTGACAGGAAGGGCCCAGCGGAGCGGTGCTTGACAGGAAAGGCCCAGCGGAGCGGTGCTTGACAGGAAGGGCCCAGCGGAGCGGTGCTTGAGACAGCGGTGCCCAGCGGAGCGGTGCCTGAGACGGCGGGGCCCAGCGGAGCGGTGCTTGACAGGAAGGGCCCAGCGGAGCGGTGCTTGACAGGAAGGGCCCAGCGGAGCGGTGCTTGAGACAGCGGTGCCCAGCAGAGCGGTGCTTGAGACGTCGGTGCCCAGCGGAGCGGTGCTTGAGACGGCGGGGCCCAGCGGAGCGGTGCTTGACAGGAAGGGCCCAGCGGAGCGGTGCTTGAGACGGCGGTGCCCAGCGGAGCAGTGCTTGAGATGGCGGGGCCCAGCGGAGCGGTGCTTGACAGGAAGGGCCCAGCGGAGCGGTGCTTCAGACGGCAGTGCCCAGCGGAGCAGTGCTTGACAGGAAGGGCCCAGCGGAGCGGTGCTTGACAGGAAGGGCCCAGCGGAGCGGTGCTTGAGACGGCGGTGCCCAGCGGAGCAGTGCTTGACAGGAAGGGCCCAGCGGAGCGGTGCTTGAGACGGCGGGGCCCAGCGGAGCAGTGCTTGACAGGAAGGGCCCAGCGGAGCGGTGGTTGACAGGAAGGGCCCAGCGGAGCGGTGCCTGAGACGGCGGGGCCCAGTGGAGCGGTGCTTGAGACGGCGGTGACCAGCGGGGCGGTACTTGAGACGGCGGGGCCCAGCGGAGCGGTGCTTGACAGGAAGGGCCCAGCGGAGCGGTGCTTGAGACGGCGGTGCCCAGCGGAGCGGTGCTTGAGACGGCGGGGCCCAGCGGAGCGGTGCTTGACAGGAAGGGCCCAGCGGAGCGGTGCTTGAGACGGCGGGGCCCAGCGGAGCAGTGCTTGACAGGAAGGGCCCAGCGGAGCGGTGCTTGAGACGGCGGGGCCCAGCGGAGCAGTGCTTGACAGGAAGGGCCCAGCGGAGCGGTGCTTGACAGGAAGGGCCCAGCGGAGCGGTGCCTGAGACGGCGGGGCCCAGCGGAGCGGTGCTTGACAGGAAGGGCCCAGCGGAGCGGTGCTTGACAGGAAGGGCCCAGCGGAGCGGTGCTTGAGACGGCGGTGCCCAGCGGAGCGGTGCCTGAGACGGCGGGGCCCAGCGGAGCGGTGCTTGACAGGAAGGGCCCAGCGGAGCGGTGCTTGACTGGAAGGGCCCAGCGGAGCGGTGCTTGACAGGAAGGGCCCAGCGGTGCTCTTCTGCACGGTGGGGCCCTGTTCAGCGGTGCTCTTCTGCACGGCGGGGCCCTCTTCAGGGGTGCTCTTCTGCACGGCTGGGCCCTGTTCAGCGGTGCTCTTCTGCATGGCGGGGCCCTCTTCAGCAGTGCTCTTCTGCACGGCGGGGCCCTCTTCAGCGGTGCTCTTCTGCACGGCGGGGCCCTCTTCAGCGGTGCTCTTCTGCACGGCGGGGCCCTCTTCAGCGGTGCTCTTCTGCACGGCGGGCCCTCTTCAGCGGTGCTCTTCTGCACGGCGGGCCCTCTTCAGCGGTGCTCTTCTGCACGGCGGGGCCCTGTTCAGCGGTGCTCTTCTGCACGGCGGGGCCCTGTTCAGCGGTGCTCTTCTGCACGGCGGGGCCCTGTTCAGCGGTGCTGTTCTGCACGGCGGGCCCTCTTCAGCGGTGCTCTTCTGCACGGCGGGGCCCTCTTCAGCGGTGCTCGTCCAGTAAGTCAAGGGAGCCAGACCTGGCCTGGACTCCCTGCTCAGTTGCCCTCCGACCGTGCTGTTGCTGGACCCTTCGGTGACTGAGTCCTGGGCCCTTTGGTGTCCTCCCTAACACCCGGGATGGGGCTTGTGGGGCCCTCCTGCTCCGCGCTCCTGCTGGCTGACTTCTCCACCCTGCTGCCCTTTCGCTCCTTAGATGGGGCTCTCGGGCCCTTGCCTCCCCTAGATGTTGTGGCTGGTGAAGTGGGCGAACTTTGCTCCTTGGGGGCAGCCGTGTCAGTCCTCTCACGGCGGCCCTTTAGTTTCCTGGTCCTCTTGCCTTGGGGGGGGCTGGCTGTCCCCTTGCTGCTGATTGAAGTGTCACTGCTGGCAAAGGGTGGACTCCAGAACCCATGCACCACAGTGACACTCGAAGCTGGGCTGGTGGTGGCTGAGGTGCTCTTGGGACTCTTTGCAGATGGAGGGGGTCGGTCAGGGGAGGGAAAGAGGTTAAGATTAGCGAGGAAAAGTTTTTTAGGACCAAGGTAAAGGGTAGGAGAAGTGGTGATGGGAGTGGAGGAAGAGGATGTGGTTGTAGGAGAGTCAGGTGTGCTGTCTTTGGGTGCAGGTGCTTGTGCTGGAGGCTGTCGTGAGGTGGATGGCTGTTGGGTGGGTGTCTGCCTGCGTTTGTGTGTCTTGGAAGAGGGGGTGACAGACACAGTGGGAGAGGACACAGGGGACGTGTAAATGGTAGTGGGGGTGGTGACTGCACGTGTGCGGACTGTACTGGAGGGTGTGCTGGTGATGGAAGCACTGGCTGATGGTGGTGTGCATGCAGGTGTGAGTGTAGACGTCACAGGGAGGGAGGATTGAGACGAGGAGGAGGGGGACACAGAGGTGGTAGTGACTGTTGGAATGTCTGCATCTGGGTGTTGCTTGGGTGAATGCTTGTGGGTTCTGTGGTGCTTGTGTCTCGTTGAGCTGCCCTTGGGTGTTGAGGTGTGTGCAGGCTGGTCTGATTGTGTGGATGGGATAGGCTGAGGAACAGGAGACAGAGACAGGGTGGAGGCAGTCAGAAGAGGGAGGCTGGAAACAGGGACAATGGCTGCCGTCAGTGCTGAGGCCAGAGCATTGAACGATCGTTGATGGGCAGCCTGACCCGAATGAATGCCCTCCAGGTAGGCATTGCTCTGATGCACCTCCCTTTCTACCCCCTGGATGGCATTCAAAAGGGTAGTCTGCCCAACAATGATGGTCTGAAGGAGGTCAATGACCTCCTCACTGAGGGCAGCAGGGGTGACAGGGGCAGGGGCTGAGGTGCCTGGGGCGAAGGAGACGCCCACCTTCCTGGGCGAGCGGGCACGGAGCGTAGGCTAAGGGGCTGCTGGGAGGGCGGGGCTGGTGCGCTGGGTGGCGGCTGTACCTGTAGAGGCGGGGGGCCCGGATGTTGCCGCCACCACTAGGGAGCTCCCATCCGAGGACGTGTCGGTGTCGCTGGTGTCACCACCGGTCCCTGTTGTGGTGCTCCCCTCGCCCTCCGGATCACTGGTGCCCTCGGTGTCTGTTCCTGGGCCCAGCGGGGCCTTGTGACTTGCAGCTCCCTCGTGCTCCGATGCCAATTCTCCTCCGCCTGATGATGCTAATGCACACATGCACAAGAAGATGAAGAAGAAGGGTGGGGGGAGAAAAACGAAGACCAGGTTGAGTGCATGCAATGTCAACACCGTTGGCGGAGAGGACAGACACAGGAGCCTCATGCACTAAGCCGCGCATTCGGGGTACACTACTCAGTACTTCTGACTAGGACAACAGGTCTAGAGACGACAAACGCGCACATGTGTGATGCTGGACCATCGATAGCTGTACTTGTCACCCTACAGAGGTGGGGGCCGGGAGCACAGGGCCATGCCTAAAGGAGAGGACTACACTACAGAAAGCGCCCTGGCCTAATGTCACCCACAACCCTCCTCCCCCACCCAGACGCCTCCACTGCGCAGAAAGATAGCAGAATGTGCTGATACTCACCCCCTTGTGTCTGCTGTGATGTCCTCAATCGCCCATCCAAATCAGGATAGGCCACCGCCAGGATCCGGGACATCAGGGGGGTCAGGGTACAACTGGCACCCCTCCTAGGTTGGGAGGCCATCCCCAGCAGTGACTCGGCGGTCTTCCTGGTCCCGCGGCGGATGTCCTCCCACCTCTTGCGGCAGTGGGTGCCCCGTCTGACGTGGAACCCCAGGGCCCGGACTTCCTTGGCGATGGCACGCCAAATGTCCACTTTCTGATGGGCGCTGACCTATTTGACATGTACAGGGTGGGAAGGAAAACTTCATCAATTTTCTGCATGTTAGATGTGATTGGCCCCCCCTCCCCAACCTTGCCATATGGCACATGCTCTCATCTGTCATGCGTTGCACTCCTCATTCGCCCCCCACCCCACCAACTTACATCCACCCCACTCCACACAGGCATAGCCCATTCAATGTGCACCCAGTGTACTTACCTGTTGGTCTGGAGGACCGTAGAGTAACGCATACTGGGGGAGGACCCCATCCACAAGTTTCTCCAACTCCTCAGACGTGAAGGCAGGGGCCCTTTCCCCAGTCGCAGCAGCCATTGCCACTTCCAGACCGAGGTCACAGCAGCACTTGCAGTATAGGTCCTCTCCTGTGGATGATCAGGTCTCGAGTGATTAAGCAGATAGAAAATGGCGGTCACGCCCGCGGCGGTGCGTACCGCGACCGCCGGCGCACCTCGTCATTGGCTCCTGAAACCCATAGGCTTCAATGTTAACCAATGCGGCTTCGTATAGCGGTCTTCGACCGCCTACCGCCACGGTGTGCCACGCCAGCGCATTGACCTCAAATCCCATTGTCCCACTTCACAGGTCAGGCAGCCGCCATTTCAAGGGCCAAATGGCATAATTTGTACTGCGTCACACAGGCCTAGGCCTTGCATTGCCACACATACACGCCTTTCAATACATAGATAATCGTGTGCTCGGCATGCTGTGGTGAACGTACCTGTGATTTGCTTGACTCTGTGCTCCATGTTGTCCTTCCTAGGCACCGTCCACTGGGACTTGCGAGGAGAAGGATGAATCCTCGCGTGTACCGACCGCTGGTGGACCTGTCGACAATGGAAGAACGCCATATCATACTACGATACCGACTTGACCGAGCCACTATACATGAACTGTGTGCCCAGCTGGAGCCAGCCCTGATGTCCCCCGTCCGCCAACCCACAGGAATTCCCCCTCTAGTGCAGGTTCTGTCAGTCCTCCATTTTTTGGCAAGTGGCTCATTCCAGACAACAGTGGCCATGTCATCTGGAATGTCTCAGCCTATGTTTTCAAAATTTTTGTCTAGAGTGTTGTCTGCCCTGACGAAACACATGCGGAGCTACATTGTACTCCCTGAGGAGGTTGATTTGGCCACTGTGAAGGGTGATTTTTATGCCCTTGGACATATCCCCAACATAATTGGTGCCATTGATGGGACCCATGTGGCTTTAGTACCCCCAAAAGACGATGAGCAGGTGTACAGAAACAGGAAAAGTTACCATTCTATGAACGTCCAGGTGGTCTATTTGGCTGACCAGTACATCTCCCATGTGAATGCCAAGTTCCCTGGGTCAGTGCATGACGCGTATGTGATGCGTAATAGCAGCATCCCTTATGTGATGGAACAGCTACAGAGACAACGTGTGTGGCTAATTGGTGACTCTGGTTACCCCAACCTGCCTTGGCTATTGACCCCAGTGAGGAATCCCCGGACCAGGGCAGAGGAACGGTACAATGAGGCCCATGGGCGAACTAGGAGGATCATAGAAAGAACCTTTGGCCTCCTGAAGGCCAGGTTTAGGTGCCTGCATATGACAGGGGGATCCCTGATGTACTCACCAAAGAAGGTGTGCCAGATCATCGTGGCCTGCTGTATGCTTCACAATCTGGCATTGCAACGTCAGGTGCCTTTCCTGCAGGAGGATGGTCCAGATGGTGGTGTCGAAGCAGCTGTGGAGCCTGCGGAGAGTGAAGAGGAGGAAGACGAAGAGGACGACACAGACAACAGGGACAGAGTTATCCAACAGTATTTTCAGTAGCACACAGGTAAGAATCACCCACGCCATTTAACATTTACTGAAAGCCCCCTGCATCTTTACTTTGTGTATTTCCCCCCAGTTCTTTTAAACTGATGTTTGATTTTCCCTTCCCTTTTCAGTGCTGTATGACCCACTGCGTGACTTCTGCTTGGTTAGCCCATGGACTAATGCTTATTGACATCGGTATGTTGTCATCACAAAAATAACAGAACATTATTGATCAGTAATGTGTTATACATTTGTAAATAATACAGGCTGACTCCTGAATGATTTCAGTGCAATGAGTGATTTATTTTTTGTGCTAGATATTGGTACATGATATTAAAACGGTGATGGGTGAGGGTGGAGTTATGTCCATGGCAGAGCCCAGTTCTCAGTTTCACAGGTGCATTTTCCATATGCCTGTGGAAGGATGGAGCAGGGGCAGTTCAAGGTTGGACAGGGTGACACTGTGGGACACTGGGATGACATCAGGGGGTATCTTATGCTGGCGGGGGTCTTGGCATCCTACTCTGTCTTCCTGTGAGATCTCAGGTTCCTCTTGCGGGGTGGTTGTTCTTCAGCAGGAGGTGGGGTTCTGGTGGCCCGTCGTTGTGTGGGGGCCTCCTGACCACTAGCGCCGGCGGAGGTGGTAGGCTGTTCCTGGCTAGTGACAGGGGCCCTTTGTGGTGCCACATGGTCCCGCAATGTGGTTTTTATCCGGTTGAGGGCCTGGACTATGGTCCCCATAGCGGTAGCGATGTTCCTGAGTTCATTGCTGAACCCCATGTACCGTTCCTCCTGCTGTGCCTGGATCTCGGTGAACCTGGCCAGTACCGTCGGCATCGTCTCCTGGGAGTGATGGTATGCTCCCATGATGGTGGTGAGGGCCTCTTGGAGAGTGGGTTCCCTGGGCCTGTCCTCCCCCCCCTGTCGCACAGCAGCCCTCCCAGTTGCCCTGTTTCCCCGGGCCTCTGTCCCCTGGACGGTGTGCCCACTACCACTGCCCCCAGGTCCCTGTTGTTGTTGGGGTGTTGGGTCAGCCTGGGTGCCCTGTAGTGGCGGACACACCGCTGCTTGACGCGTCCTGGAGACAGAGGCATGGGCCCGCTGGGTGGGAGCTGTGCTGGTGTTCCCAGAGGGGGTTGGGTCTGCTGTGGCCTGTGTCTGTGTGTGGGGAACCGACTGTCCAGAGGTCCCCGATGGTCCGGGCTGGTCATCAGGTTCTAGGTCGACAGAGCTGCTGTCCTCGCTGGGGGCCTGTTCTGGGGGTGGGATGGACAAATCTGGACCCTCCGTGGCGGTGTGTTGGCGTTCGGGCCCTGCAGGGGTAAAGGAGCATGGTTATTGTTTCTGTGTGTGCCATGGCGTGCATTTTGAGTGCCCTTGTCCCCCAGTGCTGGCATTCCCTTGTGGGAGGTGTTGTGAGGGTGGTGGTGGGGGGGGGTGTATGGGTATGTGCAATGGTCATGCTTTGGTGGTGCCTGTCTATGGTTTGTGTTGGCATTTAGGGGTTGGTGTTGTTTAGGGTGGGTTGTGCTGGTGAGACATTGGCAGGGAGGTTGTGTGCTGGGGGGTTGAGATTGGGGGTGAGGGGGGGGTTGGCATGCTGGTGGTTGGGGGGGTGAAGTAGTTGAGATTCGACTTACCAGAGTCCATTCCTCCGTGTACTCCAGCGAGGCCATCAGGATGCAGGATGTTTACTACCTCTTGCTCCCATGCTGTGAATTGGGGTGGAGTGGGTGGGGGTCCGCCGCCAGTCTTCTGTACAGCGATGTTGTGTCGCGACACCATCGAGCGCACCTTCCCCCGTAGGTCGTTCCATCGCTTTCTGATATCTTCCCGATTTCTGGGATGCTTTCCCACAGCGTTGACCCTGTCTACGATCCTTTGCCATAGCTCAGCCTTCCTTGCTATAGTGGTGTGCTGCACCTGTGTGCCGAAGAGCTGGGGCTCAACCCTTATAATTTCCTCCACCATGACCCTGAGTTCTTGGTCCGAGAACCTGGGGTGTCTTTGGGGTGCCATGGGGTGGTGTCGATGAGGTGTGGGGTGGTGTTTGTGGTGATGTGCGTGGTGATATGTGGTGATGTGTGCGTAAATGTGGTGTGGGTGATGAAGTTGGGTTCCTGTGTGTGTTGGGGTTTTCGATTGCTGTGCTCGCTCTCTCTATCTCTATCTCTATCGCCTTCTCTCTGATTTCCAACTAGTGGGGGTTTGTGGGTGATGTGGGTATGTGTTTTATAGTTGATTGGATGTGTGGGAGTGTTGTTTGTATGTGTGTCAGGTGTGTGTATTTCAAATTGTCCAATGTGGCTGTGTTTTGGAGCTGTGTGTGTATTTTGAGCGCGGCGGTGTGTACCGCCAATGGAATACCGCGGTTGAAAGACCGCCGCGTGGATTCGTGGGTCAGAATGGCATGGGCGTGTTTGTGTTGGCGTGACGGTGGAGGTTTGGTCATCTCCAGTTTTCCGCGGCCCGCTGATGAGGCGGCCTTCCTTGGATGTCGGGTTTTTGGCGGTTTCACAGTTGGTGGTCAGAATGACCGTGGCGGTTTACCGCGGCCGCGGCGGTAGAATGGTGGACTTCTAACCTGCGGTAAGGGCCTTTTACCGCCGAGGTCAGAATGACCCCCTACATAATTACACAACTCCATTAGCTCAACATAAACAATTGTGACACACAACCCTATGGCTTTGGAATTGCCAAAACCTGCTAATCTCCAAAGTTAGACTATCAACCTTTAGGACATGGGCAATTTGGGCTGGGGGAAGGTCCAATCAGGTCTAGATTATCTGGACATTTTCCTTTGAAGTCCACAGGGAGAGTAAGTTGGGAGCTATCATTTCCATTCATTTTCATAAACAGTGAAAACCAATGAGGCTCCACAGGAAAGGACATAGAGAGTTGAATGAGATTAAAATAGATGTATTACAAATTAATTCAATTCAAATCGGTAGTTAATTAAGTATTCAAAAGATAGCGTAATCATTACAGATTTAAATTATCTAGAAGCAGATACTTCAAAATAAGATAAAATAAAACATTAATAATATTTACAAAAATACAGACTATGCAATAAGTGTAAAAACTAATCTAATTAAAAAAAACTTATAGGTCTAAAAAGGGCATTTTGGTTAGGCAAATAGGCTTAGGTGCCAGTTTCAGAAATCCCCAAAACGTTTTTTGCTGAGAGAATAAGAATGCCTAAGCATAAAACCTTTGCACTCAGGCAGTGGAGATCCACACAGGTGAAAATGGTCTTTTCAGTTGAAGTGAGCAAGAATCTCCCTAACACACACAAGTGTGAATGAGAAAGTAAGGGGATTTGGTATGGCCCTTTTGTCTAAGGAACACACTATTATGTTTCACCAAAATCACTAATTGCAACATTTCAGCTTGTTCCCATTCTCAGAAGCCAATCAGTCTTCTCCAAATGATAGTAGCAGGTAAACTCCAATCTTTCCCAGTAAAAAAGCAATATGAAAAAATTGGCTATGTCCTTCAGTTGTTACACTGAACAAACTGCCGGGCACAGTCAGCTCTTCTCGTGAGCCTTCCATCCTTTCATCTTCTCCTCCTCTGGATGGGAAGTTCACTATCAGTTGTCTAATCCATAACAATTGCCTATTTACTAATAGAAGGTTTCCAGAAAAACACACATCTACAGTGGGAAGTAAAAACACATAATGAACAAAGAATATGTGCATAGGTTTCTTACCTTAAAACATGGTAATTCAATATTCAAAATGGAAATAGAAAAGGAGCTAACATTCATTACTTACCATGCTGTTAGACCTGCCAGCCATTGGCATGGTTTCCCCTATCTTTTGGCTTTTGACCTCATGTTTTTGATTCTATGCTGAATTTTGTTTTTTTGCTGGCTTTAGGACTCTGGGCACTTTATTACTGCTGACCAGTGCTAAAGTGCAAGTGCTCTCTGTTTAAATGGTACTAGTGATTGGTTTATTCATGATTGCTAATATAATGCACCAAGTGTGTCAAGGGCCTTTAAATCAAATGCTACTAGTAGACCTGCAGCACTGATTGTGCCACCCACATGAGTAGTCCTGCAGATATGTCTCAAGCCTGTCATTGCAGTGTCTATGTGTGCAGTTATAAACTGCCATTTTGACTTGGTAATTGTACCCATTTGCCGGGCACAAACCATCACTTTTACTATGTGCAAGTCATCCCTAAGGTAGGCCCAAGGCAGCTTCCTGGGCAGGACGCAGCGTATTTAAAAGGTAGGATGTGTACTGGTGTGTTTTACATGTCCTGATAGTGAGATGCAGCTAAATTCAGGTTTTATTTTTGCAAGGACTATCTCTCCAATAGGATAACATGGGGATTGCCTTGAAATATATTTTAAGTCTAATTTCCCATTGAGAGCAGATAGAGATATGGAGTATGGTGTCTCTGAACTCAAAACTTAAAAATACATCTTTTAGTGAAGTTAGTTTTTAAATTGTAAAAATGCCACTTTTAGAAAGTGAATCATTACATACAACAATGCCCTAACGGGGGAAAACAAATTGTTTATATATCATAAAATAACATAGGTGAAAACAAACAAACTATTTATTCATACAAATATAATATTCATTTATTTACTTATACATAAATATCCATTTAATATATTCATCCTATATGGACAGCCCATCTGATAAAACAACACACCAAAGGACAGGTAGTGTGAGAAAAAGTGCTCGTGGTAGATAGAAAGAAGAATAATACATATTCCAATGGATCAAAAACCTATACAAGAAACATTAAAAACAATTGGTTGGTTCTTTTCTGTTTGCTGCATTAAATTAATTCCAAATCCTCAAAGAGTCTAAATCAATTGCTTCAATCCTCCAAAGATACTATGCAGAAACCAATCCAGACTATGATATATCCGTCGACGTTAAATATATCCTCAGACTTCTTCACTTCTTTTACTTGTCTATTTATGAGGAGATCGTGAATGAAGAGTGCATTGGAATTGATTGGTGACCTGGTATATGAGGAGGAATGGTATTTTAAAATTAGATTTGATCTCCTCATAAATACTCAAGTAAAAGAAGTGAAGAAGTCTCAGGATATATTTAAGGGACTCCCATCGTACTAGTCATGAAGAAGACCCATTGTGGAGCTGGGATTTGGCCCAAGATATAGAGGGGTCGAAACGTCGACTGATATATCATAGTCTGGATTGGTTTCTGCACTTTTTCTCACACTACATGTCCTTTGGTGTGCTGTTTTATCAGATGGGCTGTACATATAGGATGAATATATTAAATTGATATTTATGCATAAGTAAATAAATGAATATCATATTTGTATGAATAAATAGTTTTTTTGTTTTCACCTATGTTGTTTTATGATATATAAACAATTTGTTTTCCCTTGTTAGGGCATTGTTGTATGTAATGATTATCTTCTACCCAGCCCAATCGGGTTTTTGGGTTACCCTCTGTGGTTTACTAGCACTTTTAGAAAGTGGGCATTTTCTGGCCTAACCCTTCTGTGCCTCTGCACATCTGTGGAATACACATCTGGGTAGGAATGACAACTCAACTGTTTCTGAATTCACTCTAAAAACTCACACAAAGGGAGCTGAGGTGTACCCTGCACTTCCTGATGGGTCTTCCTGAGCTAGAGTGGTGGGAGGAGCTGACACTTGCACCTGAATAGGGCTGTGCCTGTCCTTACTCAAAGCAGTCTCCAGCCCCCTGGAGTTTGTCTGGGTCCAGAGCAGGAAAGGCAGAGTCTTGTGCACTACAAAGACTTCTCTGTGAAGTTTGCCCACGTCAAAGGCAGAAATGGGTATAAGCACTGGACCTCTGACCCCACAAAGTTAGAATCCTTCTGGACTGTGGACATTCTGCCAGGAAGAAGAGCTGGATGCTGTAGGAAGGACTGCCACTCTGCGTGGTGCTTTGCTGTGCTGGCCTGCTGCTTGTTGCTTCTGTCCTGGGAGCCAAAGGACTGGACTTTGCTTTCTAGATCCTGCTTCCAAAGGTTCTCCAAGGGCTTAGAAGGAGCTTGCTTCCTGTTAAGAAGTCCCAGGGACATGAAAAACTTCATCTGCCAGCACCTGGGCTTTCTTGCTGAGAGTCCTGACTTGCCACGTAGTGCCAAACAGTCCCCAGGCTGTTGGAAGTGTAGTGTCTTGCATGTTTTAGAACAGAACCTTTTTCCCCAAGAACTCTGTATCCGAGTGTGACGTAATTGCAAGAACAGAATGCATGAGCGCTTACTTATTAGTGCTGGGGTTCACAGGTACATGCAGAGGAATACAGATGTGTGATTTACAGTTTGGCGTGTGCCTAGTCATTCAGTGGTTAACAGGCTGGGGAAGGCACTACAACTGGCTATGAGATAGGACATAAGTTAATAAATGTGTTTAACTTTGCAAATACAATTTATGCTCTCTCACTTGTATGTGCTGATTTTGTTACAAGCTCTCAATGTCTTTTTGGGCTCCTATATACTGAGTCCAGATCATGATCCCATCATAAATAGGGATTGAAACACTGTCAATTAATTAGGCAAGCCCAATGAAATTTGTATCTTAACTTTTTCTCTATGTTGCCTATTAAGAAAGCTTTGTGATACACAACTGTTTCTCAATATCACATGAGTGTGTCACTCTTCTGGGCACTGATCACAGATACTTTTGCACCTCACTGTAGACTGTGGCACATTAATGGATGAAAATGTGTAAATATATAACATTATTTAATAACACAAAATAATGAGTATTTTACTTGCTTGACAATTTGGTGTTTTTAAGGACCATTGTTTGCTATGCTTCAGTAACTCCTGACTGGCATGAGGCTCCCAAAAAAGTTCCTAACAGAACTATACATCAAGCCCTGCATAGCTAAATGAGCCTTGTGAGTTTTCACAAGAGAAGAGGTCATGAAACAGCACAATACATTTTTCCTTTTGTAATATCTTTTCTAAATTATGTTCACCGTTTCTAAAGAGCAGTGCACCAAAGTCTTGCACTATATGTTGTTATTGCACTTACAAATTTTGGTTCACATACACAGAGTTTCTGTCTGACGCAGGGATTACATTTAAAAGGCCACTAGAAAGACAAAGAACTCAGGTGCTAAGTACACAAAAGTAAAACTGGAGACCACCATGCCTGAGCCGTAGGTTACCATTAGGAAGGAATGGGACAGACTGCATAGTTCCATGGGTTAACTGCCAAAAGATTATATTTTCAATAACAACTTCTTAAAGAATAAGGCACCATTTATATTTAATAATTGATATCTCATTTAACATTGTCTTTTCATGGCTTCATGCAAGCAGCACTCAGTCATATTGCCACAGGAATGGATTACTGACTCTCCTTAGAATGCAGTGTAGCATGACAGGGCAGAGACATTAGTGCAGTATGTTGGTTTACTGTCTCCATGATGAAATGATATTTGATAGCTTTGCTTTCCTGATGTGCAGTGCGGTAATGCATTACAATGTGATTTGTTAGCACTGCTCACATTTACTTCAATGTTATGTGTAAAGGTCCATGTAGTACGGTGTAGTGTGATGGGTAAGAGCCCCTAGAAGGCGGAGTAGCCTGGTAGTTTATTATTGCTTGGATGTAATGTGGTGTGATATATTAGTGCCCCTGAAATGTAATGCATTGTGGTTGCTTAGTGTCAATAGGGTAACGTGTTATATACTTGGTTAGTATCTTTATGGTGTGGTGAAGTGGGCTAGATCATCAGGTGGCAGTACATTTTGACAGATGTGAGTTCCAGGATGAAATATAGTATTCTGGGCTAATGTTCTTAGGATTGTGTGCAGTAGGTGGCTCCTGTTTAGTCAGGATGAAGTTCATCGTGGTTTGGTCGATTTATATAGGAGGTAGTGCAGTATGATAAATTAGTGTGTTTGGGATGTGTTGCACTGTGATGTCTTTGTTCCTATGGTGAGTATCTGTCTCTAGGATGCAATGAAGCACAGAATGTTTGCTTTCCTGGAAAGCAGTATTGCATGTTGAGTTTTCTCTACAGGAAGCAGTGCAGCATAGTGGATTATTTTCTCTAATAAGCAGTACAATAGTATCACATTGTTGTACATGATACTTGTGCCATAATTTATACTTTTTGACACAAACCTGTGTTAGCACAGGTTTGCGTCAAAATTTTTACTACCAGCTAGCGCCATTCCTGGACACCAGCCAGGCGTCATATTGAGGAATGACGCTAGCCGGAGGTAAGGCCCAGTTAGCATCAAAATTATTGACGTAAACTGGGTAATTTTCTGACACACAACACCCATGGACATGACTCAAAAAGCATAAATCAGGGCTTTAGTGTTCCTAAAATACAGTACAGAGATATAGGCCCTAGGTTGTAGTACACTGTAGTTGATGACCATGCTTAAATGCTGTCTGGTGTGTTTGGGCAAAGTTCAAAGAATGCAATGCACTGTTGTAAATTTGTGTGTCTAGGAAGTAGTGCAGTGTGGAGAGCTACTGTAGCTGGAAGTCACATGAACTTTCAACAATGGAATGTCTTCAACTCTGAACTTGAATCAATAGTTAGCATGTTCTCAGTTAGCTCTTTGGAATCAGAAGATAAGGCAGATTTCAACATTGAATCATCATCATTACCCCTGAGTGTCATATTTTTTAACTTTACCTCAATTTCATTTATAATTTGTAAGGAACAGCAGTAGAACTAATCTGGTGTTAACTGAGTATTGACCCTGTAAAGTGAGACATCTGCCAAACACATGGGGGTTTTGGTGAAGCCAATGAAGACTACTTCTGGACAGACTAAGGGGGTCATTAAGACCCTGGCGGTGAAAACCGCCTACCGCTGTGGCGAAGGGGGTCAAAAGACCGTCACCGCGGCTACCAGCCGTTTGCCGGACTATGACCACAGCTGGATTTCCGCTAGAAGGATGGTGGAAATCCGGCTCTGGCCATGCCAGCAGATGGCGGTAAGGTGGCCCTGCTGCCAGCAGCAGCGCCACGCCAGTAGACCGCCGCCGGCCTTATTATGAGAATAATACGGCCTGGCAATGTTCTGCTGGTGGACGCTGCTGCTGGCAGCAGCGCGCCGTCCTGTCTCTTGCTGGATGACCCCCTGAACACAGGTAAGTGGGTTCTCCGACAGGGGAGGGGGTGGGTGGTGTTGTGTGTGTGTGTGTGTGTGTGTATGTCTGTGCATGCCTGTATGGGTGTGTGTGTTGTGTGTGTGCATGTATGGATGTGTGAGTGCATGTATGTTGAGTTGTGTGAATGCGTGTGTATGTATGCAAGTGTGTGTTGATGTGTGTGTGAATAGATGTATGCATGCATGGATGAATGTTGGAATGGGTGTGTGTATGCGTGTGTGAAGGGAGGGGTGTGTATGGGGGTCTGGAGAGGAAGAAGGTGGGGGGAAACCTGGGGAGGGGAAGGGGAAGGGGGCGGGGAAGACCCCATCAATGACAGGGAAGGGATTCCCTGTCACTGATGGTGCCTACCACCATGGTTTTCGTGGCAGTAAGGATGCCCCAAGACGGCCGGCCAAACACACATTACACTGCGGAGAGTTCTGTGCACTCCCATCCATCCATGCCACACCCCATGGCCCCACCCCTTTAACAATAAAAGCATAATAAACATAGTTTATTATGCTTTTATTATTAAAGGTTTGCAGTTGCTGCTGGTGGAGGTGGGGGCAACGCTCCTACGCCATAGCGGAGGAACTGCACATGGATAGAGCCCTCACACAAGTATGTCAATTACTCAGTGATACAGGCTTAATTTTAATTTTAAATGCCGACAATTGTGAGTTCAATAAATAAAATTTAAATTCTTTGGCTTTATATTTTCTAATGGGGGTGTGATGCCTGTCCCTGGGAAAGAACAGGCTTTAACCTCTTCTGTGCCTTGGACGAGATGATCTCGTCCAAGGCTACAGTTCCCCTGTGCCTTGGATGAGATCATCTCGTCCTAGGCACAGGGGAACTTGGGGGAGCGCTAGCGCGCCCCCCGTGCACCCCCCCCCACCCAGGCGGGGATGGAAGGGGAAGACCGTCCCCTTCCACCCCTGCCCCCCCCCACGGCAATCCGATGACGTCAGCGCGTGCACAGCGCGCTGACGTCATCTAGTGTTGCCGGGCGCGCTGGAAGCCATTTGCTTCCAGCACGTCTTCGGAGAAGGACGCACAAGGTGAGTCCTCTCCGTTTTTGGGGGGCGGGGGTGGTGAAAACAGACACGGGGGGAAAGGAAAGGGTTTTTCCTTTCCCCCTGTGTCTGTTTTCACAAGATTCCTGCTCCACGATCGGAGCAGGAATCTCCACTAGCCACCAGGGATTTTCTATTTTTGTAAATTTGGGGGCGACCCCTTGGGCAAGGGTCGCCCCCTCCCCGGGGGCAATTTTTATTTGTATTTCGCCCCCCCTGGGGGCAGATCCGCCGATTTTTCGGCGGATCTGCCCCCGGGGGGGGGGGGCGAAAACCACTAGACACCAGGGATATGTTTGTTTATGTGTGTTTTGGGGGCGACCCCTTGGGCAAGGGTCGCCCCCCCAGGGGGCAATTTTTATTTGTATTTCGCCCCCCCCTGGGGGCAGATCCGCAGATTTTTCGGCTGATCTGCCCCCGGTGGGGGGCGAAAACCACTAGACACCATGGATATGTTTATTTATGTGTGTTTTGGGGGCGACCCCTTGTGCAAGGGTCGCCCCCCCGGGGGCAATTTTTATTTGTATTTCGCCCCCCCCTGGGGGCAGATCCGCCGATTTTGGGGCTGATCTGCCCCCAGGGGGGGGGCGAAAACCACTAGACACCAGGGATTTTATTTTTATTGTTTATTTTGGGGGCAACTCCTTGGGCAAGGGTCGCTCCCCTGGGGAGCTTTTTTTTTCTGTTTCGGCCCCCCCGATGGCAGACCAGCCATTTTTTGGACGATTTGGCCTGGGGTGGAGGGGGGGGGGGGAAGCACACTAGGTGCCAGGGATTGTGTTGTGTGTTTGGGGGCACCCCCTGGGCAACGGTCGCCCCCCTAAAGGTGGGGAAAATTTGTATTGGCCATCTCTGCCCGTAATATTGTAGGCCCATCTGCCCCCAAGGAGGGCAGAGACCACCAATACGGCAGGGATTTTTTTGTTTTGTGTTGTGCTGGGGGTGCCCCCTTTGGGAAGGGTCGCCCCCTGAAAGGGGGCACAGAGGTGTTGCCCATTTCTGCCCCCCTTGGGGTCAGATTGGCCAATTTTTTTACGCCCATCTACCCCCGAGGGGGGCAGGATCCACTTAGGTACCAGGGACAACTTCTAAGTTCTTGGTGGTGGGGTGTTTGTCAACTGGCAAAGTATTTGTATTTGTGATTATAACAATTTATTTCTTCTTTTTCTTCTAGTTCAACGCTTTTGCTTCCTTTGCTGTGGATCTTTGCGGTTTTGGCAGTAGTTGTCCTGTGGTTTGCATAGTTGCATGTTTTAGGTAAGTGAAAGCAATTTACTCCAAAGGAGTATTGTTGACATGTTTGTAGGTGGTGTACTAAATGCAGTATTGTGTGTTTGACATTGTCCTTAGATTTGAGCACAGTGATGTTTGTGTTGTCATATGTCTAAATTGCTTTTTTCTTTTTTCTTTTTAGTGGGATATCATTGGTGATTGCTGTCTGTGCAGAGTAGTTGCTTGGTGAGTAGCTATTTCAGGCAACTGAGTGGTATAGTTTTTTGTAGTGCATAACTCTTTGTGATAAAGCTACACTTTGTTTATTACTTATTTTAGTGCTAGTTGTTGTTGGCAATCCATTTGTTGTTAGGATCATGGCTAGCCGCAAAGTGACCGCTCAGCAGGTTGTTCGCATGCTCTTTGAGTCGTCTTCAGACCATGATTACGACACTGACTCTGCATCTGAGGCAGAGGAGGAAGCAGGAGATTCTGGAAGTGAGTTTTCTGTCCGAGAGTATTCTTCTGATGAGGAAGCTACTCTCAGTGCAGATGAAGGGCCTGTGTTAGAAGAGGACATTGATGTGCCAAGAGTGCAGCAGCCTGGGGCTGCAGGGTTTCCCATTGGAAGACCTGACACCTGGATTGCCCCAAACATGGAGCAGCCACAGTTACCTGCATTTACTGGTCTCCCAGGGTGTAGAGTTAATACGGAAAACTTTCTGCCTGTCCATTTCTTTCACTTGTTTATGGACGATGTATTTTTGGAAGAGATTGTGGAGCAGACAAATGTGTATGCAGAGCAATATTTGCGGGACAACGCTGCCAGACTTAAGCCTCAGTCTAGAGCTACTCATTGGGTTCCCACATATCTGGAAGAGATGAAAAGGTTTTTAGGTTTGTCTTTTTTGATGGGGTTGATCAGGAAGCCGTCACTGGCTTCTTATTGGTCTACTAGTCCCTTGATGGCAACTGCTATATTCCTGCAACTATGACACGTAATCAGTATTTGCTTCATTTTGTAGACAATGCTTTAGCCTTGCCACGAGATCACCCTGATTGTGACCGCCTTTTTAAGATCAGGCCTGTCCTTGATAATTTTGTGGATCGGTTTTCAGAGGTCTATGTTCCAGGCAAAGAGATAAGTGTGGACGAGTCTTTGGTCCTTTTCAAGGGGCGTTTAGTTTTTAAGCAGTACATTCCTAGTAAGAGGGCACGGTATGGGATTAAATTGTATCTGCTGTCAGAAAGCAGTACAGGATATGTGTATAATTTCCGGGTCTACACTGGTAGGGATTCCAGTATTGACCCTCCTGGTTGTCCGGCCACTTTTGGAGTTAGCGAAAAAATTGTGTGGGAACTTGCTAGACGGCTGTTTAACAAAGGTCACCATTTGTACGTAGATAATTTCTACACTGGAGTGCAGTTGTTCAAGGAGTTGTTTAGGGTGGACACTGTTGCTTGTGGCACAATCCGTTCTAACCGGAAAGGCTATCCATGGGAGCTTGTCTGTAAAAAACTTGAGAGGGGACAGTGCAGTGCCTTGCGGAATAATGAGCTGCTAGCTCTGAAATTTTCAGACAGGAGGGATGTGTACATTCTATCGACCATCCATGATGAGAGTACTTCCCCTGTGGCTGTTTGGGGTCAGGTTGCGGAAGTGCGCAAACCTGCATGCATTTTGGACTACAATAGGCACATGGGTGGTGTTGATAGAGTAGATCAGAGGTTAGAACCTTACACTGCTCTTCGTAAGTCATATGTGTGGTATAAAAAGTTGGCCCTACATTTATTTCATTTGGCAACTTTTAATGCCTTTATTGTATACAAGGATTGTTCACCCGAGTCAAGGATGACATTTGTTAAATTTCAGGAGTCGGTGATAGAAAACCTTATTGTGGAACCGGCAAGAGTTCCTAGAGTAGAAGTGGTGGAGGATGTGGCTAGATTGAAAGATCGGCACTTTCCAGATCACATTCCTCCCACTCCCAAAAAAGACATGCCCACAAAGAAATGTAGAGTATGTGCCCGGAGATCAATCCGGAGGGAGAGCCGGATGTACTGCCCCGAATGCCCTTCAAAGCCTGGGCTGTGTTTGCCCAGCTGTTTTAGAAGTTACCACACAAGGAAAAACTTTTGGGAAATACCGTGAGCGTAAGAGGTCTGTTTTATATTTTCATATGTTTCGCGGTTGGCGTCTGTCGTGTATTTAGTTAGAGCTTTTGTGTTTGTAGTTTTGTGCTTATTTTATAATTAGTAGTTTCTTTGTTGTTTATAAATTAAAAAAAAGTGATTGCGGTGTGCGTGGGGTGGCGCTTGGCTGGCGGTGTGTGTGGGGCGGCGCATGGCTGGCGATGTGCTTGGGGTGGCGCTTGGCTGGCGGTGTGCGTGGGGTGGCGCTTGGCTGGCGGTGTGCTTGGGGTGGCGCTTGGCTGGCGGTGTGCTTGGGGTGGCGCTTGGCTGGCGGTGTGCGTGGGGTGGCGCTTGGCTGGCGGTGTGCATGGGGTGGCGCTTGGCTGGTGGTGTGCGTGGGGTGGCGCTTGGCTGGCGGTGTGCGTGGGGTGGCGCTTGGCTGGCGTTGTGCTTGGGGTGGCGCTTGGCTGGCGGTGTGCTTGGGGTGGCGCTTGGCTGGCGGTGTGCGTGGGGTGGCGCTTGGCTGGCGGTGTGCGTGGGGTGGCGCTTGGCTGGCGGTGCCAGCCAAACGGCAGTCCACACTCCCAACAGCTGGTGTGATTCTTGTATCAGGCATGTGGGCGTATGTAAGTGATGGGCCCTTGAGTGGCGCGGTCTGTCGATGTGACTGTTGTAATGTGCTGGGCCCGTGGCTGGCGGTGTGAATGGTCTTGTGCGTGTCATGTATGAAAGGTGTGTGAATGGACTGTAAAGCGGTTGGTGCCTTGTCGCGGCTTTATAGCTCACGAGCTGTGAGTCATTGGTTCACTTTTTTGCCTTTCACTTATTAGCAGTGCATTTCATTTTTGTGAAATCTCTTGTTCATAAAATTTGATTCACTGAACCATCACTCACCCTCGTGCCAAATCCAACCAGTATGTGTTGTAAAAAATGACTAAACCTGCTCCGCTGTAATCAGGCGTCGCAGCACACCTGTGACACGCTAGGTGCCTCGGGTGGGACCCCGATGATGAAGCATGCCACCAACTTGGTTGGTGGGTGAGGGGTCTTCTTCACATAACCTAAGTGTGTTTCTTTTCACAATTTTAGTGTTTGGCACATCACGGATGTATGTGCACACATCAAAGTGATATATTCCAAAAATACTTGTGTTTGGGGGGGAGGGCCCACCTATGTTTTTGGTCCTGGGTGCGGAAACCTACAAAACCCAGAAACTTTATAAAACTAGGCACCCCAAGGAGTCCAGGGAGGTGTGGCTTGCGTGGCTCCCCCAACATTTTCTTACCCAGACTCCTCTGTAAACCACAAAATTTGCATAAAAAAGCATATTTTCCTGATTTTTCTTAGTAGGATCACCGCTCCAGCACAAAATTCCTACTCCCCAGTTTTCCCCTCAGTCTCCCAAGTAAAATGACACCTCACTTATGTGGGTCCCCAAAGCAGAGTCCGTCTAAAGATGTATAAAAGAATATGCCCTTATAAACTTGCTGTGCTATCCCTTCTATCCCTTCAGGTTTTGGGCCTTATTCTGTTGCAGGCACCTGGCCCACCCACACAAGTGAGGTATCATTTTTATTGGGCGACTTGGGGGAACGCTGGGTGGAAGGAAATTTGTGGCTCCTCTCAGATTCCAGAACTTTCTGCCACAGAAATGTGAGGAACATGTGTTTTTTTAGCCACATTTTGAGGTTTGCAAAGGATTCTGGGTAACAGAACCTGGTCCGAGCCCCTCAAGTCACCCCTCCTTGGATTCCCCTAGGTCTCTAGTTTTCAGAAATGCACAGGTTTTGTAGGTTTCCCTAGGTGCCGGCTGAGCTACAGGCCAAAATCCACAGGTAGGCACTGTTTTCTTTAAAAAAATGGGATGTGTCCACGTTGCGTTTTGGGGCGTTTCCTGTCGCGGGCGCTAGGCCTACCCACACAAGTGAGGTATCATTTTTATCGGGAGACTTGGGGGAACGCTGGGTGGAAGGAAATTTGTGGCTCCTCTCAGATTCCAGAACTTTCTGCCACAGAAATGTGAGGAACATGTGTTTTTTTAGCCAAATTTTGAGGTTTGCAAAGGATTCTGGTTAACAGAACCTGGTCCGAGCCCCGCAAGTCACCCCTCCTTGGATTTCCCTAGGTCTCTAGTTTTCAGAAATGCACAGGTTTGGTAGGTTTCCCTAGGTGCCGGCTGAGCTAGAGGGCAAAATCTACAGGTAGGCACTTCGCAAAAAACACCTCTGTTTTCTTCCAAAATTTTGGATGTGTCCACGTTGCGCTTTGGGGTGTTTCCTGTCACGGGCGCTAGGCCTACCCACGCAAGTGAGGTATCATTTTTATCGGGAGACTTGGGGGAACGCTGGGTGGAAGGAAATTTGTGGCTCCTCTCAGATTTCAGAACTTTCTGCCACAGAAATGTGAGGAACATGTGTTTTTTTAGCCAAAATTTGAGGTTTGCGAAGGATTCTGGGTAACAGAACCTGGTAGGCACTTCGCAAAAAACACCTCTGTTTTCTTTCAAAATTTTGGATGTGTCCACGTTGCGCTTTGGGGTGTTTCCTGTCGCGGGCGCAAGGCCTACCCACGCAAGTGAGGTATCATTTTTATCGGGAGACTTGGGGGAACGCTGGGTGGAAGGAAATTTGTGGCTCCTCTCAGATTCCAGAACTTTCTGCCACAGAAATGTGAGGAACATGTGTTTTTTTAGCCAAATTTTGAGGTTTGCAAAGGATTCTGGGTAACAGAACCTGGTCCGAGCCCCGCAAGTCACCCCTCCTTGGATTCCCCTAGGTCTCTAGTTTTCAGAAATGCACAGGTTTGGTAGGTTTCCCTAGGTGCCGGCTGAGCTAGAGGCCAAAATCTACAGGTAGGCACTTCGCAAAAAACACCTCTGTTTTCTTCCAAAATTTTGGATGTGTCCACGTTGCGCTTTGGGGTGTTTCCTGTCGCGGGCGCTAGGCCTACCCACGCAAGTGAGGTATCATTTTTATCGGGAGACTTGGGGGAACGCTGGGTGGAAGGAAATTTGTGGCTGCTCTCAGATTCCAGAACTTTCTGCCACAGAAATGTGAGGAACATGTGTTTTTTTAGCCAAATTTTGAGGTTTGCAAAGGATTCTGGGTAACAGAACCTGGTCCGAGCCCCGCAAGTCACCCTTCCTTGGATTCCCCTAGGTCTCTAGTTTTCAGAAATGCACAGGTTTGGTAGGTTTCCCTAGGTGCCGGCTGAGCTAGAGGGCAAAATCTACAGGTAGGCACTTCGCAAAAAACACCTCTGTTTTATTCCAAAATGTTGGATGTGTCCACGTTGCGCTTTGGGGTGTTTCCTGTCGCGGACGCTAGGCCTACCCACGCAAGTGAGGTATCATTTTTATCGGGAGACTTGGGGGAATGCTGGGTGGAAGGAAATTTGTGGCTCCTCTCGGATTCCAGAACTTTCTGCCACAGAAATGTGAGGAACATGTGTTTTTTTAGCCAAATTTTGAGGTTTGCAAAGGATTCTGGGTAACAGAACCTGGTCCGAGCCCCGCAAGTCACCCCTCCTTGGATTCCCCTAGGTCTCTAGTTTTCAGAAATGCACAGGTTTGGTAGGTTTCCCTAGGTGCCGGCTGAGCTAGAGGCCAAAATCTACAGGTAGGCACTTCGCAAAAAACACCTCTGTTTTCTTCCAAAATTTTGGATGTGTCCACGTTGCGCTTTGGGGTGTTTCCTGTCGCGGGCGCTAGGCCTACCCATGCAAGTGAGGTATCATTTTTATCGGGAGACTTGGGGCAACGCTGGGTGGAAGGAAATTTGTGGCTCCTCTCAGATTCCAGAACTTTCTGCCACAGAAATGTGTGGAACATGTGTTTTTTTAGCCAAATTTTGAGGTTTGCAAAGGATTCTGGGTAACAGAACCTGGTCCGAGCCCCGCAAGTCACCCCTCCTTGGAATCCCCTAGGTCTCTAGTTTTCAGAAATGCACAGGTTTGGTAGGTTTCCCTAGGTGCCGGCTGAGCTAGAGGGCAAAATCTACAGGTAGGCACTTCGCAAAAAACACCTCTGTTTTCTTCAAGATTTTGGATGTGTCCATGTTGCGCTTTGGGGTGTTTCCTGTCGCGGGCGCTAGGCCTACCCATGCAAGTGAGGTATCATTTTTATCGGGAGACTTGGGGGAACGCTGGGTGGAAGGAAATTTGTGGCTCCTCTCAGATTCCAAAACTTTCTGCCACAGAAATGTGAGGAACATGTGTTTTTTTAACCAAATTTTGAGGTTTGCAAAGGATTCTGGGTAACAGAACCTGGTCCGAGCCCCGCAAGTCACCCCTCCTTGGATTCCCCTAGGTCTCTAGTTTTCAGAAATGCACAGGTTTGGTAGGTTTCCCTAGGTGCCGGCTGAGCTAGAGGGCAAAATCTACAGGTAGGCACTTCGCAAAAAACACCTCTGTTTTCTTCCTAAATTTTGGATGTGTCCACGTTGCTCTTTGGGGTGTTTCCTGTCGCGGGCGCTAGGCCTACCCACGCAAGTGAGGTATCATTTTTATCGGGTGACTTGGGGGAACGCTGGGTGGAAGGAAATTTGTGGCTCCTCTCAGATTCCAGAACTTTCTGCCACAGAAATGTGAGGAACATGTGTTTTTTTAGCCAAATTTTGAGGTTTGCAAAGGATTCTGGGTAACAGAACCTGGTCCGAGCCCTGCAAGTCACCCCTCCTTGGATTCCCCTAGGTCTCTAGTTTTCAGAAATGCACAGGTTTGGTAGGTTTCCCTAGGTGCCGGCTCAGCTAGAGGGCAAAATCTATAGGTAGGCACTTCGCAAAAAACACCTCTGTTTTCTTCCAAAATTTTGGATGTGTCCACGTTGCGCTTTGGGGTGTTTCCTGTCACGGGCGCTAGGCCTACCCACGCAAGTGAGGTATCATTTTTATCGGGAGACTTGGGGGAACGCTGGGTGGAAGGAAATTTGTGGCTCCTCTCAGATTCCAGAACTTTCTGCCACAGAAATGTGAGGAACATGTGTTTTTTTAGCCAAAATTTGAGGTTTGCGAAGGATTCTGGGTAACAGAACCTGGTCCGAGCCCCGCAAGTCACCCCTCCTTGGATTCCCCTATGTCTCTAGTTTTCAGAAATGCACAGGTTTGGTAGGTTTCCCTAGGTGCCGGCTGAGCTAGAGGCCAAAATCTACAGGTAGGCACTTCGCAAAAAACACCTCTGTTTTATTCCAAAGTTTTGGATGTGTCATTGGCAATTTCCGACATTGAAGACGACCGTTTACTGCTTCCAGTAACCAGATCAGGTCGACAGATCAAATTGCTTAGAAGATTAATTAAAGAGATATAGTTTTACAGGTTTCTGAATATATAGATTTTGTCTGCCTAATGATTTTCTAAAAAATTGGAATTGTTCATTTAACAGATGGGGAGATATCGGGACATATTTTTAAGCCCCTAGCGCCAACTTGTGCCACATTTGTGTCATTTGTTTTACACTAAAGTGACCCAACGAGGCCAAAATCCTTGTGCCATATTTACAAAGTGACTCAAAACATGCATTGTGCCACTTTGTAACCCTTTGCGCTACATTATGCCTGCGCCAGAAAAATGGTAAGAAATGGATGGGGCGTAACAAACTTAGGCCCATATTTATACTCGGTTTGCACTGAATTAGCATAATTTTTTTTTATGCTAATTCAGCGTACACCTAACTCCATATTTATACTTTGGTGCTAGACACGTCTAGCTCCAAAGTTATGGCGTTCACGTCATTTTCTGGACGTGGAAACCTACCTTGCGTCAATTAGATGCAAGGTAGGTGTTCCCGTGCAGAAAACGACGATATGGCCTTAGTGCCATATTTATCCCCCATGCTAAAATCTAGCACGGGGGATGGGGGCCTTAAATAATGGTGCTAAGCTTGCTTAATGCCTTTAATGCCTGTGTCAGGTCAGGCATTAGGGGACCTGTCGGCCTTTTTCCATGGTCAGAGACCATGGGAAGAGCCTAGAAGTGCCCATCCTTGGCCCCAAGGACACCCTCACCCACCCCCACCCGCACCAGGAAGGCACCCAAGGATGGGGGGACCCCATCCCGGGTAAGTAGAGGTAGGTATGGGTAAGTATTTCTTTTTATTTGACGAAGTGCCATGGGGGGACTAACTTGGGCCCCCCTACATGGCACTGGGCCCAATGGCCATGTCCAGGGGACATAGGTCCCCTGGGCATGGCCATTGGGCTGGGGGGCATGACTCCTGTCTTAACTGAGAGAGGAGTCATGTCCATGGGGTTCTAACATCAGAAAATGATGCCAGTCTGGACAGAGGCATTTTTTTTGCCTCTTCCTGTGCTAGCGTCATCCTCTGAAGCTAAATCCCTGTTCCCCCTATGCCTCCCCCATGCGGCTAGCGTCCTTTTCTATGATGCCATCCTGGCCTTACCACTAGCTAGCGTCATACCATAAATATGGCGCCCGGCTGGCGTCTTGGTGTAGCGCTAGCCAGAGGTAAACTTTTTGACACTGAACTGCGTTAGCGCAGTTCTGCATCAAAAAGTATAAATATGGGCCTTATTTGGCCAGACTTTATCAGTAGAGGAGTGAACACCACAGATCAATTAATAGCAGATTCCAAAGTAAAGCAGTTTGTAATGCTTAAGCTGAATTTGGGCTTCCCAGAATCCTCCACGGGCACTACAGATAATTTCCAAGCTGTCTTACTATAGTTCTAGGAACTCCACTGATATCGCTCCTGATCTCGAAACTCATGTCTCATTTGAAGGCATGGGGGACCCACAAAGATGTAGTTTTGGGACTATGCTGAATTAGGAGGGATATCACATTTTCACACCCAGTAGCATGTCAGTTTAGGGATTGCTAGTCACACATACTCCAGACAGAAAACAGATAAGAAGTCTAGGGGGTCGAAAATAATGGACTATTCCTCGGACATTTGGGGGCATATTTATAGTCCGTTTGTGCCGAGTTAGCGTCGTTTTTTTCGACGCAAATTCGGCGCAAAACTAACGCCATATTTATACTTTGGCGTTAGACGCGTCTAGCGCCAAAGTATGAGGAAAGAGTGTCATTTTTTTTGCGTGAACGCCTTCCTTGCGTTAATGAGATGCAAGGTAGGCGTTCCCGTCCAAAAAAATGACTGCGACACAAATGCGTCGTATTTATACTCCCGGGCAAAAATCACGCCCGGGAGTAGGCGGGGCAAAAACCCTGCATTTGCGCCTCTTTTTAACGCCTGGGTCAGGGCAGGCGTTAAGGGACCTGTGGGCTCAAAATGAGCCCACAGCTGCCCTCCCATGCCCCCAGGGACCCCCCCTGCCACCCTTGCCCACCCCAGGAGGACACCCAAGGATGGAGGGACCCATCCCAGGGACATTCAGGTAAGTTCAGGTAAGTATAATTTTTTTTTTTTTATATTTTTTTTTGGCATAGGGGGGCCTGATTTGTGCCCCCCTACATGCCTCAATGCCCAATGACCATGCCCAGGGGACATAAGTCCCCTGGGCATGGCCATTGGGCAAGGGGGCATGACTCCTGTCTTTACTAAGACAGGAGTCATGTAAATGGCATCTGGGCGTCGTTAAAAATTGCGCAAATCGGGTGGAGGCGATTTTTTAGCGTCAACCTGACTTGCACCATTTTTAAGACGCCCTAACGCCATTTTCCCCAACGCCGCCGCTGCCTGGTGTACGTGGTTTTTTTCCACGCACACCAGGCAGCGCCGGTCTGCTAGCGCCGGCTAACGCCATTCAATAAATACGGCGCCCGCATGGCGCTTCAGAATGGCGTTAGCCGGCGCTAAACTTTTTGGCGCTAAACTGCGTTAGCGCAGTTTAGCGTCAAAAAGTATAAATACGGGCCTTACTGTTTCTTTTTTTATTTTTTTGTATTTGTGTATTAAGATTTTGTTCACGAACAAACATCACGCAGCAAAATCTGTTCTAACGAAACATCTTGACCATATGTTCAGCCCAGCTATTGGCTGGTGTGTGCCACAGTTTTACAATACAACTGCAAAAACAAAATTCCCAACACATCCCATCCCCCCTTATAATCAACCCCACCATGCCGGGACCCTCCGTTAAAAAGCCCTGCAGTGCTGCTCCATGACACCTCCAGGCACTCGAAGCTCATGCCTCAGTATGGACAATGGTTTGCTACATCAAAGCTGTGGCCAAATTGTGTGTACTGGGATTGTACAGAGCTGTGCAATGCCCTGTGGGTGATATGTGGATGCAGGAAATGTTCTTCATTGCCTCCTACGAAAAAACTATATAACAACTGTCTGATCAGATGCCTAATTTTGAAAACATTTCGGGTAGTTTCCTTTTAGGCTCTAGGAGGAAACTGACTGTTTACAGACAAAAAAGCCCATGTAGGTGGTAGTGGGAGACATCCCACGACGTTTCATTTCTAGCGACAGTACTCGACTACAGACAGTACTGATGGGATGATGAGATTATCAAACGTTATGCTTAACATTGGGCCACAGAAAGTTCCCAAACAATAGCTGCACCTAATTCTGTTTCAGTTGAATTACGCCTAGGAATGATCCTGTGTATTCTCACCTGTAATGACCTGGAAATGCAAAATGTTTGTGGTGGGAGGGTGGATGTGAAAAGGTAGGGAAAACATACAGAAGGAAAGAGTTGGGACTAGATAAACTGTGTTATTTGACAGCTGTTGTCCTAATGTAGAAAAGAAATGTTAAAACTGGTTTTATAGACCACGAACTTGATTTCTCTCTTCAATAACATATTATTAAAAGAAGCCGCTATATAGAAGAAACAGGGAACACTGAGTTACAGAAAAAATTCTAGCAGGATAATACAGATGCGTGCCTAAGCAGGGGTCCCCCGACCTCGCACTAAAAGTTAATGATGCTGTCTTCCACGGAAGGAACATCATTTTATCAATAGTGTTCTCTCTAACTCCCAGAATAAATTAGCTTGTGTAAAGTAAATACAATGCTGCCCTCAGCAGAACATAAACTGTTGTAATAAATGGTGTGCTTCTTTTCTCGTTTTATTATCCTATGGTAGCTGTGATTTTAAACTACTTTTAAAAGCTTATTGTTGGGCTTTTCTCTGTACTGTGCAGATGCTATTCATCTACACTTTAGCTCCTAGATTTATACTCTGTTTGTGCCAAATTTGCGTAATTTTTATTTTTACACAAATTTGACGCAAACCTAACTCCATAATAATACTTTAGAGTTAACGTCATTTTTTGCTTGCAGGAAACTACCGTGAGTCAATGAGATGCAAGGTAGGCGTTCCCGTGCAAAAAATGACGATATGGCCTTAGTGCCATATTTATCCCCCATGTTAAAATCACGCACAGGAGAAAGGGGGCCTTAAATAATGGCACTAAGCTTGCTTTGCGCCATTATTTAACCCCTGGGTCAGGGCAGGTGTTAGGGGATCTGTGGGCCTATTTCCATGGCCTGAGACCATGGAATGGGCCCACAGGTGCCCTTTCCTAGCCCCAGGGACACCCACATTAGAGGGACACTAGAGGATGGGGGGACCCCATCCCAGGTAAGTAAGGTAAGTACAGGTAAGTATTTTGATTTTTTTTTTAGAAGTGGCATGTGGGCCGAACGTGGGACCCCCTACATGGCACTGCACCCAATGGCCATGCCCCGGGGACATATGTCTCCTGGGCATGACCATTGGGAGGTGGGCATGACTCCTGTCTTTAGTAAGACAGGAGTCATGTCCATGGGGGTTGTATGTCAAAAAATGACTCTAGTCTGGTTAGAGGCATTTTCATGCCTCTGACCAGACTAGTGTCATCCTTTGATGCACAACCTCCTCTTCTCCCTACACCTCCCCCACCCGGCTAGCATCCTTTTTCATGACGCTAGCCGGGCCTTACTGCTGGCTACAATCATTCCATAAATATGACGCCCGGCCAGCATCTTGGAATGGCGCTAGCCAACCGTAAACTTTTTCATGTAAAACTGCATTAGCGTAGTTTTGCGTGAAAAAGAATAAATCTGGACCTAAGTACCCTCTTAAAAAACCTGCTGATTTGATAATTCTGTGAAGTAAACATAATTGGGTGGCAAATAGGGGTAAACATTTTCATTAGACAAATAGATTTTCATCATCTGCCGAATATTTTTGGGGTAATGGGGTGTACCTGCTGTTGAAAAAATGTTTGTAGCTGCTCATGAATCAGGATGAAATCACTAATCCCCTCATTGCCTACGTACAATAATCAACAGGTGAAGGGTGGCTAGTTAACGCCTGCAAAGTGTCAAACGTTGCAATACAATCCATATGCACATTCTTATTACATTTTGATCAATAAGAGCAAGAAACTTTTTACTGACATTTGTAGGTTACTCACTGGATAATGAGATGTATGATGAAAGTCTGCTAAACCTATATTGCTTCTCAAAACACTGTGGCTAATACACCACAGTGTTTCAGTGGTCAGGTATATACTGTACAAATTGAGCTGTATTCGGCTGCGGCCAGTTGCTCATCATCAGGTTAATGTATTAGAGAAGATTTTTGAATACTTATTGGACACATAGAACTAGTGAGGTCTTCTGAATCTCATGGAAGCTTCCCCAAGCTCCAACTGCAAAATACCTGGTTCTGGGGACTCGTTTTTCACACAGGGTTCTTTGCTCCCTAAGGATGTTGCCCAAAAGACAAGCAATGAGAGGGTTGAGTATTTATTGCACCACCATCTTCCGGGTGAGCTGTTGAAAATGTTATCACGCCAATTTAAGTCCAACTATTGTCATTAAGCAACTCCTTAATTTGTTGGATAAGTCGTTTAAATGTCTTGATTTGAGAAGTCAAAGAAACAGAAATTAGCGATTTACTAACAGGAGTGAAAGAACCTTTTCTCAGACTTCGGCCATTATTGGAATGGGTGCAAGAATTCCTGAACCTAGAATTACCAGTAATGGCAGGCTCGGTAATTTTGGGATGCAGCAAGAATATAGAATTTTAACTTGCACCAAAACTCTGCTAAGAAATTGGGAATTATAGAGTCGGCAGCATTACCAGAATCTGCAGTAATGCTCTGTTTTTCGGCTCTTCCCCACCTGGCAAATAGCCAGAAGAGGGAAACTGATAGTTCGAAATTCCCACATATCTTGTAATGTAAAATTTGGTCAAAGTTCCAAAAGGAAATTTTTTATTTAGAATTTTCTGTGAACACTATTTCTGCTATTGTTGATGCCCAGATTCTTCTTGTATCTAAACAGGGTCCCTGAGCTAGATACAGAGAGTAACACACAGGGAAGCAATACTGTGAGTATAACGTAGTTTACTCTCCATTAACATAGCAAACATAGGAATGGAAATCTTAAATTCAAATATACAACATACAATATATTTCAATTTAGATATTTATTATAGCTAATTTAAACATTCAGTTCGCACATAATATAATCAACATAGAATCAACCAAAAAAATTCTTGGCAACAAACTCTTTGCAATAGCGAAAACTGCATCTTTGATCTCCTAGTCTCCAGACTCCTACCAAATAAAATGGGTATTTTCTAACTGAAGACCAGATTTATACGTTTTCATGCAAAACTGTGCAAATGCAGTTTTGCATAAAAAAGTATAGCGCCAGCTTGCGCCATTCCAGGACGCCAGCCTGGCGCCAAATCTATGGAATGGCACAAGCCGGTGCAAAGGGTGGGCTGATGTCATGGAAAATGACGTTAGCCGGTGGGGGTGGTGTGGCCGTATGGGAAAATGGTGTTTTGCACAAAAAAATGACGTTAGGCTGGTAAGAGTAAAAAAAGATGACTCTGACCAGCCTAGTGTCATTTCTTGATGCAAAACCATCCATACCACATGACTCCTGTCTCATAAAAGACAGGAGTCATGCCCACCACCCCCATGGCCAGCACAGGGGACAAGGGTCTCCTGGGCATGGCCATTGCACCCAGTGCCATGTATGGGGGCCCATTCCATGGCACTTTAAAAATAATATTAAAATACTAATCTCTTCTTACCTACACTTACCTGGGATGGGGTCCTCCATCCTGTGGTGTCCCTCTAGTATGGGCGGGGGTGTTCCTGGGTCTTGGGGAGGGCACCTGTAGGCTCTTTTCATGGTGCTGGACCATGGAAATGGGTCCACAGGTCCCCCAACGCCTGTCCAGACCCAGGTGTTCAATAATGTAGCTAAGCAGGCTCAGCAGCATTATTTAGGCCCGGCTCCCTCCTGCGCACCATTTTTGCACGGGAAGATAATAAGGCGCAAGGGCCTTAGAGTCATTTATTGTATGGGAATGCCCGCCCTGCATCTCATTGACGCAAAGGTGGGTTTACGCATCCAAAAAATGGCTTTAACTCCAATATTTTGACGTTGGAATAGTCTAGTGTCAAAATATAAATATGGAGTTAAGTTTGCAATGAATTAGCATAAAATAATTATGCTAATTCATCGCAAACAGTTTATACATCTGGGCCTGGGTATCTAAAACTTTGCATGGAGGTTGCTGAAGCTTAAAAACCATGAAGATAGGTTCTTGGGTTAGCAGGGAACAATCATGTTAATCCAGTAACAATTACTGCAGCTATAAATACTATGAAGTACAATTGAAATATTATAATAGAACTTGATATACCCCTAGAATGATGTACCAATCTCAGTTTCTTCAGGCCAACATCAGTAAAAGTATGCCCTTGATCGTCCTTTCAAGGGCAAATTGAAATGTCAAAGTAAAGTGAGGGGAAAACAAGTTGATAGTCAAAGTACTGTTCCAAATGCTTTCCATGTGCACCACATAACATTTACATTGCTCCCTCGCCCAACCCTCTGTCTCCATCCTCAGTGTTTTTAAATCCCTTTGACACAGAGCACTTTTAAGGATCCGTTTTGTGTTCACTGCATGCCCTATTCCTTTCTCTCACACTCTATACCTTATACCTTTTTCCTCTATCCACTACTCTGTCTCTCTCCCTCCAGCGTTTTTGAATCCCTCTGACATGAGCACTTCTGCAGTTTGGTGCGGCCCTCTCTCTTTGCCCACCTCCACCAGTCTCTTCCCTCCCCCTGCTTCCTATCTCTTACACTGCCCCCTCCAATTGCCCCTCCCCCGCCACCCCTTTTCTGCTACCAGTACTAACTATCGTTGACTTTCCAAATGCTGGATGATTTTTTAAATTGTACTGGCGTTGGCAAAGGCAATAGCAGTGACTGGTTGTCCTGAAAGTTTTTCACCATGTTGTGTGATGCAACTTTGTTTGATTCAACGTAGTGGCCATCTACAATGTATAAAAATGTTGTGTTTTATAGTTTCGAGATGGCTGCCATGTTGCATAATGTCAGGTAACATCACGCAGCGTGGACCATCTTAAATATATGAACACTGATTTTCTTTACTTTCAAGATAGCCGCCACGCTGTGTCATGCCGTGTTATGTAATGCAACGGAGCAGCCATCTTGAGGGCATAAAAATACATTTTCAAGCTTGTTTGATGCTGCTATTGGCTTTGGTAATGTCAATTCTGAAAGCATTAGCAAAGTCAATAGCGCGGAGAGCTTTGGCAAAACTAGACTGATTTGCTTTGCCAGTGCTTGTTTTGAATGCAGCCAATCGCTGAGTCCACACTTAAGCAAGCAGCAGCACGTTTCAAATTTCCTGCCATTAAATGCATTTTATTCACAGTCACGCCTGGGACTGGGCTGAGGATCCAAGCACACTTTTGTTACAACAAAGGTTTCCAGAAATCCAGCTTTATTATCTTGGCCCTACAAGAAGGCCTACATCTCTTCTGTTTAAAGGGTTCATTAGAGTTTATGGTGTAAAGATCAAATATGCGTAAAGCCATTATAGTTCTTGGACGCAAAAAAAATCATTATAACCATGTTTCTACTTCGTAAGCCTTATTAAAGAAATTCTACGAGTGCACACGATTTGAATAGGTCTAAAGATTAGAATCTGGCCTGTCTGCGCTACAGCATTAAATATCAATGCTCATACAAATTGGATGTAATTCAAATTATTTCACTATCTACCTAATGAGGAGGAAGGGAAAGGGGAGGGAAGAGGGGATGACCGTGCTGATACGTCTGCATGATCTATGCGGCCACTGCAATTTTTACAATGAAAAACCGAAGCAATGTGGCAAGACCACTGCAGTATGAGCACTTTCTGCTAGCGAACTAGAGAATTTGGGAAACCTTCTAGCAGAGCCCAAAGATTGACAAACCCCTGAGACACGAGTGCGTCTTGGATCAAATTTTTTAAGTTCTTAGAAGCCTACGAAAATAACACAAAGCATTCCACCAAATTATATTAACAATGTATTTCTTTTCTTTCCATCAACAGTAATGCATATGACGCATATTGACAATATTTGTATTGCACGTCTGAGTTGGTTTCTGGGGACCAGGTGCACAATTCTGTCACTCCATAATAACTACTGGTCAATGTGGCAGCGCCTTGCATTTAGTGATATTATATACAAGTCTACTGAAGTTACTGGCAACAAAGGGACAATTTATAATGCGGAGTTGATCAAATTATGCGGCAAGAAAAATAAAATTACTAAACATGATTCCAGAATTACTTGGCCAGTATCCTTTTGCTATTTGGTAATTTCTACACATAGTAATACTTCCTGGGCAAACATTTTACCTCATACAACTGATTTAATGTCTGTGGTATAGCAAAGATGTTGAGTGCTCCTTCTTTTCTGTTCTGTGGCATCGTAGTACTTTGAGATGATTCTTTACTGCCTTCGCACGTGGACATGGGTTTTGAAGACTGATTAGTGTAATTGTGGGTACTCTGAGTCACGCCAGGATTCATAAGTAGGGTACATGTGGGTGCCCATTGATTTGAGTAAGCAGGGACGTAGCTACCGTTGGGGCAGCAGGTGCAGCTGCACCGGGGAGCAAAATCCTGGAAGGGCCGTTAAACTCAGCTAAGTAGTGTGTTTATTACCCCCAATAGCAGTCAAATAGGCAGATTTCCTTACTTTCACCAGGGTCTAAGGTATCCTTACTCCCACTACTGTGAGCATGTGCTCCATTGGCCACAGTGCGCAGAGGAGAAAACTGAAATACTTTTGTATGATGAATCCCCACTAACTCCACTGGCTCCCAGTTGAGAAACTGATTCTGTTCACTTTAGAGCCTTCATCATGTAGAGCATCAGCATCTAGAGTTCAGAATCCATTTTTACTCTCCTAAGAGGGAACTTCGCTCCTCTAATCTTGTATTGGCAGTGGTGCCAAGCATCAATCACTCTAGGATAGGTGCCCATTCTCTCTCTATTTTTTTGGGTCCTTCTGCTTGGAACAAACTTCCTCTTGACCTACACCATGAAGGGTCTGAATAGACATTTAAGCAAAAGTTGAAAACATGGCTTTTTGTGTAGGATTAACTTCCTGCCCATGACTTTTAGTGCTGGGGCACTCTTCGAAGCATCTGTTGTGCTTTACAAATCCCTGCTGATCATCATCATCATCACAAAAGATTCAATACCACCCGCCCTATATCATCTCTACCATACTACTCTTGCGAAGTGAAGACATTTCATACCCATTTCAATATTTTATTTATCGACGAAGCTTCTGTGCTTCCAATCCTAGTAAGGTTTGCCATTAACCCCAAGTTAAGACCGCAAATAGTTGTATGACAGGCTTATATAATTAACAAATATAGCAGCAACTGTTTATCAAACGAGCCGTGCTACGTGCATTTATGGACAAACGTCCTGAAGCATCGCATTTCAGTCTGGTCTGTGTTGTCTACAGAGATTCTGTAAATGCTGCAACGGTTCTCATTAGAGTCCCATGTCGCACTGCGAAAAGAGGGCAAAGTGCCCTGAAGACAATGGCAAACTCTTGTGTTCTTGTGTACTCTTCAGCAAAATCAACTCTGGTGGAAATAGAATTACAATGCATTTGAAGTTATCAGTGATGTCTGAGACAGGAAGGTGTGTTCTACTGCGCAAACAGTGTTGTGGCAAATAAATCATAATTTCGGAAATAGTAGCTGATTTGTTGCCGGGCCCACAAGGCCTTTGGTGATGGTGGTTGAAGTTGCTACAGTTGCGGTTGTATTTGTTCTAGTTCCACAGAGCCTTGACTCTCCTATACATTGCGTTTAGCACTAGGGTCACCAGGCAATGACGCTAAAGCTGATTCTGGCCCTGCAGAAAAGACCCTGGGGTACGAATAGCCATGTGCATTGCTTATCTTAATGATGTGCTAACGCAATATATGTTCCTTTCCAAAAGTTAGCTTCTTTGATCTATTAGAACGGAATTAAAGTTGTCATACCATGTCAATCAGGTACCACATCCAAGTAATTTTCACACCCGATGTCTAAAGTTAGATAAAATTCTTTATAGCTGTCTTATCATTTGCTTCATTAAGATAACCCTTGTAATTTGAGCCCCATGACGTTGAGTTTTGAACAAAGTGCACCAGGAATCCTTCCCAATAACATTGTTTTTCACCATGTACTTGACAGTCAAGAAGACCCTGACTGGCACTTAATTTATTGATAAACTGTGTAGCCCCTCTCTTCTGCACTATTATGCAAAGCTCACAAACCTAATTTATTTGTTTCTGTCCAAATGTCCAATTTGTAGGTCTGACATTAGCCAAGACCTTGAGATTGTACTGAAATTACATGTGTGAAATGATTACCTTCAGGGACTTTCAGCCAGTCCTCTTCACCCACTGTTCAATTATTGTGTCACTCACTTTTTTCTTCCGCCTACTACATCATACAGTATGGGGCAATGAGTCAGCTCACTTCTGGCAGTTGCTAACTTCACCATGAGTGATGGCATTCTGCCCTTTCACAAGGAGCATATCCACACACAATTATTCCCCTTCAGTGCCAGAAACCACTACAGCAGTGTGTGCTATTTGAAACCAAAAAATATTTAGTTTTTTTTGTTTATATTGACGAGGGCCTAGCAGCTTCGCCACCACTGAATTTTTGCAAAAACCATGACAAACATATCAAGCATTGACAAAGCCAAAACGCTGACCAACACCAGAGGTATTGGCTTAACCCATCCGTGTTTTAAAACGCTGTTGTACCTGGAAACATTTGCAAAATCTTTACTTTTATGCAGTATATAAGGGATCAGACAAAATAGTATTATGGGTGATCTGCTCTAGGCCATGTACCCAGCCTCAATGGAGTGGCAATATTAGGATGGTTTGTATATGATTTCAGTAAAAAACATTTTCATGCAATATCTTTACTGAGAAACCATTTCCCCTAAAATGTTTAATGGAAATTTGCACGATGAATGGCATTTACCACTTCATAAAACTAATTCACAGAATGTCTGTTTTTTTACATTGCCTTTTGCATGCTTATTTTTTAAGGTGTAAACACAATGGTTGAAGAACTTACTTTCTGAAACATTTTTGTTGAGGGTATTTATTTCAGTGCCTTTCTTCAGGGAACCTTTATTTTGATTTATATATTTTACAATGTAAACTATTACTTCAGAGGCTTTCAATTTGATGACGCTTCACCACCTCTAAACACCATCTATCACTGACCCCCTCACAACAAAAAACCCACAGCATGCAAAAACTCCATCCATCCCTAACCCTAAACTACACCCATCCATCCCTGATCCCAAAAGCCCTTTCTAAACCTAAACTCCACCAAAACCTAAAATCACATCACTACGCCTAAACTACACCCATCTTGGCCCCTAAACTCTACTCAGCCATGACCTCTAAAAGCCCTTTCTACATCTAAACTTTACCTATCTCTGAAACCTAAAGCCCCTCACCACCCATAAACTCCACCTAGTCCTGCGCACTAAAACTCTTTCTGTCCCTTACCTCCATCTATCCCTGACCCTCAGACCCCCTCACTACTCATAAACTCCACCCATTCCAGTGCCCTACATACCCTTCACCATCCCTAAACTCTATCCATCACTGAACCGTAAGAACCCCATACCAAGCCTATAGTCCTCCCATACATCAGTGAATCCTAAAAGCCCTCACCACCTCTAAACTCCACTCATTTGTGATCAATAAAAGAATCATCATCACCCCTAACCTCTACCCATCTCTGAACCCTTAAAACCCTTTTTTCTGCCTGTGCTTCACCCAACCCTCATCCCCTAAAAAGCCATCTTCACTCATAAACATTACACATCCCGAAACGAAAAAACCCTCACTAACTCTTAACTACACACAAGTTTAATGTAATTTTGGATTTTTCCATTACAATGATCTTTCCTTTAAAAAATTTCCCTTAATTTTTAATCTGTTTGTATATCCTTTAAATTGCCTTTCCTCCAAATTTATTTCCAATGATTTGGTTTCCTCCAATGTGATTTCTCAGTTTTTATTTTTCCATTAATTCCCATGCTCCAGGTAAGCTGAGTGATTTGTATCCTGGTTACAAACAGCAATGAAGATGAAATATGCATTTCTGGTGAAATACAAGGAGCACCTTGTGGCAACCAGGGGCCAGCTTCCACTCTAATTGCTTCTTAGTCTATGTTTGGGCAACCACAACCCTTGTGCTGTAGAAATGCACTGATGTAACAAGACTAGAGTCATCATATTCCATTAGAAAAGCTTTTTCTCAAGTGTTGGTGGTGCTTTGGTCACATATAGTGAGCTAACTAACCCTATCAAAACACAATGACCCTGATTAGAAGTGGGTCCGTTTTTCCCAGCCCCTACATAAACCCCTGTTTGCGCATGGGTCAGAATTACAAGTTGTGTGGCATTTACTTCATCCTGTAATTACTGGGTTTGTTAAATATGTCACCCTCTGTTACATTTTTTAGCAGGTCAGACTTACCAAAATTTAACATGGGAAAAGTGGATGGTAGTTAGTGTACAATGCCGATTTCAGTGTGGTAAGCACCACAATCTGCATGTAATTTCCCAGAAACGTATAATAGGTACTAATTATTGCACTGAGAAATCACATAGTCCAGTGTATTTCTATTTATCTGGTGTGATAAAAACTGAGAATTAGGGCTAATATTAGTTGTATCATTGATATCACTTGGTCAGATGAAAGACATAACAACACCCCATCTCATAAAATAAAGCACACCCTTTTAGCACATTACTATCATGGCAGTGTCAGCAAAGCAGTTCATGGGCCCACCACGTAGGTGTTGTTGTGAGTTTAAACTCAAGAGTGCATTTAATAACACCCAAAAAATTATTGCCCAGATTCACTTTTTTAATGAAAAAGGATACACCTTTAGAGGACACAAAGCTAAATACTATGCACATTCCGTTGGTAGGATAGAATGCTAAAAGCAACCACAATGAGAGCAAGCACTGTTTTTTTAAATTACCTCTACAGTCGCTATTAGCTGATTGCACAAGTATGCCTATGGCCAGTGCTTAATTTGTGCTTGTTGTTTCCGGTGCTGAGCACCGGCACTTATTTGTGAGGGCCGATGCTTAGTTTTCTTCCTCAAGTATTTGCTGCGGGCAAAAGACACGTTTGGGAAAGACGGAGGAAGAGAAAAACGAAAAAGCGTTACAATGAGAGAAATTAGAAAGCTGCATGTGTGAGCTGAAGGAGCAGGGAGTGGCTTTATATAGATTGAAGAGGCCCGAGATGGCTTCGGGATTACCCTGCCTCAGTATGTGTTCTCACAGTTAATTGCAGCAGCCCCGTGTTTAAGAGGAGAGCTTTGGGCACCGGCACCTTTTTGTTTACACATCAGACCATCAGCTTTACAGCTTTACAGCTATTTTTGGCAACAGTCCATTTAAAACGGCATGAAGTATTGAACATGTCGCTATCAGTAAATATTTCAATACAGATGCAGTTTGAAAAAAGAAAAGGAAAGTATAGTTCAGGGGTATTGGCGTATGATCTATTAATGGTTCAGGCATACAAGGTCAATTTGGCCTTGTTTCTTGACAGCACAAGACACTTATAGTGCATCACTTTAACAGAGGTAATTGTTTATCACACATATTTGCTTCCACATTACTAGTCTCTCCACGTTTGTACCAATATCAAGTCACATAGGGACAGAAGCTTAACCACGTGTTTAGCACATATTTTTGCTTTATGTTTTTGACATTAACAGCCTCTCCTGGCTTATGTCAGGCTCTTTACCAGTGGGTTACAGTAGGAGCTAGTAAGTAGAATTTCAAAAGACAAGCTGTTACCGGGGTGATCTGCAGGCCAGACTGGTCATACCAGGCATCGGCAATCCCACGGAAAGTTGGAAGGGTGGGGGGGGGATGCTTTTGCTACTGTGGGATGGTTTTGTAGCAGTACAGTAGTTTTAAAAGCACTGCAGAGTTCAGGGTCGGACTGGGAACCCAAAGCAGCCCTGGCAAATTCTGTCAGGTAAGCCCTCATAGGATGCATAGCAAGCAAGCGCAGGCAGCGAGCCTGACAACTAGAAAGGGGTCTGGGAGAGTTCTCTCCCCTCCAAGAAAATTTGGGAACAATGACAAAAATAGTGCATTCTACAACACATTTTTCATAATATATTCAATTGCATTAGTTTTTAAAGCATAGTGAATGATGACCATACAGTGCTCCAGAATACAGCAATCATTTGTTGGGGCTCTTCAATGATTCCCTCACTATCATCCCCCAACAGCACCTTTCATCTCTCCATATTCCCCCTCTCACGTGTATTTCATTTGTTTTGTAGTGCCTCTTTTACCAGTGTATGTCACGGTCTACCCTTCACTTACGGCCTTGGTCAACTGGAACTGTAGGACAACCTCGATTCTTGAAGATCCTGTTCTGGCCAAGATAAGGGTGGCCCTTTTCGGTAGCCACAGTGCTGCTGACAATGGTACGTCAAAAGGCAGTCCGCGCCCTCCAGAAGGAGTCCCAGAGGAAAAGCTCCTAAGGGAAAAACCTCTATGACAGGAACTCCCTGGAAGAGAAGAAAAGACATAAGAAAAAATATCAGACTTCCAAGTCAAGAAAAATAACTGGAAGGAAGCTGGAACAAACAGGAAAAAAGGCTGGGGTCAGAAGGAAACAACTGAAGCGTGATCACCACCAAATGAAGTGTTGCAGCGCAAGGAGAGCAAGAATCCAACTCCTTAAATGTCCCTGAACAGGAAGTGACATAAAGAAAAAATCAGGGACGCCATGTTGGATTGGGAAAAGACTATAGATTGAGATAGATGAGGATGCCATATTAGAAAGGGAACCAGATGTATGCAGGGAAGAAGATAAGAAGAAAGGCATGCTGGGAGAAGGAGGATATGGCCCCTACTTAGAAAAAAGGAAAAGAAGTAAAAGAAGAAGGAAGAAAGAAGCCAAAAAAAAGGCAAGTCACCAGGTAAGTGAGGGGGGTGTGCCCACTCCTAACTCTGAGGGCGTGCCGCACCCTGATCCCGCTGAAGCCCGAAGCGAATTCCTGGGCATCGGGTGACATGAGACCAGAAAAAGGGGCCGCAGCGAGCCCTGCAGCTGGGAAATCGGATTACAGCACCAACTGTGGCCCAAACCAATTCCCCCGCTTGGGCCGCAGAGGCCCACAGCGCAACAGTGTATGGTGTTGAGCACTTTACATTTCACACACACATTCAGAGACAATAAATCATACATGTGTAAATCAGTGTAAAGAAAATGTTACCTAAGACAAAGGGAACCACAAGGTGTAGGATTCACATGTCATCCATACTGGTAAGCAATTTGTAAGAGTGCTTGGTCTGGGGAAGCATATACTCACTTGGCAAAGTTTCTTTGCGCTGTCATGTATTGAGCTGGCGAGCCCTACAGTCTGCTAAAGTTGACCTCTTGCTAACTGTCTTTGCTTAGCTGAATTTCTTTGAGTTGTCATTTATACTGAAGTCTAGAACTATAGTCTGCTAGGTTTGCACTATCACCAAGAGATCTTCTCTTAGCTTTCTTTGAGCTGTCACTTTTTCACATGGCTAGCCCCAAGTCTGCTGGCTTGCTCTGTTGCTAACCAGTCTTTTCTTAGTTGAGTTTCGTTGAGTCATCCTCTCTACCAATGGCCAGACCCATAATCTGCTAAGGTTACACTATTACTAATTCTTGCATCTTAACTGGGTTCCATCGAGCAACCCTGTATATATCAAACTAGCACCATAAATGACTAAACTTGTGATATTGGTATTTGGTAACCAGTTGTCGCTTAGCTGAGTTCCCACCCTGAACACAGCCAACTAGTCCCATAGGCAGCTGTATGAGAAAGGCTTCAAATTTCTGCTGCGCCACAAAATCATCTCTCCACACGTGTATAAGAATCTAATTTTACAAACTGCTGCTTAAAGCTCAAAAGACACATGCATTTATCTTAAAGAGATTAAGCAGACCCTCCAAACCTAAAATGAAATAATAGCAGAAGTCCCTGCGCTATATCCAAAATATAATTTATTTAAATATTGCGCTTGTGGAAGACAGAAATTGTATTACTGGGGACGCGGTGGAAACACAACCATTAAATGTTAGCAGCACCTTCCAGCACCTAGGTGTTAATGTTTTTTTAATGAGTGCTGCATGCTGCCTGGAGACCACTTCAGAGCGGGTTGAGAATGCCAGGCAAGTGAATGAAAGTCAGAGGAAAAAAGAAGTAGCAAATAAAACGCAGAGAAATGAAAATTCGGCTCCACATTCAGAAAGCACATGAAAGTAGCAGATTGTATGTTTGCTGTGCCTCAAAATGAAGAAACGCTTCTATTTTTGAACGTCAGCTGAACAGATTGTGATCTTGTTCTAAGTCAAATTTCCTCAGAAGATACCTTCAACTGATGGCCGCCTAAGCTCTCACATTTTTTTTATCACAAATGCTGATATTAAGCATTGCTAAGGGCAGTGTTGTTTGCATTGTAGTTGCATTTATTTAGTGCCCCATACGCCTGACGAGGCAGCGCTTTGCACACTGATCGCATGCCACTCTTCTAGAATGTTGATGGCGGAAGACCGTGTATCTGTCATGCAGTCTGTACAAGACTTGCTTTAATTTTGTGCATAAGGACCAGAGTTGTGCTCTTAACCAGTTTTATGTTTTATTGCTGCACCTTTTCAAAGGGTCGGACTGGGACAGAAAATAGGCCCTGACACCAAAATATAAGTGGCCCTCATTTGTGAATTTGAAAGCTGAAAAGTGGTCCATGTTTGCAAACTGAGGTATGTTGGACCAGGCCTTTTCTGCAGAGTCATCCTTCAAACATATTGGCTTCCTCCTATTTTTACTAAATTCGTTTTTGTTGGCCTTAGGACTCTATGCGCTTTACCTCTGCTAACCAGTGTAAAACTGGTTGTGCTCTCTCCTCTAAACATGGCAATGTTGGCTTATCTCCAATTGACTTATTTAATTTACTTGTAAGTCCTAAGTGAAATAGTACTATGCATACCCAAGGTTTGTAAATTAAATGCTACTACTGAGTCTGCAGCACTGATTGTGCCATCCACTTAAGCAGCCCCTTAACCACGTCTCAGGCCTGCCATTGCAAATTCTGTGTGTCAGGGGCGACTGATATTAAGGGACAAAGTGGGTGTTGCCCCCACAACAGTAACTAAAAGAAATATCTGCAGAGTTATTTTAATGAAAGGCTCCGAGGTGCTTTGTTTCCGGTAGGAAGTAACCTGAAACTTGTTTTATAAGCACTGTGAAAGTGGATGCAGCCAAGGGTGGTCCCTCCGCGACAGTGGAGGAGCGTCGACCCACTGCAGAAAGGCAGCAAAACACAAAAGTATTTTATCATTTTATTTGTCCACTTAGCCAGTCTGCCGACTAGTGTAGGGTGGGGTTGAGCCATCTACCGCACCAGCAGGGGGAGGAATAGTGCTAGGTGCAGTCTAAGTGCGCATGTTAGTTTGGCCGGCTGTCTTAGGTTGGCCAAACCAACATGCACACTTAGAACTCTTCACTGAGCTGTGTTTCACAGCCAGGTGGAGACAGAGCAGCTCCGACTCCCTCACTGAGTGGCATTTCAGCCCACTCAGGCCAATCCTGGTGCTTCTTCCAGGATGGGTAACAGCATGAAGAAAAGCTTCTGGATTGGGTGGGGTGGGGAGCAACACAAGAATCTGCAGCAGTAGCACAGGAAAACAGGGGGCCAGCAGTGACAGGTATGTCTTTTTTTACATTTTATTATTATTGCCCCCTTTCTCTGTGTGCTGTCCCCTCCCACTCGACGGGCTGCCAATCAAACCATTTCTGAGCCGCCACTGAATGCAGTTGTGCATGTGTGAGGCTGGGTGAGAGTTTACTCACCCTGGAGTCACAAGGCAGTGTTGTGTCTTCAGGGTGGTGGGCGTGGCATTTTGGAGTGCCTGTGTATTTGCTTCTTAATGTGCGCTAAGTCCTATGGCTCGGGGTGGGGTCCGCTCAGCACCAGAGACTAGAGAGGCAGGGCTGATTAGGTGTTAACGTGCAAATCCCTCCCCTACACCATGCTGGCCTGAATGTTTTTGTTTCAAAGAGGATGGACTGGGGGGAGGGGCCCAGAGTATATTTGGCAGTTGGAACACATGAGGAAAGAAATGATGGGTGCACATCATTTTGTTCGTAACTCCACATTGTGGCCTTGCTCCTGTCACCACTATTACTTCGAGCAGCAGGGTTGCAGACATATCAGTGCTGCCAAATGCTCACACATTTGGAGCTGCTGTGTGCCTTTATTTATTGGAGCCAGACTGCAGCCCCATCCGACATCTCTCCATTAACTTGCTGACTGCCTTGTGATAGATGGCACATCTGCATTAGGTAGGTAAAAATAGCAGGTAATACATCACAGAATTTTAGTGCTGTAAACAGGGTGTTACTGTTTGTAAGGTTGAGATAGAAATGCCATCGGAAGGGAGTCTAACAATGCTCCTGGCCTCCCTGCACATTTAAAGAGACCCTTGCATGACAATAAGGGATATGTGATTTTGACTCAAGCATTTTACTTACATTTCAATGCAGTACGGGAAGTCACACACCCTTTTGCAGTTAATAAAAATGCACACTCACTTGTGTCCATTGTACATATTTCAACTGCATAATTACTCTGTACAGATGCTTTAATGGCAGCAACAGCACCTAGAAGCGTCCAGACTTGCTTGGTTATACATGACAGGCATATTCTTTTACTGCTAAGTCCCTAGTAAAGTGCACCAGAGGTGCCCAGGGCCTGTAATTCAAATGCTACTATTGGACCTGCAGCACTGATTGTGCCACCCACATGAGTAGCCCTGTTAAAATGTCTCAGACCTGCCACTGCATTGTCTGTGTGTGCAGTTTTAAACTGTCAATTCAACCTGGCAAGTGTACCCATTTGCCAAGTCCAACCATTCTCTTTTGCTACATGTAAGGCACCCCTAAAGTATGCCCTAGGTAGGCCCATGGGCAGGGTGCAGTGTATGGTAAAGGTAGGACAAGTACTGATGTATTTTACATGGCCTGACAGTGAAATACTGCCAAATTCGGTTTTCACTGTTTCGAGGCCTTTCTCTCTCATAGGTTAAGATGTGGACTGCCTTTAAGTGTAGTTTGCCATTTGGAGCAGATGGAGATGTGGAGTTTGGGGTCTCTGAACTCACAATTTAAAAATACACCTTTTGGTAAAGTTGTTCTTCAGATTGTAAGTTTGAAAATGCCACTTTTAGAAAGTGGGCATTTTCTTGCTTATACCATTCTGTTGCTCTGCCTGCTTGTGTATTCCATGTCTGGGTTAGACTAACAGGCTGTTGTGAATTCCCTCTAGATAGTGACAAAGGGATCTGGGGTGTAGCCTGCATATCCTGATGAGTCTCCTGGGCTAGAGTGGAGTGGAGGAGCTGACACTTACACCTGAAAGGTTGAGTCTGTCCTCACACAATGCAGACTCTAACCCCCTGGTCTGTGTCTGGAGCCAGGGCTGGGCCAGGCAGGATCTTGTGAACAACAGAGCCTTTCCTTTGACGTTTGCATACTTTAAAGCAGAAAAGAGTATAAGTAGTGGATCCAAAACCCCAGATGTTTAGAACACTTCTGGATCAAGTGCAACCCCTGCCAAGGAGTAGAGATGAAGGGCTGTAGGAGGAGTATTGTACATTTGTTGTCTGTGCTTTGCTGGGTTGGCCTGCAGTTGCTGCTTATGCTTTAAAGAGGGACTTTGTTGTTTATCCTGCTCGTATAGTTTCTCCAAGGGCTTGGAGTAGAGCATGCCTCCTGTTGGAAGTCTCAGGGACATCAAATACTTCAGCTTCATCTGCCTAGAGCACTGGGAACTGTGTGTTTTGTTTTGCAACAAAAGAAAAAACATTACGCCATCAGCAATGCCGCTGCCTGCACCGTGACCTGATGACGAAACACGGAGCTGAGCCCACGTCACACCATTAACCTGGTCTCACCCACGCCGCCACCTGATACCATCACCAAGCCGCTGCTTGCACTGTGACTTGTGGGTCGCGCACTCCACATTGCCTTGCTCACACCACAGCCTTGACATCCCCGACGATGCGCCATGCTGACACCTACGCCACTGACTGCACCATGGCCTGAGGACACCGCTTGTGAGGTACATGACGCACTGTCCTGTCCTGCACCGCAGACCCGTTCCACTGACGCCAGTACCATCCACTCCAGCATCATCAACAGATGCCCCTGTTGGCATCGTGACCTGTAGGTGCCGCACAAAGCCCGCACCGGCACCTTGGGCTACCGACGACAGCACTTCAGCATCAATGACAATGCTACCTGCACCATGACATGGAGACACCGCACGTTGCACCGCCCCACTTGACACTGTATCCCTGGTCTCACCGACAACACAGGACGCCGTCAGTGAGCCGTTGCCTGCACTGTGAGATGTGGGCAGCGCACGTCGCAATGTCCCGCTTGGCATCCCAACCCTGATACCATCAACGCCAGCACTCCTGACTTAGGGGGTCATTCCAACCCTGTCGGTCGGTGATAAAGCGGCGGCCAACCCGCCAACAGGCAGGCGGTCAAAAAAAAGGTATTCTGACCCTGGCGGGAACCGCCAACACAGGCCGCCACTTTAACACTCCGACCGCCACAGCGGGACAGACAAACAGCGCAGCGGTCACCGCCAACAGGCAGGCGGCAGACAATGTACCGCCCACCCTATCACAACTCACCAATCCGCCACCTTTTCCGGGGCGGGAGCCCCGCCGATAAAAACACGGCGGAAACAGACTACGAACGGGAAAACACTCACCTCTACACACTCCACGAGGAAGGAGGACAGCATGGAACCCGAATTAAACATCCTACCAGCTATTGTCTACCTGCTCATCTACCAGGAGTACGAACGCCGGCGCAGACGACAATGGTGAGTACTGCACCTACAACACAGGGGAGGGGGGAGGAGGAAAGCTTACGGGCACACACATGCGCCATACACCCACCCCCCCAACCCAAATACCTACACCCCAATGCAGAGCAACAAGTCAGAGTGACACCCCCCAAACCCACCGGAATAATGCAAAGACACAATTAAAATGATCTATAAAATATATGTATAAATAGCTCCATTGAAGGTATGGGAAATATGCTATATGAATGATACAAAATAAGGAATGAACATTGTCAAAAATATATACATAGGCAATAAGTCCTGCACATTCTGTCAAAGTTCCATAGTCCGTGGGCCAATGTGCACAAACACATGGGCAAAGCCCACACAGGAGACCAGATACCATTGGAGAGAACACTGCTGGGGCATCAGATGATAAAACTACAGGCACCTCAGGGGGAAGGGAAGGGGGGGCACCTCAGCCACATGAGTCCACAACGCCAGATCCACGAGGGGCCTCCATGCCCACTGTCCCATCCTGGGGAGTGCAAAGCCACAGTCTCACAAGTCTCTACAGTGGGTGGCTTGCCCACTGTGCCATCCTGGGGAGTGCAAAGCCACAGTCTCTCAAGTCTCTACAGTGGGTGGCTTGCCCACTGTTCCATCCTGGGAAGTGCCAAGCCACAGTCCATCAGATGGATTACCGACTCCACTGTTAATGGAGGAGGCATGGTGCCCAGAGTGCTTCGTGAAGCCCTGCTCGACACAGAACCGGCACTGTCAATGGGCCAGCGGTGCTTGAGACGGCGTTGCCCAGCGGAGCGGTGCTTGAAAGGAAGGGCCCAGGGGAGCGGTGCTTGAGATGAAGGGCCCAGCGGAGCAGTGCTTGAGATGAATGGCACAGCGGAGCAGTGCAGAGACGGCGGGGCCCAGCAGAGCGGTGCTTGAGATGAAGGGCCCAGCGGAGCGGTGCTTGACAGGAAGGGCCCAGCAGAGCGGTGCAGAGACAGCGGAGCCCAGCGGAGCGGTGCTTGACAGGAAGGGCCCAGCGGAGCGGTGCAGAGACGTCGGGGCCCAGGGAAGCGGTGCAGAGACGGCGGGGCCCAGCAGAGCGGTGCATCAGATGAAGGGCCCAGCGGAGCGGTGCTTGACAGGAAGGGCCCAGCGGAGCGGTGCAGAGACGGCGGGGCCCAGCGGAGCGGTGCAGAGACGGCGGGCCCAGCAGAGCGGTGCTTGAGATGAAGGGCCCAGCGGAGCGGTGCTTGACAGGAAGGGCCCAGCGGAGCGGTGCAGAGACGGCGGGGCCCAGCGGAGCGGTGCTTGACAGGAAGGGCCCAGCGGAGCGGTGCTTGAGATGAAGGGCCCAGCGGAGCGGTGCTTGGCAGGAAGGGCCCAGCGGAGCGGTGCAGAGACGGCGGGGCCCAGCGGAGCGGTGCAGAGACGGCGGGGCCCAGCGGAGCGGTGCTTGAGATGAAGGGCCCAGCGGAGCGGTGCTTGAGATGAATGGCCCAGCGGAGCGGTGCTTGAGATGAATGGCCCAGCGGAGCGGTGCTTGAGATGAAGGGCCCAGCGGAGCGGTGCTTGAGATGAAGGGCCCAGCGGAGCGGTGCAGAGACGGCGGGGCCCAGCGGAGCGGTGCTTGAGATGAAGGGCCCAGTGGAGCGGTGCTTGACAAGAAGGGCCCAGCGGAGCGGTGCAGAGACGGCGGGGCCCAGCGGAGCGGTGCTTGAGATGAAGGGCCCAGCGGAGCGGTGCTTGAGATGAAGGGCCCAGCGGAGCGGTGCTTGACAGGAAGGGCCCAGCGGAGCGGTGCAGAGACGGCGGGGCCCAACGGAGCGGTGCTTGAGATGAAGGGCCCAGCGGAGTGGTTCTTGTCACGGCGGGCCCCTGTTCAGCGGTTCTTGTCACGGCGGGCCCCTGTTCAGCAGTGCTTCTCCCAGCGGGGCCCTGTTCAGCGGTTCTTGTCACGGCAGGCCCCTGTTCAGCGGTGCTTCTCCTGGCGGGCCCCTGTTCAGCGGTTCTTGTCACGGCGGGCCCCTATTCAGCGGTTCTTGTCACGGGGGGCCCCTGTTCAGCGGTTCTTGTCACGGCGGGGCCCTGTTCAGCGGAGCTTCTCCCGGCGGGCCCCTGTTCAGCGGTTCTTCTCACGGCGGGCCCCTGTTCAGCGGTTCTTGTCACGGCGGGGCCCTGTTCAGCGGTGCTTCTCCCGGCGGGGCCCTGTTCAGCGGTGCTTCTCCCGACGGGGCCCTGTTCAGCGGTGCTTCTCCTGGCGGGGCCCTGTTCAGCGGTGCTTGTCCTGTGTTTCTAGGGAGCCAGACCTTGCCAAGACTTCCCGCTCAGTCGCCATCCGATCTTGCGGTCGCGGGGCCCTCCTGTGATGGAGTCCTGGGCCCGTGGGTGTCGTCCGTCACAACCGGAATGGGGCTGGTGGGGCCCTCCTGGGCAGCTCGCCTGCTGCCTGACTTCTCCGCCCTGCTGCCCTTGCCCTCCTTCGCTGAAGCTCTGTGGCCCTTGCCTCCCTTTGATGATGTGGCAGGTGACGGGGCAAGGCTACTGTCCTTGGTGGCAGCCGTCTCAGGCTTGTCGCGCCGGCCCTTCTTTTTTTTGTCCTCTTCCCAGGGGGTGGGCTGGCTGTCCCCTTGCTGTTGGCCGATGTTCCTGCCCTAGGAGCTGGTGGACTCCAATAGCCCTGCACTATGGTCACAGTAGATGCAGGGCTGGTGGTGGCTGAGGTGCTTTTTTTACTCTTACCAGATGGAGGGGGTGGGTCAGTGATTGGAACGAGCTCAAGGTTGGAAAGGAAAAGGACTTGGGAAGGACAGGGACGGGTAGGTGTAGTGGGTATGGGAGTGGAGGAAGAGGATGTGGTTGTAGGAGAGTCAAGTGTGCTGTCTTTGGGTGCAGGTGCTTGTGACGGAGGCTGTCGTGAGGTGGATGGCTGTTGGGTGGGTGGCTGCCTGCGTTTGTGTGCTTTGGAAGAGGGGGTGACAGACACACTGGGAGAGGACACAGGGGACGGACGTGTAAATGGCAGTGGGGGTGGTGACTGCACGTGTGCGGACTGTAATGGAGGGTGTGCTGGTGATGGAAGTACTGGCTGATGGTGGTGTGCATGCAGGTGTGAGTGGAGACGTCACAGGGAGGGAGGAGGGAGATGAGGAGGTGGGGGACACAGAGGTGGTGGTGACTGTTGGCATGTCTGCATCTGGATGTTGCTTGGGTGAATGCTTGTGGGATCTGTGGTGCTTATGTCTGGATGAGCTGCCCTTGGGTGTAGGGGTGTGTGCTGGCTGGTGTGATGGTGTGGATGGGATAGGCAGAGGAACAGGAGACTGGGACTGGGTGGAGGGAGTCAGAAGAGGGAGCCTGGAGACAGGGACAATGGCTGCCGTCAGTGCTGAGGCCAGAGCGTTGAACGATCGCAGATGGGCAGCCTGACCCGAATGAATGCCCTCCAGGTATGCATTGCTCCGATGCACCTCTCTTTCCACACCCTGAATGGCATTCAAAAGGGTAGACTGCCCAACAATGAGTGTCCTGAGGATGTCAATGACCTCCTCACTGAGGGCAGCAGGGGTAACTGGGGCAGGGCCTGAGGTGCCTGGGGCGAAGGAGATGCCCGTCTTCCTGGGCGAGCGGGCATGGAGCGAAGGCTGAGAGGCTGCTGGGAGGGCGGGGCTGGTGCGCTGGGTGTGGCTGTACCTGTTGTGGCGGTGGGCACGGATGTTGCCGCCACCGCTAGGGAGCTCCCTTCCGAGGACGTGTCGGTGTCACTGACGTCTCCACGGGTCCCTGTTGTGGAGCTCCACTCGCCCTCTGTCTCACTGGTGTACTCGGAGTCTGTTGTATGGCCCTCCGGGGCCATGTGAGATGCAGCTCCCTCGTGCGCCGATGCCACTTCTCCTCCGCCTGATGATGCTAATGCACACATGAACAGGAAGACAAAGAAAATGGGGGGGGGGAGAAATGAAAACAGGTTGAGTGCATGCATTGGCAACACCGTTGTCGGAGAGGACAGACACAGAAGCCCCCTGCACTAGGCCGCGCAATCGGGGTACACTACTCAGTTATTGTGACTAGGCCTACAGGTCTATGGACGACAAATGCACACATGGGTGAGGCCGGACCATGGATAGCTGTACTTGGCACCCTACAGAGGTGAAGCGGGGGCACAGGGCCGTGTCTAACGGAGGGGCCTAGCCTACAGAATGCGCCCTGGCCTAGAGATAGCCACCGCCCTCCTCCCCCACCCAGACACCTTCACTGCGCGCAAAGATAGCAGAATGTGCTGATACTCACCCCCTTGTGTCTGCTGTGATGTCCTCACGCGCCCATCCAAATCGGGATAGGCCACCGCCAGGATCCGGGACATCAGGGGGGTAAATTGGCAGCTGGCACCCCTCCTACGTTGGGAGGCCATCCCCAGCAGAGACTCGGCGGTCTTTCTGGTCCCGCGGCGGATGTCCTCCCACCTCTTTCGGCAGTGGGTGCCCCGTCTGTTGTGGACCCCCAGGGCCCGGACGTCCTTGGCGATGGCACGCCAAATGTCGATCTTCTGATGGGCGCTGACCTATATGACATGTACAGGGTGGTAAAGGAAATCGCATCAGTTTTCTGCCTGGTCAATGTGAGTGGCCCCCCCTCCCCAACCTTGCCATCTGGCACATGCTCTCATCTTTCGTGCGTTGCACTCCTCATTCACTCCCCTCCCCACCATCTTACATACACCCCACTCAACACAGGCATAGCCCATTCAACGTGCACCCTGTGTACTAACCTGTTGGTCTGGAGGACCGTAGAGTAGCACATACTGGGGGAGGACCCCATCAACAAGTTTCTCCAATTCTTCGGAAGTGAAGGCAAGGGCCCTTTCCCCAGTCGCAGCAGCCATTGTATCTCCCAGACCGAGGTCACAGCAGCACTTGCAGTATAGGTCCTCTCCTGTGGATGATCAGGTCTCGAGTGATTAAGCAGGTAGAAAATGGCGGTCACGTCCGTGGCGGTGCGTACCGCGGCGGTGCATACCGCGACCGCCGGCGCACATCGTCATTGGCTCCTGAGACCCATAGGGTTCAATGTTAACCAATGCTGCTTTGCGCCGCGGTCTTCGACCGCCTACCGCCACGGTGTGCCACGCCAGCGCAGTGACCTCACATCCCACTGTCACACTTCACAGGTCAGGCAGCCGCCATTTCAAGGGCCCACATGGCATAATTTCTACTGCGTCACACAGGCCTAGGCCTTGCATTGCCACTCATACAAGCCTTTCAATGCATAGCGATTCGTGTACTGTGCAAGCTGTGTGAACGAACCTGTGGGTTGCTTGACTCTGTGCTCCATGTTGTCCTTCCTAGGCACCGTCCGCTGGGACTTGCGAGGAGAAGGATGAATCCTCCCGTGTACCGACCGCTGGTGGACCTGTCGACAATGGAAGAACGACATATCATACTTACATACAGGCTTGACAGAGCAACTATACATGAACTATGTGCCCAGCTGGAGCCAGACCTGATGTCCCCCATCCGCCAACCCACAGGGATTCCCCCTCTGGTGCAGGTTCTGTCAGTACTCCATTTTTGGCAAGTGAGGTCTTTTCAGACAACAGTGGCCATATCATCTGTGATGTCTCAGCGTATGTTTTCTAAGGTTTTGTCCATAGTGTTGTCTGCCCTGATGAAATACATGCGGAGCTACATTATTTTCCCTGAGATGGGCGAATTGGCTACAGTGAAGGGTGATTTCTATGCCCTTGGACATATCCCCAACATCATTAGTGCCATTGATGGGACCCATGTGGCTTTGGTTCCCCCCAAAGAAAGTGAGCAGGTGTACAGAAACAGAAAAAGTTATCATTCGATGAATGTCCAGGTGGTCTGTTTGGCTGACCAGTACATCTCCCATGTAAATGCCAAGTTCCCTGGGTCAGTGCATGACTAGTATGTCATGCGGAATAGCTACATCCCTTATGTGATGGAACAGCTACAGAGACACCGTGTGTGGCTAATTGGTGACTCTGGTTACCCCAACCTGTTGTGGCTACTGACCCCAGTGAGGAATCCCCGGACCAGGGCAGAGGAACGGTACAATGAGGCCCATGGGCGAACTAGGAGGATCATAGAAAGGACCTTCGGGGTCCTGAAGGCCAGGTTCAGGTGCCTCCATGTGACAGGTGGATCCCTAATGTACTCACCAAAGAAGGTGTGCCATATCATCGTGGCCTGCTGTATGCTTCACAATCTTGCTTTGCGACGCCAGGTGCCTTTTCTGCAGGAGGATGGTCCAGATGGTGGTGTTGTAGCAGCTGTGGAGCCTGTGGAGAGTGAAGAGGAGGAAGTCAACGGGGACGACACGGACAACAGGGATACAGTCATACAACAATATTTTCAGTAGCACACAGGTAAGAATCACCCACGCCATTTTACATTTACTTAAGGCCTCATGCGTCTCCACTGTCTGTGTTTCCCCCCAGTTCCTGTTAACTGATTTGTGACTTTCACTTCCCTTTTCAGAGCTGTCTGACCCACTGCCTGACTTCAGCTTTGTTTGCCCATGGACTAAAGCTTATTGAAATTGGTATGTTGTCATCACAAAGTAACTGGACATTATTGCACCGTTATGTGTAATACATTTGTTAAGAATACAAGCAGACTCCTGTTATTTTAAGTGCAATAAGTGATTTATTTTAAGTGCTACATATAGGTACATGATTGTAAAAGGGTGATGGGTGGGGGTGGAGTAATGTCCATGGCAGAGTCCAGTTCTCAGTCGCACAGGTGCATTGTCCATATGCCTGTGGAAGGATGGAGCAGGGGCAGTTAAAGGTTGGACAGGGTTACAATGTGGGACAGTGGGATGACATAAGGGGGTATCTTAGGCTGGCGGGGGTCTTGCAATCCTACTCTGTCTTCTTGTGAGATCTCAGGTTCCGCTTGCGGGGTGGTTCTTCTTCTGCAGGAGGTGGGGTTCTGGTGGCCTGTTGTTGTGTGGGGGCCTCCTGTCCACTAGCGCCGGCGGAGGTGGTAGGCTGTTCCTGGCCTGGGCTAGTGACAGGGGCCCTTTGGGGTGCCACATGGTCCCGCAATGTGGTGACTATCTGGGTAAGGGCCACGACGATGGTCCCCATTGCGGAACCGACATTCCTCAGTTCCTCTCTGAACCCCATGTACCGTTCCTCCTGCAGTGCCTGGATCTCCTGGAACCGGGCCAGTACCGTTTCCATCGTCTCCTGGGAGTGGTGGTAAGCTCTGATGATGGAGGAGAGGGCCTCTTGGAGAGTCGGTTCCCTGGGCCTGTCCCCCCCCTGTCGCACAGCAGCCCTCCCAGTTCCCCTGTGTTCCTGGGCCTCTGTCCCCTGGACGGTGTGCCCACTACCACTGCCCCAGGTCCCTGTTGTTGTTGGGATGGTGGGTCAACCTGGGTGCCCTGTAGTGGTGGACACACCGCTGATTTATGTGTCCTGGAGACAGAGGCATGGGCCCGCTGGGTGGGAGCTGTGCTGGTGTTCCCAGAGGGGGTTGGGTCTGGTGTAGCCTGTGGCTGTCTGTGGGGAACCGACTGTCCAGAGGTCCCCGATGGGCCGGGCTGGTCATCTGGGTCCAGGGAGACAGAGCTGCTGTCATCGCTGGGGGCGTCTTCTGGGGGTGGGATGGACATCTCTGGACCCTCCGTGGCGGTGTGGTGGCGTTCGGGTCCTGCAGGGGTATAACGGTATGGTTATTGCTTCTGTGTGTGGCATTTCGTGTGATGGTTGGGTGTCCGTGTACCAAAGTGCAGGCATTCCCTTGTGGGGGCTTTTGTGAGGGTGGCTTGTGGGGGTGATGTGTGTGTGCAGTGGGCATGCTTTGGTGATGGGTGTCCATGCTTTGTGGTCGCATGCAGGGCTTGGTGTTGGGATGGGTGGGTTGTGATGGTGAGCCTTTTGCTAGGAGTTGGTGTGATGGGGGTGGGGGTGAGGGTGGGGGTATGATTTGGCATGCAGGTGGGGTGGGGGTGGGAAGCAGTAGTGAAGATTTGACTTACCAGAGTCCATTCCTCCGCCTACTCCTGCGAGGCCCTCAGGATGCAGGATGTGCAAGACTTCCTCCTCCCATGCTGTAAATTCTGGGGGAGTAGGTGGGGGTCCGCCGCCAGTCTTCTGCACCGCAATGTTGTGCCTTGATACCATGGAACGCACCTTCCCCCGTAGGTCGTTCCAGCGCTTCCTTATGTCATCCCGATTGCGTGGATGCTGTCCCACCGCGTTGACCCTGTCCACTATCCTTTGCCATAGCTCCATCTTCCTGGCAATTGTGGTGTGCTGCACCTGTGCTCCGAAGAGCTGGGGCTCTACACGGACTATTTCCTCCACCATGACCCTCAGTTCAGCGTCAGTGAACCTGGGGTGTCTTTTGGGTGCCATGGGGTGGATGTGGATGAGGTGTGGGGTGGCGTTTGTGGTGATGAGTGTGGTGCGTGTGGTGGTGTGTGGTATTTGGTGCGTGGATTCTGTGTGGGTGATGGTGTTGTGTGCCTCTGTGTCGTGGGATTGTCTATTCTGTGCTCTCTCTCTAGCCTTCTTCAATAATTTCGGGTCGTAGGGGTTTGTGGGTGATGTGGGTGTGTGTTTTATATTGTGTTGGGTGTGTGGGAGTGGTGTTAGTATGTGTATCAGGTGTGCGTGTTTCAAACTGACCAATGTGGCTGAGTTTTCTATGTGTGTGTGTATTTTGACTGCGGCGGTGTGTGCCGCCAATGGAATACCGCGTTTGAAAGACCGCTGCGTGGATTTGTGGGTCGGAATGGTATGGGCGTATTTCTGTTTGCGTGACGGTGGAGGTTTGGTCATCGCCATTTTTTCGCTGACCTTTGGTGTGGCGGACTTTTGTGGTTGTCGGGTTTTTGGCGGTTTGCAGGTTGCGGGTCAGAAAGACCGTGGTGGTTTACCGCGGCCGCGGCGGTGTTATGGCGGCCTTCTGACCGGCGGTAAGCGCCTTTTACCGCCGAGGTCAGAATGACCCCCTTAGTCATTAGCCTGTAGTTTGATCTGCAATGCGTGTGATTTCAAAGGTCCGACGACTCCCACACTGACCGCCGGAACCAACGCCTGTGATGCCAGCAGCGCCGCTGCTGGGCTGAACTGTTGGATTTGTTGTTCACAAAGCCTTGATAGCCCCGACAGAGCTATCGACTTGAAAGAGCTGTATTATTAGGTTAATCAGGTTACCGCCATGCTGGCGATGGTGGTAGTACCGTTGAGTACCAACTAATGACCATGGTGGAGAACCCTCCCATAGACAGCCAATGTACCACACCAACCACCAGCGCGGTACGACCACTGAACACGGAGGTAGCCACCGAGAGGCAGACGGAAGACTAGGATCCGCCCACCATATTATGACATAGCACACCGCCAGGATTTCTGGGGCGGTAGCAATGACACCAAAAGCCTGGCGGAAACACAGCATATAAAAGGAGACACTCACCTCCAGGGACACACAAGAGTTGGCGGCCACCATGGAATCCGAACGGCAAGTCTTCCCAATGCTGTACAATGCCATGCCTGTCCTGGAGCACAACGCTAATGAAGGCGACGACGGTGAGTAAAGCCGCCTAGCACACAAGGTAGGGAGAGAGGGTGGGAGAGTGACACACACACGCACAACACACACCATACACACAAACTACACACCCAGAACCAGCTGCAGAGTAAATCAACAGTAGCAGAACCCACAAGCAGAGAAAGCTAGGACACATACCTCTATTCCAACCACTGTATTCTTGTTGGATGAACATTCAAAATAGAAAAACACACATAACTGCATATTTACAGACATGCAGACCCAAAGTCACAAATCCCCACAGGGCAAAGTCTAAGCCCCAACTTGACTCCTGACAACATCGGGACTCCACTGTTTTGGGGTATCATGTTGGTAATGGGCAGGCACCTCAGGGGGGAGGGGATTGGGGGCTCATATCATTGTGAGGGGGCTCCTTGCCCACTGGTTCTGGAAGGGGCTTCTTGCAGCTTCATCAGATGATGCTAATGCACACATGGACAGGATGACAAAAGGAGAGGGAGGAGAAAGAAAGGGAGCACAGGGTCAAACACAGCACCAAGAGCACAAATGGCAAACACATCACTGTCACACAGTGAAACTGAGAAGAGCAGTATGGACCACAATGGCATACCATTGGCTAAGTACCACAGCAGGTAGGAGCCAAACACTGCCAGCAACACACCAACTGGGACAAGCTAAGCCCTGTCTACCATGGGAATCCACCTTCCTAGCTTTCAAAAACATCCATTTCACCCTATTAACCTAAGCTGTACCACACAGCAATGTTTAAACTGGAATACTAGGGCATCCACTAACTAGTACCCCACACCCAAATTCCATGCCAGGCAGCAGAGACAGTTGTCAAACACACTGTACTTACCCCCTTGTGGCTGCTGTGATGCCCTCAAGCGCCAATCCAGCTCTGGGTAGGCCACTGCCAGTATGCGGGCCATCGGGGGGGGTCAGGTTCCGATGGGCACCCCTCCCTCATTGGGAGGCTGTCCCCAGCTGGGCATCCGTGGTCTTCCGGGCCCAGCGTCTCAGATCCTCTCACTGTTTCCTGAAGTGGGTGCTCAACCTGCTATAGACCCCCAGAGACCGCAAGTCATTGGCGATGGCACGCCACAACCCCTTCCTCTGATGGGAACTGACCTGCAGAGGTAACACAAATAGAGGGATAATATTAACCAGACAATCCAGCCTGTCACACATATGGGCTACAAAATGCATTATCCCCTCATCAGGCACACACATGACCCGTACCCCTGCATTAACACTGCCACCAGCCATAACCCCAAATATGACACACTGCCAGCACACACACACACATCTCCATGTAGCCATGTCGCATGCAATGTACCCATGGTGTACCCACCTGTTGGTCTTGAGGTCCATACAACTGCGCATACAGGGGTAAGACCCCTTCCATGAGCCTCTCCAACTCCTCCGACGTGAAGGCTGGGGCCCTTTCCCCTGTTGCACGGGCCGTGGCAGGTTCCAGACACAGGTCACAGCAGCACCCACGTGGAGTTGTCATCCTGTGGAAAGTCAGGAATCAAGTTACGTGGTAGAAAGAAAATGGCGGTCACGTCTGCGGCGGTGAACACCGACCCCGTCGGCATTGATCATCATTGGTTCCCATACTCCATAGAGGACTATGTTAGCCAATGAGGAATTGCACAGTGGTGCAGACTGCCTTCCGCCAAGACGTGGATGCCAGTGGAGTTAGGTCACCTCCATCTGTCCATGCATACAGGACAGGCGGGTGCCATTTTCTAATGCTGGTACACATGTACAGATTGATAAGGGCGTCATTGTAGTCGAATGTTCTCACCTATACAATTCCAGTGTCCGAACATACAAGCATGCTCTGTGTACTCTGCTGTAGTGTTTTTGTGGTTCCTGTAGTCACTCCCTTCTTACTTTTGGGTCCCTTAGGTACCAACCACTGTGGAGTAATAGGAGAAGGCAAGCACCCGTGTACAGACCCCTTACGGACCTGGCTCCACTGGAGGGCAGGCACATCATACTCACCTATTGTCCGGACAGGGCCACAATCACAGAGCTGTGCGTACAATTGGAGCCTGATCTGCTACCTGCTATCCGTAGCACCACAGTAATACCCCCTCTTGTGCAGGTACTCAGAGTGCTCCATTTCCTGGCCACTCTGGCTCTTTCCAGGTGACCGTGAGCTTGGCTGAAGGAATGTCACAGCCAATGTTCTCTATTGTGCTTGCAAGGGTTTTGGCAGCCTTGATCAAATATATGGGAAGCTACATTGCATTCACCCAGGTAGATGATTTACCTGCTGTGAAGGCAGAATTCTTTACAATGGGACATATACCACATGTCATTGGGGCCATTGACTGGACCCATATTGCCTTAGTCTCCCTAGGGCCAATGAACAAGTGTACAGGAATCGGAGGAGTTTCCACTCACTCAATGTCCAGATGGTGTGCCTTGCTGACCAGCACATCTCCCACGTCACTGCCAAGTATCCTGGGTCAGTGCATGATGCCTTTGTCCTGAGGAATAGCAGCATCCTACAGCTGATGGCACAACTACAGAGGCACAGAGTATGGCTAATAGGTGAGCCTGAGTCCCCACCCAATGTATGTCAGTGTATGCCTTCAGGAGTCATATCCCATGCCATTGTGCAGGGCTAATGTGCGCCCTTACTTCTTGCAGGTGATTCTGGCTACCCAAACCTGTCCTGGCTCCTGACCCCTGTTAGGAATCCGAGAACAGGGACTGAAAATAGGTACAATGATGCTCATGGGCTTACCAGGAGGATTGTCAAAAGAACCTTTGGTTTCCTTACGTCTAGGTTCAGGTGCCTCCATCTGACAGGTGGATCCCTGTGCTACTCCCCTGCAGAATCATTGTTGTGTGCTGCATGTTGCACAATTTGGCCCTCAGATGGCATGTGCCCTATCTGCAGGCAGAGGGGGTGACAATGCAGCTGTGGCAGCAGTAGACACTGAGAACAGTGAGGAGGAGGAAGAGGAGAAGAATGTGGACAACAGGTCACAATTGATCCTGCAGAACGTCCAATGACACTCAGGACGACTGTTGAACTAAACATTTGTACGTTTTAGTGTTGCACTGTGTGACTGTAGCATAAAGCAAGTCCTTACCTTTGCATCCCACCAGACTGTCACCTATGCCTTCCCTTATTGCAGATGTTGCTGTGTTTACAACAGTGTACGGCTGTGATGTGTACTGACTGCTGAGACACATTTGTAGGATGCGTCAACATGTTACTGGACATTTACACAGGATCATGTAGTTCAAAACAGTTCTATACATTGTACATTACCTATAGCTAAAGCACTATTACTCAAGTTGTGTCCAAGGGTGTTTATTGAAAATTGATATACAATGGGAAGTGCAGTGGAGTGGGATGATGGTTGGGAATAGTCCAATGTAGTGGGCCAGTCTGTTTTTAGCACAGGTCCAGTGTCCAAGGGGCCATATGGATGGGAGCAATGGCAGTTCAAAGTGGACAAGGTGACACAGTGGAACACAAGGGGGACTTTCAGGAGGGCATCATTTCCTGTTGGTGGTATTTGTCTTCCCAAGCATCTCTGGTGTCTGTCTGTGTTGCAGGGACTGTTTGCAGGGTGATTCATCTTCTGCAGGGGGAGGGGTGCAGGTGGCCCGTGGGTCCTGTGGCAGAGCCTCCTGTCCACTAGGTGCAGCAGATGTGAAGGGCTGATCAGTACACTGGCTAGTGGAAGGGGCCCTCTGGTGTACTGTATAGTCTCTCATGATGTTGGCCATGTCACCTAGCACGCCTTCAATAAGGACCATGGTGGTGTACAGGGCCTGCAATCCTTGCTTGATCTCCTGGTGGTGTTCCCCCTGCAGCAACTGGTTCTCCTGCATGATATTTATCACCTGACCCATCTAGTCCTGGGATTGTTGATATGCCCCTAGGACATTAGTGAGTGTCTCCTGGGCAGTCGGTTCCCTGGGCCTGTCCTCCCCCTGGTGCACACCTGTCCTGTGCCCGTCTCTGGCACCCTGTGCTTGTGCCCCCTGAACGGTGTGCCCACTGACCCCTGGACCCTCATTATCTTACCTGTGAGGTGTGGACTGGGGTCCCTGTACAGGTGGGCACAATGCTGATTGACATGTTCTGGGGATGTTGGGTAGCTGCTGTGGTGTTGGATATTGAAAGGGGAGGCTCTCTGGTGCACTGGGTGTGGGCTGGGGTAGCCGACTGACCAGTGGTCCCTGATGGGCCAAGGAGTTAATCCAGATCCAGTACTCCAGAGTTGCTGTCATCACTGGGGGCATCTTCTGGTGGGGGACTGGGTAGCCGTGGCACCTACCCGCCACTGAGATTGGCTGGGGCACCTGTGGGGATGTAAGTGTTGTATTATGCTACATGTCTGTGACATATTCTGCATCCTTAGTTTCCCTTATATTATTGCTGTTGCCCTGCCACCTTTGTTTGTGTATGGTGATAGATTGTGGGATTGTTAGTTCTCCATGCTGTGCATGCATTGGTGATGGGTGTACATGCAGGGCTGGATGGGATGTGCATGCTGTGGGTAATGCATGCAGGACATGGCATTTAGGTTTGTTGATTGTGGTGGTGCACTCTGTGGGATGGAGTGGGGTGATGGGAGTCAGCATAGAGGTCAAGATGGCATGCAGGTGTGGGGGGGGTGATAGATAATAAATGTCGACTCACTAATATCCAGTCCTCCAGCCACTCCAGTGAGTCCCTCAGGATACAGGATTGCCAGGACTTGCTCCTCCCATGCTGCCAGCTGTGGGGGAAGAGGTGGGGGTCCACCGCCAGTCCTCTGGATAGCGAGCTGGTGCCTTGCTGCTATGAAACGCACCTTCCCCTGTAGGTCGTTCCACCTCTTCATGATGTTGTCCCTTGTTCGCGGATGTTGTCCCACAGCGTTCTGCCTGTCCACGATCCTCCGCCATGGCTCCATCTTCTTGGCAATGGATATCTGCTGTACCTGTGCTCTAAACAGCTGTGGCTCTATCCTGACTATTTCCTCCACCATGACCCGCAACTCCTCATCAGTGAAACGGGGCTGCCTTTGTGGGGACACGGGTGTTGTGTGTGTTGTTCAGAGAGTGTTGAGTAATGTGGTGGTGTGTGGGGTGTGTGGTGCGTGACAGATGATTGGGTAGTTGTGGTGTGTGTATGAAGTTGTCTCTGTGATTTGCGTGGCTAGCTGTTGCGGTCTTTTCGTGTATGCAAAGGATTGTGGGTAGTGTGTTTTATAGTGCTGTTGGTGGGTGTGTTGGGTGTGTGTATTTGTGTCAGGTGTGTTTTTTTTGTTCTGGCCAATGTTTTCTTGTTTTGTATTTGGGTGACCATCCCTGCCGCAGTGGTGTTCACTGCCAATGGTTTACCATCGTTGAATGTCCGCTGTGGTGATTCATGGGTCATTATTTGGAGGGCGATGTTTTGGTGGAGTAATGGTATGGGAGCTAGTTCCATCAGTTCATCACATTCAGTGGGTCTGGCGGATTTGTATTTGTGGCTGTTTTCTGTCAGTTTTGTGTGTATGTGTCATAATGTGACAGACAGATGTTCGCCCCACCGGTGGAATGCTGGTGGCAGTCACCATGACGGTATTCGGTATTTACCGCCAATGTCATAATGAGGGCTAGACTAGAGTGAGGGTCCCTATTTGGAAAGGGTGCAAACCGACTGTCAATTAAAGACCTCATTTCTAACAACAACCAACAAAACTACACAATCATCCACACACACACACACTCACACAACATCACAACTACACACGTCAGAACAATGATCGTCACACAAAAACACTCTCCTGAGTATTGCATGTAGCAACACAACACACGACACACAACACAACATACATAATAACATCAATTCCATATGCAAGTGGCACACATACTGACACAACCACATAACCCACTCCAGCTTCCTCCCCCTTACCCAGCCAATCGCATCGCACACACATATACGCATACTGTCTCACACACACAAATCAAAGCACAACATGACAGGTCCCCTTGCAATGTGTGCACATGGACACAGTTCACAGGTGTGATTGTATCATCACTGGGGTGCCAGAATTCGTTTGACAGTGAATACTGACACCAAAATGACATGTGTATTTGTGCAATATGTGTTGTGTACCAGTGTGCCCCCATCTGTGTCTGACACAATTGTCTACCTGACATATGCATCGATGGAGGGTGTTATCCAGTCATGTTCAGCGGAAACGGAAGTGGAATGGGGAAAAAAGTATGTTTTCATCCCCCCAATCCGCCAAGTCAGAATTTGAGGTCGGACTGACACATTTTGCTGGGCGGTAAGTCACATCCAAATCTGTATGGCATTTTCTATAGCACCGCCATGGTGGATGGGAATCCTTGGTGGAGTCGGTGGTACTTGGGCAGGTTATAGTCTTTGAGACCTACAACATCAGTCAAGTGGACCCCCAATCCATCAAAAAAGTGGTGGTGAATGGGTTACTGCCATCTAAATCAGGCCCTTTGTTTGTGAGTCCATTTGCATAAAAAAGAATGGTGGCAAGATTTCTTGAAAGATATACTGAAAATATATCACGTACACCTATTGTTTCTCAACTTTTCTTGCAAGGGATAACCCTCCCCCTTAGTACCCCTGACCTGTCTTTGATTCAAGCTCACTCATAGTCAACTCACAGCTTTCTGCCCCATTACTTTTAAAATGCACCAGCCGCCACTGCTGTGTGTGCTGCTTTACACTTCCATTTCAACGTAGAAAAATAACCATTTTGCCAGGCCCAAAACTTCCTTTTTAATACATATAAGTTACTCCTGTGTAGGCCCTGGACAGCCCAGGAGGCAGGGTGCAAAGTATTTAAAAAGCAGGACATGAACTTTTGTTTTCAGTTTTACATGCCCTTTAGTGAAAAAATCCCAAAGTTGTTTTTCACTACAGCAATGCCTATCTCTCCCATGGAATAAAATTGGGTTTACCTTATTATGGCCCTCATTATGACATTGGTGGTAAATGCTACTTACTGGCGTGCTGACGGCCGCCAACTTACCGCTGCGCTGGCGAATATCCGTTCACCATATTATAACACACACACACAACAGTCTGACAGAATACAGCCACATACACAAATCTGCAAAGACTAAAGGTCAGTGCAAAAGTGGTGGCCCCAAAACTCATTCCATTGGGCCAACAGAACAACGACCATTACATTATGACCCACTAACCACCACGGCAGACATTCAACAACGGTAAACCATTGGCGGTACGTACCGCTGCGCTCACAATGGACACCCACAGACAAAACAACATCACATTGGACAATTCAAACAACACACACCTGACACCCATACACACACCACACTCACACACCCACACCACTATAAAATACACACCCACATTACCCACAACCCTTTACAAATACAATTAATTGCCACAAGACTGACACTAAGACCACTGCGACAACTGTAAACACACACCACTCACACCCATACACCTCTCACGCACTCCACATCACACACCCCAACACATTACCCAGCACACCCTCACCAACACACATCACATAACACCCAGGGCTCCATAAAGGTACTCCTGTTTCACTGAGGAGGAATTAAGGGTCATGGTAGAGGAAATCGTCAGGGTAGAGCCACAGCTATTTGGAGCACTGGTGCAGCAGATATCAATAGCAAGGAAGATGGAGCTATGGTGGAGAATCGGGGACAGGGTCAACACCGTGGGACAGGCACCCAAGAACAAGGAGCGACATCAGGAAGAGGTGGCACGAACTACGGGGGAAGGTACGTCCCATTGTAACAAGGCACCAGCTCGCTATCCAGGGGACCCCCTTCTCCTCCCCCACAACTCACAGAATGGGACGAGCAAGTTTGGCGATACTGCATCCTGAGGGGCTAGCCAGAATTGGAGGAGGACTGGACACTGGTAAGTCAACTTATAACAATTATCACCATCACATCACACTGATCCCAATGCCAAGCCCTGCATGCTGTACCAATGCATGGACACCCCTCCCATCCCTGCATGGACACTCATCACCAAAGCATGCACAGCATAGGGAAACTAGCATAACCACGATACACCAACATACACAAGCAAAAGCTGGCAGGGGAACAACAATCATAGAGGGGAAGCTACAGAAGTACACATGTCAGACACCTGGAGTATAATACATCATTTATATCCCCACAGGTATCCCAGCCAATGTCACTGGAGAGGAGGTGCCACCACTATCCAGTCCCTCAACAGAAGAGGGCCACAGTGTTGACAGTAAGTCTGGATTTCAGGATCTGGATGATCTACCTGGCCCATCAGGGACCACTAGACAGTCGGTCACCCAAGCCCAGTCGCAGACCACCACAGAGCCTCCCCCATCAGGAACCAACACCACAGCACCCACCCAACGTCCCCAAACCACTATCCCCAGGACACGTCAATCAGCAGGGTGCCCACCTGTACAGGGACTCTAGGCCACACCTCGCACACAAGACAATCAGGGACCTGGGGGTCAGTGGCAGTGGGGACACAGTTCAGGGGACAGAGGCACAGGCCAACAGGGACTGGGAGGACTGCTGTGCACCAGGGGGAGGACAGGACCAGGGAACCGACTGTCCAAGATGCACTCTCTGAGATCCTGGGAGCCTACCAACATTCCCAGGACACGATGGGCCAGATCCTAGACAACGTGCAGAATAGGCGGCTGCAGGAGGGACAGTATCAGGGAGGACTTGCAGGCCATTAACAACATCTTGGTCTCCATTGTAAGGGTGCTGGCAAACATGGCCAACATCATGAGGGAGGCAGTGTCACAGCAGCGGGCCCCTACCACAAGCCAGTCAGCTGAACAGCCCTCCACCTCCGCTGCTGCTAGTGGTCAGGAGGCCCTGCCTCAGGACCAACAGGCCACCAGCACCCCTCTCCCTGCAAAAGGTGAACCACCCCGCAAACGTTCCCTGCGATCCAGACAGAAGCCATAGACACTTGCCAAGACCACCGCCAGGAAATGAGACTCTCCTGATTGCCCCCCTTGTGTCCACTCAGTCCCCTTGTCTACCTTGAACTGCCATTGCTCTCCTTCCTATATCCCCATGGACAATGCACCTGTGCTACAAACAGACTGGAACAATACCCTGGACTTTCCTCCATCATCACCCCATTCCATTGCACTTTCCCCTCTATATTGTACCACTACTATAAACACCCTTGGACAAAACTCGACTACTAGTATTTCATTGATTGTATATTTGTATTGAATGAAACAACTACAACCATTGCAACTGAACTGTATACAGAATGAACATAGAATTAATGACCTGCAGCTGGCTGTTGTGATCACACCAGGCAAATGTGTCATATCACCAACATCTGCAAAATTAATATCCAGAGGTAACAGTAAGTAGGGCAAAGAAGTGGGTAATGCCAGCATGGCAATGCACACAGAATACAATAGTCATAGAAATGTAAAGTTGAACTGTCTCACCTGTGTGTCATTCGAAGTACTGACGTATCACAGATGTTCTGTTCTCCACATCCTCATCCTCTGACTCCTCATCCTCCCTGTCCTCAGGGTCCACTGCTGCCACAGGGGCATCTCCAGTCTCCTCCTCCTGCAGAAAAGGTACATGGCATCTGAGGGCCAAGTTGTGCAACATGCAGCATGCCACTACTGTCTGGCAGACCTTCTTGGGTGAGTGGCACAAGGATCCCCCTGTTAGAAAGAGGCACCTGAACCTGGTGTTCAGGAGGCCAAAGGTCCTTTCTGTGATCCTTCTGGTTCATGTGGCTCATTATAACATTCTTTTGCCCTTGTCCTGGCATTCCTCACAGGGGTCAGCAGCCATGATGGGTTTGGGTAACCAGAGTCACATGCAAATATTTAGGGATAACATTTAGCCACACACTATCCTATATGACCCATACCATAGGCATACACCAACATATAATGGGTGGGAACCAGGGCTCACCTATTAGCCACACCCTGTGCCTCTGTAGTTGGGCCATCACATTTGGGATGCTGCTATTCATCAGGAAAAAGGCATCAAGCACCAACCCAGAATACTTAGCATTGACGTGGGAGATGTACTGGTCCGCCAAGCACACCATCTGCGTATTCATGGAGTAGAAACTCTTACAATTCCTGAACACCTGTTCACTCTGGCAGGGGGAGGGCACAAATGCAATATAGGTTCCATCATATTATATTGGGGATATGTCCATTGCATTGAATCCGGCCTTCACAGTGACCAAATCATCAACCTGGGGGAATGCAATGTAGCTGCACATGTGTTTTATCAGGCAGACAACACTCTTGTTAACAAGTTTTAGAACATTGGCTGTGACATTCCTGATGCCAAACCCACTGTCACTTGGAAAGAACCAGTTGCCAGGAAATGGAGCACTGATAGCACTTGCACAAGAGAGGGATCCCAGTGGGTGATGGATAGCATATATCAGGTCAGGCTCCTATTGGGCACACAGCTCTGTGATTGTCGCCCTGTCCAGTCTATAGGTGAGTATTATGTGCCTGTCCTCCAGTGTAGCCAAGTCCACCAGGGGTCTGTACACAGGGGTATGTCTCCATCCCCTATTCATCCACGGCGGTAGGTATCTAAGGGACACAAGAGTGAGTAAGCTGTCACAAGCTGAACAATGGAGCCACAACAGCAGTCCACATGTTCTGGGACAGTGTAATTAGTGAAGTATGTCCCTATTTATCCAGTGACACATCAATAATCGATAGGCCTGTTCACCCGCCCCCCCCTCCGAAATGGCGACTGCCTGTCCTGTGTGTAGGGACAGGTGAAAGTGAGGTAATACCGCTGATGTTCTGCGGCGTGGCAGTAGGCGGTCATGAACCGCCGAGCAATTCATAATTGGTTAATATTGGGCCCTATGGAGTACAGTGGCCAATGGTGATCTACGCCAGCGGTGACGGTATGCACCGTCGCGGGTGTGACCGCCATTTTCTATCTGATTCCTCACTTGTTTCCTGACCTTCCATAGGAGAGGACCTACACTGCATGTGCTGCTGTGACCTGTTTCTGGAACCTACCATGGCCCGTGTGACTGGGGAAAGGGCCCCAGCCTTCACTTTGGAGGAGTTGGAGCGACTGGTGGATGGGGTCCTACCTCAGTACGGACTGCTGTATGGGCCTCCAGACCAACAGGTGAGTACACCTTGGGCACAATGCATGTGGCATGAATTAATGGTGTTGTGTGTGAAGGCCTCATGTAAGGGGGTGGGTGGATGTCCTCTTGGCGGTGTACATGTTGTGGGCTAGGCTATGTGTGGTCCATTGGTGATGCAAACGGGTATGGTAAGTCATTTGTGTGACAGGCTGGACTGTTTGTCTAATGGTGTTCTTCTGTCTGTATTGCCACTGCAGATCAGCGTCCATCAAAAGAAGTGAATATGGCGTGCCATTGTCAAGGACGTTCAGACCCTAGGGGTATATGGCAGGCGGAGCACCCATTGTCGCAAACGGTGGGAGGACCTGAGACGGTGGGCACGAAAGACCGCGGAGGCCCAGATGGGGATGACCTCTTAACGAGGAAGGGGTGCCCATCGGACCCTGACCCCCCTGATGGCCCGCATACTGGTGGTGGCCTACCCTGAGCTGGATGGGCGCTTGAGAACGTCACAGCAGCCACAAAGGGGTGAGTACAGTGGCTATCATTACAACTTACAGCTGGTGGGGTGGTATCCGGGTGGTGGTTGTGTGTCCTTGAGTGCCCCTAGACCAGGCCAGACATAGGAGGGTAGGTTCCCTGGTGGCTAAGGGTTTGAATGGGAAATACTGCTTACCTAGATTGTTAGTATTCACTATTGGGCAGGGCTGCGTGGGTTCCAGGTGTGCTGCAGTTGGCAGGGTGTGTCCCTCCTCATTACTTGGTCACTAGCCATTTCACTGGTAGTGTCATGCATAGTGCGTAGGCCTGTTCCATGTGTGTGAGGCTGGTGGTGGTGTTGGTGCAGTCATTGACCAAGTGTAGCCTTTGTCTCTCTCCCCCCTTTCTTGTTTTGTCATCCTGTCCTTATGTGCATTAACATCATCTCACGGAGGAGCAGAGGCACTGGTGACAGAGGGATTTGTTTCCCACAGGACCCTGGAGGCAGAGTCCACAGAGGGCACCAGTGGTTCGGAAGGCAAGGGGAGCACCACAGCGGAGACCGGAGGGGACAACACAGACTGATACCTCCTCCGATGGGAGCTCCCTGGTGACCTCTGTGACCACCCCAGCTACAGGTACAGTTACAGCCGCCACCCCATACCAGCACCGCCCTCACAGTAGACCCTCAGTGAGTTGCCTGTGCCCGCTCACCCAGGAGGGTGGGCATCTCCTTCGACCCAGGCACGTCAGGCCCTGCCCCAGTCAGCCCTGCTGCCCTGAGCGAGGAGGTTATTGACATCCTGAGATCCATCTCTGTAAGACAAACAACCATTTTGAATGCCATCCAGGGGCTGGCAGCCCAGAAGCAGCAATCTAATGCATTCCTGGAGGGCATTCACTGTGTATTAGTGGCCCAACAGAGATCGATTCAGGCTCTGGCCTCCTCTCTGATGGCAGCCATTGTCCCTGTTTCTAACGTCCCCTCTCCAACTTCTACTTCTCAGTCCCATTCTCCTCCACCCCAACCAATCCCAAGCACACAGGCAGACGAGCATGCACACAAGATAACACCCAAGAGTGTCACAGGCAAACACAAGCACCACTCTTCATCCCACAGGCACTCACACGAACACCATTCAGTTGCAGACACGACAACATCCACTATCTCCACTGTCTCCCCCTCCTCCTCCGCCTCCTCCTCTTCCCACTCAGTTGCGTTTACACTCACACCTGCATGCAATACATCAATATCCACTACCAGCATCATCACCACACCAAGCAGAACACACACCTCACTGGCAGACACCTCACAACATCCATGCACGTGTCCCCTGTGTCCTCTCCCTCTGTGTCTGTCCCCCCTCTCCTAAAGTACACAAACAAAAAGCACTCAGACACCCAACTGCCATCCACCTCACAACAGCATACAGTCCATGCACCTGCACCCAAATCCAGCAGACAAACACCTCCAACAACCACTCCCTCATCCTCCACTCCCATTACTCCTCCGTCCTCCCCCCCAACGTCCCTAGGACAGAGCAATGAGCATGGAGCTCCATCCATAACCAGTGGGCTTGTTCCCACATCCGGTTGATGTGCCCCCGAGGTGCCTGCCTATTTGACAACTGATGCCCCTGCAGTGTTCTATCCGGATTGGTGCAGGATCCCAGTGGGTCCTTGGACGTTCTTTGCATGATATCGTAGACTGTATGGCTTTGAGCTTGTAGCAGGACAAATTTGCATTTGTGTAAGGGAAATCAACAGAAACCAAATCATAAACAGGTCCACAAACAACCAAAGAATTGGCACACACACACATATGTCAGACCAGACTATCGGGAACTGCCTGATTGCTGTATTGGCCAGTCTGTACCAGCTTACAATCATATTTGAAGTGAAAAGGCGTGAGTGGCAGGAAGCATTCACTTCAGATGCTAGGGCACGGAAGGATAGAGAGTGTGTGTGGTTCAGCCTTCGTGGGAAGTGCTTTGGTGTTGGACATGTATGGCAGAGTCTGCCAAAAATGTGCAGCAGCAAACATGTAGCTGCACCTATATATATATATATATATATATATATATATATATATATATATATATGTGTGTGTGTGTAGGTGAAAAATCCAAAGGAAAAAACATGGTTTTGCAGGAGACTAGAATTTCTGAATATATATGTGAATGTGTTGGAAGCAGTGCTTTATCTATAAAATATAAGTGCCAATGCCCAAAGTATTCTACTGCAGCTGGCACCACCCTCCGCCGATACCACTGCTGTTAAATGGCAGTGCTGGCATTACCTACCAACCATCACACTTAAATAAGTGTCACATTCTGTCCATTGCAGGTCGCTCCAAGCTGTAGGGATTTCCTAGAGTTTTATAACTTTATAATACGTGATCCCAGTTTTATGGGATTTATTATTTTCAAATTTCCGTCTGTATTAAGTCATATTTCCTTTTTTGCTTAGTGTAAAAAATGTTGCAATAGGTATATTTCCACATTTATTTAACCGGCAAATGTTTGAATCTCCAGCGTTTTAGCCATTTACAGTACAATACATTTGTCTGAAATCACTTGCATGATAGGGCAATTTAAGCAACTGTACTGCTGCGGCTTTTTATGCTTCATTAGGAAATTGTTTTTTTTCTTTTTTTAACTCACTTACCTGTCAGTCTACACAGCTACTGACCAGGCACACATGATTGGCAGTAGAGAGAATCATGCAGTGGAAAACTCTTTTTCTGCATTTTTCATATTTCAAAATAAACACAGGAAAATAGATTTTTTTCTGTCTGTATTTAGTTGTAAAGATCAGTAAAACGGGAAAACTGAGTGTCCTTATTTATCATACACTGAGTTGATAAAAACCTGTGCTGTGCTAAAATAATAGACTGAAAGTGCCACCATGCAGTGTGCTCCCATATATAAGTGTCAATGTTTAAAAATAAGTGCTGGTACAGAGCACCAGAAAACACTGGCACAAATTCAGCACTGGTTGCGTGACAGTGACGGACCAGAGAGAAATCGTTTTTTGGGATAAAACAAAAAGCTTTGAGAATCCCAGAGTGGTGTTTTTGAAAGTGTACCAGTGGATGGGATATATAGGGTCCAAAATGATACTCTTTACGGCATTAAAATGTTTTTTCTGCCTCTTCAGAGCAACTGGGATATAGATCAAAGACAGGAGGTCAGGGTTGGGAATTATCAGAGGGTAGACCAGCATTGGCTCAATCTGGAACCTCTGGGGAGGAGCAGGTTTAGCTACTCAGTGTCCAGGATGAGATGCCGCTTTTAGATCTAAGGGAATACAGCTCTAATTCCTGAAGCGCCAGAAGTCCTAAAAGGGAGCTTGCACTTGAATTGGGATTCTAAGTAGTGTACACATTTCACACTTTTTGTAATGCTAAAATTCCTTCAGGTATACCTGCTGGAGTTTCTGAAGGAAAAATATAGTATTCTGAGTTTCTCATTTTGGAACAGGGGAAGACGTTTGGCAGTACTACCAAGTTATCCTTATTCTTGGTGCAAAACTCAGAATGAGAAGAAAACACTGCACCCAGTAAATTCTGCACCTTGTGGCTTTGCTATATGCGCCCGGCACAGTATTACCCTCCTGAACGAAAGGCCCCCTACAATTGGGCTGCAAGTTGGAAGCTATTGAAGGGACAGAGAGTTAAATATTTTGTGTTAAGAATCTAAGATAGCCAAGTACGGTGTTTGAAAGGAGTGTCCTAGGTTGGCCACAAAATGTTCAAAATGCTGCTTTTCAACACAGCATGCAGAGTGTGGTTGGATGTCTACTCATCTTTCACTGGAATAATCTAATTAATGAACAAGATTTGCAGTAATTGCTCATTTGTACTTCGAGAGCTCTATTGGTATTTTACTCTCAATTGCAGCTGATGAAATGAAGAGCACATTTAGGGCCAAATTTATCAGAGTTGTGTCACTCTTGCTCCATGCAACAGGGTGCAAGCGTAACTAATCTCTTTGATCTTGCCTGGCTTGATAGATCTGGCGTAATACAACACAGTGCAAATTGCTGCTTTGCATTACTCTGTTTTGGAAGGCGTTCCATGGATGGAAAGTTGGTGTTCCCGTGCATTCACCCATGGATTTGGTGCATTTAAAGATTTACTATTACTGGTAGACCTGGGAATGCGTCAAAATGCTACTCCTCTCCAGCTGAATGAGGCAAACATAGAAAGAGGAAGAAACAAGGTGAAATGAAGTAAAAAGGAGAGATTATGATATTTCTCCTTGTTACTTCCTCTCAGGATTGTTTTTGTGCAGGAAGGTGCAGTGCCTAATTTGTAAATAAAAACATGCCAGTGCTCAAAGCCCTCCTCTTAAAAATGCGGCTGCTGAAATTAAATGTGCGAGTAAGGAATACTGAGGCAGTGTAATCCTGAAGCCATCTTGGGCCTCTTCAATCTACTTAAAGCCACTCCCTGCCCATCCTGCTCACTCTTGCAGCTTTCTGCTTTCTCCCATTGTGACGCTTTTTCGTTTTTCACTTCCTCCATCTTTCCCATATGTGTCTTTTGCTCACAGTAAATGCTTGAGGCAGAAAAATAAGTGCCGGACCTCAAAAATAAGTGCTGGTGCTCCACACTGGAAACAACAAGCACAAATTAAGCACTGGGAAGGTGCCACTTCCTGCACAAAAAGAATCAGCTTACAATGCAGGCACCCTTACACCATAGTGCAAGGGTGCCTGTGGTGGTGCCAGGCACTGCATTGTATGTCAGCGCACGGAAAAAACAGGAATGTGCCAACCAATGTTAAGTACGGCGCACTCCTGCCCTATCCCTATTATGCAGTGCAGCAAGATGACTTGCTGCACTGCATGTTAGCTTAATAAATATGCCCCATTATTTCTAGCTTCTTAGTTTATGAATACCACAAGACAACTGAACATAAAGAACCACTGTTACCACAGGAGGAGAGCACAGTGAGTCCATTAGTGAATGAATATAACAGCCACATTCACTTCTCCCCACATCATGGGGAACTCGGAAGAGGACAGTACTGACTGAAAATGAGGAGTATGTTGACTTCTCACCATAAGAGAGGGACCACAGAAGAGAACATTAGTGACTGGAAGAGGGAACCACCCTCACTTCTCACCACAGGAGAGGGTGCACAGAGAAAGCCATAAGTGAATAAACATCGGGCCACACATACCCCCCCCCCCACCAGGAGAGGAAGCACCATTGAGGTAATTAATTATAGAAACACAGGCACCATACTAACGTTTCACCTTAGGAGAGCAAGAGTGAAAGGAAATCTCTGCACTGGTGGAACGCAACACCACACCAACTTCTGACCACAAGAGGAGGGTAATATTTAAGCTACATAGTATTGCATACATAAATCATATACAGAAAAAGCGCTTCCAAAGACAGGTTAGTATCTAAGTGACATGCATACTACAATAACTTGTCATACAAAGAAAAGGAGTATGTTAGGGACGGGCAACAGTCAAGTAACCTGGGGACCACTCTCACTTTCCAAAATCGGAGAGCTCCCATGGAGCCACCGCTGAAGGAACAGCTAGAATCAGTTCTTCTTTCACTGCAGATGAGGAAACATGAAGGAGAAAGCCAGCTGAAGGAACAAGGGTACAGTTGCATTTGCAGTGCAGGATGCACAACACGGAGCAGAAAGTTAGCACTGAGAGAATGTTTATTTGTTTAAGTGTTTCATGAAGAGAGTACATGCTACTTCAGAGCATTTTCAAGCACTGTAAACATGTAGAAATAAAACAAAGGAGATTTCAAAACTTGCAGACAACAGTGACAGTGTAAGTAGAGTGGTGATCTGAGGATATGCATCCTAGAGTAGCTGAGTACATGCACTCAGATTTACCACAATCCATAGAAAGCAGGGTCTTCTAAATATCTGCTCCAAAATATCATCTGAGTCAATGCTTAATTTGAGCCAGTGCTTCTTGCCACATGTTGCCACTGATGACAGTCTGTCATATGGTGGAGCTGTCAGTTGAATTTATACGTGAGCACAATAGCTGTTTTGTTAATTCAATACACAATACAAAATGATGAATACCTACCATGCAGAACGTTTTAATAGCTTTAGTGACCTGAAATGGTCATACTTTCAAGAGTGTGAAGATTAGTAGTGTGTAGGTGCTGTCACTGGCAGCTCTGGCAGGTAAAATGTGTGGTCCAAGCTGAAGTGGCCTCCTGGCCAGGGCCCTGGCACTTATTATTATTATTTTTTTTACAAATTAAGCACTGGTCTGACCACAATATCATAGTCAAAATATTGTGACTGCAACAATATTGTGGACAAAAATTTCAAAGGTGAGCATATTTTTTGTGTTTTACAATACCCATGTTTAAACCGCCATTTACTATAATATTGTTTTTTATCTCTTTTTTTAATTGTGTTTTTTATTTATTTAGAGGACTTTGAAATTTGTTTCAAATTGTTTCTAAATGATATTAAGAGATTTATATATATTTGTTAATGTTGTTGAGTTTCTTGGGGGGTTGAGTAGGTGGTGTTGTTATTTAAAGTACACAATAATAGCATAATAATAACAATACACCAAAATAATATAACTACCCGCTGAGATGTATTCTATAAATTTAAATAAGAACATTAAAAACTACACTTCACTTAAGTGAATTGCAGTTTTAATAAATCATTAGAATAGTTATGTAGTATTTACGAATATACTACAATTCTATATAATCTTTTCAAAGTAACAAATAATTCATTTTTTAATTAAAAATGACCACCAAGATCCCCAAAGAACACACAAAGCTAAATGAACACGAATAAAATAGGTTATGAGAATTGAAAGACAATTACACAACAAGAGAAATTAACAGTTTAAAATAGTTTCTAATTTTGTAGTTCATTTTCAGGGTTGAGCGTGCGTCTCTGTGGGCTTCTAACTACACCCATGTCACGCCCATCACTTTCATTAGTTTGTGGGCTTGCCTTTTGATTCCATTTGTGAAACGCATGCATACGTCATGCCTTTTCCGGCGTTCAGCCCTCCTCGAGCGCACTGGTAAACTACTGAAAACATACTAGGCTCTGTGTTTTCAGTTGGTTTCTGGAATACTTAGGCCCATATTTATACTTTTTTAGCGCCGCATTTGCGCCACTTTTTGACGCAAAAGCAGCACAAACTAACAAAATACAATCTTATTTTGTAAGTTTGCATCGCTTTTGCGTCAAAAAGCGGAGCAAATGACGCACTAAAAAAGTATAAATATGTGCCTTAATCTTTTCATTTCCTGCGCAGCATGAGCTCGCTGGGCAGACGTTGAGCGCTTTGCAAGACATCGACCCAGTTACATAGATACTTGCTCTTTTGCCGGTATCATGGGTAATTTCACTTTTGCTGATAAGTTTCACTTCGAACGAACTTCTGTTTCCTTCACGCTCATGGCAACCATCGGCTCGCACATGTGAAACTGTGTTTCTTTTCATTGTTAGTTTATGCGGCAAGAAAAGTCTGGTTAGGAGTTTACAACGCTAATAGCTCTAACACGAGCAAACGCGAAATCTGTTGCATTGCAAATGCTTGTTATTTATTAATATGTATTTAATATAAAACAACTACCCACTTAATCCCACAAGATACCCCACAACCCAAAACAGAATCAATAAATAATTCTTAAATCAGTAAAGATATAAACAAATATTTGCAAAAATACAAAATTGACAAACTAAACAATGAACAATAATTAATATATACATTAAAACCCTCTTCCCTCTTACAGGGCAAAAGGTGTTAAAGACTTGCGCTGAAAGAATAGAGGCTGTGTAGAGACTACAGTGTTGTATCAGATTAGGAAACGTGTTTACAAGATGAGTCAGACAAAAAACTGATGGGCGGAATGCTGGAGTTAATCTCAGATCCTTGACACATCATAGTCCACTATGTTTCTTGTCCACCATTCCAGCTCAGACTGGGCCCAGCAATATGGAAATCAGTCTTGGTAATGCTGCATTACGAACTGTCTTTCCACGAACTGCCAGGTCCCCTCTGGAATACAAGCAACAACCAGACTAGCTTTGGTCTATATGGCAGTGTAGGCTGGACTGTTCATGCTGGAAGAGGACCAAGGCTGATTTCCATTTGGCTGGGTCCTGCCTGAGGTGCACGGTGAGGAAAAAACGATGGACTGGTATGTGGCCTGAATACTTACGCACTTATCCAGGTGAGTGTCGGTGAGTGGTGGTAGTCTGTGTGTGCGTGGTTTGTGTGTGTAAAGAACAAAAGCAGCTCTGGGCTGGAAGAGCACACAGGTTAATTTACGTCTCTCCAGAGACATCTAATTAATGCGGCACATCCCAAACAGCGCTTTAACTGCTCTATTGGCGCAGCGCCAATGTATGTCCTGAGGCGCTGCCAGGGTGCAGTGCCAACAGTGTCCTGGGAGAGGGCCAAGGCAACTCGTAAGGCACAATGAACACAAAATAAAGCCATTAAAGGGGAGATTGACAGACGGAGTGAGGCCCGTATCCTGGTTGAGGCCGGCAGGCAGGACTGCGGGATGCGCCCTCCAAGGCCCACTGGCCACAGGGTTGGGCGCGAAGAGGTACAGTTAAATAAATGAGGGTTTAAATCGGCCTCTACTGTATTCACACCTTCATCTTTAGCGGAAATCCCAGGGAGCGAATCATTACTCCGCAGAGCCCCGAGCTTGCCTTCACACACTAAATAAATGCTTTCTAGGGCTTTGGGCAGAGAATGTCATATTCGCTTGAGTGCTGAGACAGGATTTCAGCCTTAAATCAAACGCAATCCCCGAAGACTTGTCGGGTCGAGCTAAATTTGTAAATTGCTGACTCCCCGAAGATACCTGAACGTGGATTATTTCTATATTGGATCTTGCAGCAGCCTTTTCTCGTTCCTGCATCTTCCTTCGTGACCCTTTCTCTCCCCTTAATTCGCCAACTGTGCTGTTTCTTTCTATTTACTGCTCGATCCACCTTTCTTTCTCATCAAATTGATAGACAAGTCTGAAATACGTGGACGTGCGCTGTAGGACTCGGTGGAGAGAAGCATTTCTTTTTGTAGATGAAGGAGTAAAGATTGTTTATACAATAAGGTAGGGTGGCCGACATCTAAAAACAAGCATTTGCAGTGCAATATATCTCGCATTTGCTTGAGTTATAGCTATTGGCATTGTAAATTTATAACCGGAAAATCTTGCTACATAAAGTGGTCGACCCTGCCTCATAATTTCATCTTTTCGTGCCATACAATTCCAGTGTCTCTGCATATAAAGCACTTCCATTTACCTTCTTCCTCTATCTGCAGCAAAAAATGAAAATGTTGCCATTTAGCATCCTAATTTAAATCTGCCATATTAATTCCAATAGAATGCCTCTTTCACCACCCCGCCATCAGAGTTGCTGGCTGACTAACACAATTCCCCCAAAAAAGACACAAGACAGCCACAGAGGAGAAACAAGCTAGAAAGGTCACCCAAACATATCAAGAGTGTTCAAACAGTCACAGCGTAATAAGGATGTTAAATTAGCCTGATTTATGGTTAGAGAGATTATTGAAACATATTCAATTATCATATAAACCTTTATCAGAAAAAAAACGTTTGGCATTAGGCTGTAATGCTCAAAACAGCCCCTACAGGGGACCATAACAAAAATATAATTTGCAAGAAACATGGTCATGTAACCATGTTGTTAGCCCCTAGCGGGGATAACCCCAGGAAAAACATACAGGAGAAAGTAATGCAGTGTAACCATATACTTAGCCCCAGAGGGTATTTGTTTGGGGTAATACACATAATGCAATGATATTACAAACAAGGGCTTTAAAACAAAACCTTTCCCACTGATGATGTAGACGGAGTGTTTTGAAGGTGGTTCCATTGTCCTAGGACCACCACAGGCTGTTATGAGCAAAAATGTTTTGTAAAAGTAATTCACTGTAAAGCATTATGGGGTGAGTTTCTGTGCCTCATATATTATGGTATGTTGATTGCAATGTTCAGAACAGCCCCACAAGAACACCACAATAAAAATTGCATCTGGAAGAAACATGGTCATGTAAACCATACAGTCAGCCCTTAGAGAGTATAACCACTTGAAAAAAATGGGAAAAAGTAATGCAGTGTATGCATATACTCAGCCCCTAGAGGGCATAGTGCAATGCACATTTTCAATGCAAGCAGAACTATTGAAATTATATTGCGAACAAAGCCCCTAAAACATAACTTCTCCCAGCAATAAAAGCAAAAGTTCCATCCATGAGAAAGCTGAAAAAAAATAATGAATGGTGGTAGGGGAAATTATTTTGGAGTCCCCACTAACATCATGTGAGTACTCAGAGATGATGTAGACATCAAGAGCACATTGTGGTCAATGTTTTGAAGGCGGTCCCATTGCCCCAGGACCACCACAGGCTGAGTTATGAGCAAACATGTTTTGTAAAAGTAATGCAGTGAAAAGCATTATGGGACAAGTTTCCATGCCATGAACATTTTAATATGTTGATATGAATGTAATTCTTAGAACAGCCCCTAGAGGACACCACAATGAAAATAGCATTTGTAAGAAACATGATCATGTAACTATATAGTGAACCCGCAGAGGGCATAACAACACAAAAAGCAAATGGCAATAACTAATCCAGTGTAACCATATATTTAGCCCCTTCAGAGCATATTGTATTACATATAGCCAGAGAAAGCTAGCCTATAACAATTAAATTACAAAAAAGTCCCTTAAACACAACCTATTCCCAAATGTAAAACAAAAGTTCCAGCCATGAAAGAGTTTAAACAGTCACTGAATGGTGGGAAGGGTTATTATTTTGGGGTTCCCATTGACCTAATGTGGGGACCCAGAGATGGCCTAGACAGAAAGAGCGCACCATGCTGAACGTTTTGGCGGTGGTCCCATTGTCCTAGGGCCACCACGGGCTGAGTTATGAGCAAAAATACTTTGTAAAAGTAATGCCCTGCAAAGCATTATGGGGTGAATTTCCTGAGTGCAGTGAATATTGTAGTATCAGCTGTCCCGCTGTGCCAGGAAAGCAGCTTTCGCTTTGAGGATTTCTGTTTTACGTAAAGCATCCACCAATTTGAAGTGCTGTAAGGGGAGAGCCACAATAGTTGACTCTGATTAGGTATCTGTAAACAATGTGACCAGCGCTCCAATACCGCCGAACAAGTTCACGCTCTTGTGCCTGCTCGTACTGTGAGCACCATGGCCACCATGCAGCATGAAGGGGAGAGACAAAGGAAACAAAAAAATATTTTCCTCACGGTGAAGTATATCGTCAATTGTGCAATAATCCATGTAACGGAGGCAGTCTGCAAGGCGTGACAAAAACAGCCTCAAGGCTTGACAAACGTAAAGCATTTGCCAATGACATCAATTGAATTTTGAAAGGTAAGCCCACGAACGAGTGAAAGTGATGGCCGTGAGATGGGCATGGTTAAAAGACCACAATACTTACAACCTGTCAAAGCACTTGCGTGCTCGACCTAACCAGAGTATGCTAGAAACAAGGAAGTAGGACTACATTTCTGAAGCAACCCAGGCACTTAATCCACGAAAACAAGTATTAACAAAGCCAATGGGTCTCACTTTTGTGACTTATTGGCTTTGCCATTTTTTTTAGCCATGTTGAAAATCAGCCCCAATACTGTGTAGGGTGGTTACAGTTTAAAAATAAAAAACGGCTTTGACGTGAGCACTGCGTCATTTTGTAGGTGCAGGCTACACATTATGTGCGTGCCTACAAGATAACACATGTGTTTTTATTTTATTTTTAGTTATCAGTCATAGTTGGATTGTTAAGTAAAAAGAAAATACAATGGGCAAAGTGCCTTTTATTTAAAAGGAGCAGGTGAGGGAAACAGGATCAGGGAAGCCAGCACAACACAGGGGAGGTAGGGAAGATAAAGCAACAAAGTGGATGGTGGGGCAAAGCCCTGATATCCCTCGCAACTGGCAGCACATATTTAGTAGTTTGATCTATAAACCTAAATATACAGGATACTCGGTCCTTAAGGGACATGATATGCAACTTTTACAAGCAGTATAGTCTGTGTTAATTTAAATGCTTTTTGATAAGGGCTTCTAATTAATACTGCACTGGTACACATGAAAACTTGATTTGTGCTTCTTTTAAAATCAGAACAGTGTCCTGCATTATGACCAGAGTTGTTAATTTATAATTCAGGGTGTCACTTTGACTTTGGCATACAGTAATATGAAAGGAGTGAAGGATACGATGCTTAAGCTTATAAGACACTAGAGTATAGACGGAGAGGTGTGTGACTGCTGTGTGGCCTATGTGTGCGACAGAGTGTTAGACCTGTCAGCCTTTGGTGGTCTTCCACCAAATATTTTGCTGGTTTGCCTCACATTTTTGCTGTATCTTTCTGTTGTCCTTAGGACTCTGAGCCCTTTACCTCTGCTGACCAGTGCTACAATGCATGTGCTTCTCCCCTAAACATGGTAACATTCTTATATACAAAATAGTGACATTTAATTTACTTGTAAGTCCCTTGTAAAGTGGCATACCATAAACCCAAGGTCTGTAAATTAAATGCTACTAGTGGGCCTGCAGCACTGATTGTGCCATCCACTTAAGTAGCCCTTTAAAAATGTCACAGACCTGCTGCTGCAAAGCCTGATTTTGCAGTTTTACTGCCACTTCAACTTGGCATTTAAAACCACATGCCAAGCCTTAAACTCCCCTTTGACTACATATAAGAACATATAGGCATGTACTTTTAAGCTTTACATACCCTGGTAGTGAAAAACTCCCAAGGTCATTTTTCACTACAATGAGGCCTACCCTTCTCATAGTCCAGCAATGGTAATTCCTTAGAATACTTTAAAGCTGTAATTCATGATCAGAAAGGAGTAGCTATATGACATTTAGTAATGATAAATCCTCTTTCATGGTAAAGTCAGATTTAACATTACAATTATAGAAATGCCTATTTTAGAAAGTGGGAATTTCTCTGCTCTTACTGTTCTGTGTGCCTTGTAGCCTGTCTCTAATACACGTCTGGGGTGGGTGACAGCTACACTTTGTGCATTCCCTCCAGACAGCAACAACAACAGGAAGGTTAGGTGTGTCTGAGCACTCATCTGTATTCATCTGCATTCTGATGACTCTTCCTAGGCAGAAAAGGTGGAAGGGAGCTCTCACACTGAATAGGGAAGTGCCTGTCCCCACACAAAGGGCTGATCACCCCCTACTGATAGTCTGGAGCCAGGGATAGGAAGAAAGGACCTCAGTGCACTTCAAAGAACCTTCTTTGAAGTCACCGCCACTTCAAAGTCACATTTGAGTGTAAGAACTGGGTCTACGACCCAACCAAATCAGTTCTCTGCTAAGGCCGGTGAAGAACTCTGCCAGGAGTTAGGACTGCTATGCTACAAGGAGTAAGGGTGGGCTGTAAACTTCACTTCGCCAGTGGAGTTCACAGAGTTTTTGCCACTCTGCTCTCTGAGTTAAGCAAAAACTCTGCCTTCAGCCGTGTGGCAGAGTTTACTGGTGTTCCCGCAACACAAGCTGAGCAGCAAGCAATGCAGGTTTGAATTTAAGCACCAGTTGGCACACTCTTGTATTCTTTGGCCAATCTACATGCTAGGTTTTTGGAGCTGGTGGTGTAGGAGGCAGGGTCGGGTCATGGAGCCGCAGATTTCCTTTCTGGTCATGCACTGACTAGTGTCCGTGTTTTAGGGGTGAAGAGATGCAGGTGTAAATAGCAAGGGCAATGGATTCGAAGGCAGGCTTTGGAGTAGATCTGTAAGGAGGTCAACAATGAACAAAGCCCTGGCAGTGAGCTGTGGAAGAAGGGGAGGTTGGGAAAAGGAGGGTTGGGGGAGTAAAGAAACCCAGAACCTGCTGTTCAAAACAGCTGTAGACATTGTCATCGGTCTCACTGCATTGCTCCACTTGGGGCATGGAGAAGTTTTGAACAACTGTGTGATTTGCATCTTCAAACTTTGTTAGAATGTTTTGAATTGTATAAAGGTAACTTTTGGATTCAGACTATATATTTAAGTTCCCAGTAGAATGTCTCTTTGCTTTATTGGCCATCCAGCCTCGAAAATGGCCTACACCTCTTACACTGCTTCTGGGAACAGGAGCAGCTATCTCATTAATTACTGTGATAATTTTATTTCTTCTCTGGACATGTGTGCTCTTCAATGTTTGTGTATAGCAGGGGTGGAGGGCTCTGGTGGCTTCTATGTCCCTGCTGCTTCTGTATTAATGTGGGGGTTATGAAAGCTATAAATACAGAGTGCTGTACTTTAGAAATGTATAAATGCGCACATTTCAAGTGCGCACATCGCGTCCTTCACTGCATTGCTATGGATGAGAATATTTTTAGGGCAGCGCAGCGACTCATATGGGTCAGATTTTTTTTGTTTTCGAGTTTGAAATATTTTCATGAGTCCAATTGTGCTTTGCTCTTTATGCTGAAGCTGGACTCTCGGCTCAGCACTATTTGTTTTATGGCTTGAGCACCTTCAATAGGAAGCAATGAGGTGAAGATCTGGGATGTTTTTTCGCCAGGACGACACTGTAGTTCCTGCCTTCTCAGCAGGAAATGTGTTACAATTTGAAGTTTTTGTACAGCGCTCACGAAAAAAAGGTGAACATTTTTTTTCTTGTGTGTTTTCATGTTTGAAATACTCTTAACCTCACGCATTTCCAGCAGGGATGGTTCTTTCTGTTCTGGTGCTGGAATTTTGTTTCTAACCTACTACATGCTCCATGCAGCTGTATATTCAAAAAAGCCTTTCCGATCACACCCCTTAGTGCGCCAACCATAATGTAGTGCACAACCAACCCCATTGCAGCTCCTAATAGTAACGTAAACTTGACGAGTGTACCACAATGGGCTAAATATGCCAGTCATGCCTGCTTGGCGATGACCCCACAACAGGAATGATGTGGTTCAACGTTAGCCACTTAGAAACGGTCCCCACTGTTCTGAGCAGGTGGTGCGTCCTGAAAGGACCATGACTTCACCACGTCACCATTTTAAGCAAACCATTCATACATTCCATTGTGCCTCATCAGCATTGGAGATCTATGCATGCACAGGCAGGTCACAATAGAATTAACTACGGATGGGTAGAACACCACAGAAATCGCACAGAGTTTTTAGTTAACTGTGCAGAATTCCACAGAGTCCAACTCCACAAGTTCTGCCCGCTCCTAACTAGGAGTGTAACACTGCTGGACTGCTTTCCAAGAAGGACTGCTCTCTGCCTTCATGAGCTGTCCTGCTACCTGCTGATGTTTGCCCTGCTGAGCAAGGATTAGAACCTCTTATCTGACCCAGAGTGATTCCAAGGGCCTGCTGGCTTGCCCTCTGTTCTCCTGCAGTCTCAGTGACATCAAAGACTGCCTACAACTCTGCTGCTGGACTCTGCTATCTGTAAGTACTTCCCTTGACCCTTGCCTGAGGTGCCAACCCAGTCCTTGGCCTTAGAAGTAATTTTTGAAGATGTTTCTCTGCAGGAATCGAAACATCTGAGCTGTTGTGACACTCAGAACCAACACAGTGTCCTCCAACGCATTGCAGATTCAAAGTCGACACAGGACTTGACTGTGAGGTGCGATGATGATGTAGCGCAGATCTAAGGACATTGCTGCACTGCTCAATGATGGCACATTGCATATGTCTCAACAGAGTGCTTCGTCAACATAGTACCTGACTGCGAGGCTCGACATCGATACATCTACCTGACTGAGCGGATCAGAAACGACCCATTGCCTTCTCATCTCTTCTGGAAGCCGACACTTGCTGCATCCAAGGTACTTTTTCAGGAGCCTCTACATGAGTCCTGTAGCTGGCCTGCTCTCCATCGCAGTCGGCCTGAACTTTGGATTTATCCCAGGCTAGCGTGACCTCAAGTAACCTTTCGGTGCTATTGACTTCTAAGCATTATTTTTGGTTTATTCTTTCACAATTCATATCTCGACTTATACTCATTAGAGTTTTGTCATTTTCGTCTTATTTTACTCAGATACATATTCTCTATTTTTCTAAACATGTGTGAAGTTTTTTTGTGGTGTTTTCATGGTGTTACTCTGTGTGTGTGTGTTGCACAAATACTTTACACACATTGCCTCTTTAGATAACGCCTGACAGCTTTGTGCCAAGCTAGCAGAGAGTGAGCACAGGTTATCTCTAAGTGTGCATGTAGCTTACCCTGACTAGAAGTGGTGGTTCCTGCTTGGACAGGATGTGTACTCTTTCAGCCAGAAACCCCAGTTCTAACACAGAGGCTGACCAAATTGTTTTGTTGGCAACTTGCAGCTGTACTTTCTACAAAGATTGAAGCAGAGTGATAGCTAGCCTTTGCATAGTTTTAACACCTACCATCTTTGGGTAAAAATATAAACATTTTTTAGATGCAAACTTGGATTGCTGTTGTGGGGCACTCAATGAGCGTAGGTACATTTGGCCGCCATTGTGCCTTTGGGCTAATAACACAGCCGATGAGTGTGAATGAGATCTTGGTGGTGGAGGTGGAGCAGGTCAGTGAACCTGAAGAGGATGATCCCACCAAGGTGGAAATATTCATATTTAGGCTTATAGGAAGAGCAAGTAAAGACTTTAAACATATACAAAGGTGTCTGAAATCAAATACAACAAAGGGGCTAAAACAAACAGCCATAGGTACTATAATCAACCATATTAATGTTCAAAGTTGGATAGCAGCAATCAGGAAGGCGGAATTAGTTCACAGGATTGTATGATGTCTTGGTGTAAGTGATAGCTGGCAGTGAATTATTTATCCTTGGTGGGGGTGTTACCCTGCAGAGAATGCTCTTGTATTGTTGGCATGGTAGCTGGAAGAGATGTTCACGGAAGAGATCCACCTGGCTGGCTGAGAGATGAGAGTGACAGTAACACAGTAACTCAAGTTTTAAAAGAAGAGAATTAAAATGATGAAAGTAAAGATAAAAGTACATTTAAATACTAAAAATCACAAATTGTGAAAACAAATTGAAAGGGAAAGTATAGGAAACTGGATTATTAACTGTTAAGTATGTGAGACCTTCACAGTAATAGGTCAATATTTTCTTTTTACTGGGAACCAAGTACTCCATTTTAGCACTTGACTCTCTCAGGGTAGCAAAACAGCACAGTCCAACTACTCTGGGGAGGTGGTGTGCATTAGCAATCCCAATTAACGGGCAACCAACAGCAACACTCCATAAATTATTGTCCATTCAGAGCTTTTTCACTTCAAAAGGGAAAAATACATTTACTCAAGACACACTACTAAATTCTATCCATTAAATTACAAATTTGCACTACAGGTAGACGAAAATGATTTTGGTGACACCCTCATATCACCTTTTACCACTAGTGGATCATGAAACCCATAATCACAATACCCCAACCTATTCCAGATGTAAAATCGCACTATACGGGGTTGTCGTTATATATATGTATATGGCAAGCTTATTGGCTTTGTCAGGGTGTCACCACATTACTTATGGTCACATATTATGATTTCCCATTATAGCAGTATTAAAATTAACGGAAGCAATGAACATATTTTAATGCATTCATTATGAGCATAACCATTGCAAAGCTCATTAATAATACTGTCAATAAAATATTTTAAACAAAACACTCAATCAAAACAACACCACACATGTGTTTCAGAAGCATTTTTTGCTTGCTTCAGTCCAGCTAATGCAGTAATAGAATCAACTAGTAGAGGTCCTCCCACTCCCAAGATGACAAGCGAAACACTTGCTCTGGAAGTGTTTGAAAATGAGTTAAGTCTCTCCTCAAGTCATGCTTTCAGTGCCTCCTGAAACTTAGGGTAGGATTGACTAGGCAAGGAAACGGGGCTGCTGTACTTTTTTGTGCACACCACAACACATTGGCATATTGTTACTGCCACTCCTCTACCTCTTTGGGCACCACAGTGCAAAAGAATAGGCAAATTAGCCATCTCATGCCATTATGCGGCACTCTAGGCCAGAAACGATGAATATTTTATGAGCAGCTTGCTCTGTTCCTATTTCTCTAGTGGCTTTGCACCTTGGCATTTTCTCTTTAGTCTTATTATTTTTCTTAATTAGTGGTCCGATCCCACCCTGAGAACTGATTGCGTTGGCTCTCTTATTGGAGGGCGGCATGGGGAGGCAACTTCTGCACTTCTGAATCAGCAGCTTTGTCCCACACCTGGCCAGGCTTCTGCTCGCAGGAGTGGGTTGCTGCTGCCTCAATCCTCCGCTGCTCCCCAGAGACAGGTATGGGGGCTAAGGAGATGCTCTTTCTGTTCCTTGGGCTCTGGCCTCCTTGGGAGCACAATAATGAGTGCAGTGATGCTCATCAGCTTGAATGCTTCTGTACTAGCAGTCCTCAGAGTGGTGTCGGCCCGAGGATGAAACTGAGCTTGGGAAGAGGGCTCCATGCATGGTCCCTCCCCAATTATATAAACAATGATTGTTGCATTGTTCCCTAATGCCTAGGTCCATCCCAGAGGGATTCCAGGGAGGAACATGGCGGATTGCTATTGCCTGTTTTCTCTTTATTTTCTTTCAAAGGGCTATTTTGTAACACAGCACACCTTGGACCCCGTTGGCCCAATTTTCCTCATCTTGGCCTTCTATTGCTCGTGGTGGTCAGGCCTAGTCACGAGGAGCATTTTCATCACCTGTTGAGCTCTAAAAAGGGTGCATTTTGTGAGGAGATGGGGTTTCTTGCTCCCTGTGCCAGCTTCTTTGCCCTCATGGTGCTCCTTTCCTGCTAGAGGGAGCATCTTGTACAGCTCCTCCATTACCAGCTAGCAGCACATGCTCCTGCCTGCACCCCCCAGGCCCCAGAGTCTCCTGCCTGTCTTGTGGGTCACCTGTGAGGGTTATGTTATGTTATCTTATGCAAATTTGTAGAATGCATGGCTACCCGAAGGCCTCCTGGTGCTGAAAGCAAGACACTTGAAATCGACCGAAAGTTATGCTTTGAACCGCCAAGTTTTAAGAGCCTTCCGGAAGGAAAGTTCATGGCTGACCAGGCGAGGACTAGGTGGTAATGAGTTCCATAACTTGGCCCCCTGGTAGGCCAGAGAACTTCCACCCCATCTAGACTTCTTTACTCTGGGAATCACGGCTAGGGAGGCCGTAGAAGAGCTAAGCTGTCTAGAAGGTGTATAAAAGGAAGCTAATGTCCTAAGCAAGGATGGACCTCTATTGCGCAGGGCTCTGTGAATATAGCACAGAGTCTTAAGTTTGATCCGGTGTGACACAGGAAGCCAATGAAGAGAGGAAATTTCTGCTTTTGCAGATTCATGCCTTGGTATATTTAGAAGCAGACGGGCCGAGGCATTCTGAACCACCTGCAGCTTTTTAATCACAAATCTGGGAGATCCATTATAAAGAGCATTTGCCATAGTCAAGATGCAAGCTAATCATGGCCTGTATAGTAAGTCTTTTGGCAACAAAAGGGAGGATTCTAAAAACTTTCCTCAAAAGCCTAAGCAAACCAGAAGAGGTGGCAAGACTTTCTTGACCTGTTAAGCCATAGTGAGTTGGGGATCAAGCCAAACACCCAGGCTCTTAATGAGTACTTTAAGAGGCGAAAGATTTCCCAAGCCTTCCAGGATAGAAGGATTAGATCTAGGATGTGAGTGATGTCTAAGTATCATCACCTCAGTCTTATTATCATTGAGTTTCAGCCTATTTTGGGACATCCATGCCGCCACGGCTTGAAGGCATGGGGCAAGTAGTGGGCCGTTAACACTGGAGTTTATGGATAGTGATACTACCAGCTGTGTGTCATCCGCATATGAAACTAGGGACATCCCAAATGGCTTGACAACTTCTGCAAGAGGTAACATATAAATGTTGAATAGAGTGGGGCTAAGAGAGGACCCTTGTGGCACTCCACAGCTATTCTTGACAGGAGATGAAAAATAGGACCTGTCCAAGACATGATACGATCTACCCCTAATAAAGGATATGCTCCAGTCTAGGGCGGACGCTGATATTCTGATCTCTCGTACTCTACTAAGCAATATATCAGGGTCCACCGTGTCAAATGTAGCACTAAGATCCAGAAGAATGATAGCTGTCACAGAGCCCTGATCAAGACACCTTCTCACCTCTTCTGTGACTGAAATCAGAGCTGACTCAGTGCTTTGTAGGGGTCTAAAACCCATCTGTGTAGAATGGAGGATATTGTTATCCTCTAAAAAACGGGACAGTTGAGTGTTGACGTGCCTTTCAAATATTTTGGAAAGAGCAGGCAACATTGATATAGGTCTATAATTACTAGGCAGTGCAGCATCTAAGTTAGGTTTTTTCAGAAGAGGGTTGACAATGGCATGTCTCCATTGTTCCTGTACTGTGCTCCATGACAGTGAGGAGTTCAAAGATTAGTAATAACGTGTACCATAACTGGGGCACCTAATGCCAGCACATGAGGAGGGGCGGGATCAAGGGGGGACCCTGACTTAAGAGTGGTGAGAGATTTCAACACCGAATCTTCCGATATAGGAAGAAATTCCGATAAGGTGGCGGAGCACATGGAATGCTGTCTCAACCCCTCCATGGACTGAGCAGTAGCAGTAGGAAGAGTCAAATAGATGTCTAAAACTTTTTACTGAAAGAACATTGCAATGTTATTACTATGTTCTTGTGATGCTTTCATAAGCACCAAGTTCTGCTGTAGCTGGGTTATTTCATATATATCTGAAAAATCTCCTTAGGGGAGTTTGACGCCAACTCAATTTTGGACGCATAGTAAGTAGATTGTGCTATTTTAATTTTTGCGTGATAGGACCTAATGGCTCTTCTGTATCCTAGTTTTAAAGAACCATCATAGGACTTTTGCCATCTTCTTTCCAATTTCCTACATTCTCTTTTGAGATGAGAAGATGTGGGGAAACCCAAGGAGTGCCCTTCCTGTGACATCCTTTGGCTTTAGTAGAACAGGGCAGAAGCAAAACTAGGCTACTGGTAATCCAGAATTGGAGTAAAAGTATTTTACCGTAGCTGGTCCTCAGGGGCATAAGGGGACCAGCTATTAACAAAATCCTTATTCCATCTTTGTAAGACAGGGTTGCATCTCCTTCCAGTGGCAACCTCTCTCCCATCGTCACCTCCCCGGTCCAGGGTCTTCTAATCTGTTTTTCATATGTAGGAGGGATTTAAAGTGGGGATGGAAAGTTCTAGACGTCAAGTACCCAAGTCCAACCCTAGGATGCCACCCCTGTTGCAACCCTGTTGCACAGAATTCTGGGACAATCCATCATGACAACTTCAAGCTTTCTATGGAAAGAGCTCCTCTGAAAGCCTCAGCTCCACCCCAAGATGACATCATTGTCAGATTCCTTCCAACCAAAACTTCAAAGGTGAGACCTTACTGGGTTGACTCCATAGGTCTGGCACAGCCCCTATGTTCAAGTGGGCCTAGGTTATCCCACCTCGGGGGCAGTGTGACAAGTTAATTATCCAGTGCAGATTTCTCGCACATCCTTTTCCTCTCCTACTAATAGGGTCAATCACTGATAATTACTAATTTTTTTGAGAGGAGACCTATGTTCCCTTTGCTGGGGAGTAGAGTAATTAACTTGGCCCAGTGGGAAGAACAAAGGCCTGGAATCCAAATATGAGCTAAGTCAGAGAAATATGGAAAATCCCGAAGTCCCATAAGATGTGGCTTTTGTGAGAACTGCTAATTCAAACTTGGTGTTCCTGTTTTATCCCAGTTGGACACCTTACTGGACTGTGAAAGCTTAAAGGAGTGAAACTGCACAGATTGTGCCCCAATGTATACTGCAGTGAAAATACCACAGATTTTCAAGTAAGCTGTACTGACATGTCAATTAATTCCCACTAATATAATAAGGCCTACCTCAGGTCAGCACTTATCCTTGCAGAGTCCCTTCTGCAATAGGCCATAAGAAGGACTGCTCACAATGGTAGTCTGACAAGTGAAGCCCATATATGTGCAGACAAACGTATGCACATATGTTCACGTTTAAAAAGCCCAGTGCCTCTTACCCTAGCTGCACAGCAGTGTCTTATCTTAAAAGGCAGAAACTGAAGGTTAACACAGTAAGGGCCAGATGTATCAAAGCTTTTTGCATTCGCAAACTGAGCGAATGCCCGTTTGTGAATGCAAAAAGCCATTTCAGAATGTATCAAAGGCATTCTGAAAGCAATTTTAAGGAATCGCTAAAATAGCGATTCCTTAAAATTGCCACCCTGTTTAGAGAGTCGCAAATTGCTACTCTCTAAATTAGAAATCGCAAATAAGGAATCCTTATTTGCGATTTCTAAAGCACATGTAAGAAGAAATTCCTTAATGCGAATTGCGCATTAAGGAATCGCTATTTACCACCAAGTTGAACTTGGTGATAACCATGTGCAAATTTTTAAAATGCATTTAAAATGCATTTTTTGAAATTTACATGTAAAGCACACATGCCCTTTTGGCATGTGTGCACCTTAAATGTTGGTAAAAAATATGTTGGGGTGCAGCAGAGGGGACCTAAGGCCCCCAGCACCCTGGACTTTGCATTTCCAAAAATTGCAAATTCCAGTTAGGAATTCGCAATTTGGGAAATGCTAAATATTTGCAAATATGGGCCGACAGGCCCATAGGTGCGAATGGGGCCGGTATCGCAATTTGCGATTTGGTAATAGCATATGCAGTTTTTAAGAAATCGCTATTACCGAATCGCAAATGTGATACATTGCATTTTGCGAATCAGTAATAGCGATTTCTTAAAAATTGCTATTTCGGATTCGCAAAAGGCCTTCTTCACATATCTGGCCCTAAATCCTATTTCTGTGAATGTACCATGACTGTGACTCAGGTAGTGAATCTCAATCACACTAAAAAGTTAAAAAAACATTGTTGTTAGCAAGCCATTCGTTACACAAAGGTGATCAAAATGAATTCAATTCAATTTATCATTGAAAGCATTAGGAGCAGCCCATAAAACTGGGCTCTTCTCAAATACAATATAAATATTTTGGAAGAATTAAAATGGCAAAAAATACTAAAGGCCTGATTTAAAATTTGATGAAGGGTTACACAGTCATCTGCATAACAGATATAAAGCCCACCACAATACAAGTGCAGTTGGATATAATGCACTTCTTCTAAGGAGGATGGGCTATACATCATGTTTGTGATGGAGTAACTGGTCTGGCAAACTCTATTTCGTACCCTCAGCATGATTATGTATATAGTACATAGCAGAACAGGCTCAGTGATGAAAGTTACTTTTGGACTCATGGCCTCATTTAGAGGAGGCTGGAAACAGAATGGATGTTGATTTTTGTTGGATATCCTATCTGCCCAGTTCTAGGATGCCCACCTCATTCAAGGTGTAGGGGGCAGTGATTTTCCTAGCCCCATAACCACTGCCAAGCCCTCTTACGGTTTTTAGAGCATTTTCTCTTCCCCTAGTGGTATCACATAAATACACTTTGGGGGTCATTATGGTTAATGTGGCGGTATCACCGCCAACAGGCTGGCGGTGTATACCGCCACATTATGAGTGTGGCAGGTTGGCCGCTGCCAACCCGCCACATCACCACTCATACCATCATGGCAGTATGAATCGCCGGGCCGGAGATATTCATATCCAACCGGGAGGCCCACAGAGTACTGCCGGCGGCATTATGAGCAGCATACCACCATGATTTCTGTGACGTTAGCAACTCCTCATAAACCATGGTGGTAGGGCCTTCCTGTGACTGGGAATTACTTTCCTGTCACCGGTAGGTGGCTCCCCCACCCCCCAGCAAGCACCCAATCCCCCCACTTACCCCTGATCTAAACTCACCCTCCCAGCCCCTGCGATTCAAACACACACCCCACTTCCCTGATTCACACACCTCCCCAACCCCGATTCATTCGCAAACAACCCCATACCCGCAAACACCCGCAGACACGACACCCATTCATGCTCTGGCAGACATGCACCCACCACACAACTGCCCCCACAGCCATACACGCACACAACCACACACACTCACATCACCCCTCTCCCCCCACCCACCTACAGTCACAGAGCACCTCACTCCACACCCTCCTCCCCGCATACATGCACACAGACACCGACACGCAGCAGGCATACACCCATTCACCTACACTTCCATGCAAGCATTCACTCATACATACCAACACGGATTCAGGCACGAATTCATACAGACATACTCACACGCATTCATACCCGCATTTACACAGACATCCAAACACCCATTCAGGCACGCATACACACTGACATGCAGACAAGCACTCACTTCAACTTTCATACATACATTCACTCACACGCATATAACCACGCATACACCACGACACTCACATTCACACACACATGCACACACAGGCCAATACCACACACTCACACAAAACACCCCCTCCCCTGTCGGACGCCCGACTTACGTTGTCTGGCGAGGAGGTCGTCCAGCAGGGAACGGGAAGGGGCGCTGCCACTGCCAGCATTGCCCTGCCAGCAAGACACCGCCAGGCCATACTAATGTCCTTAATACGTCTGGCGGCATCCTACTGGTGGGGCGGTGCTGGTGGTAGCAGCACCAGGATGCCACCGTCCACCAGCATGGCTACTGCAGGATTTCCACCCTTATTGTGGTGGAAATCCTGCAGCGTCCATAATGGGGCGGGCGGAAGACCATCAGCACTGGTGGTCTTCTGGCACCCTTGGCATTGGTAGTATTCTAAAAATACAGTCGATGTCATAATGAGGGCCTATGTTTCTACAGTATATAACCAGGAGCTTGAGAGTCATCAGGGACCTTGGGTAAATATGTTAATACAAAACAATGGCCCCTAGACATATGAATGGAACATTGCTATCAACTGAATGGTTATTTATTTCAAACAATAATCAGGAACATGTTTCTCCATAAAAGCATTGAATAATTGCTCAATCGGTGTGAGTAAAAAGTGTGCTCAGTGATGTCGGAACACTACTTCCATTGCATCATGCCTGATTTTCTTGTATGTGCTCCCCATCTGGGACCGTTTTTGCATGAAAAGGCTCATGCTACACACCAGGCAATGAAGTATCATCTTCCCTGGCTTGGGAATGCCTCCATTTGGCTTCCATGGATTTAGGTCATTATCCTCAAGTATCACACCCTAAGGACTGCTAATTTCTGCATTACTCCTTGAGGCTTTTGCAAGGTCCAGTTTTACTCATGGTTCTCGGGCTCGTTTATAACTAGAGTGCTGATGATGATCCTGTTATCTCCTTAGGGATCGAAACATCGACTGAAATCGTGGACCCTTATCTAGATTGTTGATTATCCAAAAAAAGGGCTGTGCTATTCTTGTTTTTAGATACCCACTTTTGACCACTATTGTCCCTTTGTATGTATCACCAATGAGAGAGAATCAAGCATGTTTATCACTCACACCCACTGTGTCATTACACAATGCTTTTATAAAGTAACATTCCTGATTATTGTTTAGAATAAATAACCGTTTGACTGGTGGCATTGTTACTTTCATATGTCTAGGGGCATTGTCTTGTATTACATAGAATCAGACCAAGCAGTCCTGGAAAGCGTTATATTCAATTGAGAAGATCTCCTGCTCTTTGTCCCGATCTCTCCAGTAAACAGACGGATTCCCTGTGTTTGAGGCAGGGTATGTGGTGAGGCCACTTGCTGGATTTCAAGCCAGGAAGGGCGTGTTTTTCCCTTCAGACACCAGAGTCCTTACATGGGAGGGGGGGGATAAGTATAATCCTGGGACAAACACAAGGATTGTAACTGCATTTGGGTTTCTATGAAGATTCAGATGCATATGTAAAAATGTATTTAGTCCTCAGGATAGTGACCCAGGCAGTCTAGGCAGTTGTTTGCATAGCGCTGTAAGGCTGGGATACCACTTTATTTAGTATATTATAACATCTTAAAAGATGATGATATTAGAGCGACCTCCTCTCTCCTGGACATTATCTATAGTTTTTATTCCTGAAATTTGAGTGATAGCCTATCACATTCTGGTACTGGCGCCCTTTTTTGCTTCAAATGAACTCATTAGACTAGCACACCAAAAGTCATTTTTATAGGTGTAAAGTTCAGGAACAGCGACAGCGTCCGTAATCAACTGTCCATAATCAACTGCATTAAGGTGTTCAGAACAGATACTCGATAAAGCTCATATAAGTCTAACGTGTAATACAAAAATAGGTAGCAAGCATCACAAAAAAACGGTAGGTGTGATTCACAGTGTCAATGGTCCAGCGCTCCGCCGTCTGATCTGTTGGAGCGTAAAATGATAAATACTATAATTTCTAAGCCACTCTAATACATTTTTCATTGCAGTAAGCGGAGAAAAGAATACATGATCAAATCAAAACTCAAGATATACACTAAAAAGCAAGTACCTAGGTCTTCTTGTGGGAGGAACATGAGAAGGCCCTCGGAAGTAGATTATGAGGTGTACGGTAGAAAATCTGACCACTAAACTTGCATTTCTCACTTGCTTATGTCAACTTCAAAATGTGATTGAGCTTACTTGAACAGTCGGGTGAATTGTGCAATGTGCAACACTGGAAAACGAAAATGGTAGTACTTTGAAAATGTTTGTCAATCTGCAATAATATAAAGGCTTTGTAGTGCTTTAAGCAGGCATACAAATGAATTCACTTGTTATTGTCATCACCGGTTTACATAGTTATAAATATAATGTCCTCACACAAGATGATATTGATGCTTAACCGTATATTCTAATCACGAGTGTCAGTGTAATTACCTTTTTCCGCTGTACTGAAATTACATTTCTTCCAATGCACTTTTAGAAGTAGCATTGTTCTGTGCAGAATTCTCGACGTCTGCTGTAGCAGACATATTACTTGTCGGGATTTCAAAGAAAAACAATGTTCATCCTGATCGAGGCAGGCCTCACATAACATCAGGGTGCTGTTCACATGAGAAAATGGTTTACCTTTTAAACAGAAGTATCACAAGGATTCGTTTTTAAGTTTCAGACACTATTGGAGTTAGAAAGAAATTGGAAAGCAAAGTCAAGCTTGTGAGGGTTTGGTGGGACTTCAACTGCAAAGCTAGATTATTTTCAGTTCCCATTTTATCTGGATGAGAATATTTCAGATGGGATGGAAGCAATCCTTGGCGGAGAATGCTCTAATGTAGTGAGGTTTTCTAGGAGCAAAGGAATGGCTTAGGCTTTCTGTGGTTATCAGCTAGCAATGGATGTGCCATCTCTGCAGTGGTTATTAGCTGGCATCAGGTTCAATTACATTATTTTCTACACTAGGTCGAATTACCTTTTGCCTTTGTATTCCCCGGTCTACTTGTAAGGAGTAAATATTTTTTCTTTTGAAGACAGTCTGCAGCCCTCCTGCTGACAGTGGCTTGAGAGGCTGCCTGTAAGTGTCTTCCAATAGAGCTGGTCGTGCCAGGCATTAAATGATCTGATCTTGCTTCAGGTGTGAATACTACAATATTTGTGTGGTGCTATGTAGCAGAGAATATTTTAGTCTTTCTTCAGTTATTTGTTTGCTGATAATGTTACAATCCTGCTGGTGTTGTTACCTGAATCTCCAGCCTTGCTGGTGTGTTTTGTCTAAACGATATGCTTCTTTATTGCTGCTATGACAGTTGGCAGAATTGTGGGAAAAGTTTAGGGAGTTAGTTGTTAGGGAAAACGTAGTTGTTGGTGGAGGTGGTTGCTGGTAGTGAATGGACCAGCCTTGTTGAGACTGTTGGATGGTGGCATAGGGTAGTCTTAACAAATGCTAGGGAAATCTAACCTTATTCAAAGGCATAGATGCAACAAGAGAACCTATTTGACTTTGATAAATTCCCCCGGCCACATACAATATAATCCTCCCCAAAACCCATTTAACTGCATGCAGATGAGAGTTTAAGAAGTTTACACTTGCCACATTAGGAGAGGGATGGATAGGTAAAACATCCAAACATATTAGAGGGCACAATTGAAGATTGTACTAGTGGATTATAACTAAGCATATAAATAGATACATGACATGAATTAGAGCATCCACTAACTACAATGAATTCCACCTCAGAAACTATATTGAGTGATTTTGTTATCTTGGATTAGAATTTGGAAACTTAGGACCTGATTTAGATCTTGGTGGTAGTACCGCCAACCTACTGCGGTGGCGGACTTGGAAAACACTATCAAGTCAACAGTGTTCGGCCACTGCTGCAGCCACAGATAATGTCAAAGGGAGTGCAGGGGGAATGACGGGGGAAACAATGTTTTACAAAAAAACACTTACCGTTTTCATTGTGCCACATGTCACATGCCCCCTCCAGCAGCCTCGCTCCATTTGGGGGGCACCAGCACGAGTTTGCAAGCAATCTTGGCACTGCTTTCATGCTAAACCTAGCATGAAAGCAGTGTCAAAATTGATCTGAGCGGCAGTCACTGCTGCTCAGACACAGCCCTGGAGAAACCTAAGTGCACATGTGTGTTTGGCTCGCCTGAGACGGCTGACCAAACACCCATGCGCACTTAGGTGCACTCTCAACTCCTTCATCCTCCCATCTCCCGTGACCCTGCCCCTCCCTGTCCTGCTGGCTGAGCAAGCAGATGAAAAATAAAATGTTAGTACAACTAAAGTTTTATTTTTTATCTGATAGCTCAGCCAGTGGGGCAACGCTCCGCCCCTGTTCGGTCTGCCGTATTTAGAGGCATTGCAGCTGAGCTGCAGACTGCCACAACAGAGTGTTCTTCCTAGCTGTCAGGCAGGTGGATTCCCGCACACCCTATTTAGATGTTAAAGTCCTGCAGGCGGTGTACTGGCAACAGATTCCTAATGGAGGTAGACAATCGTGGGAGCCATTGGGCATTGGACAATGACAGTGGCTACAGCATAGAGGTAAGTGACACACGCACACTGTACCTTAGCCATATGTGTCCACCTGCACAGCACACAATATACATACTATTATCCATTGCCATTCCACCACAACACAACATATACATGCAGAAAATGCACATTGCCATACAGCCATGACACAATATACACACACCATTGATACTACACACACATACAACACAACCACAACAACCAACACAATGACACAATCTACAGAAACAAACATGCACACAAAAGCACAATTGAACACATCACAGCAATGACCACCTCACAACAACAAGACACCTTAATGTTGCACACAGCAACAAAAACTCACAACTCAAACCACACAACAGACATTGGACCCAAATGCACGTGGCACACATACAGACATAACCACATCACCCACTCATGCTCTCTTCACCTCAACCAGCTAATCCAATCTCACACACACATATACATAGTGACTCGCACACACAACTGGACTCACAGCTTTACAGGTACAGATTCACTTGCAGTGTACACATAGCCATGGTGACAAGTGTGATGCAATTGTTATTGTGATGCCAGCATTCATTCGGCAACTGTGCATGTGTGCAATATGTGGCTTATACCAGTGTGTCCCCATCAGTCACTGACACAAATGTGTTCCCGACATATGCATGTCAGAGGTATTTATAAAAAATACCTGTAGCATGTATATTCCTACAGAGGTCCTGCGCTTGTGTGCAGTGTCCACACAAGATACACAGTACATTCACTGCCTTCGATTCTGGCGACTGCGGGGTCATGTGTCATCCGTGGTCCAGTAACAGCAGCAACAGCAGGTGTTTCCAGTCAGGTCCAGTCTAAAACGGAAGAGGCAACATTGAAAGAGGTAGGTTTTGTGCCCCTTCCCCATCCTATCCACCAACTCAAGTGTGGAGTTCATCCCAACATAGTTGGCTTAGTAGTAAGGCACATCCAAATATGCTCAGTGGTAAAGGTGGCTGGAGTCCCACAGTCAGCCCCTATTTCCAGTGCTGCTATCGAGGGTACTGGAGATTCTTGGCAGAGTTGGCGGGACTCTGGTGCTCTTTCGCCTGTGGTCACACCAAAATCTAAATCAGGCAGGTGGACCACCTAGTAGGCGTAAGGGGTTTCTGTTGAAAAAGTGATGGCAGGAGCTTTATCAGCTATATCTAAATAAGTCGCTTAGGGCCAGATGTATCAAAGGGTTTTACCCATTCTGTGTCTATGGGAAAATGTGTTCTTACATATGGCCCTTAGTCTTTGCAGAAGGGCAGTTGTTCAGAGTCTGAATTCTCCTTCTATTCTCAGGTATCTAAGAAATCTTCATTTTAACACTGTTAACAAGTTTCCAAAAATGCTCATTAAAGTCGGGATATGTTCCTCCTTGTTCAATGTGGACATATATCATGTTCTGAGGAAGACCTATGAAAAAAATGCTCTGACTTAAACAGCATTGGCCCTGAAAAGATCTGAAATCTAGTCATTGTTATTGTATGGAAACTTATTTGAAAGATTTTTATTAATTTTATATTTGAAATCTAAATATGCTTTGTGTATGAGAAATGTTATTAGGAGAGCCCTTTGAAGGCAGCATCATTGATATATGGGGTAATTTGGGTTTCATAAAGACTTTTTAGTAAGAAACAGTTACATTTGAGATTTACTATGATCCGTACTCTCTGTTTTTGGACCATCCCAGATGGAGATAAAGCAAAGAGCTGCATCTGCATGCTGTGTTGCTTGATTTGAAATGAAATGTGATGGTGTAGTAGTGTGGTTTGACTTTAAAATGTCTTATTATATTGGTATTTCATACATAAGTAACCAACAGCACTAAGATTGCATTTTTCTGTAGCATTTCAACCTGCAACAATGCAACATTTCCCTAACTACATATTTTTCTTGAGCAGGAGACCTCACATTACCTGCAGTACTGCCAAAGAGAAGGACTTGCACTTACTTTAGACCTCCAAACTCTTCCGCTTGTCCATCTTACTGTCACTGCCTACTTAGATGGCCCCAAAATAAAGCTGCTCCCAATAAAGTAGCAAGTGAGAAAAAAGCAGCTTTCCACCTGTGAGCAACCAGAGATCCTTCCTGGTTTGTTCTGGTAAAATGCACTGACAATGAACTGACCACTGAGCACTGACCACTAGACCCTATTGAGCGCCTATAAAAATTAGGTGCTAAATGTATTGGGGACACAAGGGTACGCCTTCTCTCATGCATCCAAGCACTCTCAGACTTTCAACATTGAGTCATGGTGCAACAAGGGTGCAGTCATGACTTGATCTAATATAGATTCAGTCATGACTTGGCCTACTGTAAGAATTTACTTGATACAGCTAGACTGCAGTCTCCCCATTTGGACGAGGTTAAAAGCACTGTAGCCTGTTTCTACAGTAACCTGCCACCAATGCTTAGCAGCCTCATGGTCTGGCCATGAGAAAAGTAATCATGCATTTCAAATGGATTGCTACTTTGGGATGGGCTTTCGTACCCAATTTAAATTATTCATCTGTTGGTTAAAATACTGATGCTTGGCTACACTTTCTCATAACCACTATGATTTCTGCTCAGCTACCTCTACTCACTGGATGTGCCCATCTGCTAGACAAGGCAAGACATACCTTTGCACCTGAGAGTCACATTTTGCAAATTAGCTTGCTTAATCAAAATTTTTGAATTTATTGTACTTCTGAGGTTATCTACCAGCTCTATCGTGAATTCAGCTATTCACTTGCTTGTATTTTCGATGAGAATTTAATCAACCAGGCGATACAAGAAATGGTCTGGCATTGAGTATAAATGTGCGTCTTCCCTCAGGGGTGATGTCTCCACTGCCAGTGAGAAGGTAACACGTATTCGGTACATTTCTGCTTCACCGAATGCTAATTTCTGCAATAAACATTTTGTAGACTGACCCAAATATAAGAACGTGCTTTTTTTTCAACAGATCATAGTGCACGCAGCTTAAGCGCAATGATTTGACTAGGAGAGGAAGTTGGAACTGAACCAGACCACAATTAGTCAAACCCAAGCACCAAAGGTAAGATGGATATTTCTCCAATGGGGAAGATGGGTGGAGGACGACCCAGTTCTCAGCTCGCCTGTCAGGTCTAACAGTCTTATGTAGATTGAATTTTAAAACATGAGTCTGTTTCGTACTGATTAAACAATAAGTACATTTTTGTTGCTTTAATTTTTGGATACACTAATTTTGGTTTAAAGATGATGAGAAGAAAATGGATAGGTCAGGAAGGAGGGAGTCCATGACTCTAGGAAATCAATGTGATAATCTATGGAAATAGTGCAGGAGGCTTGGGAGGGAGGGCAAAGTTGGATCTAGGTCCCAAGTGCAGATCCTAATTAATGAGTGCTGCTGAAAGAGGTATGCTTATGTATTAGGTTTAATGGGTATCTAATAGGAAAACACAACTGTAATTTTGGCAAATCACAAACAATTTTGTGTTGACTGTTCATGAAATGCATTTGGTATCAGAATATCTTTGCCAGAATATCACCTGACAATTATATTGTGTACAAAAATATGTTTTAAAACATTACACCAATTGAAGATAACTATAGGAAATGGACACCTAATGGAAAATTATTTTGGTAAATTATATCTAGGACACAGTAGTTATGGCACACAATATTGCTGTTGATGATATTCACCATGAAATCCAACTAGCATTGCCCATTCAAATGCAAAACAGCATGGAAGAAGGACTGCAGTATTTTGTGTGACTTTGAATGGCCTCATAGATATGGAGTAAGGCAAGGCAGTGTAAATCTCTGTGCTGCCTTAGGCCCTCATTATAACATTGGCGGCAAATGCCGCCTACAGCCACGGCGACAGCCTCCAACATACAGTCGCCGTGGCTACCAACCACCCACCAAAATTTGACCGTAGCCAGGATTCCGCCCAAAGCCCAAGGAACGCCCCCACCTACACCAGAGGGAACACCCCACCCACACCAGAAGGACACTAGAGAATGGGGGGACCCCATACCAGGTAAGTAGGGTAAGTAGAGGTAAGTATTTTAAAATATTTTTATTTTTCCATTGATGGCCCTGAAATGGGCCCCCCTACATGGCACTGGGTGCAATGGCCATGTCCATGGGACCTTTCTCCCCTGTGCTGGCCACTGGGGTGATGTGCATGACTCCTGTTTTTTATAAGACAGGAGTCATGTGGTATGGATGGTTTTGCATCAGGAAATGACCCTAGGCTGGTTAAAGGCATTTTTTTGCCTCTAACCAGCCTAGCGTAATTGTTTTGGTACAGAACCTCCTCCCCCATTCCACCACCTCCACCCGGCCAGCATCATTTTCCCAGACGCCACCCGGCCAGCATCATTTTCCCAGACGCTAGCCCATCCTTTGTGCTGGCTTGCGGGATTCCATAAATTTGTCACCCGGCAAGCGCTCTGGAATGACACATGCTGGTGCTATACTTTTTGATGCAAAACTGCGTCAAAAAGTATAAACACGGGCCCTAGTTTGCTGCCAGATGTGTCATCATGCTTGATATGTAACTAGGTAAGATCAATGTGTATATATGTTATCCTGAGTCTCAGGACTCATGGGTTTTAGCGAGAGAGCTCATATAGACATTAAACAGCATGGGGGAGAAAGCTAAGCTTTTACAGACCTCCAAAGGTGACTATGGGGGTCATCATGACCCTGGCGGTCTTTTGACTGACAGGGTTAATGTGGCGGTAGTACCACAAACAGGCTGGCGGTACATACCGCCACATTATGAGTGTGGCGGGTTCGCTGCAGCCAACCCGCCACTTCTGCTCTTATACTGCCATGGCAGTATGAGCCACTGGGCCGGAGATATCAATCTTCGACCCTGCGGCCCACTGATTACTGCCGGCGTCATTATGAGTCAGCCTACCGCCATGGTTTCCGTGGCATTAGCAATGCCATAAAAACCATGGTGTAGGCCCTACCGGTGACAGGGAATTCCTTCCCTGTCACTGGTTGCCGGCTCCCCCACCTCCTCCAACACACACCTGACACCCTCCACCTCCCTCCATCTAAACCCCCCACCACCCGTAAAAGCACACACATGCAGACACGCATCCACCACACACCTGCCCCCACCCCCAGAACCACACATGCACACATCGCCCACTCTCTTCACCCCCACTACAGTCACAGCGTCCCTCAACCCCCCTGCCCGCATACAAGCACACAGATACCCACACACACCACGCATACAAGCATTCACTCATTCACTGGCATGCATGCATTCGTCCAGACATACTCACACACATTCTTACACAAAGGCACACTGACATGCAGACACGCACTCACTTCACCATTCTTACACGCATTCACCAACAGGCATACAACCATGCATACAATACAACACACACAGACACATTCACACACTCACACACACATCCACTCTCAAACTCAAACACACACACACAATACGCCCTCCCCTGTCAGACGCCTGACTTACCTTGGGCTAGGAAGTCTTCAGGCAGGGAAACGGGAAGGGGCGCTGCTACCGTCAACAGTGCCCTGCCAGCAGAACACTGCCAGGCCGTATTTCAGTTAAAAATATGGCTGGCAGCATTCTACTGGAGGTGCTGGTGGTAGCAGCTCCAGGTCACCACTGTCCGCCAGTATGAACACTTCTGGATTTCCGCACATATTGTGGAGGAAGTCAGGCAGTGCTCATAATCTGGCAGATGGATGGTCGCCACCGCGGTGGTATGCTGGAGGCCTTCACCACAGCGGTAGGCAGTAATTACTGCCAATGTCAAAATCAGCACCTATGTGTTTGACCTGGTAAGCACAGTTTAGCAGCCAGGAGGAGAACAAAGATAAAGCAATTTTATTAAAACCAGCGACAGATTCAAGCCGCTGAGGGGTGCATGATGATCAGTGTCTTTCGCACCTTTTATTTAGCCCCCTAACAGGGGTACGCCCCCTTCCTATACATTATGCCTGGCGCTGACAAAATGTAGCACAAAGGGTTACAAAGTGGTGCAATGTGCCACTTTGTAAATTTGGCGCAGCAATTTTGGTCTCGTTGGGCCACTTTAGTGTAAAAAAAAAAAATACACTAAAGTGGTGCTTGGAAGCGCTAGGGGCTCTTAAATCTGACCCAATGTGTGCACTCATCACCGTGCCCTTACGATACTTTTTGCAATAAGTAATTGTCCCCGTTCGCCTTATTATGTATGTACTTGGATAATTTAAGAAAGGGAATTGTTGAAAGAATTCCGTTGGCAATTCTGTTAGTGTTTGCAGCATTAGCAGCCCAATGAGTTGAACAAGGCCGCTGGAATTAAGCTCCAGTTAAAAAGTTCAAATTCTACCAAAGCTGAATCAGCCCTTCATTTTTTTTTTTTTTTGTGTGCAATGAAATGGGGCATGTGTAGCACCTAGAGAAGTGTGGTATGTAGCACTGCATAAAAAAGTATCTCATCTTTGAGTAGGTGACGCCCCAGCTGCCGAATGAACAATTAGATGATACTGTATTGTATTGCAAAATTTATAAAAGGGATAAAGTACCCCCTGATGTATATTATAAGGATATTGCAAGTCACTGAGGAGTTCCATAACCATATAGAGGAGCGAGGCTGAAAGCCAAGTTCCTTTATAAGGCTATCGGACTTCTATGTGACTAGCAATACCCTTAGCATGTACGCAATGGTGTATGTTATACCGTATAATAAATTGTCACACCATCACCTTTCTCACAAAACACTTGCTTCATTACGAGAATGTGGTGCAGTGCAGCACTGCGCCAAAATTGGTAGTGCCGCGCTACATCACTTCAGAAACACAGGGATGCGCCGTATTTACAACAATACGGTGCACCCCTGTGTTTAGCCTAGCCCTGGCACTAAAATGAGCTGCCTACCGCCAACGCAGGCCCCCTTGCACCAAGGGTGCCTCTGTTGTAGGGAATGATTGTTTATGTGCAGGAAGGAGTCTCTTCCTGCACATAATCATTAATGACTTTTTTGCTCTTTTTATGGTGCTTGTTTATTAAAAAGTGGCGCAGCGCTGCACCAAAACTGGCAGCGCTGCCCCTCTTCAGAAATGCAGGGATGTGCAGTATTTAAAACAATAGGGTACACTCCTGTGTTTTCCCTAGCACTGGCGCTAAAATTAGCTGCCTAGCGCCAATGCAGGCACCCATACACCATGTTTATGTGCAAAAAGTGTTTTCAAGAGAAACCTCAGCTCTACAACCAATATGAAGCCTACCCTAGGAACTAAAAGAAACACAAAGCCTAAGCCCTAAAACCTATAGAAATCCTAGACCCTGGAACCAATCATTGGGCTATGTCCTGTGTCAAATTAGGAACCTAGGTCGTAAATCCTAGGTCCAGGTCTGAGTACTAGAACTATTCAAAAGCCCTTAAAACTAGACCAATGGGAGCTCCAGCCCTAATCCTCAGGTGACTTTTACACAATGTAACCCTACCTCTAATGGCCAGGTGAAAGTTTAAGGAGATGTATCAGTAGGAGAAGGAAGCCCTGCTCATGTGTCTCTGGCCCCTGCCTACTCTCACGTAGCCTGCAGCAGGTGTGAAGAGGGTACATGCAGAAGATGCTGCTCTGCTCACTTCCCTGGGTTACAATCAACGCGAATACCCTGTCTCCACTTGGCCTGGAACCTATGCTAAAGCCAAAACTACAAACTTTGAAATGCTGCGTGATAGTCCTTCAGCAGAACGTCTGTGTAAATGCACTGCATGCAGTGCCTGGCCCCTCCACTGTATGTTGACTGCATAGTCCGATCAGGCTGGTGTTCTCTCCTGCCACTGCGAGTCCTGGCTACCCTTTTTAAAATGAGTGCAGAGCCTGACCTTCCTGCTCCTCTCACATGTCAGTTACACTGACTACTGAGCTTGGCACTTGAACTCAGGGACCACCGCGTAAGTTCTCTACTTACTCGCTGTAGCACTGACTGTGCAGCTCAAGCTATGTTCTCTTGATGTTAAAATGACTACAGATCATGAAGTTCCTTTCCTCTCCCTGTTACAGTACGGAAACAGTGACCTTTCAATCTTTTGTCTTATTAAATGGCTGCAGAGCTTGAACTCAGCTCCTCTCCCTCTCCTATTACATTGGCTACAAGTTGTGCCTATTCGTGCATCTCACCTGCTGCAGGGCCGTCTGGAAATCAAAAGCAACCCTGGCAAAAATGTTCATACCATCTCCATTAATCTCCTCTCTTTTGCCCTTTCTATCTATTCGTTCACTTTCACTCTCCTTCTCTGATCTCTCGCCTCCCTCCTTCTCTTTCTTTCACTCTCAGGTTTTGAGTGAGACACAAAAGAAGCACATGCACCAAAATAAAAGTGGCCCCCATTAACAAAGCCGAAATGCAGCGATATCGGGGAAATCAAAAGTAGAATTCAGCCCGGCAGACCATAAAGCCATCCCACAACTGCAACAAAAAAAAACGCCCCACACACTGACTTGGAAGAACACCCCACTGAGCACTGCCGGACTGCCCTATAGTCCACTCTGACCCTGTTCCCTCTCTTTCACTCACCTCTATCTATCCCTAATCTCGCTGTTTCTCCGTTTACTCTCCTGCTGTGACTGTTGTGCTACACCCTGGGGAACAGGGCAGAGACAGGTGTTAGCAGCAGCTGTAGGTATCTAAAACCCAGCCTCCAATGGCTCCACTGCACCGCACCAGGGGACTGCCAGAATAGATAAATAGCCAGCCTAGGCGTGTAGTTCTTCACTCAAGGGATGTTGGCTTTCCGACCATGAAATGCATCTCTCGGTTTCAAAGAAAGGCCTACTGATGTCAATAAGGATATTCTAAATTCTTGATTTAGTTATCATCCTGGAAAAAATGTTCAAACTACTTCTACTCCCTTCTTTAACTTTCGCTGATTCCATTCATACATTCTTACCTCTAGTCTCCGCTTCTCTCTCCCTCTTTTCACTCATGCTGATCCTTTGGCCTCTGTGATCTTTCTCTCTCTCTTTCAATGCCTTTGCAATTAATCTTTGGGTGGAAATTGAAGGCAGTGCTAGGAGTGGCCCAAGACCTTGAAAAACATCCATCAATCAATCAATCAGGTATTTTTAGAGCATGAATTGTCACCCTTGCGGGTATCCAGGTGCTAATGATCAGGTCTTCACTCGAAAGCCAGGTCTTGAGCCTTATCCTGAAATCAGCTGGCGTAGGGGAGGTACGGAGGTGGAGGGCTTTCCAGGCCTTGGAGATGAGGTGGGAGAAGGAACCCCCTTCATACAGTACAGCAGCAGCGAGTGTGGGGGATCTGTGCGAGGGCCAGGTATATAGACAAGAGTGGAGGTTCCTGCGACAGTGGTAGCAATACAGATGTTGGTTCAGGTAGGCGGGTCCCTGGTTGTGGAGGGCTTTGTAGGTGTAGGTGACTAGCTTGAAGTGTCATCTCTTCTGGACCGGGAGCCAGTGGCGGTCTTTCAGGTGCTGGGAGATGTGGGCTCTCTTGGGCATGTTGCGAATCAGCTTGGTGGCCACGTTCTGTGTTGATGGGAGGCTCTGCATGAGTTCGGTGGTGGTGCTTGCATAGAGTATGTTCCCATAGTCAAGGTGGCTGGTAATGAGGACCTGAGTGGCGGTCAGTGACGGTTGTGGAAATTCTTATTGCATTGATGGGGTGCCACTTGAAAATTTCCAGAGTATGCATAGCGTGTGGAAGCATGTTGACGCAACGGGGCTGACCTGACATCTCATGGACAGCTCGCTTTCTAGGATGATGCCGAGATTGTAGGCATGGTCTTTGAGCGTGGGGGCAGGGTCAAACTCCAAAGACCACAAGGAGTCGTTCCAGAGGGCGGTGTTTTTGCTAAAGATGAGAACTTCCGTCTTGTCTGTGCTCAGCTTTAAAATGTTGCCCTTCATCCATGCTGCGATGTTCTTCATGCAGCTGTAAAAATGGACACCAATGGCTCCAATACCCAAGGCAAAAGCCTGATTAAATAAATAGACAGCCCAGCCTGCACGTCTCCACAGACTGCAGTGCTCCATACCTCTGAATCCCTCTCCTCCCCTTTAAAAATGGCTATAAGACCTGTTCTCTACCTCTCCTCTTCGGGTCCTGTAAATCTTGGCATCTTTATCACCCTACCATTATTGGAAATGATACCTGGTATTCACTAATGCCTAGACCTCTTGTACTTACCGTATAGCACAGCATCCCTCCTCTTCTATGCTCTGCCCTATTACATCAGGTGTCCCACCTAAATATTGGTTTAAAAATGTCATCAGGCCATAATATTGAGATCAAAATATCCTGTCTACAAAAATATCACATAGCAAAACATCAAAAGTAAGTATATATATATATTTTTCAAGTGTTTTACTATAATATCAAAGTTTAGCTTAGTTTTAATCCTTTTTTGCTATGGTGTTTCATCATATTGTTTTTATACATGTTTCTGTTGCAATACTTTTTATTGAAAGTATTATTGTAATGTGTATATATATCTTTCTGGTCTTTTGGGTCATTGGAAGATTGAAAGGATAGTTTTCCCTAAATGTATATTAATATTAAGTGATTAACTATTCTTAGAAAGTTTAAAAAGTTAAAAAAAATTCATTAAGTATTAAAATGTAATTGGTTTTATTGGGGGATTGGATCAGTGGTGTTTATTGTAACTATATTTCAATATATAGTAACTGATTAGTTTGCTTAATAATTCGAAATATTTAAATTTTTACACATAATTTATAATTATTACATTTATTTCAACTATGCATCACATTTTTATTTCTGATGTTGGCGTTTTTGGAGGATTGGGTGGGTAGTTTTTGTAATTATATATTAATTTATATCAATGGTCTGATTTCATCTTTAATTTACATATTCAGTGTTGTATATTTAAATGTTGATTTGATTAGTAATTTAATTTGCCTGGGTAGTGCTTGTAACTATTGTAATATTGATTTATGCACTTCTTATTTGATTTCTATTATTTGTGATTTGTTTAAAAGTTTGATTAAATGTTACTGTTAGGAAACTTGTTCTATTGGGAGATTGGATGTGTAGCGTTTTAATTACACAATTTAAAGAATTGAATAGATTATTGTTTACGTTATAGATTTTAATTCTTATTTATGTTTTTACATTTTGATTGTTAGTTGTATAAATGTTTGTTTCATTTTTAATTATGCATTGCATTTTGAATATTAGACTGTAAAAGTTATTGGGGGCTGACTGGGTAGTGTTTTCTAAATGATATTTTAATGCATGTTAATTGAGTACTTTGTTAATTATGCTAAATGTTTACTTGTGACTTTCACTGATCCATACATTTTAATTGTGTATAAAATGTTAACTTTGGGTTGTGAGGATTACTGGGGGTATTGGGTGGGTAGTGCTTTAGACACATGTATAATGAATGTTAGTTCATTTATATGTTGGGTGTTTTAAAATTGTATAATTGTTATGTATTTGTTTGAATGTTGTATAATTGTATACATGATGCATCAAATTTTAAATTTGGATTTCATGTTTATTGGAGATAGGATGGAATTTTTTTTAATCGAATGTTTATAAATTGAGATGAATTAATTACATTTAAACAAATGTACTTACTATGTGATGTCAATATTGTTGTTTCACAATATTTTTGTAATCATTATTGTGGTACCTCACGTTATACGTACACATGTCAATATTTTTTCAGTGATATGTTATAGCACAACAGTTTGTGGTCGTTATTCTGCTATATACCCATTACATCAAGAGAATCTGACATTTCTCACTTCTGCTTTTATGGCAGCCGAGGATTCCGACTCTATTGTGCTGTCCCCATCACAGCAACTTACAGGGTTATTTTGCATGGCCATATATACAGCAAAATGTGAAGCGCAGTGGAGGTCACATAATGCACTGTTGGACACCATGTAAAATCTTAGGGGGCAGATTTATGAAAAGTGGTGCTGCACCTAGTGCAGCGTGACTTTTCTAGCACCCTATTAGCGCCTCCCAAATGCCACCATGTGTGCTCTATATTTAATATACAGTGCACCATGGCGGTAGTAAGGGTACTAGCCTCATAATTGTTAATGCTAGTTTGGCGCTTTGCAGGATTAGCGTCAAAGATTTTTACATTAATCCTGCAAAGCCCATTGAGGCCCATTGTAAACAATGGGAGCCTCCTTTTAATGCCTGCGCTGAGAAGGCGTTAAAAGTGCCAAACAAAAATGATGCAAAGAAATCTCTTTGTGCCATTTTTTTGTTCCTTCCTCCACCCCCCAATGGGGTAATGCCCCCTTTGCATACATTATGCCTGGAGCATGTATAATGTAGCACAAATAGTTACAAAGTGGCGCAATGCATGAATTGCGCCACTTTGTAAACTTGGCGCTGCAATTTTGGCCTCGTTGGGCTACATTCTTGTATTAAAATTATGCTAATGTGGTTCAAGGAGGCACCAATGGTTCTTAACTCTGCCCCTAGGTTTGTCCGTTCTTTACCTGATCAATGGTGTTGTTTCTACTGGTGAGGTGTCATGAGGATAAGCAAGACGTGGGAAGCACAGAAAATAAACAGGACCCTTAGGTCCTCATTCCACAGGCCACAGTAATCCCCTTGGTGTCCAAATAATGATTAGGAGTAGTGCAAAAAATTCTATACTTTTTTCTTGCACAAATTTTGACAGAAGAAAACTGGAATAGTTCAGGCACTTAAAGTACTGTGAATTCTGAATTTTGCAATCAAAACAGGGGAAACATGCACCATTATTATGATACCCGGAGTATTAAGGGATGTGCCAGGGCAAGTCAGGGCTGGCAGTTGCTACCCCTGCTTAGCCCTAAATGACATCCATGTTGTTCACCTCCTTGTTACTTTCTGATGCTCTAGCCGCGTTGCAGCTTTCTCTATGATTAGGCTGTCTACACGGTCAGCATCGCGCTCTCTCACCACCCAGCCTCACAGCTTCAATCTGGCTCTGTCTCCCTTCCCACGCTGTCTGAGGGTCTTTTGTTTCCTTCTCCTACTTATTGCATAATTAGACATTTGGGGTATTTTCCCAGTCATACAGCATTTAAACGAGTCCTACAAAACGTTACATTAATTATAAAGCACAGAAGAACTGGAGGCGGATTGGTGTGTGAGGGGAGAGAGTGTGAGAGGGAGAGAGAGGGAGAGAGAGAAACTCTCCCGTTCTCCCGAGGTAATTTTTAGATCAAATTAGCATTTTCGTTTTCACAGGAATGCAAGTGCATGGCAGGTTACAGATGTGAAGTGAGCTGAGGGGGCAGTTTGAAGGGTTTTTCATCTTACATTATGGAAGCTGTTCCCAGGGGTGTCTGGACGTTACAGCAGGGGTGATGAGCGAGTGGTGGGTTTGTGCAGAAAAGAAAAAGATGCCAAAGTACTACCGGTTAATATATGTTAACTACAACCGTACACACTACAAAAACAGCGTACAATTATCAAAATGCCGGTGGGACGAGGCATCTTTAGACTCACAGAAAATAAAAATAAAGCATTAATCACCTCTTTTCCTCACAAGGCACATTGTAAAATAACAACAGCCTTGATTTACCTCATGATTGCCTGACGCACATCCACATGCCTTCCTCCAGTTAGTCATTTCAACGTTTGATGCCAATCAAGTGTGTCATATGTACGTAGTATCGGCCAGGAGCGTGGCTTTCAATGGTGCAGCAGGTGCAGTTGCACTGGGGCACATAGGCCTGCGGAGCCTACTGAACTCTGATTATTGCTGTATTTTGCTGCCTATACAGTAGTATGGATGTCCTTTTTCTTACATGCACTTTGGCTCACAGCTCTGTTGCTGGCCCCACTGATATCAGCTTGATAAGTCTTCGGAACACATAAGATTTGCATAAATAATACAATCATGACACATTAACACCTATTTATGACGTTGTTAGCTATTACCCAAATACAATCAATAAATCAATCAAGCAGAATTTGTAGAGACCATTACTCACCGGTACGTTTCTCAAGGCGCTGTGGGGGTGGGTCAGTCCTCTGTGATTCAGCCAAAGAGCCAGGTCTTAAGGCCCTCCCTATACTGAGGTAACAATGATGACTGCCTGAGTGAAGAGGCAATGTGTTCCAGCTCTTTGCCGAAAGATAGGCGATAGATCTTCCTCCTGCTGAGGTCTTCCATATGCAGGGTATGGTGGCTAGTGCCTGTTGAGTGGAGAGATCTGGCGGGGGAGTAGAAGGTGATGCGGTGATTGAAGTAGGTGCGTCCTAGTTCGTGGAGAGCCTTGTATGAGAGGATGAGGAGTTTGAGGTTGATCTCTTCTCCGTGGGGAGCCAATGGAGGTCTCTTAGGTGTCTGATGATGTGTTTGCAGTGAGGAACATCCAGGATGAGTCTGGAGGAGGTGTTTTGGATGTGCTTTAGTTTTTTCAGATTCTTCTGGGTGGTGACGGTGTAGAGGGCATTGCCATAGTCAAGTCTGCAGGTGACAAGGGTGTGGGTAACAGTCTTGCGGCAGTCGTTAGCAATCCATTTGAAGATTTTCTGGAAAAGTCAGAGCATGTGGAAACAGGAGGTTGCGACAGAGTTGACTTGATGGGTCATGATGAGCGACGGATCCAGGATGAATCCCAGGTTGCATGCGTGATTTGTTGGGTGTGGGGGAGACAAGTGTAGCAGGCCACTAGGAGTCATCCCATCCTGATGTTGAGGATCCAAGGATGAGGATCTCGGTCTTGTCAGAGCTGAGCTTGAGGCAGCTCTCTTTCATCCAGGCAGTGATGGCTTCCATCCCGTTATGGAAATTCTTCTTGGCAGCTGTAGGGATATCAGTCAGTGAGATAATAAGCTGGGTGTCATTGGCATAGATTCAGGCCTTGCTTCCTGACAATAGACGTGAGCGGGGCCATGTAAATGCTGAAGAGTGTGGGGCTTACGTAGGAGCCCTGGGGTACTCCGCAGTTGATCTCTGTGGGTTCTGACAGGTATGGCGGGAGTCAGACTCTCTGTATTCTGCCAGTCAGGAAGCAGCGTATCCACTGTAGGGCCTTTCCGCGGAAGACAGCTGCGTGGAGTCTGAAGTAGAGGGTGTGATGGGAGACAGTGTCGAAAGTGGACGATATGTCCAGTAGGATGAGGGATGCTGTTTGACCGTGGTCGAGGAGCGAGCGGATATCATCTGTGGCGGCGAGGAGGGTGATTAATTGCTGGAAATATCCCTAATTTAGTAACTTCTGCGGAATAAGGGGACTCAGAAAGATAAGGTCTCTCACCATTTCCCTTCTGTAACAACCAGTCTTTGAACCATTCTTTCCTCCTTCCTTTCAGCCTCCACTCCTGAGCTCCACCCCTTATGTCAACGGAGGGCATATTTAAAACTTTGCTCCATGCTTTCAAGATACTGACTGCTGTTTTTTCTCCATACAAGCCACCTTCCATCCCTGCATGCAAGAACAGCTTTAAGTTCAGTCTTACGTAGACAGTAGCCACTGGACCAATAATGGCCTAATTTAATAGTCTGTTACCCAAGGGTGAGGTATTTAACATGTAGGGTAAATACATTCTATTCTTAATTTTCAACAGGAAAATGAGGCATAACATGAGGAATCGGTTTTTAACACAATGAATTGTGCATGGTATGCCTTTTCTCAGGGCTTTTTCCTCAAGATAAACTTCACAGATTTGACCTGTTGGAATTTATCAGCCGAAAACTGTGAGGTAATTGTCACATAACTCATAGTTTTAATTTTAATGTGTGTGTGTAAACACATGTATGCACAAGGATCGGAATTTAGCCCGTTACGAGGGACCAAGTCATGAAACATCTAAATGACTCTGAAGCCCCTTTGGCATCCTGTGTGGGAGCAGGGAATTATCAGGACAATGGATGCTAGGAATGCCTTTTTCTTCCAATTTAGGAGGGAAGCTTTGATAGCCGGACATATCCGACAGAGGAAAATGGAGGAGCACTCAGCCACTGGCCCCTAAGTTTCACAGTTCTTGCTTGGTTATCAGAGCGACCAGGCCCAGCAGATCTTCCCTGTAGGAAGCTGGCTCTGTATATACTATACCAAAATAAGGTATAGTGTGCACAGAGTCCAGTGGATCCCTAGAGGCTTTACAGAGGCAGTACTGTGCTTTTGTTGTACACACACAATCAAGAAAAGAGGCACACACTTGATGACTAACTCCAGTCCAATGTTTTATGTATAACCAAATATACTATTACTTTATTTCTAGAAGCAATAGAATATTTGTCATAGGTAAGTACATTTTCAAGAATGTATAACTTTCAAGTATCGAAAACACTTTGTTTGTAATTCACAGATAAAACAGTTTTCAGGTAAGTAATACTTTTCAATATTAAAAGTTGCCACAGTGCAATTTTCATTGCAGGTAATGCAGTCCTAGGAGGGTAAAAGTACATACGCAGTTTACAGGTAAGTACCAGACTTATGGTCCCAGTCTTTGTGGGTTAAGATATCCGCAGGGCAATGTTTAGGAAGGCACCAGGAGGGCACCACCAACAACACGTGGCCGACTGGGTGCAGAGATCAAAGTTGGCGTTGGGCGCCCATTGGAAACCTATGGAGACTGAGGGCGTTCAAAAGAGACCGGTTTGCAGATAAGTACCCATAGTCTCAGGGCTCAGGTCCTGTAGGGTTTAGATCAGCACTGGTGGGGGGCACAGGTAAGCACCAAACTCACACTCTCAGTGGCACAGGGGTGGCTGGATACAGGGTGCAAACACAGCATCTGGCGTCTAACATTTTCCTATGAGGAACTCCAGGTCCACAAAGAGGCTGCAGGCTGGGTCTAGGGGGTTGGCTGAAGAAGAGCAGCAGCTGGACAGGTAATTTAAGGGCTCCTCTGGACATCAATGGACTGTTAGCTGGGTTAGCTAGGGGTCTGCAGGTGCAGGGGTACCTTTAGGCATCAGGTATCTTCCCAAGATCGGGTTACGGTCAGGCGAAAGGTCCTCTGGATTCAGGCTGAAGGCATCATCGTGGTGGCCAGGAGGGGGTCAACCTTGGGTGGGCTCAAGGTCAGAATTGCCTGGATACTCTCTCCAGTCAGTTGGGCCGCCTGGACTCGGGCGGGTGTAGAGTGGGCAGGGCTTGCAGATCTGGATGGCTTGAGTCCTTGTTGGAGATTTCTTTTTTCGAAAGAGCTGCTGTCCTTGGGAGATCTGGTCTTTAGGGAAGGCAGGCAGACCTCTGAGGGTTGGTAGAGGCCGCTGGTCCTACAGGATGAGTCATCTTCTTTTAGAAGGAGTCTTGAAGTTGCAGACAGGCCAGTAGGGCTGGGGTCAAGTCAGTTGTCACCTGGAGTCTTCAGAGCTGGTGCAGTTTCAGTCTTTCTTCTTTAGGTCACCAGGAATCTGAAGAGTAAGGTTTGGGTGTGTCCCTAAATACTAGATTAAGGGGCGTTACAGGGGTCAGGGGGCCCCTTCCTGTGGGAACTCCCTTTGGGGAGTGGGGCACATACCTCACCCTATTGGCTATCTCCCCCAAAAACAAGATGGAGGATTCTACCAGGAGGGATTCACCTCAGCTCTGGGCACCCTAGGGAGGTCCCAGCTGGGATGAATACTCCTCCTGGTATTTACTAATTTTGCCCTTGGACCTGCCACCAAAAGTGAGGCTTTGTCTGGGGCAGCGGTCATCACCACTAGCTGGAGTGCCCTAAGGCAGCAGAAACAAAAAGGAGAAGCCTTTGGGACTCACTGCCAAGTGTTGCTGTTCCTGCAGGGGGGAGATGTGAAGCACTTCCACCCAGAGCAGGCTTTGTCTCCGAACCTTGAGAGCACAAAGGCCCTCACCCCTTGGGATCAAAAACTTGTCTGGTGGTGGCATGTTGGCATAGACTGGTCGGCCATACACTAGAGAGTTGGGTAAATTTCAGGGGGCACCTCTAAGATGTCCTCTGTGTGCATTTTACAATAAATCCAACACTGGCATGTGTGGGTTTATTGAGCCAAGATATTTGATACCAAACTTCCCAGCATTTGGTGAACCCATCATGGAGCTGTGGAATTCGTAATGACCAACTCCCAGCCCAGGTAGGGCGACCCTGCACTTCCAGGGTCTAAGAATGGACTTAGACACTGTAGGGGTATATTGCTCATGCAGCTATGTCCTCACCTGTAGTGTAGTGCACCCTGTCTTAGGCCTGTAAGGCCTGCTAGAGGGGTGACTTACCTATGCCACAGGCAGTGGTTTGTGGGCATGGCACCCAGGGAGGGATGTCATGTCAACTTTACCTTTTTCTCCCGACCAACACACACAATCTGCAGTGGCAGTGTGCATGTGTTTGGTGAGGGGTTCCTTAGGGTGGCACAATACATGCTGCAGCCCTTAGGGACCCTCCCTGGCCACAGGGCCCTTGGTACCACTAGTACCTTTTACAGGGGACTTAGCTGTGTGCCAGGATGTGCCAATTGTGGAAACAATTGTACAGTTTAGGGAAAGAACACAGGTACTGGGGACTGGTTAGCAGGATCCCAGGACACTCTCAGTCAAGTTAACATCAGATATCAGGCAAAAGTGTGGGGGGGGGACCATGCCAAAAGGGGCCCTTTCTTACACACCCAATCATTTTACAACTGTATACTGCTCTTGCGTCATGTTTGGAAAGACCTGGAATTTGAGTTTGAATGGACCAATGGTTTAAAATCCCAAGTCCAAATATTATCTGCCTCTTCTCTGAACCATAACCTTGTTGATGTCAATAATGGGTATTCGGTGGCAGCTGCTACCATTGGCAGTTGCTACCATTGGCTTGGTATTAAGTGTCTCTTGCACTCTCTGTGCTACTCCTAGGGTTATAGGGCCTTGAATGTAGAGTGAAGACAAGAAATTTAATAAGGCTGCTCTCTTTCTATAGTTCCTTCCCTGTGCCATTTTATTAATCGCTCACCGGCAAATGGGAAGTTGTTGGGGGGGCTAAAGTTTGGGCAAGGGGTCAACTTTTTGACTGTATTGGTGGGGGCAAGGGGTGCATGGTGTCATTCATTACTCCTAACATTTTGATGAGTCAACATGCATGCAGAGCCCAAGCAAAGGTGTGAATTACTAATGGTTGGGGAAATCGTCTTTTATACTGGTCACCTTCCTACAAATGTCTACTCAGTGCTCTTGTGGCTAAACTGTAATGTTTTTGCACTATTACATCTGCTGTTTTACAGCCACATCCTAAATAGTGAGGAAAACCTGATCTGCATTCAAACTATTGCTTGCACGCGAATCAGGACACAGAGATTTGCGGTAATTACCATGAGTGATTTCCAAGAGATGCCAAAGAAGGCTGTGAAACATGTTTTCATCAACAGCGAAGTTAAATTTGTTCATGCAAAATCCATATGAGCGCAATACAATGTCAATGCAAGGTACAAATCTCTGACTTCCACCAGCTAAGCAATACAGAACAAATTGTTCCTCTTATTCCTAACAAGTGCAAGGCTATGGTGGTGTTGACAGATACTGTAATGTTCCTTACGCAAACATCACTGGCTATCACAGTCGACGGTTGCACAGTTTCCAAATTTCCACTGTGTGACTCATCTTACGGTTCACCAAGAGAGAGGAGAGACCAAAGTCCCACCTTTAAAAGATAGATTTTGAACTCCTACTTAGAGGAAGACTTTCTATCCATCCGGGTGGTACCATGTTTAGATGCCTTGCAATATCTTACGACTCATGCCAATCCACCCATATAGAAAATGAGAAACCCCAGTAGTACCAAATTTCATTCTGTTGACAATCCCCATCCAAACTCATCTACAGTGAGCGGCCAGATTTCTAATGGACAGAACCAGAATGTTGTAGCTCACAACCCTTGTATCTATGTCATGCTGATTCGCTATTTTCAAAAAATTGCAGAACACATAGATTATCTATGGCATTTCTACTTTAAGACCTGTGCTAAGAGACTTCCCAAGATGGTGTGTGTGCTACAAATGTTACGTACCTGTGAGTCAGTCACGCACTCAATCACTCCTTCAGACATCCAGGAGGAGGAAGTTGTTCGAAGAGAGAGCACCTAAATCCACTGGTATTACGGTGCAGCACAAATACAGTACACAAGCACGCTTAGAAATGTAGCAAACTGAGCTCAAACACGCCTGAGGTTGAGTAACTGAAACCCATAAACGGTGGCTGTTTCAGCGTGCTGAGGTTAAAATCTTGCTTGGGATTTCAAATTCCAAAGCCCCGACTCTTCAATGGGCTGATCCCTCTCTTGGGTGAAAATGAACTTCTTTGGGGCTCTGTTGTCAATTAGTGAATTAATAATTTCGTTTACAAATATATCTATTTAGAAAAGAATGACCTGGTGCTCTTGACAGATGTCAGGACTGAACACCTTCCAGATGACGGGCACATTACGGCTTCTTTATCAAAGGTTGTTAATCTTACAAGGCAGGAAAGCTTCCTTTACATGTACATCTCAGAAAAGATCAGTCCAAGCTTCCTCCACACACAAAGCAGGGGTAACGGGGCAGCAGACAGCACAGACTGCAGTAAGGGAAGTGACAGTGCTTGCATGTAACAGGCATTACACAAGCAGTCACAGCGGGCTCCTCTCATTATACACCTGCCCCTGGTGACATTATCTGCTTCTTTGGCTTCTCTTATCACCTATAGCTGAGGATACACATCTTCAGGTTCTCTTTCACACCTTCCATTCATTCCTACATCTTATTGTCTTTCAGCCATCAGGCAACGGCTATCCCTTCACCCACACATTTCCAGCACCTGGAACACCAACACCACCCACTCCCCAGCATTATCTGCCTCAAGCACTCTAAGGTTTCCCATTTCAATTCCCCCTGAATACTCTTCCCTCCCCTATTGATGGAAATGTTGTCATTTCATTTACATCCTCTACGAACTTATGCTATGTCTATTTTTATAGTGCGCATACTACTCAGGAGAGCTTTGTGGCGTAACTGGGAGCCACTTATATCCACTTCCACTACAGATGCAAAATTCCAGCGCTGCTCTAGTGTGGCACGTCCACGCAGTCATTGTAACAGCCTACTAAAAGGATTTCCTTAGTACACCATTTCCCCCTGGACACAGTCATCAGCTTTCCACATCAATCACACATCTCGCCCCATAGGCATCCCTCAGAATGGCTCTCTGCCAAGCATCATGCTCACTACAAATTGTTCTTGTAACATAATTCATCATCTGCATTTCTATTTCCAGTCCATATGCCACCCTTTACTCTACGTTAAAGTAGGGTTTTTTGGATTAAAGTGTGGCAGGTTGATATGGATTGGGGCAGGTTATTTTGGACTGAAGTGGGGCAGATTGTTTTGGATTGGAATGGACAGAGAGGAGTGGGGCAGATTGTGTTGAATTGGAGTAGGGCATATTGTTGGAGCGGGACAGATTGTTTTGGATTGCAGTACAGCAAATTGCAGTGGGCAGATTTTTTGGATTGGAGTGGGGCATATTGTTTTGGATTGGCATGGGACAGATTGGAGTGGGGCAGGTTGTTTTGGATTGGAGTGGTCAGAATATTTTGAAGTGGTGCAGATTATTTTTTATTAGAGTTGGGCGAACTGGAGTGGGGCACATTAGACTGGGGTGGGTTGGATTGGGGTGGATTGTAGTGGGGCAGGTTGTAGTGGGGTGGATTGTTTTGTACTGCATGATTATGTGTTAAAGCCTTATTTCAGAGATTACACATAATAAAGAAACACTGGTGCTTTGCAATATTTCAAACAATTTAATTGTCATCATTTGGGAAGAGCGCCCGAGCAAAACCAATAAAACATAAGTGGAAAGTGAGAAAAGATGATTTGGCAAAATAAAAGAAAACTTAAAAAAATAAAACTTTTCAATTTTGTATGTTCTGGTGGGTATGTTTTTCATGGCTTCCAAGCATTCGCCCTGCTTATGTGTGATATTTTCATGTCGTATGTGTGACACCTAGAGTGACACTTATTGAAAACTTCTGTACTGACCAAAACAGTAGAGCTGTCAAGTTTCCCAGGTCCATGTGTGAGTTGCTTATCCAGTCCGGAGTTTCTTTGCATGATGGGACGTGCAGTCCTGTTTTCATAATACAATAAACAGGACTACATATCCCAAAGTGCAAAAAACCCTCCAGTGGATGAGCTACTTGCACATGAGAAACAAATGGGCATATTTATGAAAAGTGGCGCTGCACTTAGCACTACTTTTCTTGAGCCCTTAGTGCCTCCCTAACGCCACCTTGTGTGCGCTATATTTAAAATACGGTGCACCATGGCGGTAGTTAGGGAACTAGTGTCAGAATTTTAAGGCTAGGTGGGAGCTTTGCAGGATTACCGTCAAAACTTTTTGACGCTAATCCTGCAAAGTACCCAGAGGCCCATTGTTAACAATGTGAGCCTCCGTTTAACGCCTGCTCAGAGCAGGTATTAACAGTGCCAAAAAATGATGCAAAGAAATCTGTTAGGTGTCTTTGTTGCCATTTTTTCTCCCTCCCCCCCTGCCCGCCCATGGAGGAACACCCCCTTTGCATACATAGGGGGTCATTCCAACCCTGGCGGTCGGTGTTAAAGCGGCGGCCAACTCGCAAACAGGCAGGCGGCCCAAAAAATTGAATTCCGACCCTGGCGGGAACCGCCAACACAGCCCGCCACTTTAACACTCCGACCGCCACGGCGGTACAGACAAGCAGCGCGGCGGTCACCGCCAACAGACAGGCGGCAGACAATGTACCGCCCACCCTATCACAACTCACCAATCCGCCACCATTTCCGGGGCGGGAGCCCCGCCGATAAAAACACGGCGGAAACAGACTACGAACGGGAAAACGCTCACCTCTACACACTCCACGAGGAATCTGGACAGCATGGAACCAGAACTACACATCCTACCAGCTATTGTCTACCTGCTCCTCTACCAGGAGCACGAACGCCGGCGCAGAAGACAACGGTGAGTACTGCACCTAAGACACACGGGAGGGGGGAGGAGAAAAGATTACGGGCACACACATACGCGACCCCCCCCCCCAACTACCTACACACCAATGCAGAGCAACAACTCAGAGTGACATCCCCCAAACCCCCCGGAAGAATGCAAAGACAAAATAATAAGTAATTGTAATACAAATATATTGTAAGGCAAAGTAAATAAGTAAGACGAACATCCCATAACTATATACACATATGTATATTGTCCCGTCAGAATTGGCTTTCTGTCATTGTACGTGGGCCAATGGTCCTCAACACATGGGCAAAGCCCACACATGAGACCCGAATCCATTGGAGAGAACACTGCAGGGGCATCAGATAGGAAAACTACAGGCACCTCAGGGGGAAGGGGAGGGGGGTGTAGGAAAGTACCATCTTGCCTGGCATGTTACCCCCATTTTTCACTGTATATATGTTGTTTTAGTTGTATGTGTCACTGGGACCCTGGTAACCCAGGGCCCCAGTGCTCATAAGTGTGCCTGTATGTGTTACCTGTGTAGTGACTAACTGTCTCACTGAGGCTCTGCTAATCAGAACCTCAGTGGTTATGCTCTCTCATTGCTTTCCAAATTGTCACTGACAGGCTAGTGACCATTTTTACCAATTTACATTGGCTTACTGGAACACCCTTATAATCCCCTAGTATATGGTACTGAGGTACCCAGGGTATTGGGGTTCCAGGAGATCCCTATGGGCTGCAGCATTTCTTTTGCCACCCATAGGGAGCTCTGACAATTCTTACACAGGCCTGCCACTGCAGCCTGAGTGAAATAACGTCCACGTTATTTCACAGCCATTTTACACTGCACTTAAGTAACTTATAAGTCACCTATATGTCTAACCTTTACCTGGTAAAGGTTAGGTGCAAAGTTACTTAGTGTGAGGGCACCCTGGCACTAGCCAAGGTGCCCCCACATTGTTCAGAGCCAATTCACTGAACTTTGTGAGTGCGGGGACACCATTACACGCGTGCACTACATATAGGTCACTACCTATATGTAGCTTCACCATGGTAACTCCGAATATGGCCATGTAACATGTCTATGATCATGGAATTGCCCCCTCTATGCCATCCTGGCATTGTTGGTACAATTCCATGATCCCAGTGGTCTGTAGCACAGACCCTGGTACTGCCAGACTGCCCTTCCTGGGGTTTCTCTGCAGCTGCTGCTGCTGCCAACCCCTCAGACAGGCATCTGCCCTCCTGGGGTCCAGCCAGGCCTGGCCCAGGATGGCAGAACAAAGAACTTCCTCTGAGAGAGGGTGTGACACCCTCTCCCTTTGGAAAATGGTGTGAAGGCAGGGGAGGAGTAGCCTCCCCCAGCCTCTGGAAATGCTTTGTTGGGCACAGAGGTGCCCAATTCTGCATAAGCCAGTCTACACCGGTTCAGGGACCCCTTAGCCCCTGCTCTGGCGCGAAACTGGACAAAGGAAAGGGGAGTGACCACTCCCCTGACCTGCACCTCCCCTGGGAGGTGTCCAGAGCTCCTCCAGTGTGCTCCAGACCTCTGCCATCTTGGAAACAGAGGTGCTGCTGGCACACTGGACTGCTCTGAGTGGCCAGTGCCACCAGGTGACGTCAGAGACTCCTTGTGATAGGCTCCTTCAGGTGTTAGTAGCCTTTCCTCTCTCCTAGGTAGCCAAACCCTCTTTTCTGGCTATTTAGGGTCTCTGTCTCTGGGGAAACTTTAGATAACGAATGCATGAGCTCAGCCGAGTTCCTCTGCATCTCCCTCTTCACCTTCTGATAAGGAATCGACCGCTGACCGCGCTGGAAGCCTGCAACCCTGCAACATAGTAGCAAAGACGACTACTGCAACTCTGTAACGCTGATCCTGCCGCCTTCTCGACTGTTTTCCTGCTTGTGCATGCTGTGGGGGTAGTCTGCCTCCTCTCTGCACCAGAAGCTCCGAAGAAATCTCCCGTGGGTCGACGGAATCTTCCCCCTGCAACCGCAGGCACCAAAAAGCTGCATCTCCGGTCCCTTGGGTCTCCTCTCAGCACGACGAGCGAGGTCCCTCGAATCCAGCGACACCGTCCAAGTGACCCCCACAGTCCAGTGACTCTTCAGCCCAAGTTTGGTGGAGGTAAGTCCTTGCCTCACCTCGCTGGGCTGCATTGCTGGGAACCGCGACTTTGCAAGCTACTCCGGCCCCTGTGCACTTCCGGCGGAAATCCTTCGTGCACAGCCAAGCCTGGGTCCACGGCACTCTAACCTGCATTGCACGACTTTCTAAGTTGGTCTCCGGCGACGTGGGACTCCTTTGTGCAACTTCGGCGAGCACCGTTTCACGCATCCTCGTAGTGCCTGTTTCTGGCACTTCTCCGGGTGCTACCTGCTTCAGTGAGGGCTCTTTGTCTTGCTCGACGTCCCCTCTCTCTGCAGGTCCAATTTGCGACCTCCTGGTCCCTCCTGGGCCCCAGCAGCGTCCAAAAACGCCAAACGCACGATTTGCGTGTAGCAAGGCTTGTTGGCGTCCATCCGGTGGGAAAACACTTCTGCACGACTCTCCAAGGCGTGGGGGATCCATCCTCCAAAGGGGAAGTCTCTAGCCCTTGTCGTTCCTGCAGTATTCACAGTTCTTCTGCCTAGTAAGAGCTTCTTTGCACCAACCGCTGGCATTTCTTGGGCATCTGCCCATCTCCGAGCTGCTTGTGACTTTTGGACTTGGTCCCCTTGTTCCACAGGTACCCCCAGTCAGGAATCCATCGTTGTTGCATTGCTGATTTGTGTTTTCCTTGCATTTTCCCTCTAACACGACTATTTTGTCCTTAGGGGAACTTTGGTGCACTTTGCACTCACTTTTCAGGGTCTTGGGGAGGGTTATTTTTCTAACTCTCACTATTTTCTGATAGTCCCAGCGACCCTCTACAAGGTCACATAGGTTTGGGGTCCATTCGTGGTTCACATTCCACTTTTGGAGTATATGGTTTGTGTTGCCCCTATCCCTATGTTTCCCCATTGCATCCTATTGTAACTATACATTGTTTGCACTGTTTTCTAAGACTATACTGCATATTTTTGCTATTGTGTATATATATCTTGTGTATATTTCCTATCCTCTCACTGAGGGTACACTCTAAGATACTTTGGCATATTGTCATAAAAATAAAGTACCTTTATTTTTAGTATAACTGTGTATTGTGTTTTCTTATGATATTGTGCATATGACACTAGGTGGTACTGTAGTAGCTTCACACGTCTCCTAGTTCAGCCTGAGCTGCTTTGCTAAGCTACCATTATCTATCAGCCTAAGCTGCTAGACACCCTATACACTAATAAGGGATAACTGGGCCTGGTGCAAGGTGCAAGTACCCCTTGGTACTCACTACAAGCCAGTCCAGCCTCCTACATTGGTTGTGCAGCGGTGGGATAAGTGCTTGAGACTACTTACCACTCTTGTCATTGTACTTTTCATAAGAGAAAAATATACAAAACAAGGTCAGTGTATATACACATAGCCAAAAAGTTTTGCATTTCCTCTTTTCACTCTTTTCTAAGTGCTGAAAAATACTACTAAACTTTCAAAAAGTTCTTAAAAGTTTAAAAAGTTTTTTCTGTCTTTCCAAAAAGTTCTGAAAACTTTTTTCTCTTTATCTATCACTTTAACTCTCTCTAAAAATGTCTGGCACAGGCCAAAAAGTTGAACTGTCCAAACTTGCATATGATCACCTTAGCTGGAAAGGAGCAAGGAGTCTCTGCATAGAGAGAGGTTTGAGTGTAGGGAAGAATCCTTCCTTAGAACTGTTAATTAATATGCTTAGAGTACAGGATAAGGCCATAAGTGCCCAATCTGTAGAAAAAGTAGCTAATGGTTCTCAATCTGATCCAGGGACTCCCCCAGGAAAAGGTTCAGGAAAGAAAATTCTCAGCCTGCCCATTACTAGACAGTCTAGCATAGTTGGTACAGAGGTTGAATCACACCATACTGATGGTGTGCTCTCACATTATGCTGGTAGCCAAGCTGTTAGGGTGCCCTCTGTAAGGGACAGGTCTCCTTCTGTTCATTCCCATCATACCTCTGTATCTAGAAATGTCCCTCCCACCCACCCTGATGACAGATTGTTGGAAAGGGAGCTCAATAGATTGAGAGTGGAGCAAACCAGACTGAAGCTCAAGAAGCAACAGCTGGATTTGGATAGACAGTCTTTAGAAATAGAGAGGGAAAGACAGAAAATGGGTTTAGATACCCATGGTGGCAGCAGCAGTATTCCCCATAGTCATCCTGCAAAAGAGCATGATTCCAGGAATCTGCATAAGATAGTTCCCCCTTACAAGGAGGGGGATGACATTAACAAGTGGTTTGCTGCACTTGAGAGGGCCTGTGCTGTACAGGATGTCCCTCAAAGGCAGTGGGCTGCTATCCTATGGCTATCATTTACTGGAAAAGGTAGGGATAGGCTCCTTACTGTAAAAGAAAATGATGCTAACAATTTCCAAGTTCTTAAGAATGCACTCCTGGATGGTTATGGCTTAACCACTGAACAGTACAGGATCAAGTTCAGAGATACCAAAAAGGAGTCTTCACAAGACTGGGTTGATTTCATTGACCAGGCAGTGAAGGCCTTGGAGGGGTGGTTACATGGCAGTAAAGTTACTGATTATGACAGCCTGTATAACTTAATCCTGAGAGAGCATATTCTTAATAATTGTGTGTCTGATTTGTTGCACCAGTACTTGGTGGACTCTGATCTGACCTCTCCCCAAGAATTGGGAAAGAAGGCAGACAAATGGGTCAGAACAAGAGTGAACAGAAAAGTTCATACAGGGGGTGACAAAGATGGCAACAAAAAGAAGGATGGTAAGTCTTCTGACAAGGGTGGGGACAAATCTAAAAATGAGTCTTCATCAGGCCCACAAAAACACTCTGGTGGGGGTGGTGGGCCCAAACCCTCCTCTAATCAGAACAAGGAAAAGAAACCATGGTGCTATTTATGTAAGATAAAAGGCCATTGGACAACAGATCCCAGTTGTCCAAAGAAAGGCACCACAGCTCCTACCACTACAACCCCTACTGCTACACCTAGTGTCCCTACTAATAGCAGTGGTGGTGGGAGCAAACCTACTAATAGCCAATCCAAGGGAGTAGCTGGGCTCACTTTTGGTAATTTAGTTGGGGTTGGTCTGATTAGGGAGACCACAGAGGCTACTTTAGTCTCTGAAGGGGCTATTGACTTAGCCACTTTGGTTGCTTGCCCCCATAACTTGGAGAAGTACAAGCAACTAACCCTAATAAATGGTGTTGAGGTCCAGGCCTACAGGGACACAGGTGCCAGTGTCACAATGGTGATTGAGAAACTGGTGCACCCTGAACAACACATACTTGGACACCAGTACCAAGTAACCGATGCTCACAACATAACACAAAGCCACCCCATGGCTGTTGTAAATCTCAACTGGGGGGGGGTATCTGGTCCAAAGAAAGTTGTGGTAGCTTCAGATTTACCTGTAGACTGTCTATTAGGGAACGATTTGGAGACATCAGCTTGGTCAGATGTGGAGTTGGAAGCCCATGCAGCAATGCTGGGCATCCCAGGGCATATTTTTGCTTTGACAAGGGCTCAGGCCAAAAAGCAAAAAGGACAGGGAAGCTTGGATCCTGGAACAATGGACCAAGTGCTCCCTAAAGCTAGGGCTAGTAGAAGCAAACCACTTCCTACTATCCCTCCCTCTACAGTGGATTCTAATTCTGAGGAAGAAGAATTCCCTCCCTGTGCAGAACCTACACCAGAGGAGCTGGAAGCAGACACTGCTGAGCTTTTGGGTGAAGGGGGGCCTGCCAGAGAGGAGCTGAGTGTGGCACAGCAAACCTGTCCCACATTAGAGGGTCTCAGACAGCAAGCTGTCAAACAGGCTAATGGGGATGTCAGTGACTCACACAGAGTTTACTGGGAGGACAACCTCTTGTACACTGAGCAAAGGGATCCTAAACCTGGAGCTGCCAGGAGATTAGTGATTCCTCAGGAGTACAGAAAGTTCCTCCTAACACTGGCACATGACATTCCCTTAGCTGGGCACCTGGGTCAAATGAAAACTTGGGACAGATTGGTACCACTGTTTCATTGGCCTAGGATGTCTGAGGACACAAAAGATTTTTGTAAGTCCTGTGAAACCTGTCAAGCCAGTGGCAAGACAGGTAGCACTCCAAAGGCACCCCTTATCCCACTGCCTGTGGTTGGGGTTCCCTTTGAAAGGGTAGGGGTTGACATAGTTGGCCCCCTTGACCCTCCTACTGCTTCAGGCAATAGGTTTATCTTAGTGGTAGTGGACCATGCCACAAGGTATCCTGAAGCTATTCCTTTAAGGACCACTACAGCTCCTGCAGTGGCAAAGGCCCTCCTGGGAATATTTTCCAGGGTGGGCTTCCCAAAGGAAGTAGTATCAGACAGAGGAAGCAATTTCATGTCTGCATACTTAAAGGCCATGTGGAAGGAGTGTGGTGTAACTTACAAGTTCACAACACCCTATCATCCACAAACAAATGGACTGGTGGAGAGATTTAATAAAACTCTCAAAGGCATGATTATGGGACTCCCTGAAAAACTCCGCAGGAGATGGGATATCCTTCTACCATGCCTCCTTTTTGCCTACAGGGAGGTACCCCAGAAAGGAGTGGGCTTCAGCCCCTTTGAACTTCTTTTTGGACACCCTGTTAGGGGTCCACTCACACTTGTAAAGGAGGGTTGGGAACAACCTTTAAAAGCTCCTAAGCAGGATATTGTGGACTATGTACTTGGCCTCAGATCAAGGATGGCTGAGTACATGAAAAAGGCCAGTAAAAACCTTCAGGCCAGCCAAGAGCTCCAGAAGCAATGGCATGATCAGAAGGCTGTTTTGGTTCAGTACCAACCAGGGCAGAAAGTGTGGGTCTTGGAGCCTGTGGCCCCAAGAGCACTCCAAGATAAATGGAGTGGTCCACACACAATTGTTGAAAAGAAGGGTGAAGTCACCTACTTGGTTGACTTAGGCACTGCCAGGAGTCCCCTTAGGGTGCTCCATGTCAACCGCCTGAAACCCTACTATGACAGGGCTGATCTCACCCTGCTCATGGCAACAGATGAGGGACAGGAAGAAGACAGTGATCCTCTACCTGATCTCTTCTCTTCCACAGAACAAGATGCTCTTGTGGAAGGGGTAGTTTTGGCTGATTGTCTTACTGCTGAGCAGAAAGATAATTGCATAAATCTCCTAGGACAATTTTCAGAACTCTTCTCCATTGTGCCAGGCACCACTTCTTGGTGTGAGCACACTATAGATACTGGAGACAGTTTACCTGTCAAAAGTAAGATCTATAGGCAGCCTGACCATGTCAGGGACTGCATAAAGCAAGAAGTTCAGAAGATGTTGGAACTAGGAGTGGTTGAGCACTCTGACAGTCCATGGGCTTCTCCTGTGGTACTGGTACCAAAACCCAATTCTAAAGATGGAAAGAAGGACATGAGGTTTTGTGTAGACTATAGAGGTCTCAACTTGGTAACCAAAACAGATGCTCACCCTATACCCAGGGCAGATGAGCTAATAGATACACTGGCATCTGCCAAGTATCTAAGCACTTTTGATTTGACTGCAGGGTATTGGCAGATCAAAATGTCAGAAGATGCTAAACCTAAGACTGCATTTTCTACCATTGGAGGACATTACCAGTTTACTGTAATGCCTTTTGGTTTGAAAAATGCACCTGCCACTTTTCAGAGGTTGGTGAACACAGTCCTGCAAGGGCTGGAAGCTTTCAGTGCAGCATATTTGGATGATATAGCTGTCTTTAGCTCCAGCTGGGATGATCACCTGGTCCACCTTTGGAAAGTTTTGGAGGCCCTGCAAAAGGCAGGCCTCACTATCAAGGCTTCAAAGTGCCAGATAGGGCAGGGTAAGGTGGTTTATCTGGGACACCTTGTTGGTGGGGAACAGATTGCACCACTTCAGGGGAAAATCCAAACTATTATTGATTGGATTCCCCCTACCACTCACACTCAGGTGAGAGCCTTCCTAGGCCTCACTGGGTATTACAGGAGGTTCATTAAGAACTATGGCTCCATTGCAGCCCCTCTTAATGACCTCACATCCAAGAAAATGCCTAAAAAGGTATTATGGACAGCAAACTGTCAGAAAGCTTTTGAGGAGCTGAAGCAGGCCATGTGCTCTGCACCTGTCCTGAAAAGCCCTTGTTACTCTAAAAAATTCTATGTCCAAACTGATGCATCTGAATTAGGAGTAGGGGCAGTCCTATCACAACTTAATTCTGAGGGCCAGGATCAACCTGTTGCTTTTATTAGTAGAAGGTTGACCCCTAGAGAAAAGCGTTGGTCTGCCATTGAGAGGGAGGCCTTTGCTGTGGTCTGGGCTCTGAAGAAGTTGAGGCCATACCTGTTTGGCACTCACTTCATTGTTCAGACAGACCACAAACCTCTACTTTGGCTAAAACAAATGAAAGGTGAAAATCCTAAATTGTTGAGGTGGTCCATATCCCTACAGGGAATGGACTATACAGTGGAACATAGACCTGGGAGTAGCCACTCCAATGCAGATGGACTCTCCAGATATTTCCACTTAGACAATGAAGACTCATCAGGTAATGGCTAGTCTTATTGTCCTTCGTTTGGGGGGGGGTTGTGTAGGAAAGTACCATCTTGCCTGGCATGTTACCCCCATTTTTCACTGTATATATGTTGTTTTAGTTGTATGTGTCACTGGGACCCTGGTAACCCAGGGCCCCAGTGCTCATAAGTGTGCCTGTATGTGTTACCTGTGTAGTGACTAACTGTCTCACTGAGGCTCTGCTAATCAGAACCTCAGTGGTTATGCTCTCTCATTGCTTTCCAAATTGTCACTGACAGGCTAGTGACCATTTTTACCAATTTACATTGGCTTACTGGAACACCCTTATAATCCCCTAGTATATGGTACTGAGGTACCCAGGGTATTGGGGTTCCAGGAGATCCCTATGGGCTGCAGCATTTCTTTTGCCACCCATAGGGAGCTCTGACAATTCTTACACAGGCCTGCCACTGCAGCCTGAGTGAAATAACGTCCACGTTATTTCACAGCCATTTTACACTGCACTTAAGTAACTTATAAGTCACCTATATGTCTAACCTTTACCTGGTAAAGGTTAGGTGCAAAGTTACTTAGTGTGAGGGCACCCTGGCACTAGCCAAGGTGCCCCCACATTGTTCAGAGCCAATTCACTGAACTTTGTGAGTGCGGGGACACCATTACACGCGTGCACTACATATAGGTCACTACCTATATGTAGCTTCACCATGGTAACTCCGAATATGGCCATGTAACATGTCTATGATCATGGAATTGCCCCCTCTATGCCATCCTGGCATTGTTGGTACAATTCCATGATCCCAGTGGTCTGTAGCACAGACCCTGGTACTGCCAGACTGCCCTTCCTGGGGTTTCTCTGCAGCTGCTGCTGCTGCCAACCCCTCAGACAGGCATCTGCCCTCCTGGGGTCCAGCCAGGCCTGGCCCAGGATGGCAGAACAAAGAACTTCCTCTGAGAGAGGGTGTGACACCCTCTCCCTTTGGAAAATGGTGTGAAGGCAGGGGAGGAGTAGCCTCCCCCAGCCTCTGGAAATGCTTTGTTGGGCACAGAGGTGCCCAATTCTGCATAAGCCAGTCTACACCGGTTCAGGGACCCCTTAGCCCCTGCTCTGGCGCGAAACTGGACAAAGGAAAGGGGAGTGACCACTCCCCTGACCTGCACCTCCCCTGGGAGGTGTCCAGAGCTCCTCCAGTGTGCTCCAGACCTCTGCCATCTTGGAAACAGAGGTGCTGCTGGCACACTGGACTGCTCTGAGTGGCCAGTGCCACCAGGTGACGTCAGAGACTCCTTGTGATAGGCTCCTTCAGGTGTTAGTAGCCTTTCCTCTCTCCTAGGTAGCCAAACCCTCTTTTCTGGCTATTTAGGGTCTCTGTCTCTGGGGAAACTTTAGATAACGAATGCATGAGCTCAGCCGAGTTCCTCTGCATCTCCCTCTTCACCTTCTGATAAGGAATCGACCGCTGACCGCGCTGGAAGCCTGCAACCCTGCAACATAGTAGCAAAGACGACTACTGCAACTCTGTAACGCTGATCCTGCCGCCTTCTCGACTGTTTTCCTGCTTGTGCATGCTGTGGGGGTAGTCTGCCTCCTCTCTGCACCAGAAGCTCCGAAGAAATCTCCCGTGGGTCGACGGAATCTTCCCCCTGCAACCGCAGGCACCAAAAAGCTGCATCTCCGGTCCCTTGGGTCTCCTCTCAGCACGACGAGCGAGGTCCCTCGAATCCAGCGACACCGTCCAAGTGACCCCCACAGTCCAGTGACTCTTCAGCCCAAGTTTGGTGGAGGTAAGTCCTTGCCTCACCTCGCTGGGCTGCATTGCTGGGAACCGCGACTTTGCAAGCTACTCCGGCCCCTGTGCACTTCCGGCGGAAATCCTTCGTGCACAGCCAAGCCTGGGTCCACGGCACTCTAACCTGCATTGCACGACTTTCTAAGTTGGTCTCCGGCGACGTGGGACTCCTTTGTGCAACTTCGGCGAGCACCGTTTCACGCATCCTCGTAGTGCCTGTTTCTGGCACTTCTCCGGGTGCTACCTGCTTCAGTGAGGGCTCTTTGTCTTGCTCGACGTCCCCTCTCTCTGCAGGTCCAATTTGCGACCTCCTGGTCCCTCCTGGGCCCCAGCAGCGTCCAAAAACGCCAAACGCACGATTTGCGTGTAGCAAGGCTTGTTGGCGTCCATCCGGTGGGAAAACACTTCTGCACGACTCTCCAAGGCGTGGGGGATCCATCCTCCAAAGGGGAAGTCTCTAGCCCTTGTCGTTCCTGCAGTATTCACAGTTCTTCAGCCTAGTAAGAGCTTCTTTGCACCAACCGCTGGCATTTCTTGGGCATCTGCCCATCTCCGAGCTGCTTGTGACTTTTGGACTTGGTCCCCTTGTTCCACAGGTACCCTCAGTCAGGAATCCATCGTTGTTGCATTGCTGATTTGTGTTTTCCTTGCATTTTCCCTCTAACACGACTATTTTGTCCTTAGGGGAACTTTGGTGCACTTTGCACTCACTTTTCAGGGTCTTGGGGAGGGTTATTTTTCTAACTCTCACTATTTTCTGATAGTCCCAGCGACCCTCTACAAGGTCACATAGGTTTGGGGTCCATTCGTGGTTCACATTCCACTTTTGGAGTATATGGTTTGTGTTGCCCCTATCCCTATGTTTCCCCATTGCATCCTATTGTAACTATACATTGTTTGCACTGTTTTCTAAGACTATACTGCATATTTTTGCTATTGTGTATATATATCTTGTGTATATTTCCTATCCTCTCACTGAGGGTACACTCTAAGATACTTTGGCATATTGTCATAAAAATAAAGTACCTTTATTTTTAGTATAACTGTGTATTGTGTTTTCTTATGATATTGTGCATATGACACTAGGTGGTACTGTAGTAGCTTCACACGTCTCCTAGTTCAGCCTGAGCTGCTTTGCTAAGCTACCATTATCTATCAGCCTAAGCTGCTAGACACCCTATACACTAATAAGGGATAACTGGGCCTGGTGCAAGGTGCAAGTACCCCTTGGTACTCACTACAAGCCAGTCCAGCCTCCTACAGGGGGCCACCTCAGCCACATGAGTCCACGACGCCAGATCCACGAGGGGCCTCCACGGCCAATGTTCAATCCTGGGGAATGAAAAGCCACAGTCTCTCAAGTCTCTACAGTGGGTGGGTTGCCCACTGTGCCATCCTGGGGAGTGCAAAGCCACAGTCTCTCAAGTCTCTACAGTGGGTGGCTTGCCCACTGTGCCATCCTGGGGAGTGCAAAGCCACAGTCTCTCAAGTCTCTACAGTGGGTGGCTTGCCCACTGTGCCATCCTGGGGAGTGCAAAGTCACAGTCTCACAAGTGGATGACAGACTCCAGCGGTACTGGAGGACTCTTGGTGCCTAGAGTGTATTGTGCAGCCCTGTCCGACACTGATCCGGGCCTGCCCCTTCTGCCAATGTGTCAGCGGTGCTTGAGATGAAGGGCCAAGCGGAGCGGTGCAGAGACGGCGGTGCCCAGCGGAGCGGTGCTTGAGATGAAGGGCCCAGCGGAGCGGTGCTTGAGATGAAGGGCCAAGCGGAGCGGTGCAGAGACGGCGGTGCCCAGCGGAGCGGTGCTTGAGATGAAGGGCCCAGCGGAGCGGTGCTTGAGATGAAGGGCCAAGTGGAGCGGTGCAGAGACGGCGGTGCCCAGCGGAGCGGTGCTTGAGATGAAGGGCCAAGCGGAGCGGTGCAGAGACGGCGGTGCCCAGCGGAGCGGTGCTTGAGATGAAGGGCCCAGCGGAGCGGTGCTTGAGATGAAGGGCCAAGCGGAGCGGTGCAGAGACGGCGGTGCCCAGCGGAGCGGTGCTTGAGATGAAGGGCCCAGCGGAGCGGTGCTTGAGATGAAGGGCCAAGCGGAGCGGTGCAGAGACGGCGGTGCCCAGCAGAGCGGTGCTTGAGATGAAGGGCCAAGCGGAGCAGTGCAGAGACGGCGGTGCCCAGCGGAGCGGTGCTTCAGATGAAGGGCCCAGCGGAGCGGTGCTTGAGATGAAGGGCCAAGCGGAGCGGTGCAGAGACGGCGGTGCCCAGCGGAGCGGTGCTTGAGATGAAGGGCCCAGCGGAGCGGTGCTTGAGATGAAGGGCCAAGCGGAGCGGTGCAGAGACGGCGGTGCCCAGCTGAGCGGTGCAGAGACGGCGGTGCCCAGAGGAGCGGTGCTTGAGATGAAGGGCCAAGCGGAGCGGTGCAGAGACGGCGGTGCCCAGCGGAGCGGTGCTTGAGATGAAGGGCCCAGCGGAGCAGTGCTTGAGATGAAGGGCCAAGCGGAGCGGTGCAGAGACGGCGGTGCCCAGGGGAGCGGTGCTTGAGATGAAGGGCCCAGCGGAGCGGTGCTTGAGATGAAGGGCCAAGCGGAGCGGTGCAGAGACGGCGGTGCCCTGTTCAGCGGTGCTTGTCTTGAAGGGCCCTGTTCAGCGGTTCTTGACACGGAGGTGCCCTGTTCAGCGGTGCTTGTCTTGAAGGGCCCTGTTCAGCGGAGCTTGTCTTGAAGGGCCCTGTTCAGCGGTTCTTGACACGGCGGTGCCCTGTTCAGCGGTGCTTGTCTTGAAGGGCCCTGTTCAGCGGTTCTTGAGACGGCGGTGCCCTGTTCAGCGGTGCTTGTCTTGAACGGCCCTGTTCAGCGGTTCTTGACACGGCGGTGCCCTGTTCAGCGGTTCTTGACACGGGGTGCCCTGTTCAGCGGTGCTTGTCTTGAAGGGCCCTGTTCAGCGGTTCTTGAGACGGCGGTGCCCTTTTCAGCGGTGCTTGTCTTGAAGGGCCCTGTTCAGCGGTGCTTGTCTTGAAGGGCCCTGTTCAGCGGTGCTTGTCTTGAAGGGCCCTGTTCAGCGGTTCTTGAGACGGCGGTGCCCTGTTCAGCGGTGCTTGTCTTGAAGGGCCCTGTTCAGCGGTGCTTGTCTTGAAGGGCCCTGTTCAGCGGTGCTTGTCTTGAAGGGCCCTGTTCAGCGGTTCTTGACACGGCGGTGCCCTGTTCAGCGGTGCTTGTCTTGAAGGGCCCTGTTCAGCGGTTCTTGAGACGGCGGTGCCCTGTTCAGCGGTGCTTCATATGTGTCTCCAGGGCACCAGATCCGGCCAATAGATGGTGTTCACTCGCCATCCGACTTCTCGCTTGCTGGGCCCTCCTGTGCTGGTGTCCCGTGCCCGTGGGTGTCCTCCTTCACCCCCGGAATGGGGCTGGTGGGGCCCTCCTGGGCAGCTCGCCTGCTGCCGGACTTGTCGACCGTGCTGCCCTTGCCATCTTTGCCTGATCCTCTGTGGCCCTTGCCTCCCTTTGGAGATGTGCCAGGTGGCACCCCACTCCCTGACGGTGCCAGGGTGGTGCCTGTGGAGGCTGCCGTCTCTGTTTTCTCGCGCCGGTCCTTGGCTTTTTTTGTTTTTTTCCCAGTGGGTGGGCTGGCTGTCCCTTTGCTGCTGGCCGATGTGGCTGCCCTCGAAGGTGGGGGACTCCAATATCCCTGGACTATGGTCCTTGTAGGTCCAGGGGTTGTGGTGGCTGAGGTGCAGATTGGACTTTTACGAGATGGAGGGGGTGGGTCAGGTGATGGAAAGAGGTTAATTTTGGAGAGGAAAAACTTTTTAGGAGCAATGGGAAGGGTAGGTGCAGTGGGTATGGGAGTGGAGGAAGAGGGTGTGGTTGTAGGAGAGTCGTGTGCTGTCGTTGGGTGCAGGTGCTTGTGACGGAGGCTGTTGTGAGGTGGATGGCTGTTGGATGGGTGGCTGCCTGCGTTTGTGTGGTTTGGAAGAGGGGGTGACAGACACAATGGGAGAGGACACAGGGGACGTGTAAATGGCAGTGGGGGTGGTGACTGCACGTGTGCGGAGTGTTCTGGTGGGTGTGCTGGTGATGGACGTAGTGGCTGATGAAGTGGTGCATGCAAGTGTGAGTGGAGATGTCACAGGGAGGGAGGAGGGAGACGAGGAGGAGGGGGACACAGAGGAGGCAGTGGCTGTTGGCATGTCTGCATGTGGATGTTGCTTGTGTGAATGCTTGTGGGATGTGTGGTGCTTATGTTTGGATGAGTTGACGTTGGGTGTTGAGGTGTGTGCAGGCTGGTCTGTAGGTGTGTCTGGGATAGGCAGAGGAACAGGGGAGTGGGACTGGGTGGAGGGAGTTGGAGGAGGGAGGCAGGAGACAGGGACAATGGCTGCCGTCAGTGCTGAGGCCAGAGCGTTGAACGATCGCTGATGGGCAGCCTGACCCGAATGAATGCCCTCCAGGTATGCATTGCTCCGATGCACCTCCCTTTCCACCCCCTGGATGGCATTCAAAAGGGTAGACTGCCCAACAATGAGCCATGTGGCACATGCTCTCATCTGTCGTTTGATGCATGCCTCATACGCTCCCCTCCGCACCATCGTTCATTCACCCCACTCAACCCAGGCATTGCCCACAAAGCATGGTCCCAGTGTACTTACCTGTTGGTCTGGAGGACCGTAGAGTAGCGCATACTGGGGGAGGACCCCATCAACAAGTTTCTCCAATTCCTCAGATGTGAAGGCAGGGGCCCTTTCCCCAGTCGCAGCAGCCATTGTCTCTTCCAGACCGAGGTCACAGCAGCACTTGCAGTATAGGTCCTCTCCTGTGGATGATCAGGTCTCGAGTGATTAAGCAGATAGAAAATGGCGGTCACGCCCACGGCGGTGCGTACCGCGACCGCCGGCGCACATCGTCATTGGCTCCTGAGACCCATAGGGTTCAATGTTAACCAATGCTGCTTTGCGCCGCGGTCTTCGACCGCCTACCGCCACGGTGTGCCACGCCAGCGCATTGACCTCACATCCCATTGTCACACTTCACAGGTCAGGCAGCCGCCATTTCAAGGGCCCACATGGCTTAATTTCTACTGCGTCACACAGGCCTAGGCGTTGCATTGCCACTCATACAAGCCATTCAATGCATAGCGAATCGTGTTCTGTGCAAGCTGTGGTTACGTACCTGTGGGTTGCTTGACTCTGTGCTCCATGTTGTCCTTCCTAGGCACCGTCCGCTGGGACTTGCGAGGAGATGGAGGAATGTTCCCATGTACAGACCACTGGTGGACCTGTCGACAATGGAAGAAAGACATGTCATACTGACATACAGACTTGACCGAGCCGCTATACAGGAACTGTGCGCCAAGCTGGAGCCAGACCTGATGTCCCCCATTCGCCAACCCACAGGGATTCCCCCTCTGGTGCAGGTGCTGTCAGTACTCCATTTTTTGGCAAGTGGATCATTCCAAACAACAGTGGCCATATCATCAGGGATGTCTCAGCCTATGTTTTCTAAGGTTTTGTCCAGAGTGTTGTCTGCCCTGATGAAATACATGCGGAGCTACATTGTTTTCCCTGAGGTGGGCGATTTGGCTACAGTGAAGGGTGATTTCTATGCCCTTGGACATATCCCCAACATCATTGGTGCCATTGATGGGACCCATGTGGCTTTGGTTCCCCCCAGTGAAAGTGAGCAGGTGTACAGGAACAGAAAAAGTTATCATTCGATGAATGTCCAGGTGGTCTGTTTGGCTGACCAGTACATCTCCCATGTAAATGCCAAGTTCCCTGGGTCAGTGCATGACGCGTACATCATGCGAAATAGCAGCATCCCTTATGTGATGGAACAGCTACAGAGACACCGTGTGTGGCTAATTGGTGACTCTGGTTACCCCAACCTGTCGTGGCTACTGAGCCCAGTGAGGAATCCCCGGACCAGGGCAGAGGAACGGTACAATGAGGCCCATGGGCGGACTAGGAGGGTGATCGAGCGGACCTTCGGCCTCCTGAAAGCCAGGTTTAGGTGCCTGCATATGACAGGTGGATCTCTAATGTACTCACCAAAGAAGGTGTGCCATATCATCGTGGCCTGCTGTATGCTTCACAACCTGGCTTTGCGACGCCAGGTGCCTTTCCTGCAGGAGGATGGTCCAGATGGTGGTGTTGTAGCAGCTGTGGAGCCTGTGGAGAGTGAAGAGGAGGAAGACGACGGGGACGACACAGACAAGAGGGACACAGTGATACAACAGTATTTTCAGTAGCACACAGGTACGAATCAACTCCGCCATTTTACATTTACTTAAAGTCTCCTGCCTCTCTACTGTCTGTGTTTCCCCCCAGTTCCTGTTAACTGAGTTGTGACTTTCCCTTCCGTTTTCAGAGCTGTGGGCCCCACTGCGTGACCTCTGCTTTGTTTGCCCATGGACTACAGCTGTGTGACAGTGGTATGTTGTCATCACAATGTAACTGAACATTTTGGCACCGTTATGTCTAATACATTTGTTCAAAATACAAGCAGACTCCAGATTTTTTAAGTGCAATAAGTGATTTTATTAAAGTGCTAAATTTAGGGACATGATTGAAAAACGGTGATGGGTGATGGCGGAGTAATGTCCATGGCAGAGTCCAGTTTTCAGTCTCACAGGTGCATTGTCCATATGCCTGCGGAAGGATGGAGCAGGGGCAGTTTAAGTTTGGACAGGGTGACAATGTGGGACAGTGGGATGACATCAGGGGGTATCCTTTGCTGGCGGGGGTCTTGGCATCCTACTCTGTCTTCTTCTGAGATCTCAGGTACCGCTTGCGGGGTGGTTCTTCTTCTGCAGGAGGTGGGGTTCTGGTGGCCTGTTGTTGTGTGGGGGCCTCCTGTCCACTAGCGCCGGTGGAGGTGGTAGCCTGGTCTTGGTCCATGCTAGTGACAGGGGCCCTTTGTGGTGCCACATGGTCCCGCAATGTGGTGACTATCTGGTTAAGAGCAACGACGATGGTCCCCATTGCGGAACTAATGTTTCTCAGTTCCTCTCTGAACCCCATGTACTGTTCCTCCTGCAGTACCTGGATCTCCTGGAACCTGGCCAGTACCGTAGCCATTGTCTCCTGGGAGCGGTGGTATGCTCCCATGATGGAGGAGAGGGCCTCTTGGAGAGTCGGTTCCCTGGGCCTGTCCCCCCCTGTCACACAGCAGCCCTCCCAGTTCCCCTGTTTCCCTGGGCCTCTGTCCCCTGGACCGTGTGCCCACTACCACTGCCCCCAGGTCCCTGTTGTTGTTGGGGTGGTGGGTCAACCTGGGTGCCCTGTAGTAGTGGACACACCGCTGATTGACGTGTCCTGGAGACAGAGGCATTGGGCCCGCTGGGTGGGAGCTGTGCTGGTGTTCCCAGAGGGGGTTAGGTCTGCTGTAGCCTGTGGCTGTCTGTGGGGAACCGACTGTCCCGAGGTCCCCGATGGGCCGGGCTGGTCATCTGGGTCCAGGGAGACAGAGCTGCTGTCATCACTGGGGGCCTCTTCTGGGGGTGGGATGGACATCTCTGGACCCTCCTGGGCGGTGTGGTGGCGTTCGGGTCCTGCAGGGGTATAAGAGTATGGTTATTGCTTCTGTGTGTGCCATTTCGTGTAATGGGTGGGTGGCCGTGTACCCCAGTGCTGGCATTCCCTTGTGGGGGCTGTTGTGACGGTGGCTTGTGGGGGAGATGGGTATGTGCAGTGGGCATGCTTTGGTGATGGGTGTCCATGATTTGGGGACGCATGCAGGGCTAGGTTTTGGGATGGGTGGGTTGTGATGGTGAGCCATTTGCAAGGAGTTGGTGTGATGGGGGTGGGGGTGGGGGTGAGGGTGGGGGTATGATTTGGCATGCAGGTGGGGAGGGGGGAATGAAGTAGTGAAGATTTGACTTACCAGAGTCCATTCCTCCGCCTACTCCTGCGAGGCCCTCAGGATGCAGGATGTGCAAGACTTGCTCCTCCCATGCTGTGAATTCTGGGGGAGTAGGTGGGGGTCCGCCGCCAGTCTTCTGCACCGCGATGTTGTGCCTTGATACCATGGAACGCACCTTCCCCCGTAGGTCGTTCCACCGCTTCCTGATGTCGTCCCGATTTCGTGGATGCTGTCCCACAGCGTTGACCCTGTCCACTATTCTTTGCCATAGCAATGGTGGTGTGCTGCACCTGTGTCCCGAAGAGCTGGGGCTCTTCCCAAACTATTTCCTCCACCATGACCCTGAGTTCTGCGTCAGAGAACCTGGGGTGTCTTTGGGGTGCCATGGGGTGGTGTGGATGAGGTGAGGGGTGGTGTATGTGTTGTAGAGTGTGGTGAGTGTGGTGGTGTATGGTGTTTTGTGCGTGGATATTGTGTGGGTGATGTTGTGATTTGCCTCTGTGTGATGGTCTACTCTATTCTGTGCTGTCTCTCTCTGTCCTTCAGTCGCAATTGTGGTCGTAAGGGTTTGTGGGTGATGTGGGTGTGTGTTTTATATTGTATTGGGTGTGTGGGAGTGGTGTGTGTATGTGTCTCAGGTGTGTGTATTTTGAATTGTCCAATGTGGTAGTGTTTTGTAAAGGTGTGTGTATTTTGACCGCGGCGGTGTGTACCGCCAATGGAATACCGCGGTTGAAATACCGCTGCGGGGATTTGTGGGTCGGAATGGCATGGGCGTATTTCTGTTGGCGTGACGGTGGAGGTTTGGTCATCGGTAGTTTTTCGCTGGCCGTTGGTGTGGCGGAATTTTGTTGATGTCGGGTTTTTGGCGGTTTGCCAGTTGTGGGTCAGAATGACCGTGGCGGTTTACCGCGTCCGCGGCGGTGTTATGGCGGACTTCTGACCTGCGGTAAGCGCCTTTTACCGCCGAGGTCAGAATGACCCCCATAATGCCTGCCGCAGGAATAATGTATCACAAAGGGTTACAAAGTGGCACAATGCATGCATTGCGGCACTTTGTAAATATGGTGTCGTGTTTTTGCCCGACTAACGCCACTTTAGCGTAAAAGAAATTACACTAATGTGTAGTTAGAATGGCAATAGGCCCTCATAAATCTGGGTCTAAGTCCAAAACAGATAAACATCCCTGGAAGTATTGTGATCGTGACTAGCAGTATATTGTACTAAACACTAGCCCACACGCTGATACTGCCTATACCTGAAATATATCTAGAATAAAAATTACACCTGCGAGGGAGATTTGTGACTGTTAAACTGCTCCGGAGCTCTCAATTACCCCATTTTTATGCTTCAGAATCCCAACCACTCCATGAGTTTTCGTAGCATCCTGTTACTTTCAGTCCTGGATTTTTAACAGAATAAAATTACTACAGATATCAGAATGCAAATAATAACCTGGGAATGACACACTAATCATACATGGAATTGGGAGCCTTGAAGGCTCTGCTCTATTTTTGTGGAACTATCTGAGCAGTACCTGACCACAGCACAGCTTCTCTGAGTACAGCGAGTCCTCTGGCAGCACCCTCTCCCTCCAAACTAGTGCCATAGTCTTACCTCCAGAATTCCACCAATCCGTGCCCTTTCTGTGCCCCATGCTTTTAGACACCTGTTGTATTCCCTTCCTCAGCAGTGACTGCCTCTAAACAGGTTGTTACAGCACTCGATCTATTCATGATCTTTCAGTGTTCCCTCCCTCCCTCTATGTTACTCTAGGTTCACTTCCTAACTACATGCTCCAGATACTCTGTCTAGGTAGTGGCAGTACTCTCTTTCCTTCGAGTTTGTTCGAAAGTCACCCTGTCTTGGTTACTATAGATCCCCCTCATACCTTCCATTTGCAGAACTCCTGACATCCATTTTCCTGTTGTTCCTTTCAGGCTCTTGAAACACTCCCTTTCTGCAGAATCCCAAATAACTCCATCCATTCAGGCTCCTATCTGTGGTCATGCATTATCCCTCCTCCTGGCGTTCTGCCCTTTTTCTTCATTCGGCAAATCTCAATGTCCGCCAACGCCACGATGAGGGTTACTTCCAGCCTGTGTGTGGCAGCCAACAGCATAAATATACATATGTTAACCTAGGAAAATTGAAACTACAAGTCCCAAGATACATATTGCTGTTGGTTGCATACAGAGATTGCTGAAAGTGGCTGTAATGGCAAGGGGTTGTTTGACAGATGTGTTTGAGGATCCTGAGTGTGGCACCAATACATGTCCTCCCTCCAGGCTGGTGCAGATTCCTTTCGTATCACCTGGTTCTTCAATAACAGAGTGAAAGAACCTGTAGCTGAACTCGGCAGGACCAATACAAGTACAATACAATACAATATGCTCCATTCCATGTTCCCTCTTTCCCACGGTGGTGGACACATTCCTTGGCACACAATTCACCACCTTAAAAGCTTTGTAGTTGTTTTATGGCTTGAGTAACAGCTGTAGCGCATTTCTGCAGTCCCAGTTATCTTAAAGACAGGGTCAGTTTCTGGTGAGTGTAGATTCCAAAACACAACATTTATGGCATCCTATGGTATGGAAGGAAGCAGGGGCCAGGGCTGCAGGAACACGGATGGAGGATTCCCCCTGCCACTTCTTTACCCGCGATAGGCTGGAGCATTGATAGGCCACTTGACTGACCTGATGGAGGAGGGGCATCCAGAGTGGCACACAGCTGTTGAGTCGCAGTCATTACTGTCTCCCGTGGGGACGTGGCATACGCAGTTTGTTGCACGAGTAAAGACTGTGTTCTGAGACAATATCACGAAACAGAAAACGCACGTGTGAATCTTTACATTTCTTACTTGGTATGTGGCAGTCTAGTCCGAAACGATTGTTGTTTAGCACCAAGGGACTGAAAGAGTCTAATGTTCAGGACCAGGAAAGAATAACGTTCTGAACAAAAGCGCTATCAGCAGAGATTAACCCAGCATGCATGATGAATTACAGGACATACAGTACAGCGAGGAGTAACTTAAAATGCGTTACTGTAATCCTTGAAGCGTGGCACTTGGCAGGGCTGGTGTGTTTGCCAGTCAGGAGCCTTCTGTTTGCAGGGCACTACAAGTTAAAAAGAACAAAATAGTACCTCGATCACGCTGGGAGCAGCGGACTGGCACTAATTAAGTTGAATTAATGAGTGCTTCGATCCTGCTCCACACAGAGGAACGGTAACAATGCCAGGCATGCCTTAACAAATTCCAAGGCTGTAAAGGAGAGTGCCATGCAAACCAACAAATGGTGAGTGACAGGCAGGCTCCAAGCCCTTTACTGTACACAACAGGGTCTCGCAAGCTAGACACATGCACTAGAGCATGCACTCGCAGGCTCAATCCTAATGAAGGGCACCTGAAGCTAACACTCACGCAGCCCTGCCAAGTTTCCCAGGTCCATGTGTAATGTGCTGCTCCAGTCCACGTTTTTCCTTTGAATTTTGGGCCTTGTAGTTGTATTTATTTCATTACACCAATGGACCACAATTCCCAGAAATACCAAACTGGACTGGAGCAGCACATCATTCAAGGACCTGGAAAGCTTGACAGCTGTAACCACATTCATGAATTTTGGAAAAAACGTCATGGATAAAAACAGTGCAAAGCCTCAATGCATGAGGTGGAAACCTACTCGGTGCAAGGCATATTGAGAAGGGGAGGGAGAGACTTTACCCTGGTACACAGTGGGGCACCATGTGACTTGGCAGGTTTTCCACCCGAGCTTAATCGCTCTCTACAAAGAGTGCGTCAGACACTTTAAAGTTCTGACAAACATGAAGCTCCATGTTGCTCTAGATTGCCATAGTAGTGAAGACATATTTCTTTAATGCAGCGAAGCCTTGTCAAGGGGTCTGTGACTTCTTATAAAATTAAACAATATTAACAGAATATTTCGCCAGCTTTCAATAATGACTCAGTGGGGGCTCCCAAGATTCCAATAATGATTCAGTGGGGTCCCCAGGTTCCAGTAATGATAAAGTGGAGGTCCACAGAAGTCAAAAGTTTGGGAACCACTGCTTTTCTGGATTCCTTGTGTAAATGGCTACTGAATGCTTTACTTCAGTAGAATCGCGGCATCTGGTCATGATGAAACAACTCTTCAAGGATGAGATTGTCCTCATCCTGCATAGAACAAAAGGCGAGATTCAGGGGTTGCTGTGCTACCCAAAAGCAGTGACGTAGCAAAGACACCAAGAGCCCTTACGCAAATATGGAAATTATCCTATCCCCTGGTTTGGTAGTAAAAACACCTCTATTTAGGATGCAGAGGCCCCCTCAGATGTCTGGCCCACAATGCCTCTACACCTGCTGCACTGGTAATAGCTAAGCACCTGCCCAAAAAGGACGTTTGCAGTACATAACTCCCACACCGTTCTCAAATTTGAAACAGATAATTTTATTTCTAAATTTAGAGGCGTAAGGCATGTCCCTGAGGACCCTGTGGCGCAAAGGGCCCCTGACCCTCCAGCTTGCCCCTAACCATTCAAGGGGAGCCCATGCAGCAAAAGTTCAATGAATATATGTGAGATATGGGAAACTTATTAGTCCCTCATCATATTCTGGGGGGGGGGCACCATTTGGCAGCACACCACTGCCTAAATTAATTAATGTGCAGACTTTGCACACACTCTCAAGGTTGGAACGAGTGGTGGGAGGATGGGAGATGCCAGTGCTTTCACCTGTTTCTCTAAAACAGCTATGGAGGCGTCTGACAGTGTAGATATGTTTGTGCTTGGAGAGGTACTGTGTGTGGGACCTTTCACAGACCCTGAGGATATGGGGCTTACCTAATAGTATCCAAGGCGAGAGTGCTGGGTATTAGGTTTGAGTTGAAGGATGAGCCTCCAAAGGCTTATTTATTCTACGTGGTAGCTTAATTGAGCAGACCAGGTGTTGCTGTTAAGTGGTGGAGTGAAGGTTGCCTTAGATACTGTATAGCACTATTATCGCACACACAATAAATCTGTATGGCCTCTTAGTGGTATTATCAATATTAATCAGTGTGAAACAAACACCTTAAAAAAACGAGTAAAACTTTAGAGTATCTGTGATAGTCTCAGGTTTGTAGCTAAAACAGGTTTGGAGACATTGCAAATATTAGTTCTGGGAAGAGGCCCCATGTCATTGTTTGTGGAATGGTTGGAGGGTACATTCATAACCAAAAGTGGGTCAAAGTTAAACCATAGGTGTTCAGCACAGTGAATAGCTGCAGAACTGTCCAGAGTGCTGAAATTATTTTAGGAATGTGGAGATGTTGCATTACTGTGGAAAAAGGACCCAGATTTCAGAGTTTATGGTAGGGCTGGTAGACTTACTATTGAGCCTCTAAAAAAACCTTCTTTCTGGATTATTTTGCTCAGGAAGCAAAATTCTGAATCAAAGTTGGATAGAAGTCCTAATCCAGTTTCTAATGGACTCTGTCAAAATTTGAATAGCATCTCTGGAAGGGGGTGTAGCTATCGTTGGTGCAGCAGGTGTAGTGGCACTGGGGCCTAGAGGCCTTGGGAGCCGACTGTATCTTAATTATTGCTTTATTATACTACCCAAATAGAAGAAAGGAGGCATTTTTCTTGTTTGCCAAAGGGCCTGTGGCACCTTGGCTACGCTAATGGTCTCTGGATAATATTCAGTTGGGTCAGAGGTCCCTGCAGAATACCAAGAGTGATACATAGTGATCTACCAGTCTCAGTCAAAATTCCCCTCCTCAGACCACCTTGGATAGGGGGCTATCCAGAGGATGGCCACAGTATAGAAATCACATGTGTGATTTGCTGAGGACAAACTTGGCTGTCAACTTATCACAGTTAGGGACTGCTGGAAAAATTAGGAATCGATATCTCGCTTCCCACTGGCTTGAGCTATACAATGGCATGTGGAGTTTACCTTTATGAAGCCAAGGGTTTAGACAGGTATGAACCTCAAGCATGTGATTCATGCCCAAAAAGGCTAAAGTTAACGCAACAGAAATTGAATTCCTTGATTATGAACTCAGAATCTACTGTTGAGCTTTTACTGGTCTTCACAAGCTGCCAAGGTCAATGGGGATTCTAATGTGATTCATGGAATCTTTTCACACCCAGGCCCAATAATGGTGAAGGGGGCTGAAACCATGCCACACTCACTTCAGGGTAGATGGAATAGGCATATGGGAGGTTCCTGTTTCAAAAGAAAGAATCAGTGATGTGTGGTAGCTTCTTTGACGTGTAGATTCCCAGCTCCTGGGGCAGCTCACTCTTCTCTGTTATCAGTTTAGCTCCTCTTTAGTATCTCTGGTGAGGTGTCTCTTGAAGGTATCAAAAAGCCTGAGGAGTTCATTAAGCGTGTGAGGATTGTGGGGTTTAATATGGTTTGGTTATGCAACCTTATTGTGTAATACACTCAAAAACACCATCTTCGGTCCAGTGAAGCTCATTTGTAAAACCTCTAGCTCAACCGTGGGTGGCTGTGGATTTGAACAGTAAGGCTTAAACAAGGGAAGTACTGTAAAGCATTTAGAAGCACCAAAGAACAACTTAAGAAAGCGACGCAACACAAAATAAATCCAACACCAATTTATAAAAATTGATTGTATATTTATGAGTTTTTAGACAACAATATGGGCACAATCCACCAGAGGTTTCCAGATATATAGATATTTAAAGAAAACATATAAAACTCAGCTTCTAAGTCCAATGTGCAAACATGCATAGGTAAACGTAAAGTATGGAACATTTCAAAAGTTTAAAAGAATTGTACTTGGCTACCCTAGCCCAAGTTGAGCAACCAAGTGCAAAAAGGGAGAAGGTCAGGGTGTCTAATATGACTATTTGGACAGCTAACTGGTCTCTAAAGCAGTCTAAATTCCAATTCCACACTTTACCTCAAGACCACCCCAAACTTCAATGGAGTGGTCCTAATGCTGATGATGCAGAATTTTGAGGCTGCTGAAAGATGCTCTGGGTGCTTCTCTGTCAATGAGGTGTTCTAGTGGTTATTCCTCGGTCCATTGGTACACATGTGCCTTTGGCTATAGGGTTTGGTGTTCCTCAAAGTCCTCTTTGAGCCAGTAGAAGGCAGCTGCGGCCTGGCTATCGATCTCCGTATACAGTTGGTCCACCAGTTTCTTTTGGTGAAGGCTGGTGTCCATCTTGGGTACTAGTTTAGACTCAGTTGACACTCCCAGGTCCAGAAAATTCGGGTAAAAGTTTTGGCCTTCAAGGATCAGTCTTTTGGGGTACCTGTCAGCAGACCTCAGCATTTTGAGGAATGTGGCTACTGACTTGCCGGAATGGGGTACTTCAGCTTTGATGGCCTTGTTGTTGCTACCAGGAGACTAGTCAACTGAGCCTTCGAGTCGCTTCATTGATATGGGGCTCAGGATTTACTTTTCTACCAGCCAGGAGTTGCAGGCACAGTCCTCTCTTTGATAGTCCAAGTGGCTGCAGTTGCAGTCCAACAGTCAGTGCAGCCTCTTTTGCCAGGTCCCGGGGTTAGCAGGGCAGTCTTTCTTCTGTACTTTTTCCAGATCCATTGTGATCTGATGTTCAGGGTGTCAGGGGTGCCAAAGTTATGCCCAGAAAGTGCCCTGGAGGGATGATGTGGTCACTAACCAATGGGCTGCCAGGATCCCTACTACCCTGTGGCATTTTCTGGCAATGTGCAGCATCTAAAAATCCCTCTGTCCACTATTCTGCACACACCCAAGATGTGTGAAATCTTCCTTGGATGTTAGGAGCTTGGAAGCCAACCCGAGAGGTGTGGCTGCCTGTGGGCAATCCACTTACATGAAACTGGTGTCCCCTCTCTGTTTCTGCCATCAGTCCACCTACCTGAACAAAGGGACAGCCCTCCATGAGTGTGATCACCCTTTTCCCACCAAAGGCGGCTTCCTCTCTGAAGCTCACCTGTTGGGCTAATGCCCTGTCTGTCTTCCTGCAAGGGGGAGATAGCCCACCTCTGTGTTGCAGGCCTCCATTGTTCCTGAGCCTGGGATTCATTCACAATGCTCCCCAGAAGGACAGAAGGCTGTCTGGTGACCAGCAACTGTGTAAGACCACTGGACAAACTGGGCAGCAGAGTGGCAACCGTATAAAAGTAGCCATACTTTAAAAGTGACATTAAATTTGACTTGGGCATCAAGTTAGGTTTAATGCCGCAGGTAATTTGAAACTTTGAAGTACACATTTTAGTAGTCCCATTCAGAAGTTAGCCAATTTGAGAGGGCTCACGGTATCACTGTAGTAACCAATGGGGCTACCAATCTCTCCACAGCAAAACAACAATTTGGAAGTTTTGCTGTTAGGACATATTAAAGTATATGTCCTATTTAATAATATACAGCTCCGTGACTTAGAGCTCAATAGGCCTTCCTTAGGGGAGACATATATATTGTTAAGGAAAGTGGGGACTTTGCCATTAGTTTAAATGGCAAAGTTGAACAAGAAGTTTTTAAACTGCTCGTTTAGGCTGCAGAAGCTGACTATGAGCCATGTTGTACATTGTCACACTCTGGGTGGCACTATCAGTGCTGTAGCCCTGTGTGGACTCTCTAACTTACTTGCAATGCTGCCCTTGGTACCACATACTAGTGACTTATAGGTAAGTCAGCTATGCCAATTTGGAGTTAGCCAAGTCAACATACATTTTGGGATAGGTTAGAACCTTGGCACTGAGGTCTGGTTAGCAGGCCTCAGTCCATTATCAGAGTCGAAAAACCAGCAGCTAGTGATCCAAATGCAGAAAAAGGTGTGGGAGGAAAGTATCTGCAAAACCTCTCTGTTTCCTCAATTAATGTCTCTGTGTTAGCTGGATTTCTCCTTTCACACAGGACTTTCAATGAGCAGGTGGCACACAGCAGTGGAATCTAGTCCTGGTCTCTGCCTTGAGGACACAGGGGGTATGCAGCTTCTGTCCAGAAAATACTAACAATCTGCATACTCTGTTAAGGATAGTTCTTCCAATTGTTGGAGTGCAGCCCCAGGTAACATATGTTTAGAGCAGTTGGCCAACCAGAACACTGCCAAACCAATCAACTGAGTGTTGAAGCATATTTTTAGCCTTTATCATGCCCTGGAAATTGTAGAAATGGGTTTGGAGTTACAGTTCAGTTACCCAGAGAGGAGGCATTTTTTATATTGCAGAAAAATGTTTGCCCTGCTACACGTAATCGCATTTTACTCTTCAACAGCACACATCTGGGTTGTTCCCCCAACTACAGTTTGTTCTGCTCATGAAGACCAATATAGTCTTCAACTGGAAATGGCATTCCATGTATTGAAGGGAAAAGAGAGAGGGCAAGGAGCACAGTGGGCTGGAGCCTTAGCACTTAGGAAAACATCCTGAGAGTTGGCTCAGGAAAAGGGAACTTGCTTGAGGCGTTGGGAAAATGCACTATCTTTGATGCAATGTAGCCCAGCAACTTAATTTACTGTGTTGTGTAAAAGAGACAGAGCAGGACAGTCCATATCTGCAAAGCTATGGCTCTGACACTCTCTTCCCAAGTGGAGGGGGACTTTCAGGCTGCTTAGCACCACTCTTGCACCTTTGCACCGTAGGGCAAAAGCATCTGCATGAGTGCCTGTGTGAGTCAAACAAAGGTTTTATATTAGAAAGCTACCGTCCCCTTACAAAATATTTTTAAGACCTTCCCGTTTTCTATGTGTGCTGTACAGTACACATGCAAAATTAGAAACGTATTGAGAAAAGAAAACTTTTCTCCTTCTTTGTACCTACCTAAATGAGGTATAATTTTTGGCCACAAAGCCCTGCCTTCAGATGCGTGCAGACATGGTTTTGCGTCAAAAACCGTGTGGTTGCCTGGGAATGCCCATGTGAACAAAGTATGCATTCTTCAAGCAACTTTCTATCACAAACAAGTTTTACATTGGAAAGTTAATCCCAGATCAACATTTTGCGTAGGTTCAAGTCAATTTTGGTGACTTTGCACCAGTGCAAAGTGCTGATACATTTGGCTCAGAGTGTGGATGTTTATCTGAGCAATGGATAACCTGATGGGTATGCGGTGTGCCAGTAAACTTACCTAAATGAAGCCTTCCATAGTAAACTTCTAAGAAGAAATGATAATGCAAGTGCTCCCTTTGTGACAGTGGAAATAGTGTCCCACTGCCAAAAAAGAACTGGTAGTTAAATCGTCCATTTAAAAAAAAAAAAATTACTTTGCAAATATTGAAAAGTTTTTATAAAGCTATTTGATGCCTCAAATCACCGACTTTGCAACTTCACACCCCCCTAATTTCTAGTAACAGAGATTCAAGGCAGAGGATCTGATTTAGATCTTGACGGTATTACCTCCAATCCACCACAGCTGCGGACTAGACAACACCGTCAAGTCAACAGTGTCCCCCCTGCCGTATTTAGATGTATTGTGGCTGAGCTATAGACCACCACGACGGAATGCTTTACCTAGCCGTCAGACTTGTGGGTTCCTGCCGACCCTATTTAGATGTTACAGTACTGCAGGCAGTCTACTGGTGAGGGATTTCTGACAGGTGGAGACCATCACGGAAGCCATTGGTCATTGTACAATGGCAGGGGCCATCGCATAGAGGTAAGTGACACACATACACACTGTACCTTAGCCATATGTGTCCACCTGCACAACACACAACATACACGCAATTATCCACTGCCATTCCACCACAACACAATATCTACATACAGAAGACACACATTGCCATACATCCATGACGCAGCATACACACACCATGGATACTACACACACATGTACACACATACAACACAACCACAACAACCAACACAATGACACACCCATCTCCTCAAACACACAAAAGCACAATTGCACACACAACAACAGTGAACACCACAAAACAATAACATACACCTGAATGTTACACACAGCAACACTGTACACAACCCAAAACACACACCAGACATCAGACCCACATGCATGTGGCACACACACAGACACAACCACATCACCCACAGCAGTTCCCTCCACTTGACCAGCCAATCCGATCTCACACACACACATACATGTACAGATTCACATGCACAAATGGACTCACATCACAGGTACAGATTCACTTGCAATGTGCACACATAGGCATGATGACAAGTGTGATGCCATCATTTTTGTGATGCTAGCATTCATTTGTCCATGACTACTGACATCACAATAACAATTGTGTATGTGTGCAATACGTGTCTTGTATCATTGTGCCCCAATAAATCACTGCCAGAAATGTGTTCCCAATATATGCATGTCAAAGGTATTTTTAAAAAAATACCTGTGACGTGTATTTCTGCAGCGGTCCTGAGCTCATGTGCAGTGCCCACACAAAGTACACAGTACATGCAGTATCCCTACCTCCGAGTCTGGCGACGGCGGGTCATGTGTCCTCCGTGGTCAGGTGGAAGCAGCGACGGCAGGTGATGTGCAGTCAGGTCCAGTCCAGAACTGAAGCAGAAACTTGGAAAAGGGTAGGTTTTCTACCCCTTCCCATGCCAATACTCCAATTGAGGTATGGAGGTTGGCCCACCACAGTTGCCTTGGCCGTAAGGCACATCCAAATCTGCTTGGCGGTAAAGGTGGCTGGAGCCCCTCCATCACTCCCTATTCCCAAGGCCGGCGTCATGGCGGCAGGGGATTCTTGGCGAAATCGGCGGGACTCAGGCAGCGTTTCGCCTATGGTCTTGCCAACATCCAAATGAGGCGGGAAGATCGCCAACGTGGCAAACAGGTTTTCTGATGGAAAACCAGCAGCAGGAGCACTACTGCAAAGATCTAAATCAGGCCCAGAGCTTGGTAAAACTCTCTCAATAGTCCACTGTGAGACAGGAGTTTAAGATTTTCAGTGGCGTCTTCTTTTCTTCTATGCAGGCAGCTCCCAACTTGAGTATATTAAGAAGGGCATTTTGAAGGGTGAAAACAATCAGTTTTTGGGAGTGAGCTCTGGACAAATAGAAGTAAAACATAGGGGGAGCATGGCAACAATGTTTTTCTTAAAGGAAACTCCTAGGAAAAAGACTAATTGAAGAATAGAGTCACTTGTGCAAACACCAGAGGAGATTCATTCTTTCACAAGTGCAAGTTAAGATGTTGGTATGACTTGTATAGAAACAAGTCAGTCTTTGTTTCCAAGAAAGGTGGCATGCTCTTGCCTGGTGTCAAGCTAACTGGAATATGGGCCTGGATCCTGGTGATGGTCAAATGTTGAAGTCTAATTTTAAGGACTCACTTCAGCCAAGACTTTTTGATTTTACTAAAATTAAATGTGTAACATTATTATGGAAGTTTCGACTGGGCCCACTTCATCAATTGGTATGTTATTTGGGTTGTTCACATTTTTCATCTGCGTAGTACAGCGTATAGCATAGGGCAGATGTTCAACCACCTTCACCAATTGGGCAACTTCACTGTGAGTGACAGTATTCTGCCCTTTCACATAGAGCACAAAAACATATAGGGGGTCATTACAACATTGGCGGTAAAAGGCACTTACCGGCGTGCAGAAGACCGCCAATACACCGCCGCAGCCGTGGAATTCCACCACAGCTATTATGACCCACATCTCGGAATCTGCACAAATTCAGACACCCACACAAGTCCGCCACACCAAAGGTCAGTGTTAAACTGGCGAAAACCAAACCTCCACCTCCACGCCAACAGAAACACGCCCATGCTATTACGACCCACGAATCCATGCGGCGGTCTTTCAACCGTGGTATTCCATTGGCGGTACACACCGCTGCGCTCAAAAAACACACACACATCTCCAAAACACTGCCACATTGGACAATTCCAAATACACACACCTGGTACACATACAAACACCACTCCCACACACCCAACACAATATAAAACACACACCCACATCACCCACAAACCCCTATGACCAAAAATCAGAGACGAAGGCCAGAGACATAGCACAGATTAGACAATCCCACCACACAGAGGCACACAACACCATCACCCACACTACTTCCACGCACAAAACACCACACACCACTACACATCACCACACTCATCAACACATACACCACCACACACATCACCCACACCACCCCATGTCACGCCAAAGACACCCCCGCTTTTTGGAGGAGGAGCTCCGGGTCATGGTGGAGGGAATCCTACGGGTAGAGCCACAGCTATTTGGCTCACAGGTGCAGCACACATCCATAGCCAGGAAGATGGAGCTATGGCGCAGAATAGTGGACAGGATCAACGCTGTGGGACAGCATCCAAGAAATCGGGAGGACATCAGGAAGAGGTGGAACGACCTATGGGGGAAGGTGCGTTCCGTGGTCTCCAGGCACAACACTGTGGTTCAGCGGACTGGCGGCGGACCCCCACCTCCTCCCCCACAACTAACAACATGGGAGGAGCAAGTCTTGACCATCATGCATCCAGAGGGCCTCGGAGGAGTTGGTGGAGGAATGGACACTGGTAAGTCAATTCTTAACTTTCATATCCCCCACCGTACCTGCATGCCATCACACACCCCCACCCTCACCCCCTCCCCTATCACTCCAACTCCTCACTAATGTAGTAATAACACAAACCACCCATCCCAACACCAAGCCCTGCATGCAACTACAAATAATGGACACCCATCACTAAAGCATGCCCACTGCACATACCCATAACAACCCCTAACCATCATCGCACAAGCCGCAACACAGGAATGCTTGCACTGGGGTACACGGTGAGCCACCAATTGCACACCATGACACACACACATGCAATAATCATGCCCTTATGCCCCTGCAGGATCACAAAGGACCGTCACCACCCCGGAGGGTCCAGACAACTCCACTCCACCCACAGAAGAGGCCCACAGTGATGATAGCAGCTCTGCCCTACTGGATCCTGATGACCAGCCCGGACCATCGTGGACCTCGGGACAGTCGGTTCCCCTTGCACAGGCACAGCCCAACACTGACCTTCCACCCTCTGGTAACACCAGCACAGCACCCACCCAGCGGGCCCAAACCTCCGTACCCAAGACAGGTCAATCAGCGGTGTGTCCACCACTACAGGGAACCCAGGAAAACCCACCACCCCAACAACAACAGGGACCTGGGGGCAGTAGTAGTGGGCACACGGTCCAGGGGACGGAGGCACAGGAACACAGGGGAACTGGGAGGGCTGCTGTGTGACAGGGGGCGGACAGGCCAAGGGAACCCACTCTCCACGAGGCCCTCTCCTCCATCATGGGAGCATACCACCACTCCCAGGAGATGATGGCGACGGTCCTGGTCAAGTTTCAGGAGACCCAGCACCTGCAGGAGGGCCAGTATTTGGGGTTCAGGGAGGAGCTCAGGACCATCAGCTCCACCTTGGGCACCATCGTAGGGGTGCTGAAGGACATACAGCAGACCTTGAGAGACACGGTGGCACTCCAAGGGGCCCCTGACACTAGCCAGGATGATGAACTGCCCATCACCTCCGCCGGCGCTAGTGGACAGGATGCCCCACCACAGGACCACCACACCAGCACCCCACCCCCTGCAGACGGACAACCACCACGCAAGCGGGCCCTGAGATCCAGGAACAGAGCAGAGCAAGATGGCAAGACCCACACCAGGAAATGAGACCACCCTGATTGTCCTCCCACTGTCCCACTTTGTTCCCCTGTCCATACTTAAACTGCCCCAGCTCCACTTCCTATGCCCAGATAGGCAGTGTACCTGTGAGACTAATAGACTGGACTCTGCCATGTACATTCCACCACCATCACCCCTAACCATGTTACAACCCCCCTCCATTTTTGAGCACTTCAATAAACACCCTTGAAAAACAAAACAATCTGGAGTCAGTCTATGATTTGGTAATATGTATTATCAATGACAGTGTCAAAATGCGTTTCTACTTGCAAAGGCAACATACCCATGTCACACATCACAAGTCCTTGAAGGGTGCATGCAGATGACACACGTTGGTAACCACACCTGTGAAACCGTAATGGAAAGGAACAACTCAGTTACCAAATAATGCTATGACATTACACACAGGATAGAGGAAGACGTGTGACAGTGAATGTAATGGGAAAAAATAATATTTTCTCACCTGTGTGTCACTGGAAATATTGCTGTATGACTGACTCCCTGTTGTCGTTGTCTTCTTCCTCAGCTTCCTCCTCATCACTGTCCACAGGCTCCACAGCTGCCACAACACCGTCATCTGGACCATCCTCCTGCAGAAAAGGCACCTGGCGTCTCAATGCAAGATTGTGAAGCATCGAGCAGGCGATGATGATCTGGCACACCTTCTTCGGTGAGTAGAATAGGGAACCACCTGTCATATGGAGGCACCTGAACCTGGCCTTCAGGAGGCCGAAGGTGCGTTCGATCACCCTCCTAGTCCGCCCATGGGCCTCATTGTACCGTTCCTCTGCCCTGGTCCTGGGATTCCTCACTGGGGTCAATAGCCAGGACAGGTTGGGGTAACCAGAGTCCCCTAATAGCCACACACGGTGCCTCTGGAGTTGACCCATCATATCAGGGATGCTGCTATTCCGCAGGATGTAGGCGTCATGCACTGAGCCAGGGAACATAGCATTAACCTGGGAGATGTACTGGTCTTCCAAACAGACCATCTGTACGTTCATAGAATGATAACTCTTCCTGTTCCTGTACACCTGTTCACTCCTGTGGGGGGGGGACCAGAGCTACATGGGTTCCATCAATAGCACCTATGATGTTGGGGATATGTCCAAGGGCATAGAAGTCACCTTTCACTGTAGCCAAATCTTCCACCTCAGGGAACATGATGTATCTCCTTACGTGTTTCAGCAGGGCAGCCAACACTCTGGACAGCATGTTGGAAAACATAGGCTGGGACATCCCTGATGCCATGGGCACTGTTGTCTGAAAAGAGCCACTTGCAAGGAAATGGAGCACTGATAGCACCTGCACGTCAGGGGGGATTCCAGTGGGATGGCGGATTGGTGACATCAGGTCTGGCTCCAACTGGGTACATAGTTCCTGGATTGTGGCACGGTCAAACTGGTAGGTGACGATTACATGTCGCTCCTCCATTGTCAACAGGTCCACCAGCGGTCGGTACACCGGAGGATTCCGCCATCTTCTCAAATGTCCCAGCTGACGGCGCCTAGGAACGACAACAGCGACGACCGAACCAAATTTTAGCAAGGTATGGACCCACAGTTACACAGAAGACAACACCAAACTCAAAACCCTTCCTGCATGTGTGTTGAGTGTAGGCCTAGCTATGTGTGACGCAGAAGTAAATGAAGCCATGTGGGCCCCTGAAATGGCGGCTACCTGACCTCTACACTGGGACAATGGGATTGTGGGGTAACTGCGTTGGCGTTGCACACCGTCGCGGTAGGCGGTCGTAGACCACGGCGCAATGCTGCATTGGTTAACATCGGACCCTATGGGTCCCAGGAGCCAATGAACAAGTGCGCCAGCGGTGATGTTACGCACCGCCGCGGACGTCACCGCCATTTTCTATCTGTTCAATCACTAGATACCTGACCTTCGACAGGAGAGGACCTACACTGCAAGTGCTGCTGTGACCTCAGTCTGGAAGCGACGATGGCTTCTGCATCTGGGGAAAGGGCCCCTGCCTTCACTGCTCAGGAGTTGGAGAAACTAGTAGATGGGGTCCTCACCCAGTACACGCTACTCTACGGTCCTCCAGACCAACAGGTAAGTACACAGGGAGCACGTTGTATGGGCTAGGCCTGGGTGTAGAGGGCTGGTTGTAAGAGGGAAGGGGGCGGAGTTCAGGGAACATGAATGCATGTGCCAAATGGCAAGGGTAGGAAGGGGGGACACTTACATCTACGGTGCAGTTGGTAATGGCTTCTCTTCTTCCCTTGTGCATGTCATATAGGTCAGCGCCCACCAGAAGAAGGACATTTGGCGTGCCATCGCCAAGGACGTCCGGACCCTGTGGGCCCACCAGAGACGGGGCACCCACTGCCGGAAGAGATGGGAGGACATTCGCCGCTGCAGCAAGAAGATGGCGTAGGCTCAGCTGGGGATGGCCTCCCAACGTGGGGGGGGTGCCCGTCGCACCATGACCCCCCTGATGTTCCGGATCCTGGCGGTGGCCTACCCTGAGTTAGATGGACGCTTGAGGGCATCACAGCAGACACAAGGGGGTGAGTACAACCTCATTCTGCTGACTTTGCGCGCAGTGGAGGGGTCTGGGTGGGGGAGGAGGCCTGTGGGTGTACCTAGGCCAGGCAGAAATACGTAGACTAGGCCCCTCTGTAATGCAGGCCATGTGGCACTCTAACCCACTGCAGTATAGTGCCAAGTACAGGTATAGATGCCCCTGTGACATCCATGTGTGCAGATGTCCACCATAGCCAGGTAGGCCACATCCCAGGAATTGCATCAGCAGAGGCCAGGAGCACGGCGTAGTGCAGGGGGCAGCTGTGTCTGTATTGTCCACCAACGGTAGCGGTATGCCATGCACTCAACCTGTTCTTCTTCTGTCCCCACCCCCTTTTTGTGCTTTCCCTGTTCTTTTGTGCATCAGCATCATCAGGCGGAGGTACAGTGGCACCGGAGCACGAGGGAGCTGCATCCCACATGGCCATGGAGGGCCACACCACGGACTCAGAATGCACCAGTGGGACGGAGGGCGAGGGGAGCTTCACGTCGGCCACCGGATCACCAACCAGCGACATGGACTCGTCTGACGATGGGAGCTCCCTTGTGGTGGCGGCACCTCCTGTGCGCCCCACTTCTACAGGTACAGCCGCCACCTCCCCTACCAGCACCGCCCTCCCAGCAGCCCCTCAGCGTTCTCCCAGTGCCTGCTCACCCAGGACGGTGGGCATCACCTTCGCCCCAGGCACCTCAGGCCCTGCCCCAGTCACCCCTGCGGCCCTCAGTGAGGAGGCCATTGACCTCCTCAGGTCACTCACTGTTGGGCAGTCTACCATTGTGAATGCCATCCAGGGTGTAGAAAGAGAGTTGCAACACAGTACATTTTGGACCAAGAAGGAGGTGAGAAAAGTGTTTGGTTTCTTCCCTCACTAGATGGGTCACATCTTTAATCTTATTAACCCACAAGGCAGGGGCCACCCATATCCTCTTGGTGTTTAAGAATGGTTGATTAGGGGGATGTCAGCTACTCTTGAAGAAGTTCATGTGGCCTCTGTTTTGGAGATTTGCAGAGTGGCCACCTGGTCTACTCGTACTTTTTTAAACATCATAGGTTTATTTAAGAGTTGGACTTGAAACATGTTTTAGGCTCCAGTGTCCTTTCCTCTATGAAGCGAATAAAGGAAGGTTGTATTTTTTTTAATGTAAAATTAAAGATTTTGTTTTTGGCATGCAACTCCAGCTGGATTTGCTTTGGTACATTTCAAAACGTAATGAATTCAAGCAAGGTAGGGACAAGGAGGTAATGCTTTAATTACTTACAGGTAATTGCATTACTCTAAGTACTACTCCCACACTTTCGTTCATGACTTCCATCCCTCCTTCTCTTTTCTTTACAGGCCAGCTGTTTTTGGTTGCATCTTTTGCTTTGCACAAACAAGACGGGTGGAGAAGAGAAGTTGCTTTTATTGGTGTTCCTAGATGGTGTTTGGTATCTGTGGAGGCAGGACTGCCTCAAAATGTAATGAATCAAAGCGATGGAGTATGACTCAGAGTAATGCAATTACCTGTAAGCAATTGAAGCATTACAGGACATAGATACAAGGGTCAAACTAGAGTAATTTGAACAAGTTTGTTCTTTGCTACTCCCCCCGCAACACACTTGGCTTCTTGACTCCTTTTCCAATAATCTCTCTGCCTGTGCTCTGAGGACTTATTTACTGCTCTTTAAATGAAATGTAGAGAGGAAGGAACAGCAATGGAAGGTTATATAGTTCAGCATCAAAATCCTTTTATTCTGCTTTTAAAAAATAAGCCATACAAGCACAATAAATATACATCGGAGCCTGCAATACAATTTATTAAAAGAAACCCAAATTTATTGTTCAAAACTCCTGCTTAAAATCACAACAAATATAAAATCATGTTTAAAATAACTGCTCCAACTGTTTGTAATGGAACTAAGAAAAATTAATTGTTAATCTCAATTTAACTGTCTCCTTCAAGAAGCCAGTGACAGAAAAACAGATTTACGCAGTAGGTGATAGTTGTGAAAAGAGTAAAGCAGGTCTGGCTCCGACAAAATTTTAACCTCTTAGAAGTGGAGGGACCAAGAAATCTGACCCTCCACTGAGCATAAAATCTGCAGAACCACATAAAGTACATAGGCCCTCATTTGGAAATTGGCTGTAAAAACCACCTACCGCTGTGGCGACAGCGCCAAAAGACCGTTGCCACGGCTACCAGCCGACCACCGTATTATGACCACAGACGGATTTCTGCCATAGGAATGGCAGAAATCCAGCTGTGGCCATGCCGGTGGATGGCGGTAAGGTGGCGCTCTTGCCATCAACAGTGCCACACCAGTAGACCGCCGGCAGTCGGGTTATGACCCACAATACGGCCTGGAGGTGTTCTGCTAGCGGGTGCTGCTGGTGGCATCAGCGCCCCGTCCCGTCTCCTGCCAGAGGGCCCCCTGACTACAGGTAAGTCGGGTCTCCGACAGGGGAGGGGGTTGGGGGTGTTGTGTGTGTGTGGGGGGTGGTGAATGTTTGTGTTTGAGTGGATGCAGGTGTGTGTTACGTGTTGAATGCATGTGTGCATGTATGGAGGTGTGAGTGCATGTATGTTGTGTTATGTGAATGCGTGTCTGCGTGTATGTATGAAAGTGTGTGCGGATGTCTGTGTGAATGGATGTATGCATGTGTGGGTGCATGTGGTAATGGGTGTATGCATGTGTGTGTGTGAAGGGGCTTGAATGTAGGTGGGTGGGGGGCTAACTGGAGTGGGGCAGACCCCTATCAGTGACAAGGAAGGAATTCCCTGTCACTGATAGTGCCTAGCGCCATGATTGTTGTGGCATTAAGAAAGCCACGAAAACCATGGCGGAAGGCGGGGTTATAATCCCGCAGGCGGAACAGTGACGCCGGCCGGGCTGGAGATGGATATCTCCAGCCCAGCTGCTGTTACTGCCATGGTGGTCAGTGTGGTACATTGGCGGGTTGGCTTTAGCCAACCGGCCAATGTCATAATATGGTGGTAAGTACCGCCAGCCTGTTGGCAGTACTTACCGCCATATAAACGCCGACCGCCGGGGTCGTAATTACCCCCATAATGTCTTGCACTTAGGTTGAATCACACCTGCAGGGCCCTAACTGTCTACCTTATGCCATCCCCTCGCCACCGCCAGCAAACAGTGTAACATGTTTATCCTAAATCTAGATAGGAGTTAATGGGCATTTATGCTACGGACCCTGACCAGGTAAGGCTCCATAAGCAAAGTGGATGTAACAAGGGTCTGAGAATGAGCTGTGGGTTCCTCTAGTTGCTTCCTATGGCTATAAAAACTAGATTTAGTCCACTTAATATCTGCCCTGAAAATACCTCAGAGGCTATGAAATAAGCCTGTACGCCCAAGAGCGCAAAACATCAACTTGACAAAAATCAACCATTTAATCAGACGTACCCCATCCAGATTCAAACAGTCCCTTATGATGTCCTTATTGAGAGATGTAACCCTCAGCTCCCTAACACATAACCATCTTAACAAAGGATGAAGGGCGAGGGCACAGGAGACATAGCCCACTTCACACTCCTCGTGAGGGTAGCTGGTTGTCCTGAGCCTTGCATTGGTTTTCCATATACCCCTTTCATCAGAGCTTGTGCACTTTGAGCATGACCAGCCTACTTAGCTCAGACTAAATATTCTTGATCCAATAACTTGGTAGGCTGAGCCCACGTTACCTGCAGGTTACATGTTTGAGCCAATCATTCAACCTCTCTTCTTTATGAGGCTGTGAAAGCCGAGCCCTATCAACGCTTTGCCTGTCGAGCCCGCTGAGAATGTTCAGATTACTGCCGCGGTGTATTTGTGCTTTTGACTACTCACTATTAGCTCACAGAGGCTTTCATTTTCCTTTCCAGCCCCAGCACTGCACACTTCCTTGTGCCACGATGACATGCTAATTGAGTTAAGCTTTATGGAATAGCTGAGAAGCTACGAATTTCCGTACTTTTTATTTTCTCGTGAAGGAGAAGAGGAGATACAAGGAGCAGGGGATGAGGTGATGGCACTTGGCGTTCAATTCTGGCCTCTTTAGATGGTTCTTGGGACAGGTGGGTTTGAAATGTCTCTTGCTTCAGTTGTGCTCGGGTATGATACGTCCTCGTAGACCTCCGCCTCCTTCTTTGGGTGGCAAAACTGTGTCCTTTTTAAAAGGGGTTTTCTGTTCATTTACTATAGTTTGCTTTTCTCAGTGCTTAGTTTGTGATAGAATGAGTGGCCTACTCTCTGGTTGGAAGCTCGCTGCGTGGTCCTCAATATACCTCATGCTGCTTCAATCCACTCCCAGACATCCCTTCCCCTTGCAGGTTCAGGCTGTCTCCATTTGTGGTGGTTTTCCCCTATTTTTCAGCCTTCTCCTCTAGCATTTATGTGTTTTTCTCTATCTTGCTCTCAGGAAATGTCCGATGAGGAAAAAATAAAGAAGTGCCAGTCCCCGAAAATGAGTCCTGGTGTCCCGCACTGGCTCAAATTAAACACTGTGTTTTATTGTTTCTCAGTAAAGCTTTCCATGCATGGTCAAGATTACATATATCTTGTACCAGTGCAAAATTAATGCTCTGCTTGTTAGCACCATTTTTTTCTACTAGCGTAATAAATAGTAAATAGAGAGTTTTACTCAGGGGTGTAGCTTCCGTTGATGAAGCAGGTGAAGTGGTACTGGGGACCAGAACCCAGAGGGGCCCAAGGAACCCTGATTATTTCTGTATTTCACAAGTCAAACATCGGCCGTGCTGGGTGCCCATTAACTTCCTTGAACTAGGGCTTGTGACTCACTGGTTTCAGTTTCGCTCCAATAGAACATTTATACTTGCCCGGGGCAAAACATGAAACAAAGTGAATTTGCACATTTCTCCATTTATGTAATAATAAATTGAACGCAGCTTAGTTTCATCTTTCTCTTGCTGATACTTAAGACGAAGTTGGGAACAAAGCCAGCTTCTTCTTGTTGCTTATTTTACCAATAAAATACTGCAACGTCAGTTTACTTTGTTTAACACATTTTATTAAAGCATCAAACTTTTTGCTTGCTAAAAGATTGTCACAAACGTAACATACTTCATAAGAAAAATTGAGCAGGCTGTACTTTGTCGTTGGAATATATTTTCTCCATATTTCCCTAGTGTAGAATTCTTTAAGTAAAATAGACTGTAGCAAACTCTAAATGCTCCATTTCCTATTACCCAAGAAACCAAAAATGTAAAAAGACCACTTGCTGCATTTTTTCTCCATTGTGTATTTTGCCTGGGCTCCTAACTGGAGTCACGTCCATATGAGGAGTGTGTATGGAAGCTGCATAAGATAACACGTGCCAACTGGGTACCAGTGTGTCACTAGGGGGAAGTAACTTCGGCCCATATTTATACTTTTTTGACGCAACACTGCGCAGACGCAGTTTTGCATCAAAAAGTATAGCGCTGGCTTGTGTCATTCCAAAGTGCCAGCCAAGCACCACATTTATGGAATCACGCAAGCCGGTGCTAGGGGTGGGCTAGCGTCTGGGAAAATGATGTTAGCCGGGTGGGGGTGGCAGTACAGGGGAAGAGGGTTAAGCCTTAAAAAATGACACTAGGCTGCTTAGAGGCTAAAAAAATCTCGTTAACCAGCCTTGCGTTATTTCCTGACGCAAAACTATCCATACCACATGACTCCTGTCTAATAAAAGACAGGAGTTATTGCCAGCACAGGGGACAAGGGTACCCTGGGCATGGCCATTGCACCCAGTGTCATGTAGGGGGGGCCATTTCAGGGCCTCCAATGGCACTTTAGAAATATTTTTTAAATACTTACCTCTACTTACCCTATGTACCTGGGATGGGGTCCCCCATCCTCTCGTGCCCCTCTGGTGTGAGTGGGGGTGTTCCTCGGGCTTGGATTGGGCACCTATGGTCTCTTTCCATGGTGTTTGCCCATGGAAATGGGTCCACAGGTCCCCTAACGCCTGCTCTGACCCAGGCATTATATATTGGTGCTAAGCAGGTTTAGCATAATTATTTAGGCCCGCCTCCCCTGTGCACCTTTTTTGCATGGGAGAATAACTAAGGCACTAGAGGCTTTGAGTCATTTTTTGGACGGAACGCCTACCTTGCATCTCATTGACGCAAGGTGGTTTCACACATCCAAAAAATGACTTTAACTCCAATATTATGATGCTAGACAGGACTAACTTCAAAATATAAATATGGAGTTAAGTTTGCGCTGAATTTGCATTAAAAAATTACGCTAATTCAGTGCAAGCAGAGTATAAATTTGACCCTTAGTCTACAGAGTCTAGTCTGTCCACTGGTATGACATCACAGGACACAAATCTTCGGGGGTCAAATATGCAACAGGAAAACCATAGTAGACTTGGGTTAGAATTTTAAACGGCATCCCTCTATCAAGAAAACTGAAATAGGCTTTAGGAAATCCAATAGATCTTGCCTAGAAGGTATATTGTCAATGTTTTCACTTTAGCCATGTTGTATGGCTGCTTTGCAGCATGGCTGAAAGATGAATAAACAAGTATTGGCAAAACCAATAGGTTTTGCCTTTGTCTTTTTTAGGGTCGAGTGCAAAGTCCTCCATCCCTGTTGTTATCTCTCTACGGACTTGTAACCATGCCAATGTCCTGCCCATCAGTTTGGTTGGTTTGTTGGCTTGCTTTTTACAATTTGCTTGATTTCATTAGTGAAAAGCATGTATAGGGCATGCCTTTTCTGGTGTTTAGCCCGCCTGAAGCACACTGGCCAACTACTGAAAACATATGAGGCTCCATGTTTTCTGTATGGTTTCTGGACTTCTTTTTCTCTTTAGTTCATAAGCAGCGTGATCTCGCCGGGCAGTAGTCGAGTGCTTTGCATGACGTCAACTCGGTTACATGGATAATTGTACTTTTGCCTGTTACATGGATAATTGGCTTTTTGCCGGTTAAATGGATAATTCCACTTTTGCCGGTATGTTTCACTGCGAGCGAACTTATGTTTCCTTTTGTGTGTTTGCTTCGCGCTAATGGAGGCCGTTGGCTCGCTTATGTGAAAATGTTTTACTTTTCAGTTTAAGTGGCAAGAAAAGTCCGGTTAGGAGTCTACAAAGCTAATAGCTTTAACTCAAGACAGAAGGCAGAAGATGGTAAGCAGAAAGAAAAAAGAAGACACATGGCAACGAAGAACGAAGACAGAGAAGATGTCTTTGAATGAAGAAAACAGGGAATTAAGAAGATGGCATACTGGAAGAAAAAAAACAACAGCAACGAAGGAAGAAGACAGAGAAGATGTCAACGTAGAAAGAAGACGTCAGCGAAGAAAGAAGACATCAGTGAAGAAAAAAGGTGTTTTGCAAGGAGAAAAAAGAAGTACCTTCAGCGTCGCAGCCAAAGTAAGGACACTGGCCCATGTCTAATAGGAAGTGATTGGAAGGAGTACTTGGCCAAAAGGCAACTCGATGGCAAGATCAGCGAAGAAGATGAAGACGACGACAGGAAGTGATGTGAAAACGACGTGCTGGCAAATCCGAAGCAGGTAAATTAGAGCAACTTTGGAGTAAGCCAATGGTAAGTTCAGGTAAGTAAGGGGCTGGTTCCAAGCCCATTTTATCTTTTTTTTACTAACACAAGATTTTACAAGCATGCGTGCAAGCACACATACATGTGAAACATAGAAAGCGCTATGATGCAGTAAGAGCTATGTCAGAGCATTTTTTGGGGGGATTGCTGCCAGGAGGGATTGTGGTCTGGGCAGAATACAACAGAGACAATGGAGGTTGTGGGGAGAAAAGTGAATTTACAGAGCCAGAGGTGGCGGAGTCACAGCACCTGTTTTTATTGCGGGGTGGGGTGGGAGGGAACACGGAGGAGAGGGAGAGGCAACTTGGAGGGTGGGTGGGAGGTCAACACAGATAACAGAAGGATGGGCGGGAGAAGCACAGTCGGAGAGAAGTACACAAGAGAGGCAGCTGAAGAACAAGCACACTTGTAGAATTCTGAAACACAAAGCAAAAGTAGCACCTTAAAACATGAGCGGTGGAAGGGACACTAGTCATGTGTCCATACTTCAGAAGAGGGACAAACACACAAATAGGAAGGAAGCCTACCACATGTGACCAATAAAAATCAATCAAGTGAGAAAGACAATAGTAAGCAATGGGCTGCCTATAAGCCCACAATTAAAAACACAATTTGTTTCACAAGAGACCGGACATGCTCTGTCATGACCTAAAAAGTAGAAATGTCTAAAAGGAGCTTTAGTGTGAACAAGAGAAACTTCACTCCAATTAGGAACAAGTTGGAACACTTACAAAAGCCAAAAGTGTCACCTAAGGCAGCAGAAGGGGTTGCAGTCAATGTTTGCTGAATGCCACACTGGTAGTAAGGCCATCTTCAAACCTCGATCTCAGAGAGAAATTGCGGATCATTCAATCAACTGACTCAGACGTATTGAATCTTCGAAACTGTAAAACAACGAAACAAACATAGGCTCATTTGTCATTGTTAGAAACAAAGGCACTTGTTGCTGGGCTTCGTGCCCAGGTACTTGCTGCATAGTGCACTGAATGTTGGGTAGCATTCTTAAATTGAAAATGTGTAGTTCTTCATTACTTTGAAGTTTTTTTTGCGTTTGTGATTTACCTGCATTCTGTTACGGGTCTGTTTTTTCTCATCCCTAGCCTCATTAAGTCAAGGTTCCTTATGTAGCTTATTAAATTATTTTCTTTGAAAGTAAACTGGTTTTGTTTACTTTTTAGGTTGAGGCTCCAGATAGTGCAGCTGTCTTGTTGCAAATGACCTATTTTGGGCTAACCACGAGCTTACAGGGCCTGCCCATTGCCTAACACTGGTTGGCTTATTGTCAGCTCATTTGCTTGCTTCTTTTTCAGTGCCTTTCTATATCTTAGCTTGTTCATCTTGTGCCAGTGCCTTCCCTCAGAGCATAGATTCTTTAATTTTGTTCCTCTGCTGCTCACTTTTAGGGAGTTACTTTTAAATTTACTTAAGAAGGGCAGTAGAGTGCTTGTGTTTACCAGCTGTCTCCCTCGTTTGCTTGTCTCTGCCCACACTTCTTGTTGCATTTGCTCATCAATGTGTTTCTACAATACACTTCAGGTTGCGCTCCCTCACCTATATTCTTCTCTTCCCGGGCTCTGTGTTGCTCCAGTCTGTTTGCTTCTACCTTTGCCCTCTTTTTGCTACGTCCCTCATGTGCTTCTTTTCCCTTACAACCCCCCAACTACAACGTCGACCCACTTCTCTGTTGCCCCATTGGCGTAACAAAGGCCCCCGCAGCCCGCGCAGTAACTCCCCAAGCTCCAGGGGACTCCTCTCAGCACAGTACCCAGGCCTGAGATCTCCGGAGAGGGGGCCCCTCCACCTACCAGCCAGGAGGGCCCCCTCAGATTTCGTTAGGCCAGTTGCCCCCACACTTCCCTGCCTTCCCGGATGCAATTTCAAAATAATTTTCTTTGAGTGCCAAGAAGCACATGGCTGTCAGCGTTTTAGCAATAAAAGTGTTTTCATGATTTGTCATGTTGATATAGTTTTGTTACTTATCTAGGACGCATGCGTCATGACACTTGCGCGGGCCAACAAAATGACATGGCCGCGTCAATGCTCCTGCCTTACTGATGCTGTACAGCATAAACAAATTGCATTGGCAGAGACTATAGGTTTCAAAGGCAAGACTTGCTGAGTTTGACACGGCTTGTTTTCTCACTGACTATTCTGCCTCTTAGAGACGGAGAAGAGGAAACATAGGAGACCCTTGCAGCACAATAGGGCTGGGATCACAAAGGAGTGCTGACTCTAACAAATAATTAATAGCTCTGCTTTTAAAAGCTATTACAAAGGTAATACAGCCTTCAACCACAAGAAAGCCTTTCCAGACAGCTCCAGCAACACGCTGCCTCGCGAACAATGAACCGCCAATTTGTAAGTTTCTGTGAATTTCAATCACTCTGACATTTTGTTTTTGTTCAAATCTCACAGTTCCAGTCAGTAGATTTAGTGGTAAGAGTTTAAAGTCAGCGGTCATATGTTCATTAACGGAAGAAGTAAAACTTGGAACCAGGTTATATTACTTATTTGGCACGGGAGATCACTGATAAATAAGACAATACAGTGGTTCAGTGCGTTAAATGCTTCCTGACAAACCGTACATTAAAAGGCAAGCACTGCGCTACGTTCATTAAACTTGCGTCTCTGGGCACTCGTGTGGTGCAAAGCAGTGCTATATGACGCAAAGTGGAGCAAACACCTGCGCCAAACATTGAGTGACGTTAAAGCACCAAATACAAACAGATGCAAACATTGTACAAATGGTAAATCGTGTGATATTTCAATGCCCGGGAATTGTGAGCCTCCGCCCCCCACCCCCGCTTTAGCAGCTTCTAGGGGGTAGCTTCTTTATAGGTCACTTCTGCCTGCAGTTCCGCTGAGTTCAGCTCACGGTTAACTCTTGAATGGGGTGACCAGCCGTCAGGGACTTGCCCGGACGGTCCCGGTTTTCAGAGGACTGTTCCAGACACTTTTGTTCATTTTCAATAAATGTCTCCGTTTGTGGAGCAAAGGTCAGGCCAACCAGTGAACGCTATGTTAATTTTCAATAAATGTCCCGGTTTTGGGGACAAAAGTCAGCTCAACCTGCGAGGCAGAAGTGAAAGGTGTGCTCTCCTTTCACATGCAGCTCTAGAGTCTTAAATAATTGAGAAGTAATTTATTGGTTCTGCCTGCTCGCGCGCGCGTAGGTGCCTGCGTGTGTGTGTGTGTGGGTGTGTGTGTGCACACATATACACACACATTTACAGGACACTACAGATATAAAAGTGAGACTAAGGGCTTTAGTCCTACTTCTATATCGGACCTGTCCCGCTTTATTCTTTTCAAAATCTGGTCACCCTACTCTTGAAGGAATGCAGCCTCAACAGAAGAGCCTCAGGAAAGTGGTGTAGCAAAGGCCGTGGTGCGGAGAGCTCCAGTGGCCCCCTTAGCACAGTACCCTGGCCGGAGAAAAGGGATGGATGACTGCTTGGATGAATGAGTGAGCGGATGGATAGGTGAAAGGATTGCAGAGTGAAGCCATGGCTGGATAGGTAGATGGGCAGTTGAATAGGTGGCAGAGTAAAGGGATGGATATTTAGTCCAATAGATGGAAGGCAACTCAATGTCTGATGATATTATCCCTTATTTAAACAGAAGTCCAATACTAAAGGTCCTGCGGTGATGGCCAGGAGACATTCCACACTAGGTTCATTGCAATGAACAAGATATCCAAACCAGATAAATTTTCTATTTCTTTATTCCTTCCTCTTTTAGTTTCCCATCTTTTAAACTTGGTTACAGTATTCAATCAACACATCAGTGGCCCAGTCCATTACAACAGGACATTTATTGTTGCACTTCTGTTCAAATAAGTCATCATTTTGTTGGACATTGAAGCTGCCTTCCCTTTATTGGTTTAAATATTATTGTAGTATAGGAGGTTTGAAGGCAGTCTGACCTCAGGGAGAGTGCACCACTCTTGCGAAACAAGAGACAGGCTTGCGCATGATGTAGTGATGCCACAACTGCCTGCACAACTCTTGAGAAACAAGAGACTGGCTTGCGCATGATGTAGTGATGCTACAACTGCCTGAACCGCTCTTGAGAAACAAGAGACTGGCTTGCGCGTGATGTGGCAGTGCTCCAAGTGCCATTTTACCCAAAAGGGTTGGATAGATTAAGGAGTGGGTGAAAATATGAGCGAATGTATGGCAGTGAATGGATGGCACAGTGATTGGATAGATGCATGGCAGAATGGATGGGTGGGTGGTAGGATGCATGGATGGGTGACAGAGTGAATAATGGATGGAGAGATGGATAGTGGAGGGGTGGATGGCAGAATAGATGCATGAATGGATGAGTGGGTGAAAGGATGAATAACTGCATGGCAGAGTGGAAAGATGGCAGCGTGGATGGATGGATGAGAGATGGATGACAGGATGGGTATGTGGGTGGATGGATGTGCAGGTTGGGTGGATGGATGGAAGGACAGAGGATGGAAAAATACTGAATGATGGATAACAGAATGAATAGATGACAACATGAAAAGGTGAATTATTGGTTAGGAAAAGGTGAATGGAAAAGTGAAAGGATAAATGGACGGGAGCTTGAATGGAAGAGGCTAGGGAGATCTGAGAAGCTTACCCTGCTTGTTTAGTGCAATCAGAGCTTCAGTTCAAAGTGTGTGTGTGTGTGTGGGGCGGGGGAGTATTTTAACTTTCTGTCTACTCCCTTGCATACGTCCAATAGTTGTAATTTCTGAACAATTCCATACAGCACATGGTTGCCCTTGAGTAGTTGTCTACTACTACAGATGTGTACATGAGTGTATGGCACATGAACAAACCTCATACAAGACACCACTCACATAGATTTGCAAAACTCTTGATAATCTATGCTAATTTGATACAATGAGGTGGAGACAGTGAAAGTACACTGAACATTCCATGCAAAGTAGATCAAATAAAGTCACGCAAAACAGCACGGCCTGGCCTTGCATGAAATCCTACCATCAAATGAAAACAGGTGCAAGCAATAGGCAAAAAGTAAATCATGATATTTCCATACATAATAGGTGTAATTTCTGCATAATTACTCAAACAACGTAAATTGCCCTTTAGCAGTTGTCTGCAGTTAGGAATGTTTACTGAGCGTGTATCTTAAGTTCAAAGCTCACTCTAGATATCACTCTCACGCATAAGCGTGTTGGGGGCAACACTAAATTGTGTTTAGCATCACTCAACTAAGCATGTCCAATTACATAATCGATATGTAATGAACTGTACATAGGGCGATCTACATTTCTTTTTCACCATTCACCGAACTTAATGCTACGGATTGCCTTCCGGTGTTGCAGGAACCTTGGACATCTCAGCTCATGAGTTTGAATCTTGGCAAGGCAGCCATTCTAATTAGGTTTGTAAATTGAATATCATTACATAGGATTATCTGTCATTTGCAGCCCTTCGGAACAGCGGAGCTATGGTATAAATCTCCTAAACAAGATATTCTATAAAAACTATTTAATATAATTAAGGGAGTGTGAAATTGCTAGAGTTCGCTATTGTGTAATTAGGCAAATTCATGGCAAAATTGTGCATAATTATGGAAAAAGAGAATATATCATTGTGTGCAAGAACACATTTAAACAAAACCACAGAATCTTTGTAATCATTAGAACCTCAGAGATGGCTAACAGTTCAGGATTTGGATGAAATACCTCATCCAATGAAGCTCTACCCCAGATGTATGGTGAAGATAAAAAATCCTATATGCCCCTTTCAGGCAATAAAATTGGCGGTACATGTTCTTACTAAGTCAAGTATCAGACTTTGAGAGATGGAGTGATGCAGGCTCACCTCAGTGAGAGTCCACAAATGACCCGTGCATATACTTTATAGTTGTTTTTGACTTTTGGCTTCAGCATCAAAAGTCAAAAACTGAAGGCTTTTGGATTCAGCATCAAACAACAGAGATGGGACAAATGTTTGAATTATTATCAGTCACTGCTTGGACCCTAATCCAGACCTTTGTTTTTCGCTGCTATTTCACTATAGACAGAGAAGGGCATATGCAAATCAGTCTTGCTCCTGTTAAACTAGAAAGGGTTCAGGGATGGGTAGTGTGAAGACGTAGTAAGGGGATATTAGGGTTTCGGATTGGGTGTGGTATAGGGTAATAAGGACATTTTAGAGTTCAGGAGCGGTTAGTGCATAGGGGTAGTAAAAGTAAAGGGTTTTTAGGAAGGAGGGGTAGGAAGACCATAGGGGTGGGTAATAAGGTGTTTTGGGGCTCAGGGATGAGTAATGCATAGGTGTAATTAGGGATGTTATTATTCAGAGATAGGTACTAGGAGTAGTAAAGATTTGTTTATAGTTCAGAGATGAATAGTGTATAGGAGCAGGAAGCGGATTTTAGGGCCCATAGGTGGGTGGTGTATGTAATGATATGTGAACTGTATTTTTATAGTGCCCTGTCACCAATGAGGGTTTCCTGGTGCTGTAACATGTGTGTGAGGTTAGCCATAGGTGCACTTACTTGATCTTCTTGCAGAATTCAAGAAGGAAGGAGGAGGCTCTGATGTGTTGCAGGAGGTCATTCTAGGGTTTAGGTGCAATGCATAAGGAGTTGCAAACTCAATATACTTTTGTGTATGTGTGAGACCTATGTTAGAGATGGTCTGACAAAGCAGAGGTGCCTGGAGTGATGGTGCAATTGTATGCAGCTATTCAAGTAAGCAAGTCCTGTGTTGTGAAGTGCTCTATGTGGATGAATGAGAAGCCTGAACTGTGTGCTCTTGTGTATCAGGAGCCAGTGGAGCTCCCTTAGGTGAGTTGTGATGTGGGCCTGGTGTGGGAGAATGAGGATCAGTCTGACTGCTAAGTTCTGAACAGTATGGAGTCTTTCTTGAGGTGGCTGGTTATTTCTGAGTATAGGGTGTTCCCATAGTGCAGACTGGAGGTGATGAGGGGTTGGGTGACCGTTTTTCTGGTGTTGTTCAGTAGCCACAGGATGATGCAATTGCGTTGACTTAGGCGGACATTTCCAGTTTGCTATCCATGATTCCAAGGTTTCTAGTTTGCGTGCTTTAGTGAAGCAATGTACGTGCCACTTCCTATGCATATCATGATGTATGGAGTACAAGGTTACCTTTGGGGCCCATTTGGGCATGTGAGCTGTAATAGACCCAAAGATCACCTAGAATATATAGCATCTGTTTTTTTCAGATGTACCAATACAAGTGTTACTCTGCGGTTTCCCAACATAAGAAACCATGTTGGGGCTCCATACTACACTGACTGACATTCTCTTCTCTCAACTGACCACGAAGAGCTTATGTCAAAGGTGGGAAACCAAGCTAGACCTCTCCATTTTAGATGATAAATGGCTTACACCTCTAGAGGATCATGATAAAAGATTATGTGAAGCCAGACTAAAATTGAGTTACTTCAAGATCCTCCATAGATGGCATTGGTCACCAGCTAAGCACATGCTCCCAGACTCCAAATGTTAGAGATGCCTTGCTGTAGACTGTGATATACTACAAGTCTTATGGAATGCCTGATCCTCTCTCACTACTGACACTCAATCTAGGAACTATTTCAAAGCAAAATAGGGATGTTAACACCACTGAAGAGTGAGAAAGCCTTACTGGACATGCCAACCCTCCCACCAATGCCCCATCATACTTGTCGATGACTCTTGACAGCTTTGGCAGTGACAAAGGTAGAAATCCTATGCCACTGGAAAACCTCTACACCACCCTACAACCGCACATGGCTGGTAGACAGGTGTGTAAAGCCAAATCAAATAAAGCAATGCAAATCCATAGCAATTTTTTTTTTTAAAGCCCAGGCTTTTGCACTACACAAATAACAATTCCCAGGAGTGAGCCAGGGTCTGGGGCAGCACATTTTAGGGAAGTGGGGTGTGTGCTCCCCTCTCTGAACCTAGAATGTTCCCATGGACCCCATACCTTGGGCTGAATGCAAAAATTGGGGAGGGACGTGTGGCCCTCTCCACAGGCTTCAAAAGGTCCCAGGGACCCCATCCCGTGTGGAAGAATACAAAATAAAGAGAAGGGGGGGCATGAGGCTGCCAACCTTGAGCCTCAAGGGGCACCTGGGACGTTCATCCAGTCACAAAATTCCAAAATGTAGTGGGTTGCAATCCAACCTACTTCATCAATATTCATGAGTTAGGTAGTGAATTGCGGCTCACTACGATTGGATACCATCACAGGGATGGTGGCCTGCTGGGCTCAGGAGACCACCTTGTCTGCTGTGATCACATTTTAAAAAACAAAACATTTTTTTAAACTCAGACTGTTTTAGTTAAAGAAACAGGACTGCTTTTAAAAATAATGTTTATTAAGGTTTTAAAGTGTGTTTGGCCCCTGCCTACTCACTACTTTTAACATTAAGAAAGGGAAAGTACCACAAAGATCCATCTTTCCTTTTGTGAAAGTCTTTCCACCCCAATTTGGGAGTCGGTAACCTTTCAATGTTTTGTGACCAGGTTATAGCCACAAAACATTAATACTTTGTCTTCATGATTCGTTATTTGAAAGAGGCACATTAAACCCATCCCCTTCAAAGAGCAATTTTTTGGGGGTTTATGGACCTATTTTGTTATTTGGTAACCTGCTATTTACAGAATCACAGGTTTTCTGATCGTAAAACGTCTTTGTACATCAAGCCCTGTGCTATCTAACTGAAGTTTAATGGTACCTGGTGAGTTAGGACACCAGTGGTAAATCAAAATTGATACTGATCAGTAAACATGAGTTGCCACAAGACCAAGAGAAACGGCCTTCAGGTGTTGCACTGATGTTTATGGAGTGTGCACAGTGACAGAGCTGCATCTGCAATACACTGGTTTATGAACATCCTATTTTGTTGCTGCTGATCCTTACCTTGTACAGCTGCCACTGGGCAATGGGCAAATTCGGATAATGTGGTCATATGCCTATGGATAGGCTACAGCCTTTATTATTCATTTGACCACCATCCAACCCAAAGGTACAAAAAGGAGGAGTGCATTTCTGGCGGGAGATGCTTTTGAACTTCTCTCAATTTCCTCTACAATTGTGAGCAGGTGGTCACTTGGACAGGTATGTGCTGTACGGTCCCACTTCCAATGTTTCACAAATATTGTTGATTTAACAATGAGAGTCTGCATTTGTGATACTCTACATACATTAAGGGACAGCAGATGACTGCCTAGGTGTCTGCGTCTGTCCTTGTGTCATTTCAGTCTAGTGAAGGTGTGGAAAGTCGATCTGAGCTCACATTCTTGACAAAGTAGAGCTTCAAGAAGTAGCAGCTGGTGGCAGGAAGGGATGGGGGTAGCGCTCGGAGCAGAGGGTACGTGGGACAGCATGAGGATGGGGGCATAGAGAGGCAATAAAAACATAATTAAACTTACTGTCTGCCTCCATGATCCGCCGCTTAAGCAGCCTGTCATCTTCTTCATCCCTCCCCAACCAATCCCGACGCTTCTCTCAAGCTGTTACACAGCATGAAAGAAGAGCCAGGATTGGCCTGAGCAGGCAGAAATGCCACTCAGGGAGGGAGTGGGACACTGCGGTTGTTCTCCACCCACCTGTGCAACACATCCGGGTGGAGAGTTCTAAGTGCGCATGTCAGTTTGGCCGGCCTCGGACGGCCGGCCAAACTGACATGCACACTTAGAAGCGCACCACCACTGCTCCTTCACTTGTTGACATGGAGTAGGCTGGTCCCACCCAATCCAATGAAAGCTAAAAAATAAATGGATAATAAAATGGTTTTATTATCCCTTTATTTTTCTGCTTTCACCAGCGTGGTGATGCTCCTTCGCCATAGCTGAGGGACACCCAAGGTTTCAAGACCTATGGCGATCACATACTCATATCTGTGCTATGTGCTTCTTTTCCAGGCACAGTTCATCAACTAACTATGGTTTCGGGTTTATTTCATTCCAAACTGTGCTTTACGGTGGCCAGTGATGGTGGTGATATCAGTAGTTGGGGTGCAGGCCTTTAATCTACACCCATGTGGAGGTAAAGTCACTGGCCTCTGTTTACAGTCTGTGGGGTGTTTAGCCACTACCTTGCCCTAGGACATGTCTGGAGAGTGTGTACATCCTTGCTTGACTATTGGTGTGGGTGTGCCTGTCAGAGTGAATGGTGGAGATTACTGGACTCCACTTATCTCTGATCTGATAGGAGGTGGCCGCACAGGATCCAATTTAAACTAGGAGTTTGCAACTATACATTCATGTTTCCTCTTACCGTAGAAAATGTGTACCTGTGAGCGTAGAAAGCTTCCCATCAACTTTTTTTTAATAGCCACAGTTCGCCTACCAGATAAGAACAGCTGAATTCTTTAAAATTCTGAATTCTTGTCTTTCCACCTTTGTGGGTCCGAAAGGGCCCAGAAGGAGCAGCAGTGATTTATGAACCCAATATGAGATTGCCACGTGTTTACGTAAATACTAACATCTGGTGCCAACGTTTCTCACACTCCTGTACACAGACATGTACATGACGAAGAGCAGACAGTTCTGATTCAAATAAGGTTCATTACATCTGAGTCCTGTATTGCTCTTGGTCTCTATCAGCTAATAGCTACCAGATAGCCAAGCATTTTGACACTTGTGGTGCCAAAACCAGGACACCAAGAGCAAATAGTGTGCTCCACTGGTATGTAAATAGGTCAGGAATTTCACATTTTCAGTCCTTCAGTGACTCTCGTGCAATGGAGAACATCGTGTGAGACACAGGACTATAAATCCACAATAAAACTGCCTCTTTTAGTGCAGTGAGTGACTTAAGGCATGAGCCAGACTCGAGCCAGAGGCCTGGCCAAGGTCATCTTCGACTCTCAAAACCAAACGAGCCAAACTTTAATGAATTTTCTACCTGTCCCCCAGGTTTGTTGAGGTGCTAACCTCAACGGCCAAGAATTAAAGACGATGTATTAAAGTTTGATGCAAAAGAGGGGAGAGAAAGAGATACCCATCTGGTGACTGAAATCTACAATGTGAAACAAAAAAACCTGGGACAAGTCCAAAGATCCCTGTTTGACTAACTTGTTTGATCTTAGGCAAATATTTTATTTCACCATGCCTCTATTTTAGGTCTTACCCTGTGAGAATGCGCTACAGCATGCACTCTGGCTTGCCAGAGGCACTGTGTTGAACAAGGAGTTTGGAGCCCACCCATTGATCACCATTCATTGGCTTCATTGCAGCTCTCTTTTGCTGCCTTAACATTGGGCAGCACAAGCCTGCTTCACTTCCTCTCCTTTCGACTGGAACACGGACCAAGCACTAATCACCTAATATGGATTACGGTCCTTCCACTGCTGGCGCTGTGATTGAGGTAATATTTTTTTATTTATTTTCTTTCTCCTTCCACTGCTGTCCTTTTTTGCGTCTATCCCTCTCACCCCTGCTTGTGTTACTTCTTCCCTTAAATCCGGTTCATTTCTCTTCTCCTGTGATCCCCTCCCACCTCAAACAGCCATATTGCTTATTCCCTTCTCTCCTTGGCCCTCCCATCCCAGTCTTTGTTACTTATTTCCCTCCCACACCCTGTCTGTATTGTTTCTTCCTCTCCCATCCCTATTGCTTGTTCACCTGTCAGTTCCCCACTTCCCTGACAGTGTTGCTTATTACCATCTAATTCCCATCCCACCCCCTGACCTTCCCTGTTAGTCCCACATGGCTGTGTTACTTAGTCACCTCTTATCTTCTCGTTGTCCCTCTTCCACCTTCAACCATCATAAGGAAAAAAAGTACAATGACACAGCTAATGCTGCTTATTATAGAGTTTTTTTAGCCATCCTGTTTCCTCCTCCAACTCGCCCTCCTGAACTCCACCCACACCCATTGGCAAAGACAATGACTCTCCCATAGGTGATCCCTCTTGGAATTGCCAATGCTTGTTTTCACTATGACATAAAAATGCACCCTGAGATACACGAGTTCAGGATGTGTGCCATACAAAACCCTCCACTGAGTTAGATGCGTAAACTATGATACTGCTCCAAGTATAAGAATCTACCTCACATAAAAGGTGCACGTGGCAGCTGACCTGCCTCTTAGTTCACTAATGGCATTGTCACTAGAGCAGGAAAGAGAATTAATATTTCAAAATTCATGTTTTTAAACTATCACTTTAATTAAATTCCTCCCAAAGCAGTTATTTAATTGGATGTACTAGGGTGAAAACATTCTTCATGTTAAAAAAAATACACTTTTATCGATGTTGAAGAGACTTTGTCATATTGTTACACAATGTTTGCAGTACGAATTTTATTGCTTGGCTTGTACAGATGATATTAGAGACAAGCCAGACCCTTATCTTTGCTTTCTCGGTTAATATGTTGGTTTATACACTTTTGCTTTTAAGCTGTGGCAAACACTTGCAAATAAGCTTGTCTAAATAGAGAAGTGGCATGAAATGAAGGGAAAATTCCCCTTGTTTCAAGGTTTTATTAAGCCTGGTACTTCTGGGTCTCAGATAGGGGTGGGTGGAACTTGTGGAGTTTCACACTGTGGAATTCCACAGAGTTACATTAAAACTCCACAGGATCCTGCAGAGTTCCACCAATGGGGGGGAATATAGATGTCCAACTGCTTGCGAGCAGGGCTAAACAATTAGCGAAAATGGCACTATGTGGTGTGCAATTGAGTCTACTCGATCAACAGCAAATCTACTCGTGAAGCAGGTCTCTGACTGCGACCACCCATGACTGCCCATGTTCGAAAAGGCCAAATCTCGATCATGCTCACATTTCTGGCTCCTCAAGGTAAAAATTCTACTACACAGTGAATGGCAGAATTTGGACAGAACTCTGTGTACCAAGAGTAACAGGGAGTCACAAAATTCTGCCAATTCCGTGGGTGGAATGAAACATTCCACACACACCTAGCCTCAGACTCTGTTGTAATCACACATAGGATTGAAACAGGTCCCATTGGGCCCTATATTAATGTCCTTAACTGTATAGGCAAAAACACTGATTGATTTCCGAACAATGAATGTAAAAAAAAGATAAAGTAATCTTTGTGAGCGACTTCATTCCTGATTGTAATATTATAATTCACATTGTTTGCTTAATCGTGCATTCCCTAAGACTTTTAGCTACTTCCAGTATGTTGAGTTTCTTAACTTTTTTTATTTAACATATTACACTTGTATAATGCATACTTTGAACCGAGTAGCCTCCAAGTGTTTTTAATGGTCCACAATAGAAAGCTGAGGAGTTGAGGCTGAAGGTGGTGTGAGTTTCTCACAGTGCCTGTCAGTGGGTCAAAACGTGTTCAGAGAACACGGATACCAATCCTTGGCTTCTCTGCAGAGTGTATAAAGCAGTTGTTCACAAATTACAGCAAATAGCCATTGACAAAGCCAATAGTTGTGACTGGTTTAAGTGTATGTCTGTTTCTGTGTTGTATTTCTGGATTCAAAAACAGAAAGTTCAGTGAGGCACAAAAAATACTGACTGGGTGACAACTATGGAAATCTCAGAAATATTACTTACATGCATATGTCACACTCTTACTTACACTGCCCACACTCCTATTAGAGACCTCCAACACACTTGTTTCATCTCACTTAAATTTCTGTGCTGTTTTGCATAGTTTTCAAGGCTTTGGTAGAAGATGATCTATAAAGTGTACATTTGCCTATGCTTGTCTGATTCTCCACTGTGCTCTGTAGTTTTTTATGACAGTTTTGACTTTGTAATCCAACAGTACCTCAACTTTTAGAACTTGCAACTTTGGGGTTCCCCAAGGCTTTAAGTGGGCCAGATCTATCTGGCTCTCAGATCAGGTAGCAATGAAAAAAGGACATTGAAACAGGCCCCTGTTGGGCCCTATGTTCATATCCTTACCTTTAAAAGCAACAACTCAGATCTATTTTTGAACAATAAATGTAAAGTGAAGGTAATCCATGATAGAGATTTAGCTCCTGTTTATATTTCATGGTTTCCCTAATTGTGTATTCCTTGAGAGTGTTAGCTGTTTCCAAAATGGTGTGTTATTGTATTTTTTGTGTGTAGCATATTACTCTTGTATAGTACATATTTTGATCTAAGTCACCTCCAGGTGATTATAAAGGGCTACGATTGATAGCTCTTGAGTTGAGGCTGAAGATGGTGCAAGTTTCTCATAACGCCTTTCAGTGGATCATAAAGGTGTTCGGAATACCTGGCCATCCAATCCTTAACCTCTCTGTACAAAGTGCAGAGCAATGGTCATGTATCTGAGTTACAGTTGTGATTCTGTGCAAATGTTTCTGAAGTACGTACACAGATGTCCCAATACTGACAAGCAGTGAGTGGGTGCTTTATGTGTTTGGGGGGTGGGGAAATGAAAGAGATGGGAGGAAGTGCAGTGCTAAATAGGAAAGAGGTGAGGTTAATCTATTCAGATGAATGAAAGAGATGTGGAGAAAAAAGGGGGGTGTATTTCTAAAACGAGATAACAGTAGTGATTGTGACACTCTGAAGACCATTGCCCCTTCCACAGACCTCACTATGATTTAATTCACAGCCTTACGATTTCAGAATGTAAAATGTATTATTTACAACAAAATCAATATTACTATTTTATCTTGAACAACTAACCACCATTGACAAAGCCAAAAGTCCTGACTGGTTTTAGGGGTATATCATTTGTTGTGTTGCACATCCGGATGCAATAACAGGAAGCGCAGAGAGGAACCAAAATAGCTGTGGTGGTGCACACTAGTGCACACTAGAGAAATCAAAGAAATTCATTTTGTGCCATGCCTTACTTACATAGGCCCCGCCGCTTTCAGAGACATGCCACTGTTCCATCCCACTTAAAGCCCTGGTGTTCTTGCTATTTCAAATTGACTTAACATCCCCAGAATGAAAAGTGCTGTTGGTTTAAAACGCCCAGATAGACAGAGAGCAGTACGGGTGACATAGCACCACGCCCTTTGCAGTTGTGTGCAGCATCCCTGCCGAAAACTGCCCTCTGCTAACTTTCAATTGGGCGCTGGGAAAGTGTGTCAAGGGGTCCACATACAAGAAATTACAAAAGTCTAAAAATACAATTATGAGTCAAAAATGGGACTAAAGCTGGAGAACATGTTAGGGTCCAGGTACTGTAATAAACGTGACGGTTGCCAGACTGCATTGGCTGGAGCTGTCCTTTTTTCCCCCCACCCTACGTGCGTGTGTGCGGGTCTGTAGGAATTCCCTCCTACTAGGCGCATTAGAAGTCAACCTCCCACAATATGGCCGAACTGTCCCCAGTGCCAGGCTGCTGAACAACGCAAGCCCAGCTACAGCTTTAAGAGTGGGGCCAGCTGATGCTTGTGGCTCTCATGAATATGCATGCACAAAGAGCAGCAGCCCCGCCCACCTTCTCCTTCAGCACCGGGCGCCTGAGCACAGCAGCCTCCCCTTGTCTGTCTGACCCAGGCTGCTAACTGTACTGGAGCGGAACAGGGGAGCTCGACGAGGACCCAGCCGGAGCGGTGGGCACTGCCACCATTCTTATCCCCTCCCAGAAGGGTTTACCCTCCAGCCCCATCTCTAGGGGGCGCGGACACGCCTATCCTGCTTCTTTGGAGTCCGTGTGATGCTCTCGCCTTTCAGAAATGCACCGGAATCCGCAACCCGCCCTCGTTCATTAAATTTGGCTTGGTACACCATCCTTGTGTGCGGTTCAAACGAGGTTTTCAGCTGAGGGGTTCCTGGCGCCCTCAGGATATAGGGGAACTTTTTGGAAGACGTTGTTCCGACTTCAGATTGTTAAAGGACAGAACGATTCCCACACCTGTCAGGAGACCCTCGAGGTGCCACCTTCATCTGGGTAGAATGGATGCACCAAGAAACCTTTGCCCTTCGCTGTATGTTTTATTAACGCCCATGAGCTCCTTCTAATAGCAGAGTCTTTCATCTACAATGCGCGACAAACAGGATTGCGAATTAATGCTTTAAATTTATGGCAGTTATTTTCACCCGGCTCAATAAACCTCATTTTACCGACCTCTGAAGGAGAAACAAATGAGTTTGCCTAACCAAGACTTAAACTCAAGCAGCACGCGGGGATGATTAAAAAAACAGGTATCTCTCGCGACGGCGTTATCTCGCTGAGCTATACAGCCAGCTGTTTTTATGTTTGCACGTGACGGGTTCGGCTACCAACAGTACCCGCGCCCCCGTTTGACCCTTGAAAAGCTGCACGTGCTGACCCACGACCTCTGTACTGCCTGACAACACGCGGACAGAGGACCCGGGGACCTGCGCACGCGCCAGGGCTTCGGATTTACCCCAGGGAATGATGGTGGAGCCTACACTGTGGTTACAAGTGTGAATGACGGACCAGAGGGAACTGGCAAGGTGGAACCTTCCGGCCTCTCGCTTTCTACTGTGTGTTGCAGACCCTCTTTGTCCGTCACTCTCACTCGGCCCATCTTGAGCCCATTCTTGTAAACAGAACCCCCGCCTTGTCCTCATTCACATTCGACCATCCAGGCGTCCCCTTTGACTCTTGCACCAATTGACCCTCCGTGCCTCTTACTTGAACTAGCAGAGGCCCTTCTCCTCCTCGCGCCTTGGGATCCTACGAGTCCAACCGCCCGTTGCCCCTCTCTATGTTGACACCCGCCGGTGTCTCTCAGTCCCTTAATCGTTAAAAAACAAACAAAAAAAAAGCTATGTTGGAGTCTCGCCTCCTTCTCCACACTCTCTCTAGACCTTGCTGAAATTCTTCGTTGCACCTGACTCTCTCCCCAAATGTCTTTCTAGACCATGCCGGAGCCACTCCTTGTCCCTCACTCTCTTTCATCCTAAATGGAGTCCTTCCTTGCCTCTAAGGAGACGCATGTGAGACATTCTTGATTGGCTAATTGTATTTATTTAGCACGCACTACCCCTCAGGGCCTCTTGGCGCTTCTCCTTATACCCCCATAGGCATTCGTTCGTTTTCTTCTCTGCGGATCTCCCCAAAATTCATTGTACTTCACGCTACCTGGTGAAACACACATATTCCCCTTCAACACTCTTTCCAGACCCCTCCCTTGCCCCTAACTGTCTGTAGCTACTGGCATCTTACTCTTCTGGGACACTGCACCTCTTTGCTTCTCGCTGGCACCTGCCTCCACAGCCCCCTCCCCTGCTACCTTCGTATACCTGTGTTTTTTGCACTTACCTCCCTAATTCACCGTTTCCCTCCCATCCTCAATGTGGGCTCTGTTTATCTAAGCCTGTTCCCCATGCAGTCATAAGACTTCCTATTTGCATTTTCCGAACTCCGCCGGTGTAGGTGTGTGGAAACACCCCCGGAGAGGAGGCAGGGTTGGAGATCAGCACTAAAGCAAACCCGTGTGATCTCGCAGCCTCAGGGAGCACCTATACGCGATCCATCTCTAAATAAACTCTCTTCTTTATTCGTGCGTTCATTCATTCTTGGCTACAAATGGAAGTCGTGACAAAAAAGCATCGCTGGATCCTGACATGACTCCTTCGCGCCCCAGAAAATGAACGGTTCTGCCGCAGAAAGGGTCCCTTGCAAAGGGCTGGTTCTTTGCCAGAGCGGAGCCGCTATGAGGTGAGAGCACGAGGAGGGTTTGGCCCCGTTGGGAGGAGATGAGGCTGGATGTCCCGCCTAGCCAAGGATTTAAGTCTGAGCCGGGTACCTGTCAGTGAGCACCTGATCCGGCCCCTGGGCGAGGGCGGATGGAAAGGATGGCGGCGCCTAATACAGCGCAGTCTGAGGGGCCGGCAGCAATGTGAACTGTGAAAACATCCGGGACGTCCTAACGCAGGTACAGTGCACCCGCCTCTCTGTCACTTCAGCGCTCTGTATATCTGCGAAGGGCAGGGCAGCCGCAGATGACGGCGTCTGTACGGGAGAGCGGGGGATAGCCATGGAGGGGCTGGGGAAAAGCAAAGTGGTAGGCACGGGGAAGGAAAGGGACGAGAAGACCCACACACAAGAAGGAAAGAGAGAGAGGAGATGGGCGGGAAAGAATGAGAAAAGAGGCGCACGAAGAGAGGGGGGAAATTTAATGAACATCTTGAGTAGAGTTAACAATAAAACGAGGAAAAAAGCGAGAGAGAGAGGGGAAGAAAGGGGGGGGGGATACTATGAACGATGAAATAAGGTGGGAGCTCAAGGAATGAAGTACAGATGCTCGCTTTATTGAAAAGGAATTGATGCAACGATACAGATAGTGAATGACGTAAAATAAAGAATCAACGAAGAGTTAGCGTGAGGAATGCACACGGGAGAAAGAGAGGAGGAGGGGGAATAAAGAATGGGGAGAGGGTAAGCGGCAGGTGTAGAGAGAGGGTGACATATAGATGACAGTGATGTGCCGAGAGTGACGGAGATAGAGGGGAGAGCCTACGGGAGGGAGGGGTGCGAACAAGCGGCGAAGAAGCACAGATGGATGGATGAGTGGAAGGAGGTGGAGGAGAGAGTCAGGCGCTGATAAAGAGGAAGCACGGAAAGATTGAAGGAAATGTATTTTTTTGGGGGTGGGGGAGTTAGTTATTGCTGGAAGACGAGTGATGACTAAAGCGAAAACTGAGAATTCATAGAGGAAAGGTTTGAAGAGAAGTATAGGACACGGCTTTTAATCGCCCAGTGTTTCCAATGTGACACTCCACACCAGCGCCCCGAACAAGAGATTTAAGAAACACACTGAAGCCACACTTTAGCGACAGCCCCACTGAACGTGCTGAGTCACCCATCATTCTCCCAGTGAGATGCAGGTGTAAAGGTCGCTGTGGGGCACCTTCTAGGCCTGCTGGGGCCTTGTGCCTCAGAGGGGATGCGTGTGAAATGGTAAATACAAATACTCTGTGCTGAGTCTCCACACCTGGAATGGGGTGCAGGTGTAATGGTAGATAGGGGGCATATTGTGTTTTAAGTCTCCAAACTTGGAGTAGGGTGCAAGTGTAATGATAGCTAGGGGACATTTTCTGTGTTGAGTCTCCACACTTGGGATGGGGTGAGGGTATGACAGCAAGGCCTGTGGTTCACAACCTATTGACTTCTGTGGACCCCCCACTGTATCATTACTGGAATCTGGGGACCCGCTCACTGAGTCATTACTGAAAGCTGGGGACCTAATTGTTAATGCAGTGCAGGTGTAATGATAGGAGACATATTCTGTGCTGAGGCCTTCCGCTTGGAATGGGTTGCTGTTATAATGATAGCTGGGGGACATTTTCTGTGCTGAGTCTCCACGTTTGGAATGAGGTACTAGTATACTGATAGCTGGGGGAAATATTCTGTGCTAAGGCCTCACACTTGGAATGAGGTGCAGGTGTAATGATAGCTAGGGGGCATACTCTTTCAATCAATCAGTAGATATGTAGAGCACTTCTTCTCACTTGTAAGGGTATCCAGGTGCTGGCAAGGTCCATTTAATTATCGAAATAGCCAGGTCTTCAGGGACTTTTGGAACTCTATAGAAGATGAGGAGATCTGGGAAATGAAAGAGTAGCTTGTTCTATGTCTTCGCTGCTAGGTAGGAGAGAGACCTCTGCATCTCCTACGTTGGATGCGGTAGAGGGTTAGAGAAAGGGAAGCAGAGGTGTCTGGTGGGCTGATGAAAGTTCAGGCGGTTCATGTAAGCAGACCTGCAGTTGTGTAGGGACTCATATGCATGGATCAGGAGATTGCACAGCATCTTTTCTGTAAAGGGAACCACTGAGTTCCCTGAGGTAGGAGGTGAAATAGGTTACTCTAGGGAGATCCAGGATGAGTCTTCTGCAGCGTCCTGTATGGTTTGTAGTGGTCATAGGAGGTGAGCTGCTATCCCTGAGAAGAGTGTGTTGCTGTAGTCCAGTCAGCTGGAGATGAGGGTCTGGGTTATGGCGCAACTTAATCTTTAGGCTAGCCATTTGAATTTCTTATGAAGCATTCGTAGGATGAAGAAACAGGAGGGTGAGATAGAGTTGACCTGAGTCATCATGGTTAGCTTGTTTTCTGAAACGATGCCTAGGTTCCTTCCTTGGTCAATGGGGGTAACAGTAGGTACGAGTTAAAAGGGCCACCAGGAGTCATGCCATGGGGAGCTTTTATTTCCAAAGATCAGCACCTCAGTTTTGTCTGGGTTGTGCTTCAGGCAATTTTCCTTCATCCGGTTGCTGACGTCTATCATGCAGTTGTGGAGTTGGTGTTGGTGGTGTCTTCTGAGAGGAAGAGGATGAGTTGTGTGTCGTCGGTGTAGGATATGATGTTGAGTCTGTGGGTTTTGGTGATGCTAGCCAGAGGTGTCGTATAAGTGTTGAAGAGGGTGGGGCTAAGCAAGGATCCTTTGCGATCTCCACAGATGATTTTCTTGGGTTCGGAAGTGAAGGGGGAGGCAACATCTTGCGTTCTTCTGGTAAGAAAAGAGGTGATCCATCTGAGAGTGCTCCTTGCAGGCTCATGTTGTGCACCCTTGCGATGAGTGTATGGTGGAAGACCATATCGAAGGCTGCTGAAAAATCTACGAGGATCAGAGCTGCAGTGTCTCCCTAGTCGAGTATGGCTCGGATGTTGGTAGTCGTGATGAGGGCTGTCTTGGTGTTGTGGTTGCTGTGGAATTCATGTTGGGAGGAGTCGATTAGGAGGTTCCACTCCAAATGTGTGGAGAGTCTTGGTTGATGGCTTTTTCTAATACTTTAGTTGGTAACTGGAGCAGGGAGATTGATCAGTAGTTGTTGAGTTCACTGGGGTTTGAATACGGTTTATGTAGTAGGGCGTTGACTTCTGGGTGTTTCCAGTCCTCGGTGAACGTGGCAATTGAGGTGATGAACAAGGCGATGAGTACATGACTGATTCTGGCTTTGCCTAGGCTGAAGATGTGGTGAGGGCATTGTTGTTGGGGCCCCTGAGTGGACAAAGTTCATGATGGAGGCAGTGTCCTGTGGGGCAAGCTGGCTTAGTAGGATATCTATGGTGGTAGTGGGGTCAATGTGTTGCTGTCGGTGTCGGTGAAATGGGGCTGATGTCTAAAGTTTCTGTAGATGTTGTTGTGAAATAAGTTTTCAGGTTGTTGCAGAGTTCCTGTGAGGGGGTAATGTTTGTTGTAGCTTAGGGGTATTCTGTGCTGAAGCCTCACACTTGGAATGAGCTGCAGATGTAATGATTGGTGGGAGACATATTCTGTTCTGAGTCTAAACACTTGGAATGAGGTGCAGGTGTAATGTTAGCTGGGCCAATATTCTGTGTTGAGGCCTCGCACTTGGAATGAGCTGCAGGTGTAATGATAGCTAGGGGACATATTCTGTGCGTGCTAAGGCTTGGCACCGTAAATGAAGTACATGTTGTTGAAATTATGGTTCATATCCTGTGTGTGCCGAGGCCTCGAGCCTGGGATGGGATGCTGATCTAATGACAGCTATGGGACATATACTATATGTTCCGAAGCCTCGCACTTGAGAGGGGGGTGTAGGTGTATTTGAAGCTAGGGGTCATGGTTCCCTCTTGGGTGGGGCCAAAGAGTAATTGAAGCAAGGAGTCCTATTCCATGGGATTCGAGGCCTCCCTCGAGAGATGGGGTGGGGGTGTAATAGCAGTTCAAGAGACTGTAGTCGGTGTGTGACTCATACAATTAGCTTGTGCTGTCATTGGTTTCATTCAGTATGTTTTCCTCTGCACACAGTCGCTCATTGTGTGTAGCATAACCCTCTATACATAATGTTTCAAGGTTTGTAGCTGTTTATTTTTGCCGTTTTGTATAGCACGAGCATGGCACAAGGTCATTTTGCATAAGCACCTGCTTACTTTGCAAGGAGAGATTAAGTGATATGGCTAGAATAACATGATGATGAGCCAGCAGGCGCTTAAACCTGTTTCCCCAGTTTTAGAGCCCGCAGTTCTAGCCGTTAGGCCACATCTCCTAGCGCCTGGGAATTATAATTACTTTTACATACTTGGTGTTTGTTGCTCATCCACGTGTTCTCAGAGATAGGTGGAGCCAATGAAACTAGTGCACCTTCTGACATATTTGTAGGAGTGTCCTTTCAGTGGTACTTCTTTTCATTGCTCCCTTTGGTTACAATGAATGGCGACCCCGCTTAAAATGTAAGAGGACATCTGACTAAAAACCAAGGCCCACTATGGAGAACTGTCGCATATATGAGTACGAATAAATACTCAAAGGATCATTGGTGTAAGGGATTTATCTGGCCACTTTGGCACATTCAATCTTCCATCTTGATTGTTCCCTGGATGGAGAGGCCTAGATCCAGGAATGCAACCTCAGCCCACAACTTTTCTGACACCCACATGCCCACTCTTCCCTGCTCTAAAATGGGGAACACCAATTGGTCTTTGTTGATTCAACAAAGACAGGTCGGCATACTATGCCCATCTCTTCTGGGCTACAAAACGTGTCTCGTTGGTATATAGATGATCTGGTCCCTAATCTCAGGGTACAACTCCACTTAAAGTAGATTGTCTTCTTTTCTGGTGGGTCACCTCTGCTTTGACCCATCCATGGAGCCTGTGGCATTGACAGAGAGTACCCAGACATAAACCTCAGCGGCCTCCCAAGAAATGGCTACAGGAAGAAGTGGGCTGTGATGTGTACCTCCCAAGAAGACATGGTTGGCCGCTTGTAAGAAGTGCATACTCTACGGACCACATGCATGTAGGGGAATTTCACAATGAGTAAAGGAGGTCTGTTTCTAAAGCCATCTATGTATGCAAGAGGCTTATCATACTCCTCTCAATCACAAATTCTTTTACGCTCTCAGTTATAAACTCCATAGACCATGGAAGCTGTCCCTGAATATCCTGACTAGACAGTCACAGTCATGTGACCAGTTTCCCTAGGAGATGAGAACCACATACTTAGCAGCAGCCGATTACTGCTCAGACCACATCCATCCCATAGAGTTCTCCCACGTCTGGCTGGAGCCATGCCTTTTGATCACAAACTGCTCCCGAAAGGCACATTTTATCCTGGTACACCTGGATGGGCCTGCTTTCTGAAAATAAGCACTGACAAAGGCAGTAGGTCTCACATTTATAAAGCAAGATTCCACCTATTGACTTTGTGAAGCATTGTTAGAAAAGTCAAAATGACTGTCAGTGTATTAACGATCTGTAGACATCAGAGGAGGCCGCTGTGGAATGCTTTTTGTTTCATAAAACTCATTTAAAGTGGGGGGGCGTAGCGCATTGAGTTCTACTCCGCATAATTCCACGGAGTTGGCTAAAAACTCAGTGGAATTCCGCTGAGTTCTGCATGCAGCAGAGTGTCATCTACCTTACCACCCTGGCCTGAATGCGCCTGATCTCGGAAGCTGTAAGCAGGATTGGGCAGCCCAACCCTGCTTAGTTGCTTTCGAGATCGGGCTCATTCAGGCCAATGGTATGCTGTAGGCAGCAAAAGCTGTAGTTTCAGGCCTCTTGTGCTGACACTCCCCACCAGCTTGGAGCCTGCTGCTCTCACACCTGCACACTTCCCTTCACCAACTACCCTCCTTCACATACTTGTTACAGAGGGCCAAGCACACCCCTTGTCTTGCACCAGCCTTGCAATCACTTCATCTGCACTTACACACAGCCTCAGATCACCCTTTCTTTAGGATCCAGCATGATCAGCCAGTGTTTAATTTGTGCTTGTTGTTTCCGGTGCAGAGCACCAGCACTTATTCTCAAGGGCCGGCACTCATTTTTTTGCCTCAAGCATTTACTGCGAGCAAAAGACACATATGGGAAAGACAGATAAGGAGAAAAACAGAAAAGCTTCATAAAAGGAGAAAGCAGAAAGCTGCAAGGGTGAGCTGAAGGGACAGGGAGTGGCTGTACATTGAATAAAGAGGCCCAAGACGGCTTCAGGATTAGCTGCCTCAGTATTCAGTGGTTGCATATTTAATTGCAGCAGCTGCGTGTCTAAGAGGACGGTTTTGGGCACCCACACCTTTTTATTTACAAATTAAGCACTGCTAGCAGCAGCAAACCAGCTCACCACAAGCAGCCTCGTATTTCACAAAGTGCCTAGCTTTGCTTGCCACTGGGCTCTAAGGCATACTCTCAGGCCACACACATCTCTATCTGGAGGGGGCTGCCAGACTACCACTCAGCAGCTGATTCTCTCCGGTATCCAGCTCTCACTGCTGGCCTCAGCACCGAACTCTATAACACCACTTCCGTTCCCAGGGACTCTGGGGAGACAGGATCTTTTCAAGTGGAGCTATGATTGCAAGCTTCCTTTTTAACAAGCACAGACCCCCCTCATATGCAAATACTGTTCACTCCCAGTGCCGGCCCCCATGTGCCCATAGAAGAGAAAGCGAAACAAGGGTCTTACCTGGGTCCGGGCCCAGGTCCCTGTTGCCAGCGGCATGGCTCTCTGCCTCCTCTGCCCCTTGCTCCCAGGCTGCTGACAACAGTGAAAGGAGGGAGGTCTGGATCCGGAGCTGGGGCAGGTGCAGCCCCTCAGCAACAGCTTGCAGCAGCTCCAGCTTTTGGTCCGAGTGTGCACTGTAGCCCAGTTATGGGCCACACAGCACAAGAACAGACTGAGCTCACCGTCCACCACTAACTATAAGTTGACCACATGTGCATCATGAAGTTTGAGCATCCTTGAGTGGCCATTTTGGGATGGAAGCTGTCAAACAAAAAGCATTCCAAGATTGCCACCAGTGTGTGTTCCTTCATTGTGACATAAAAACATGCCACCATTGTGACGCACAAGTGCACCATCTATCTTTCTTGTTTTTAGGATTGTTTTGTATTGGAGGATTGTGGATGGCATTTCATATATAAATTAAATAACAAAAAAATTGCACATGAATGGAAAAAGAAAATAAGTAATTGAGTGGGCAGCAGTGTGTAGCGGTTTGGGATCTTGGAAAAAAGTTAGGTTATGCAATAAAAAAATAAAGTAAAATGAAATTAAAGTGGGGGGAAGCAGCAGATGAGAGCCGTGGGAGAGAGGTGTGGCAATACACGGGCCAGGGTGCCCTAGGAAAAATATGTTACTTATTTTAACAAAAAGGGAAATTAAATATACAAATAAAGCCTGGAAGGGGTGTGGTGAAGGGAGCAAAAGGCATCGTGGAGCTGGGAAAGAGTAGATGGATTGTATGGGGAACTAACAGACTGGAGGGAGAGAGCAATGAAAGAGCTAAGCTTCCATGGAGTACTAAAAATATTTAAAAAAGTAATTCCCTGATGTCAGCCATGGAAGGTACAAATCCTCCAGACCAAAGGATGGTAAAGGATGTATGAACCAGGAAGGGACAAACACAAGAAGATGAAGGAAACTCTTAAAATTAAAAACAAGTAAATGAGATTGATTTGAAATCCAACCAGTTATAAGCAAAGGCTGTCACAAAGCATACTCTGGGTACTGGTATTGTAGAAAATGTCCTAAAGAGGAAACATTTTACATAATAAAATGATAAAAGCATATCTCGAAAACAATATGGTTCCCAGGCTAAAGCTGTGATGATATTTTCAAAACTGTACTGCATTCAAGTGGAGAAATATTGGTGTTAGGCTTTAAAAATCCTGTGCACCTTATTAACCGTATTCAAAACAGATCCAGCTAATATACGAGAACATTTGAGGGGTCCTTTTGGCAGAACCAGCCATGCAACCATCAAGCACAGTTTATGCATTTGAATGACAATTGCAAAGCACTGTAAGAGGTCAGTTTGTAGGTTGTTGCCTACCAGACAGCACAACTCTCTGGTACTGCTCAAACAGCCAGGTCTTGAGAAGTTTGCAGAAGGTAAGGAGGTCTTTGGTCTGACGCAGGTGGGTGGGAAGAGTGTTCCATGTCTTGGCAGTGAGGTGTGAGAATGATCTGCCACCGGTTGTAGTTCTACGGACACGTGGGAGAGTTGCGAGGACGATGTCGGCGGAGATGCCGAGTCGGGGTGTAGAAGGAGATCTCTCTGTTGAGGTATTCTGGTCCAGTGTTGTGCAGTGCTTTGTGCGCGTGGGTGAGGAGTTTGAAGGTGATTCTCTTGTTGACTGGAAGCTAGTGCAGGTCTCTCAGATGACTTGTGATGTGGCAGTGGCGAGGGATGTCCAGGATGAGGCGTGCAGAGGCTTTCTGGATGCGTTGCAGCCTCTTCTGGAGTTTGGCCGTGGTTCTTGAAGAGAGCATTGACGTAGTCCAGTTTGCTGCTTACGAGGACTTGGGTGACTGTTCTTATGGTTTCGGTGGGGATCCATTTGTAGATCTTTCGGAGCATGCAGAGGGTGTTGAAGCAGGAGGAGGAGATCACGTTGACTTGCTGGGTCATGAATAATGAGGAATCCAAGATGAATCCTAAGTTGCGTGCGTGGTTGGTGGGAGTCGGAGTGACTCCGAGAGAGGCAGGCCACCAGGAGTCATCCCATGCAGAGGGAGTGGAGCCGAAGATGAGGTCTTCTGTCTTGTCGGAATTGAGTTCGAGGCAGCTGTTTTTTATCCATTTGGCGGTTGCCTTCATTCCTTCGTGGAGATTGGTCTTGGCAGAGTCCTTGGTGAGGGAGAGGATCAGCTGGGTGTCATCGGCATATGAGATGATGTTGAGGTTGTGGGATCAGGCGGTGTTAGCGAGCGGGCCATGTAGATGTTGAAAATGGTCGGGCTGAGGGACGACCCTGGGGTATGCCGCAGCTGATTTTGGTGGCCTCCGAGCAGAAAGGGGGAGGCGGACTATCTGGGTTCTGCCAGTGAGAAAGGAGGTGACCCAGTCCAGGGCTCTGTCATGGATTCTTGCATTTGCGAGGCGTTAGCGTATGGTGTGGTGGCAGATGGTGTATAACACGGCTGAGAGGTACAGGAGGATGAGGGCCGCGGTTTTGCCATTGTCCAGTATGGTTCTGATGTCATCGGTGGCGGCGATGAGGGCAGTTTCAGTACTGTGGTTGCTGTGGAATCCGGATTGGGAAGGGTCCAGGGTGCAGTTCTCGAGGAAGCGTGTTAGTTGTCTGTTGACGGCCTTCTCGATTACTTTTGCTGAGAAGGGGAGCCGGGAGATATGCCGGAAGTTCTTGAGGTCTTCTGGGTCCGCCTTGAGTTTTTTGAGGAGGGCATTCATCTCTGCGTGCTACCATCTCTCCGGGAAGGTGACGGACTCAAAGGAGCTCTTAATGATATTCCGTAGTTGGGGTGTGATGATGGAGCTTGCTTTGTTGAGGATGTGGTGAGGGCAGGGGTCAGATGGTGAAACGGAGTGGATGGTGTTCATGATTTTTATGGTGTTGTTGTCGTTTATGGGGGTTCAGGAGAGCAGGAGGTTGGTCGGAGGTGAATCTGTGGTGTTGGTGGTTGCTGGGGGGGGGCCTGGGTGCTGAAGCTGTCATGGATTATTTGCAATCTTGCAGTGGAAGTAGGAGCCCAGGGACTCACAGAGGTCTTGAGATGGTAGGAACTTCACTCTGTCACTGCATTCTATGCCACTGCACTCTACCTTGCATCACTTTACTCTGTCACTGCTCTCTACACCACTGTACACCACTATACACAATTACACTTTCACACTCTACTCTGCAACACTTCACTCTCTACCACTGAACTCTACCCCACTCCATTCTGCCCTACTCCACTCTTCCCCACTGCACTATGCTCTACTCTGCACAACTCTATGCTACTGTACTTTGAGCCACTCTATGCCACATCAGTCTATGCCACTAGGCTCTACTCTGCACTCTACACCACTGCACTCTATGTCTCTTGACTCTACTCTGCGCCACTGCCCTCTCCATTATTCAACTCTATGCCTTTCCACTCTGCACCACTGTTTGGTGTGCCACTATCTTCTGCATCTTTGTACTCTGCGCCACTGCACGCTACTATGCACTTCTCTAATTTATGCCACTGCATTCTAAGATGCTGCATTGTATGCCACTGAATTCAATGCCACTGCACTCTATGCCACTATACTCTGCAAAACTCTACACCAATGCACTTTAACCCAGTCCTGTCTACTCTATGCCACTCCAGTGTATATCACTCTACGTGATTACACACTATGCCACTCTAATACATGGCACTAATGGCTACTCCACTCTACTCCACTCTTCGCCATTCCTCTCTGACACTCCACGCCACTAACTTTTAGCCAAGTTGAACAGCAGACCCACTGCTGTACAACATGACTAAAACACATTGGCAAAGCCAATATCTCTTGCAAAGGCGAGACCTATTGGCTTTGCCAATTCTTGTTTTAATTAGGGACTGTATGAAGGAGATGTCCAAAATATGTTATCAATATTACTGAGTGCGTCCCCCTATCTTGTTAGCGTTGATGGAAGAACTGTGTTTGCACCAGCAGAGCCTCTGCTGGCTCCACAAGTATAATTGTTTACTGTGCCTTACTGTCCGTCAAGGTTGTCACAGGGTCACATTGACGGTCGTCCAGCAAGGCTGCCATTACCTATAGTCCCCATATACAGGGAGAAAATTCCCTGTGCATAAGCCCATTTGTATTTATCGGAAGTTTGTTGTCTCTCAACAAACAAGTTTGTTGAATGGACTCTTTAAATATAGAACTAGCTTGGCAAACCTTCAGTGCTGTGAAGGGAGCCACTGTGGCTCCCTTCACAGCACACGGTTCCAGGTCAGCCAGGCAAGGATTCCAAACTAGGGGAGATGGTCCACCGCTGGTGTAACTGAAGCCATTGCCTCCTTCACTCTAGCAGACCATCTGCATGTGTGTTTGGCTGGCTGTCTCAAGCCATTGCCTCCTTCACTCTAGCAGACCATCTGCATGTGTGTTTGGCTGGCCGTCTCAGGCTGGCCAAACACATATATGGACTGTGCTCTCTCCAACCCGGCACGGTGTTGCCAGGCTGGCGAGAGCAGGCACAGGCTCCCTGTCTGCCTGGGAGCGCCCTGGGTGGGCGCTCCGGCCAATCCTAACCCTGCTTTCATGCAGTGTTAGGATTGGTTGCAGGGCAGGCTGGGGCCCTGTGCCTGCCTGCAGTGACCAGGAAAGAAGAGCAGTGCGGCAGCGAAGCAGGTACTTTTTTGTTTTTGTTAAATTAAATGTTTTTGTCCCTCCACCTCCTCCCGCCGCGCACCGCACCGCCCCTTTATCGTGCAGCGAGCCACAACTGATTCAGATGTCAGTATTTATCTGCCGTCGGTGTCAATAACGGGAATCTTCACCTTTAATATGCTATTTAAAAAAAATGTTTCTAAGTTAAGGCTGGAGAGAGTAGGGACTTTGCAGAGAAAGTACACAGAATTGTATTTTTCAGGGGAGTAGTTCCAGGGTGTTGGCGCTCTTTTTTGTCTTGAAAATTTTTGCTCCTGCTTGTTTTAGCCTATTAGTAGCTCTCTTCAAACTGAGCTCGCCCATATTTTGTACTAGTTTTTACCACCATCGTTTCACTGGCTGTAAAAAGAACACAAAACATGACAGCTAAATAATGAGCGCAAAAGAGGCACAAAACCGCCTGTCCCTCTTTATTTGTTCCGGTTGGTAAGTTGGGTGCAACAATGCTGCCCACCAAGTTCAAATGTAATTGAATCAGGGCTTTTTAGGTACGAAATGATCGATCACATCTAAGTGAGGACTCAGTGTCTGGCCAGACGCTGAGGAATTCTATTCACAAGAAGATATGGCTCAAGGCCAGTAACTGTTGATTGGCTGCCCATGGTTTCTAATGGACCCAGTAGCTGCAACAAGTCTTTGTGGCCCTCTAATGAGCTACGATGTGGACAATTCAAGCTGACTCCTACATCTAGTGGTTACTTATTGGTGCTTAATACTGTAGTATCTATTGGTTTCAGTTGCCTGTTGTGACGCCTGCCCAAAAGTTCAATCTCGTATTTACAAAGAGCGTGTTTTGTCCTGTGTTCCCTTTTGTATTATTGAGGCTGATATTTACTGCCCACAATTCAGAGTGGGCATTTCTTTGTTTACTTGCACATAAGGAAGAAACTTTTTAATGTGTCTGAACCATTTAACTGATGCAGGGACCTAGCAAAAACACCTTTGATGAATGAGATAACTGTGGGTCAGCTAGATGGCGGTGCACAGCTGGTGCCTCTCTTACCCTCGGGTACACTTGAGAGGGGCACCAAGTGTTCTGGGACAGGCAAAGTGGTATAACAAAGGTATCAGGTCTGGGTATGCAGTGTTTGGAGATCCTGTGCAGAAGTTGACGGAGATCCAGCTGTAACAATGGTTGGAACTATTGGGAATCAGGTCTGGATATTCAGGGGAGGGAATGGTTTGAATTCTTGGTGTACAAGGGGGTGGGGACCCTGCGGTAACAATGATTGGAGAGCTCAGGTAGCACGGCAGGATATCCTGGGGTGGCAGTGGTTGGATGTCCTTGGACTTCAGATGTTACAGATTGTGGGTTATCTGTGACTAGAGATTCCAAGTAGACAGGAATGAAGATCTTGAAGTATCTTGGTTTGCAGATCCTGGGTTAACAGGTTTGTGGTCCTGTGATAAGAATAGTTAGAATTGCTGACGAAGCATGACTCAGAGAATCCGGGGAACACTGGTTGATGAACTTATTCATAGGGATTAGTGATTTTGGGTATGAATATTGTAGATATTGAGTAATCGGGGATTGCCAATTGTATGCACAAAGCTTGGAAATCCCGAGTACAGTGGTATTAGTTTCTGGGATATAATAAAGTTGAGATCCTAGATTAGCAGTTGTTATAAGTTAGAATGTAGTTGAGTCAGAGGTGTAGGGGACATACATGGTAGGTCTTGTTGTAGCTGCAGTGTTTGGTGCTGGGGTAGCAAGATTTGAATATCCTTTATCCTGGGATAGCTCCAGACCATGTGCAATTCCCATATTACAGGTAAGTGGACCAGTGTCAAAGGAATTCAAGTTCTGAATTTCCACTATTCTCTCCAGTATCATAGGTAGCAGAAAACCTCAACCATCCTTTCCCCCCGAGTTTAATCTTTCTGTGTCGCAGGTGCTCATAACTATCCATCCTTATACGTCCTCCTCTTGCCTAACCCATTTTCCAGGTACCAAAGCTTTCACCTTTTGTTTCACAGAAGATGCCCATCTTACCTTTATATCCAGTGTCCATGATGAAACGAGGAAGGTCTCAGCTCCCTAATGCCACCTTGTGTTCAGAGTGCTAAGATGGAGGTTTTGTCTCTTTTACCGATGCCTTTAAGGGTCTTCATGCCAATACCTAATCCTCAGCTCCTCGTCTGACCATCAATCCCGCTGCTGCTGTCTCCTTCCCTGTGTCCAGTATCTCATCTCTCAGCTGCTAAAAGTGCTGAAGTGCTGCTGCTAATAAGATGCCCCTCAGATTAGAAGAAATGAACTCAGTTCCCTCCCTACCCAGCCTCACAGGGACTGCCCTAACCCTTAATGTTGAGGTCTCTAACATGAAGTACTCGTTGCCTCGCTTGCCTCTAAGTTGTGTGGTTGCTAAGACGGAGGTCTCACCCCTCCACTTATCTGAAATGCCCCATACTTTAAGACTGAGTACGTGTTTCAGTATACCATGCTGCTCCATTGAGTCCCGTTGCTACTGGTGCCTGCGTTTGCAGACTCTCAGCAACCTCATTGCGTACCATGTGCCGGGTCTGAGGACCATTCCTATTTACTGATCTGTTAGGTCTATGTACTGACGTTATGGACACTCCTCGCACCATTCCTCCACATGAAGTGCTGGATCTGAGGGCCTCTCTTGATCACATCCCATCCAGTAAATATCATGCTGCTAAGGATGGGTATCCACCATATCTTCCAGAGCCACCGATGAAGCAGTTGATATGGATGAGAAACCGATGCTGCAGATCTCGTATTTGAAGAGTTTTAGAGAGAAGTCTTATTCTGCCGACAAAAGCACATTTTTATAAGTAATATTAATTTCCGCCTTGGCAGTAATAAATCCTCATTATGAAATCGACCAACCTCTAAAAACAGGCTTTTCGAGCTTGAAATGGGTTATTGCAAGATTCGATCGTGCTCACGAAACCTCTTCAGGCGTTCTCTACCTTTAGACTTCACTGATGCCCAGACTCTAGCCATAGCCCATGGATCATGTCTTACTGATCTACACTGACCTAAATCTAAACAAGAATACAGAGTATTTGTCAAGTTCTAGGCAGACCTCGACCCCAGAGTTGATGTTTCTGAAATGTGAACATATAGCATTCTTAGGTGTTTAGGATGTACTTATGTTTTTTAATTGTTTAGCAGCAGCATCATTGACATTTTGCCGAGAAACAGTTTATACAGCATGTTGATGCACACAAATCAGTGGAGGATGCTTAACATGTATCAGTAATTAAGGTATGCTGCATGAGCTGTATAATTCTGGTCAGTGCAGTAGACAAACATACAGCCAAGTCTGGCGTATTTCTAGCTAATGGAATATATCAGCATTTCAGTGTTTATATTAACAGCAGAGTAGATGAGTTATATAACTCTCGTCTTTTAAGTCTTAATTGGTAACCTTTCAGCACTGTTTTGAATTCCTGTAGAGAGGGGATAGCATGGGTGTTGGGTGGTAGGAAGTGTCCGTGCACACTGCCTAGAAGGTGGAAAGATTGGAACTTGGAGGTGACACGGTTAGTTTGTATGTGGATAGGATATGGTTGGAGGATTATTGTTTACAAGCAGTTGTGTATGTCAAGATAGGATGTCAAAGAGAGAGTTTAGAGCCAGGCGGCTTTCTCGTTTGAAGACTAGTGTCAGTAGTTTGTATAGGGGGTCAGTGTTTGGCCGAGCGAAAGCTTACTTTTACAGATAGTAGCTAAGGTGAGTATATGCCTGCATAAATTGTACATTCTCGGTGGTCAAGTTTATGGCCTTGTCTGGCTGTGCGAAAGAGCATTAGGGGTGACTGGGAGACTGTAAAAATACACGAGTCCACTGAAAAACAAGAATCTGTTTAGGCTTTCAGCTGTCATATTGTGACGTAGTGGGGTGGTAGCTGTGTTGGTAATTGAGGCCTCCGTTTTTATAACTTCGAGATTCTTGGTGCATGGGATGCATTACAAAAAATGTCAAGAAGAAAGTAGATGGAGTCAGAGTTGTAGGTGTTTTAGTAAGTGACCTCGTCCTCTGACAAACATCACATGAGAGTCTTTGGTTGTTCAGCGCACCACTTTTGTTTTAGGACAGGGTAGAGACCCATTTAGATGTTTTGCTAGCCTCTTGTTTTATAAAACAAAGCCTTATAAAAACAGCCAACTATATGTAGATATAGAAGGGCTTTCGGTCAGCCACCTTCCTCCATTGGTCTGTTCAAATGCCATTTACAAATTGCTTTCACCCAGCCAATAGGATGGTGCAGTGTGTCAGCTCACTTTAGCCATTCTTCACTGTCAGGATTGGTAGGGTAATTTTTACTTATATTTTATGTTTATTTTTGGTAAGAAGCATTTTTCACTTATTTTTTTCCCAAACGTATACACGCCAAATGTAGACAATGGCATTTTTATATTTTATTATTTTTACACTTTTCATATCTATTGCATGTTAGCAAAATAAGGAAATTGAACATAGCAGACTTGTCAAGGAAAGACCAATTGGTTTTGCCAGTGAATGTTTTACTTTAGAAATAAGGTCCTGTGGAAGTGTGGGACTTTTTCCTGGGATTGCTAATGGTCTGCAGGGGTGGATGAGCATTTGCCTGATTGAGTAATGGCACGCCTGGCCCTCATTGGGCTCTCTCTGTTTTGGTAAGATGTTGGGGGTAGAGGTTTGGAGGGGAGGATCCTCCTGCTCAGTCCCACTGATTGTAGCTGCTCTGTCGAATAGACACTACATGTGTGGAATACAGTGATTTTAGATGTGTAGATTTCTCAAATGGAACATCATATCAGCATACAGCACTTCGAGAAGATGCCACAATTTAGTACTCGTACACATTGCCTTTTATGTTGTTGTTAAATACCTTTTTTAAGAAAAGCGTTGTACAGAGTTACAACAGAGGGTACGTAGTAGCACTTACAATGTGCAGTGAACATAAAAATGCTTGAGTTATTGACCTGACCTAACCAGTGAGTCAATGGCAGGAATTTACTATACTGACATTTGCACCAGGAACTGCAAACCTCCAGTAAATGAAAGAAGCACACAACGCATGATGTATCACAGGGTTTTCCTCATTCTGTGTCTAGGGGAAAATGCTTTTATACATATGGTCCTTAGTTCTTTTAGCCCATTTACATATTTACATTTCGGCAGGTGGGATTTAAAAAGAATAAAGGACGTGCAAACCTCAGATCTAGCTATAGAAATATTTCCTCGTCTCTGTTGTCATTTCTCCTCTATGGGATTCATAGAAGCCTTTGAGCTATACAGTGCAGTAATGGAATGCACTTCATGCAACATTCTGTGTTTAGTCGACGTAAGAATGTAGCCCCAGTCCCGCAACACAAGACGTCCCTCACTCACACACCTTTCCTAGTAATCCCTAACAATCTCGTACAAAAACTGCATTAAATTCATCCATTACACGTATGCCTAACATTCATTAGCAACTATGCAGGGACGTTTTAAGGCATGGAGAAAGTGGGCATTTGCCCAGGTCCCGCATCTTCCGAGGGGCCCTTGAGAAGATGAACTGCTTGTCTCATTGATATTTGTCTGTTCTGTTTATCTAAACCTCTGTCACGCTCTCTATCTTTTTCTCTGGCTCTGCGTCTCTCTACCCAGTAACAAACCAAAGTTCCCCCTGGGTATTCACTGTATGATCATGTGTTCCTTGCACCAATTCTCACTTAAAATCATATCACAAATAATTTGAGCAGAATATTTATACCGATTTGTCTATAAAGTTTATCGTGTGATTAAAGAAAATGATTTTGTACCCATTATCTATGATTATGTGATGCTAGTATTATTGTGGTACTGATCTGAGTATTATTGGGTTGTTGAGTGTTATGGTTTTAAGTGAGAATTGGTGCAAGGAACGCATGATCATGGAGTGAATACCCACGGGGAACTTCAGTTTGTTTTTGAATACTGGGCTCCGTCCCCATGCTGTGAGGGGCCCTTTCTGTTACTGTTGTCTCTACTAAGCATCATCTTAATCATTTTTGGGTGCCTGGGACTTATTTCAGCTGTACTGTTTTTTGTGATTGTTTCTGAAACCTTAACATATAATTCAGTGCTGTGTGGCATTGTGTGGGCTTAAATTAGCGCACAATGTGTGATAATATTAAAAGTTGTTCTGACAGGGGCCCTAAAATATGTCTTGCCCAGGACCCCCAAAATCCTAAGATAACTGTGTGATAAGATGAGTCTGTGGAACTGCCAGCTATCTGAAATTCATACTCTGCGCCGACAGAACATCAAACAGACTCAGCATCATGTAGTGCCCCATGAGTACTTAACTGAACCCAAAGACTCAACTCTGTTTCATTGACTGCACTCGCAGATCTTTCTCTTATTCATAGACTGCACTAGAAGACCCTCTTCTCAGTCATAGACTCTACCCACAGACCCGATCTACTTCTAATTCATCGAATGCACCTGCACACCCGCCTTTGATGCACAGACCACACCAACAGAGCTTCCTCTGATTTATAACCTTCACCCACAGACCCTCATCTCAGTCTTGACAGCAACATCAGACCCATCCATGATTCATAGACTACACAAACAAACCTGCGTTTAATTTATAGACTCCACTCACAGTCCACCTCTGATCCGCACACAGTTCCTATCGGTCCCTGATAGTAACAGAGCCATACACTTCATCTGTACATCATTTAGCAATGTCTGAATGAGCGCTTATTTTATATAAAAAATAATATTAATTGCGGAGGCCCATTTTCTTTGGGAGCCCTTTGCTGGCATTGTTGAATGGCAGGGTTACCAAATATGAAGGCTCCCTTGTCTCGATTCCACCTCTTGCCTCTTTCATCCAACATCCTCAACTTTCTGTCTCTAACTCTTGAAGGTTCTTTTACATTTCCTGTTTCCTTCCTTTGTCACTGTTTCCCTGCTTCTTTTCCTCCTTTCTCTCTTTTTTGTCTTTTAAGTCCTGATCCCCAAAAATAGCGGAGAGTGCTGACCACCAGTAACCACCACGGTATATTAAACACTGGTCTGAATCAAAGGGTGACTGTATGAATGTTTTGTAGTAATAACTCCATACCCTGCATTCAGGAATCATCTAGCAAACCCCTAGGCCCACCCACTTGACCCAAAGAACACATACAGGTGCACATCTCCATGGAATCTAGAATAGATGCACATCCTAACACTGCTGTATGGAATCTCTTGTTCCTTGATATCCAGTAATGTGGGCTATCACTAGCAACTACTCCCACTGTGGAGTCCATTCACTGTAATGCTCAGCCACTGTGGCCCTTAAATTCACAACAACCTATCTCCAAGGTAGTTCCAAGGAGGTCTTCACATGCCTGCTCTCTAGTCTTTGGGTTTGTGTTGACGCTGACTAACAAAATGCTCTAGTTTAAAACATTGTAATTATACACATAAGAAGTGTCTCACCTAAACCCCAAGCATGAGAGTAGGTGCCACACACACATAGGCTTAACATGCTACTGTGAATTTTTTACAGATTTGTGAAATAAGAAGAGGTATTAAAAAAAGAATTTGATCACAGCTAAGTGAGACGTGGGTCGTTGCTGTGCCTTGTGTGACGCCCATTCTTCTGTAAAGAGGTGCGTAGGCGCTATTATAGTAGACTTTGCGCATGCAATTATTTTGCGCAGTGAGGAAGAAAATGAGCTACTGTCGTACCTACTTCTGATTGGGAAATTGAAAAGGGCAGCTCTTGCTGAAGCGGTCTGGCTCTTGTGGTGGAGCGAGGCGTTTCAATCAGCCTCCTTTCTCTGTTGAGATAGTCTGCAGATTACCTTTCTCATTATGGACAAGTACCGGAGGGTGAGGCCTTTTCCAGCACCAGCAGGCGGGGAAACGTACTTGCCCCTCTCCCAGTAGTTAACTCTTTTGATTAATCCCTTCTCTTTCCTCCCAATGGCGAAAAACATGGTAATTGCTGCCTGCTTATTATAGGTCTCTGAATATCTTCAACATCGGTCAATCTGTTGAGTTTTTGAGTCTTATGCAAGATGTTGCTGGCACATGAAGGCAGTGTGTTAAAGCCCAGCCCATTACTTGCAATACCCAGACTAATGAGCATTGGGGAAGCTAATCAGTATGGGATTGGCTGACAGCCTTTTGAGTTTTCCAATGGTTTATTTTCTCAATGCTCTTGTAAAGTTTTATTTTTAGAGCAGTTGCCGGTCCCCTGTCATCGTATCTTTAAAAAACAATCTCTAAAAGCAAAAAATATATTTTGGTCTAAAAATGTGCACATTGCGATAGTAGCCTTTGCGTATATGAGGTTACCTTGTGTGTGAATGTGCTCCTTGCGAAACAGCAGGATGGTCACAGTGAAGTGAGATAAGACTGAAGTGAGCTGACCAACTACCTACTGCTATATGCTGTATCGGGTCAAATAAAAATATAAATGACACAACCACAGACCAGTGAATGAAGGGGACTGGTTGAATACTCCTAAAGGTAAGTATATATCACAGACAGAGGACAAAAGGCTGCATCTCTGAACTGCGCGAGCCAAGGACATGTCTTATTAAATGTAATTGGAGCAAATATTGTTCTAAGATGAATCATGATTAGATAGTCAAGAATACTACACGAAGAATTTGATTTATGCACATGGGAGGTGAATACCATAAGCGCAAACAGTATTGGTAAGATTGCCTTGAAAAAACAGAAGTTTCACGAAACACATGTTGGCATAGAAGGGTGCAAGTCTATAACCAGAATGGATTTTTCTGTGGATGTCCTACTGGTCTATATGTTCGAAAGATCACGATTTCGGAAAACATTTATGATATTGTCAAATAATTGATGTCTGAAACTTTTAATCATCTTCCACACATGATGATGACCTTCCATTCTATAATCTATCTATCAATTTTTTTTTTTCACTAAAAAAAAACAAAGTAAGGGACCATATAGTTAGGTGAAATGTCAGTTAAATAGTTAAAACATACTGTTTTAAAAAATACACCACATAAATTCACCAGTTATAGTAATCTCATTTAACTAAAACTCATGCCCTAAAGTAACTATAACTCAGGCCCCCATCATGCACAGTGTTGTCATCAATTATGCCATTTCTGATGCTGCAGTGATGTTATCAGTGATGTCGTAGAGCATTTCATGAGTGATGTAATATGTGAGGTAATTATTGCCTGTCGAGGGTGTGAGTTATAGTAACTTTAGGGCACAAGTGATTGGGACGGGGGACAGGAACTGTAAATTGGCAGTGATTGGGAGTGTGACACAGACTGGGAGAGTGACAGGAATGGGTAATATGAAAAGCATGTTGAAGGCGACGGGAATTATGTGAATAGCAGGGACTGGTAAGGTGACACAGAAGCTAACAGAGATCGTGACAAGGAGTATGACAGGGGCAGCAAGCGTGCCAGGTTTTCGGAGTGTGACAGGGAATGAGAGGTTTATATGGCTGGAGAGAGTAACTGGGCATAGGAATGTATCAGGGGCAGAGGTGGAAGAATTGTGGACCAGGATAGGAACTGTGACAAGGATCAGGATAGTCACAGAAACAGGTAAAGTGGCTGCCACTTCCTCCAGGGCCATGCTGATTTCCCGTATTTGTTGAATGTCACATAAAAAACCTGAGCACTCGCTCCAGTGACAAGCAGACAGTGTGGAATAAGCTGTGAATCCGCCAATGATTAATATGCCTACTACTGTAATTTGACACCTACCCTAGTCTCCTTCCCTACCTCACTCACTATCCACTTGCCCCTATGCCCCCTATGCCACTGGTCCCATCTCAGTACCCCACACTCATGTTTTACCTGTCCATACACACCCCTGCCCCCCTCATTTGCTAGCCACCTGCTTCCTACCTGCCTGCTCCAACCTTAGGCGCTTCTCACATTTACCTACCTCTATCACTACCCACATTCCTCCAATCACACTCCACACAACTTACCACTACTCTCCTGACTGCCACACTATCTCTTAAACTCCATGTATTGACCACCTTCCAGAAACCTTCCACAAACCACAAACCTCTTTCACTAACCACCTGCCCTTGACATGTCTGACCCTACCTGCCAAACCTGCCAATATCCACCTGCTCCAAATTCTCTCCCCCACCTTCTACCCTCTAGCCCCACATCCCCACCAGCTCAACCCCCACATTTCTTAGTAACTTCTGTCACAATCCATCTGCCCCTACCTCAGATACTACCCTCCTGTGCCAACATATGTCCGTCACTGCCCACCTGACTGACTGCCACACACCTGCTCCCACGTGAGTCACTACCGCACTGCCACTGCACACCTACTCCACATCAGTCACAACCCACCAGTCCTAAAAACCTCTGCCTCACCAGCAGGGCTGGCTTTAGCTCTGGTGGGGCACTGTGCAACAGTCTTTTTTGGCGCCTCCTCCCACACCATGACCATCTCCTCAAATTCACTCACTACCACCCAGCAAATGTGTCCCCCATTTCTCCATAGCCCCACTTTCACATACATTTAATTTGTTTTAAAGCTTGTAATGGCTGACTTTACTAATCCACTCAGCTATCCACATAAAATATAGTTCTGTTCTTTGCAGCAGGCATATTAACCCTCTATACTACTTTATGGCGAGTCAAAGCTGCCACAAGACCAAACTCCCATCTATCACCCTACCAAGAACATTAATCACAAGAGGAATCTTGACATTTTATTTGTTTCCTGAAAGCTGGACACACAAGGAACTTTTCAGCAGGTGCTTTTAAATCGAAAGTTTCGTAGGTTATTGTTAAACACAGTATCCCACCCTGAGGTCAGCACCTCCCAATCCAGGCCAGCACTCGGTGCAGCTGCACCACTCGCACCGCCCTAAAACTGGCCCTGCTCATCAGTAACCACCCACAGACGGTGCACCACTACCTTACTTAAGCTACTACACCCCTGCCCTTCATGCTCCTGACCCCACTGATGATACAGCATACCAGCCGTTACACCTCTGACACAACCAAAGTGAAAGAACCAACCCCAGCATTACCAGCCGGGGTGACGCTGTCGAACAGCATGTGTAATACTTTTTTCCCTGTCACACCATCACACCTCACCCACCCTTTTACCTCCTCTGAGCTCTAGGTCCTCAGAACGTCAGACATCCAGGATCGACTATCCCCATGCACCCTTGTCCATCCTGCAGTGTGCTTACTATAACTGTCATGGGGGATATTTACAGCAGCCAGGCCCCGACAATAGTGCACCTGTTGCACTCTAGATTTCGTCTTCCTGATCGTACAGCACAACCTCTGTCCGCTGCCCAATCATGACTCTACCTGGGCCTTCAATCAAGGCGAGACAAGAACACAAATACAATGAATTGCAAAGCGCTGACCTTAAAATTCAAGCAATTCTTTTTGAAAATTGAAGTCACCAGTATAAGGAAAGGGCCCTAATTTGCTAATAATTTGTTTTCATTTTAATCTTAAAGGAATGCAAGTTATATTTGTTTCAATAGTCATCTGCACACTAGCCTACTGGCTGAAGACTCGCTGGTAGATTCCAGAATCCGCAAGCAATAGCAAAGTCAATCAGTCTTGTATTCAAGACCCATTGGTTTTGCAAATGGTTTTTAGTGATGGTGTACAGCATCCCCAATGTTGTGCATCATGGCTAAATGGAGAAGCGAAAAAAAGGCCAGTATCGCAGCCAACCATGCCACTTTGTAGGCACGTGCAGAACAAGTGCTAGTTTTTTTTTCTTTTTATTTAGTGACCAGAGATGAATTGGTAAATGCATAAAAAAGTAGTTTGAAAGGTTTTTTCTTAAAACTGGATTCAGGGTGGCAACAACCTGGCGGGCACAAGCAAGGGGCTGGAGGGGGAATAAACATGGAGGGCCGCTGAGGGGGGTGATTGAGGAGAAGCAACACAGACGGCATGGGTTAGGGAAAGCAAGATGGAGGGTTCAGGTCGGAAGCAAGGTTGTCTGTGATTTAATAGAAAAACGATTACATGGAATATGTTTATTGAGAAACCATTTCATATAAACTGTTTAATGGAAACTTTCAGAAAGAAAGGGATTTAGGTTTTTGTAGAAACCAAGTCATAGAAAGTGTTTTTGGTCAAAATTGGCTTTTGAAGGCTTATTTTCTTAAGTGAGAATGCAATGGTTACAGGTCTTACTTTCATAAACCGTTTTGTATGAAATATTTATTTCAGTGCTTTACTTCTTGGGACAATATTTCATATTTATATCTTTGACATTGTCAAACAATTACTTTGTATGCTTTTAATTTGCTGACCCATCACCTCTCACAAACACCATCCATCGCTGACCCCTCACAACCCTAAACACCATCAATCCCTGCCCCCTAAAACACCTTACCACACTTGAGCTACACTCATCCCTGAAGCCTAAAAGCCCTTTTTGCCAAAATTCCACTGTCCCTGAAACATAAAATTGCTCACTACCACTAACTCCACACATTGCTGAACCCTGAAAACCCCTTTCTACACGTAAACCCCCACCCATCCCATATATTAAAGAACCCTCAGCACACCCACTCTCCACCCATCCCTTATCCCTAAAATAATCCCTCACTGCCCTTAATCACCTTGACCTATAAGAATTCATCACCCTAAACTACTCATGCCTGAACCCTAAAAGCCCATCACCACCCTAAATACCACCCATCCTAAATCCCTAAAAACCCTCACAACCCTAAAAACCACCCCATCCTAAAACCCAAAAACTCTTCACCACCCCAGCCACCACCCATACTTGAACCTTAAAAACCCTCACAAGCCTTAAACTCCCACCATCTATGAACCCTAAAATCTCTCAACACCCTTACACTCCACCCATCCCTGAAAATTTAAAACAACTCACAGATCTAAACACCACTTATCTGTGAACCCTAAAAGCCCCTCACCATCCCTTTACTCCACCCATCTCTGAACCCTAAAACCCCCTTTCTATTTCTGAACCCTATTTATTCCTGGCCCCTTAAAATCCCTCATCATGCTACACATTACCCATCGCTGAACCCAAAAACCTCACAGTAGTCCTAAACTCCACCCAAGTTTAATGTAATTTTGGATTGTTCCTTAAAATTATCTTTCTTTCAAAATGTTTCCTTTAACTTTATTTTTGTTTTGGTTTCCTCCAATGTGTTTTCTCAGTTTTCATTTTTCCATTAATTCACAATATCCCTTAAGCAACACAGAGGGAAGGGGAGATGTGGGAAAGAGATCAATGTTAACCAATGGGGAAGATAAACACACTGGCAAGCAAGAGCAATATGAAACTGTAGGAAGAAGCTCTCTGGTGAGAATGTAACACATGGGGCAGAAGCTCATGTAGACAAATGCAATAGAGTGCAGATGGTAGAGAAGCACGCAGGTGAGGGAGAGATACATGGAGCATGGCTGGGGTAGGATACTGAGGAACAGCTGGAAAACACACCGCACTTTCACTGAGTGCTTAACCCCCCAAAAAGAGTAGTGCCTGAAAATTAAGCTGTGAAAGAACACAACTAATGAGGCCAAGCACCAAGGAAAGGACAAATACAAGAAAATGAAAGAAAGCCTCCAAAGTTAATGAATAAAAAAACAAGCAAATGAAAGTGACAATAAATCCAGTCATGTGTAAAAAATGGGCGGACTCAAAGCCCACTGTAAGCTGACAGTAGGTCCTTTCACAGCCAGTCTGCTTGCACTGTCTCATAGAGAGATCTAAAGTTTGCGGGGTTGAACCTTTGGCTACCCCTCGGTGCCTGCTCAGTGTCCACAGAGACATAGGGACATGTGTATCTTTTCTTAAGGGCATAGGCAAAGCGGAGAAGCCCGCTTCCCAGAAGCCGCAGACCAGCCCCAGCTGGAGCGACTAATTACCGCTTTGTCCGTGTCTCGTAGCTAAAGCTGGAGGGGTTGCTTTTTGTCTCTCTTCCTGCCTGGTCTCTCTAGGTGCCTCTGCCGCTCTCAGCACTTTACTCCTCTTTGTAAAGAAGGATAATGATGTAGCTGTGAGTGTGTTAAGATCAGATTTCCCCACGTGGGTTAAATAGAATTTCTGTGTTATTGCTTTATCCTTTTTTGTTCTTTCTACTCAGGGGAAGAGCAGGATATTTTTTCCTACAAATGGATTCTGGTATAGATTTCTTTCTCTACCCCAGCCTGGAAGCACGCTTATAAATGTCAGGAATCATTGGCTGTACTTTAAGCCTAGCAACCAGTGAAATAGCTCAAATAACTACTGTGCTCATTGCACCCTTGTTCCTGGAGTCCCAGGTTTGCATACTACTGGGTGCACACAGCCTCTCATCCTTGGAGTCCAAAGGAAGGAGCACGACTGAGAATGTGTCTCTTCTAATACGTGTCATCACAGTGTTTAATGTCCTATGTTATATTTCCCCACCACTTATCCTGGTAACCAGGCCATATTTATTGGTTCTGTGGAGAATCTGGCCTCCCTTAGCTCATGATCCCACAGCAGCCTACATAGTATTTTCTTCATGAAGTGAGACCTTAGTTATTGGTGCTTAGGGACTATTCATTTCACAGACCACAGCACGCGGTGTACTTTTAAAAATTATTGGTATTGTTGCAATGCCTCCTAAGTGCGCTGTAGTAGATACTTCAATCAGATGGTCATGGATCCAACACCTTCATGATAGAATCTGGCAAGCTATCAGTCCGTCCTCTGGATGTCTCCTTTCATTGGGCTTTGCAGAGATAACAATGGACCTTACTGGACACTGACCCTTCGTAAAGGTAATTCTACCATTCTCTTACAAGACACTTATGAAGTTTGAGATCTTTGTGGATTGGAGTCAACACCTAATTTTTTTATTTGGGAATTATATTTTGTCTTATACTGCACAATTTGCACCTGAATATATTTCGATCGCTGTGCAATCAGAGTGAAAGTAGCAGGCCTGGAGCTTCCAGTAGGCGTGGGTGATATTTCTGTCACACTGGCCTAATGTCACGTAATTTTGGCAATTGTGCTTGTTTTGCGATTCTCAACGAATTCGGTTATTTTGCCACTACTCTTAATGTTTCGTCTTTTGCTACAAAAATTTAACATGAACGCCCAGGAACAACGCAGATGACCAGATCGCTTGCAGCTGCTGTCTGCTGCGCTTGCGCTTTTAACACAATTTTTTAGCATGAAATTTGTCCTTGCATGATTTTTCTGAAATTTCACATATTTACACAAATACATATTACGTTCATTTTGCACACCTTTAGTTTGCAGGACTGGCTAGTAGTGCAAGGCACCATTAAAGTCACAATCTGTCCAAAAAAAAAAGATAAGGAAGGTTTTCAGAGCCCTTTAAATAAGAGGTAGACGGAAACTCTAATATATAAGTAAACCCAATGTCATTAAAAACCCACATTAAGTCACAATTAGTTTTTCATATCCTATGTGTACAGCGATATCAGCCCTAGGGAGGGAAAGCCGTGGTTCGCCACGTTTGTCACTCACTATTAAAGACAAGTGAAGTTGCATGTGGTTAGTAAGCCCCCAAATTGAGCATAGTCATAAGTGAAATCACCTACGCATTCAACCAGTTTGGTCTAGTCAGGTTCGCGCTGACGAACTAGAAGCAGCCCTGGCAACAGTGTTCTAACAGCCACTCCATTCTTCCCTCTCGGTCTTCTCGTTTTCATCTCTGTACTTCCTCTATCTCTCCTGAAGCACTATCTGTGTCTGATCCAATTCTCTTTCTGAACCGTGACTACCTTCATTTAAAACAGTACGTATACAAAATTTGCGGTTGGCATCTAACTGCTGACCCCAGTCTTGGTCGTTTGGCTTTGGGAGGGGGTCACGCCCTCCTCCTAGTCTTCGTTTCTTTAAATGGACCATGGCCAATCATGCATGTGGGGTTTCCAGTGTCGAGGGTGTGGCTACCTGCGGACACCAAAGGGGTTGGGAGGCTATGTTCTCTTTTTACACGCCCCATAATCCCCATATTCCTCCTCAGTGACATCACGTCCTGGCGGCGTGTTAACCACAGTCCCCTCACCCTTTGGCTGTGCATCCCTGGCCCGCTGTTTTAAGTTGTTGACGCCCACGTGAAGCACGATATGAGACGTCAGACGTGGGGTATAGGAAGAAACACATGGCGTGTTGCATCCCGTAGTCTGCATTCATCTAGATGTCGCTCGATAGCATTGCGTTCTGTCGTCATTAGTGGGCTATTTATTGGAGATCATCTTGAAGCAGACTATGCATACACTGGCCGCGTGAAGGCCCAATTTCACAATAACGTTTTAAATTACGGATTTAGGTAAGTAGAGGCATTTTGTGTTCAATTGAGAGTGGCACAATTCTATGATTGGATCTAGAAACATAGTACGCTTTCACTAAGTACGTTTAGATATTGTCTCGTGGTAAGATTGAATGATTGTGGAAGTTTAAATCAGACAACAGCTATCGTGCCCTTTGCAATATGCTGGGCCTGGCATGATGGCTCCTACTTCTGTCCTCTGTCAGGCCTAATTCTGGTCCTGGTGATGTGGTTTCAGTTTGTGGTATAATATGGCTATTCATTTTCAATCGCCACTGATTTTACGGAAGTGAAACTTAGCTTTATGAGTACGAACAGTATTTGGTGGCTTGAAGTGCAGAGGTTTCTTACTCCTTTTATAGCAAGCTACTTCCCCAGGCAGCTGTAAACATTTCTAACATGTCCCATTTATCTGCCCATTCTTGTCCACTCTCATCAATCTTTAGTCCAATGTCTCATCCGCTCCGGCCGTTCTGCCTCTCTGGCATTTCTCCACAATGTTGCAGGCTCGGGGGCAGCTCCTAAGGCAGGAGGCACTTATTGCTTAAATCACTTACCTGGTAGTTGCATTACTCTGAGTCCTCTTCCCCCGCTTCTGTTCATTAAATGATTGAGGCAATTCTGCCTCACCAGACACCAGTGGTGGGCAGTTAATTTAGGAGGGAGGGGGGCGGGAAACACACTCACACTCACTCACTCATTCATTCATTCACTCACACAGACGCATACACACACTCACACACGCACACACATACACACCCATTCACAGCACTCATTATCAAATATTGCAAACATACACGCACGCACCAAACAATCATTTTAAAAAACACACACACTTACCTTCAGCTCTGCCTCGGAGGTCCCAGGAGGGTTGGGACTGCTGCCTTCCCTCGTCGGCCAATGAGGGAAGGCAGCAGTCCCAACTTTGTCACAGAGTGGGATGGGGTCAGTCAGACTTCTGACCCCACCCCTCTCTCTGATGAGGTTTCACTGATTAACACTCGCCCTGGGTGTTTCAGGCTTAAATCTGAAATGCCCTGGTAGGAGTCAATGGGTGATGCTTCCCCTCATCACCGAGGGGGAGGGCCTCAAGGCACCTTTGCTGAGCTGAGGAGGTCATGCCCATAGGAGTTGTGACCTCTTCAGCCCAGTAAAGTTCAGCTCAGGCAGCCAGGAGCCTGCGCAAATCACGCATGTCTAGCTCCTGGCTGCCTGACCTCAAGATGAAGAGTGTTTGTCAGGCTGACCTTTGCTCAGCCTGGCAGACACTCTTCTTGAGGGGCTAAAGGTGAGGGGGGCGTGGTCCCTCAGCCCCAGTGGACAGGCCGCGGCTGCCAGACCCTCACCTGAAAATAAAAAGACCCCCCCCCCATCCTCCTGTGCATGCCACGTAACCCGACACAACACAAAAAACAAAAGTTTTGGATGGCCTGGCCTATGAGGGAAGGAGGGATGTTATGAATAGAAGCGAGGGAAGAGGACTCAGAGTAAAGCAATTCCCAGTTATGTAATTGAAGCATGACCTCATCTTTCCCTCCCTCGCTTTCCTTCATTACAAGATTGAGATGTTCAAAGCCACACAGGACAACCAAAACGCCATGCACAAACTCATATTTATTAGGTCCTAAAAGATATAGCAACTAATCACTATTTAGATGTCATAGTGGCCAGCCTGACCAGAAATCTTGTAGGCCAGAGAAATCAAGGTCCGTTCACACCGACTCAAAGAGGAAGTGGAAGACCTCAACCCAAAATTTACAGGGCCAATTTCACAAAGCCTGATAGGAGCTATCCTATCCAAATACACCAGAAGAGCTCTCTTGCCATCCAGGCAATGCAGCCTCGTTTCTTCATCAGAAGCAGGAGGCTCGAAAAAGGATGGCAAAATCAACTCCTGGTCCCTATGAAAAGGGGAATCAATTTTGGGACAAAAGGAGAGAATAGGCCTCAAAAGATGCGATCATCAAAAATCCGACAAAAAAGGATGCTTGAAAGACGAAGCAGCCAGCTCACCCAAATGCCTAGCAGAAAAAATAGTCAATAGGAAGAACATCTTCAGGGACAAAATCCCGAGATCAACAGAATCCAGAGGCTCAAAAGGTGGATCCATCAAAGCCTCCAAAACCAAAGAAAGAACCCAAGAAGGGAAATGCTTACGAGGAGAAGGAAGGACATTCTTCAACCCCTTGAACAAACGACCCACCAAACCTTCAGGATCAGACAGATTATTCCAAGAACCTCTAAAGGCCTTAATAGCTGCCCATTGAAGCTTAAGGGTGGCAACCTTCAACACCAAAGAAGCCCCATCCTGTAGAAACACCATTACATCAAATAGGTCACAGGAAGTAGGATTTAAAGCCTTCCACTGACACCATGGAGACAAAAATCCACAGGCGATGGAATCACCCTGCTGAGACTGTCCGCTAGAGTATTGGTTACCCCGTGGATGTGAATTGCAGACCAAGCCTACAGATGAGACTCTGCCAAATGAAACAATTTGTCCACAGTCTGTGCAAGGGAAAGAGACCTAGTTCCTCCCCCTGCCTGTTCTCATAAGCCATGGCTGTAACATTGTCTATCCGAATCAGAACAACCGACCCTTTCAGAAACCGAGAGAAAGCCAGCAGAGACAGCGAGACAGTCTCCAGCTCCCTCCAGTTTGAAGGTCTCCTGCTTTGAGACTGGGACCAAGAACCCTTGACCTGATGTACCCCCACCCACGCCCCCAACCTGACAGACTGGCATCTGTTATAATCCTGGAAGGGGGAAGGGAGAGCGGAATACCTTTCAACCCATGCTCCACCTTCAGCCACCAACCCAAGTGTAAGGAAATGCCTCCTTGGCATGGTTACCCCCTGACTTTTTGCCTTTGCTGATGCTAAGTTTTGATTTGAAAGTGTGCTGAGGCCTGCTAACCAGGCCCCAGCACCAGTGTTCTTTCCCTAACCTGTACTTTTGTTTTCACAATTGGCACACCCTGGCATCCAGGTAAGACCATTGTAACTGGTACCCCTGGTACCAAAGGCCCTGATGCCAGGGAACGTCTCTAAGGGCTGCAGCATATCTTATGCCACCCTGGGGACCCCTCACTCAGCACAGACACACTGCTTGCCAGCTTGTGTGTGCTGGTGAGGACAAAACGAGTACGTCGACATGGCACTCCCCTCAGGGTGCCCTGCCAACCTCTCACTGCCTATGCAGTATAGATAAGTCACCCCTCTATCAGGCCTTACAGCCCTAAGGCAGGGTGCACTATACCGTAGGTGAGGGCACCAGTGCATGAGCACTGTGCCCCTACAGTGTCTAAGCAAAACCTTAGACATTGTAAGTGCATGGTAGCCATAAGAGTATATGGTCTGGGAGTCTGTCAAACACAAACTCCACAGCACCATAATGGCTACACTGAGAACTGGGAAGTTTGGTATCAAACTTCTCAGCACAATAAATGCACACTGATGCCAGTGTACATATTATTGTAACATACACCCCAGAGGGCACCTTAGAGGTGCCCCCTGAAACCTTAACCAACTACTGTGTAGGCTGACTGGTTTTAGCAGCCTGCCACGCTCGAGACATGTTGCTGGTCACATTGGGAGAGTGCCTTTGTCACTCTGTGGCTAGTAACAAAGCCTGTACTGGGTGGAGATGCTTATCACCTCCCCCTTGCAGGACTGTAACACCTAGCGGTGAGCCTCAAAGACTCACCCCCTTTGTTACAGCACCCCAGGGCATTCCAGCTAGTGGAGTTGCCCGCCCCCTCTGGCCTCGGCCCCACTTTTGGCGGCAAGGCTGGAGGAGATTATGAGAAAAACAAGGAGGAGTCACTGGCCAGTCAGGACAGCCCCTAAGGCAACCTGAGCTGAGGTGACTCTGACTTTTAGAAATCCTCCATCTTTCAGATGGAGGATTCCCCCAATAGGGATAGGAATGTGACCCCCTCTCCTTGGGAGGAGGCACAAAGAGGGTGTAGCCACCCTCAGGGCTAGTAGCCATTGGCTACTGCCCTCCCAGACCTAAACACACCCCTAAATTCTGTATTTAGGGGCTCCCCTGAACCTAGAAACTCAGATTCCTACAACCTAAGAAGAAGAGGACTGCTAAGCTGAAAAACCCTGCAGAGAAGACGGATCCAACTGCTTTGGCCCCAGCTCTACCGGCCTGTCTCCCCCCTTCTAAAGAAACTGCTCCAGCTACGCTCTCCCCAGGGACCAGCGACCTCTGAATCCTCAGAAGACTGCCCTGCTCCAGAAGGACCAAGAAACTCCTGAGGACAGAGGCTCTGTTCACCCAAGACTGCAACTTTGTTTCAAAGGAGAAACTTTAAAACAACTGCGTTTCCCGCCGGAAGCGTGAGACTTGCTACTCTGCACCCGACGCCCCCGGCTCGACTTGTGAAGAAACAACACTTCAGGGAGGACTCCCCGGCGACTGCGAGACCATGAGTAGCCAGAGTTGCCCCCCCTGAGCCCCCACAGCGACGCCTGCAGAGGGAATTCCGAGGCTCCCCCTGACCGCGACTGCCTGACTCCCAGATCCTGACGCCGGGTAAAGACTCTGCACCCGCAACCCCCAGGACCTGAAAGATCGGAACTCCAGTGCAGGAGTGACCCACAGGAGGCCCTCTCCCTTGCCCAGGTGGTGGCTACCCCGAGGAGCCCTCCCTTACCTGCCTGCATCGCTGAAGAGACCCCTTGGTCTCCTGTTGATTTACATTGGAGCCCGACGTGTGTTTGCACAGTGCACCCGTCCGCCCCCGTGCTGCTGAGGGTGTACTTTCTGTGCTAACTTGTGTCTCCCCCGGTGCCCTACAAAACCCCCCTGGTCTGCCCTCCGAAGACACGGGTACTTACCTGCTGGCAGACTGGAACCAGGGCACCCCCTTCTCCATTGAAGCCTATGCGTTTTGGGCACCACTTTGACCTCTGCACCTGACCGGCCCTGAGCTGCTGGTGTGGTAACTTTGGGGTTGCTCTGAACCCCCAACGGTGGGCTACTTTGGACCCAAACTTGAACCCAGTAGGTGGTTTACTTACCTGCAAGAACTAACAAACTCTTTCTCCCCCCAGGAACTGTGAAAATTGCAGTGTGTCTAGTTTTAAAATAGCTATATGTGATTTATTTGAAAAGTATATATGCTAATGTTCCTAAAGTTCTTACCTGCAATACCTTTCATTTGAAGTATTACATGTAAAATTTGAACCTGTGGTTCTTAAAATAAACTAAGAAAATATATTTTTCTATACAAAAACCTATTGGCCTGGAATTGTCTCTGAGTGTGTGTTCCTCATTTATTGCTTGTGTGTGTACAACAAATGCTTAACACTACTCCTTTGATAAGCCTACTGCTCGACCACACTACCACAAAATAGAGCATTAGTATTATCTCTGTTTGCCACTATCTTACCTCTAAGGGGAACCCTTGGACTCTGTGCATACTATTCCTTACTTTGAAATAGTGCATACAGAGCCAACTTCCTACACCAAGTGTCTCCTGACCTGAGGAGAGACAGGAATCAGAAAGGAAAGAGGATGCCAAATAGAGAACCAAATAGAGAACCAAGAAGCCAGGAACCAAGAAACCAAGAAGCCAGCAAGTGATAGCGAGTCCGAGTGACCAGAAACACTGTCACTGCCAAATCCCCTTGAACTTGCAGCCAAAGAGCAGCCATTGGAACAGGCTGGGACAAGAGATTCACAAAGTGGGCTGTGATCTCTTCCACTCTTACATCCAGCAAGGTGACTAACCCCAAATGTGTACGAAACCTTGCCCCGATAAACTGACAGTCTTGCCCAGGAACAAGGTTGGATTTTCCCAGATTTATAAGAAAAACGGGCCCCCTCAAAATGGACAAAACCACCTTTGTGTGTTTTAGAGCCAATAGCCTGGAAGTAGCATGAACCAGCCAATCGTCCACATAGGGATGGAGGAAGATGCCTTACGGTGTTTCAATGCCACCAACGGGGCCAGAATCTTTGTAAACACCCTTGGGGCAGTCTTTAGCCCGAATGGCAACACTGCAAGCTATAAGTAATCCTCCCCTATCGCAAAGCACAGATACCGTTGATACGCCGGGCCATTGAAACATGCAAGTAAGCACCATGAAGATCTATAGAAGTCATAAAGTCATTGGCGCTTAAGATGGGAATGATGGCTCGTAAGGTGACCATTTTGAAATGAACCATCCTGATGCACCTGTTCACCCTTTCCGGATTCAGGAAAGGCCTGAACTTGCCAGACACATTTTGTACAAGAAACAAAATTGAGTAAGTTCCACTTCCTCTGTCTTGCCCTGGCACCGGGACAATAGCCTTAGTCTATAAAATAGCCACTCCATATGATATTTAAGGCCCAACGATCCTTAACATCCGTTGTCGTGCCTCCCGAAAAAACAAAAGTCCACCTCCTACCGAAATGGAATCCTTTGGACCATAATTGTCAGGACTTCCGCTTGCAGAAACCCTGCTGCCCCATGTCAACTTTTAAGGCAGAAGGCTTCCTGGACTTGGAGGAACGAAAAAACAAAGAAGAAGAAAGAGGCCGATTCCGGAAGCGTGTTGAAGAAAAACATCCCCTTGTATGGCATAGCATGCTTCCTATCCGTGAATGCCTTTGTAATCATTCAATCATGGAAACTTGCAGTTAAAAGGTGTTCCCAACAAAGAAGACTTTTCAGAATAGTCTGCCTTCCAATCTCTCAGCCATAAATTTCTTCTTGCCAACACAATGGACCCAGTGGCCATGGCCGAGGATTTCAACACATCTGAAGACACATCCATCAAAAACTTTGCCTTCTGTTCCATATGCACCAGTAAATAAGAACCATCCAATTCATCCTGAATAGCAGAGGACAAGTTCTCAAAGTCTGAAATGAGAGACTGAGCCAAACAAACTGAATAAACTCCAGCCTTGAGATTCAGATTAGTAGAGGAAAATGCTTTCTTAAGGGCTCCACCTTCTTGTCAGTAGCACTGGAAGGGGAACAATCCTCAGGTTTAATGGCTGTACGACCAATAAGAGTAGCCAACATAGCATCCAACTTAATGTGATATGGCAGAGAGTCGTCTTCTTCTTCCAGCGAATACAGTTTCTGCAAAAACCTGGGAAACGAGGAGTGGTCAAGTCCCTCCATTACCCAGTAATTAAGTCCTTAATTCTATCATGAAAAGGCATTGCAAAGACAGGGTGCTTCATGTATTGAAGAAATAAGCCTTCATCGGCAGCCTGCGATGGAAAAGGAGAAAAACCCAAACTCTCCTGAATGGGATGCAGAATATCCGGAACCTCCTTTCTACGCACATATTTCCCTGTAGGAGTGGAGAGAATGTCTGCCTCAGAACCTGACGAATCATCAGGTGGAGAAACAACCCTTCCCCAGAAGAATTATCGCCACTGACCTTGGACTGCAGCCAGTCTTTCAGTGCTCTGGCCACAGCTTCCTCAATCATAGCTTGGACCTCCACTGACGAGAGGAATGTTGGAGCTTGAATACCTGGACTGGATATGCCTAGCGGGGATAGGCTCATCCTCATCAGAGGAGGACTAGACATGTCTCCTTTTAGCAGCACGCTTCCCCACCATCACAACAGAATGCATACAGGAAGCGAGTGCCCCCCGTCCCAAATTGGGAGACAAAAAAAAAGGAACCAATCCACACAAAAATGACATAGGCATCAATCAAGTAGGCTCTAAGGCATCACAACTAATCCAGAATGAACGCAGAGCATCAAAATAGAGATACATACCTCATGTGAGGCCCTTGCTGTTTAGAAGCAGTCAGAAGAGGAGCTAAGTGTACCCATGCCCTCCACACGCACTGCCGTAATCTCCGCTGCTGAACACCAGCCACCAGGAATCCTTAAGGGCCTGTACGCACTGCCCCAGCCACCGCAAGCTGGCAAACACCGGCTCACAGAGGAAAGCGAGTGAAGAGTGCCCCACATCGCCCTCTAGTCAGTGCAATCCCAAGGCTGTAACTCCGATCACGCCGGCCCGCACTGCCTGACTGGCAGAAATCCATATCACATCAAGAAGTCATGCGAATACCACATTGTGAAACAGAGAAGCAACCACACGGCTAACACAAGGAATCCATCTGGTAAGACAAAAAAAAACAACAGGAGGGGGGGGGTCTTTTTTTTTTTCAAGTGAGGGGTCACGTGATAGGTGTATGGTGAGGCAGGATTGTCTCAATCTTATAAGAAAGGGAAGCTATAGAGAGGGGGCAATAAGGTAATACAATCCAACCCTGCCCCACGGCCTATTCTAGTCATGGTCTCTGTGTTGGTTTGCCCATTTTGTACCCATGGAGGGTTTGTTTTCCAGTCTAGCCATTCATTTATCAATCCATGCAAGCACTCACTCATCCATTAAGGCACTTATTTATTTGTGCAGCGACGTATCCATGCTCTGCCCATTCTATCTATGTATCTATACTCTCATCTATCAATGCAATCATTTACTCATCCATCTAGACACTCAGCGGTCCATTCTTTTTCCCAACCTTAGACTCATTCTCTCCTTACTCATTCTCCCATCCACGGAACCACAGAATGACAGTCACAAACTCCAAAAATAGCCAACCTATTGCCTTTGCCTGTTGTTGAAAGCCTTAGACCTAGACATTGATTTTAGTGCCATTCTCGAGTCGTCACTGATAAAGATGCCCCAATTACCAAAGCCCAGTGCTTAAAGGACTAGCCACAAAAGACTGGCTAATTTCCGTTTGTAGATTACTCCTCTGTCTCTCAGCCAGTGTGTGATATTTGCTTGAGTTTCCGTTTCCCCTCCTGTGCCGTTCCTCTCGCCTGTGTTCCGCCGCTGAAGCCCCCTCATGCTTTACCATACTGTCCTGAACTGCGCAGCTCTTTCAGTGTAATTTGTGTTTGTTTTGCAGTTTTAATAGTCAAGATGTATTTCACTGCTTGAATCCCAGTGCTGCTCTTTGTGAGATGGGTTGGAGAGCCAAGAAGTAGTCTAGAAAATAGTTCTGTTTTAGTCGGAGCTCACAAGGATTCCTGGGGGTGGGTCATGGCGGCGCGCAGGGAGGGTGGATTAATAACATAATTTTTTTTTTAAACTTACCTCTGCTCCTGCACCACGCCTCTGCTCCTCCGAGACGGCCGGCCAAACACACATGCGCTCTGAGGGGTGTGCACAATGCACTCCCCTCTTCTCGCCACCCCTAATGCCCCGCCCCTGTCACAAGGAACGGATAATAAACTCAGTTTATTATCCCTTCCTTGTGAAAGGATTTGTAGCGGTTGCTGCTGGAGGGGTGGGCGACATTCCTCTGCCCTTATGGAGGAGCCGCGCCTGCTCTGTTTAGAAGTTGCTCAATTGTGCATGAGCGGTTGGAGGTCTTGTTCCACACATATGCGGTTTGAGCTAGACCTCAAGACTGCAAGATGTTTGCAAGTATATGTTAGAGTTTAGAGTTTAAAAACGGTTTGTGACTAATTATTAGCAAGTGAAGAGTCTGATTTAGAGTGTGGCAGGTGAGAACATCTACCAAAATGCATCAGATGCCATATTTTACCTATTTAGAATGTACAGCTGTCTATGCATTATAAATAGGAAGAACCACATATACGTCATTTTTGGTGGATGTCCTGTCTTCACCAAGCTCTAAATCAGAACCAAAGTATTCTTTTCTAGACCAGGTCAGGGGTGTAATGCAGGCTGTGGGTCTCTTTCACTCACAGGGGCCCTATTCAGTCTAAAGCCTATGGACAGTGGTGACAAGTTGGAATATTGGGGATTTCCTCATCACCTACAGTATTTCGTATTTCGTATTACACCACAGGACCGGGTCTTCATGGTAGCTGCATTCTCTCCGTCACATACAATGACTGTGTGTTCACGGTGGCCCACTGCATTATAGCTTTAAGCAGCATTTTGTGCTTTTGATTATAAAGTGCGGATAGGTTCATCGGAGATGCTTGGCTACACCAAGAGCATCCTATGACAGACGGTGGTCCCCTTCCTCCAAGGCTGACATGTTCATGGGTGAGCATTATTCCACCTTTGTTCCCACAGCATATGGCTCTCCCCAGGGTTCTGTTCTCGGCCCGGTTTTACAATATGCGCATCATTCCCTGAGGATATAAGGGCTTGGGTTGACAGTTGTACATTGATGACACATATCTACACTCCCGTTCACCACATCTGTTTGGTGCAGATTCGTTGTTTTGAGGATGCCTGGTCGGGCTTGATGCTCGGGGGAAGTTCAAAGGCTGACGAGCTGAAGAGGTTGAGGCTCGCATCTGGAAGACACGATCTTCATGTATTTCTCCATTCATTTGTTACTACCTTCCGAGAGAGACATGACAGTGCCCCAGAGTCGCAAGCATCTAATATTGTTATTTAAAACATAATTATTTTCTTCTGTGCTTGAACATATTTTGCTGGTTTAGCTTTTTTCCCTTTAGCCCTTCATATGCAAAATCAGTGACAAATGTCATGTGTCATCAACGTACGACTGTCAACCTAGGCCATGATGTCCTCGGGGAATGAAGCACATACTGTGTAACTGGGTGAGAACAGAACCCTGAGGAGCACCATATGCTGCGGGAACAGAGGTGAAATCAAATAATGCTCACCCATGAGCACTGTGAGCCTTGGAGGATGGGAACAATCGCCCATTGTAGGATGCTCTGTGTGCGGCCCAGCATCTCAGCTCAATCTATCTACGCTTTATGATGAAAAGCACAAAATGCTGCTTAGCGCGCTAATGCAGTGACCATTACAAACATGTTGTGATTGTGTATGGCTGAGAGAATGTACCCACTACAAAAGCAGGGACGGCTCCTTCGCTATAGCGAAGGAGTGTTGTCCCACTGGCTGAGCCAGAACAGAAAAATAAAACGATAGCTTACTATCATTTTATTTTTCTGCTTCTGGCACAGCCAGCAGTGCAGGGAGTGGTGGGCTGGGCCACAGGAGGTGGGGAGAGTGCACCGAAGTGTGCATGTGTGTTTGGCTGGCCGTCTGGGGTCGGCCAAACACACATGCACCCTTAGATTTCTCCTGCCTGGCTGTGTTTAACAGCCGGGCAGGAGAAACTCCACAGACCCCAGCGCTGTGTCTGAGCGGCAGCCAGTAAGGTTCCAAACCTGAATAGGGTACAAATAAATGGCATAAAGCAGACACAACTAAGTTATGCCCCTCCCACTTAAAAGAACTTTAAGGTAATCTTGTGCATCTGGTATACACTATGCCGCTTGGTGGTGCTTGAGAATGCTTGTTAATTTGACATCCTTGCAAAGCATCATGGGAGCGGATAATGAGTGATCTTGCATTGAAACTCCCAATTAATCCCACCCGCTCCATCAGCCTTACACCTGCAGATCTGCAGCCTTTTTCATATACAACACAGAGAGGTCCCACTGTACAACACAGAGATACTGATCCCCGTCTTGCTGACGGTTGTACTCCTGAGTCTCACCAGGTTTCAACCCGTTTAATCTTTATGTTTAAGATATTTCCCAAAGAGTTGTCTGCTTCTTCAGCAGGGTAGCCGGTCTGCTCCTGTAAACAGCCTCAAAAAACTAGATTCTCCCACAGACTTAGATGTTCGTTATTACACAGGATCACAAACAACTTCCACAGCTCCTCCCAAGACTGCCTGAGAGCCCGCACAGGCTTCCACTGTTTTTTTAGGTCTGAGATTTGACCATGTAGGAGGCAAAGGAGACCTCATAGGACTTTGGATCTGCCAGTTTCAGCCATTGGCTTTGTTCCACCAGCCTTTTTAGCCATTGTCTCGAGACATTGCTAATGTTGCCTTAGAAGAGTCCATTGGATTATTCATCTGTCCCTTAATCTATTTACTTTTATTAGTGTATTCTTCCAGCTTTTTTAGTGTATCATTCCACCTTCACTACAGTGCTTGCATTGGACTACCTAAGGTACTACTTTACAACTAGCCCTCTCTTTCCTCTTTGCTGGCTCGGTTGTGTGTGTCTTAGCACTCAAAGCATTAGCACATTGAATGAACCCTAAGCTATTAGATTTGCCATTGCCTGTTTAAAGAGGCGTTTTAACCAGGTTTGAAAACATACCATGAATAACCTATAACTAGCTCAGAGGTTAATGCCTACAGGAGGAATCATTTTCCCATGACGCTGGCACTTCTATATTCTGAATTTTGCTCATATTAAAAGCCAGATAAAACATTTCAAGTTCCGGTAGAACTAAGGGATCACTGTCTTCTTGATGGGGGGCACTTCCAATCATTAGGGTGGCAGAAGCTCCACTGCTAGAGCTCTGAGGCAGCCGGCTGAGGGGGTGTGGTTCTCTCATATGGTTGTTGTGGGCCTACCCTCCTTATTTTCTCCATCTTTTTTCCTCCTATACTAATACTGAATAATAAACTATGATTCACTTTTAGTACAGTAGAAATAATGACATATTATTCACTATCAGTGTAGCAGAAAAAATGATGACCGAGTCAAGCAGCAGGCAATGACATCCAGGTGATGTCTGAAGTAGGCGTCCGCACCAGCCATCAGACATAGATTGTTTAGGGCCAGAAATGTCCCATCACTGGCCTGAGAGGCCAGCTCCACCTCCTCGTCTGTCCGTTTGTGATCTGTATCAGTGTCCCTGGTAAAGGTACTCCCGAGCACTTTAAGCTTCACTCCTGCAGTGCCCATGGCCAACCAACCTGTCAGCACACCATTTTCCAATCCATCACAAGGGTGTGTGATAAAGCAAGAGGCTGCAAGTTGGAGCCCACATAGTGCTTCGGCACGGACGCTGTGAGGAAGGCTCCTTGCGGGTGCCCTGCGCAGGCGTCAGCTCTCAGCTTCCTGGCCAAGTACTGGAGGGAGAATTTCAAAGAGAGTACGGGCAGCTGATGATAAGTCAGAAATACTCTATGGTAAGTGTGTATGTGCTTCGGGGTGCGAGTGGTTGAATGAGAGAAAGAGTGAGATTGTGTGAGTGTGAGAGTGTAGTTAGAGAGTGACTGAGAGACTAAGTTAAAGTGTGAGCTACTGAGTGAACTAGTATGTGTGACAATTTGTGTAAGTATTTGCGTGAGACGTAATACAGTGGCACAGTGAGTGAGACACCGAGTGAGACACTGACCATGTGAATGAGACAGCGACTGGGGTTGAGTGAGGCAGTGGTTGAGATGGGGAGAGACACTGAGACAGTGTGAGAGAGTGCGTAAATGACAGAGACAGTGTGAGCACGTGAATGAGAAAGACTGAATGACAGTTAGTGAGACAGTGTGAGGCTGTGTGACCCAGTAAGTGAAGGTGTGTCCAACAGTGTTTTAGACAATGTGAGCATGTAATGAGACAGTGAGTGATCCTGTGACTGAGACAGTGAGCAAGCGAGTGAGGCAATACGTGAGATAATGAGATAACGACTGAGAAGGTGAATGAAGATGTGAGCAAACAAGAAACTCTGAGTGTGAGTGAGAATGACAGCAAGTGAATGACAGCGAGTGAGACACCGTGTGACACAATGAGTAAGACAGAGACTGAGGCAGTGTGTCAGCCGATATTCATTAAACTTGCATCTGTGGTCATTGGGTGAGGGCACCTATGCACAATGTTTGCTCTGAGGTAATTATTGACATATATCCCGCCCATAATACATCTTGAAAAAGCTAGCGTCAGCACCTCAGAAGCATCAGGCTTTACTGGCACACAATGAAAGTACTTGAATAGTTAATGAGTGCCCTTTCATAGCCTCCTTTGCCCTTCTGCCAAATTAAGACTTTTCAACACAGTGGCAGAATTGTTTTTATGAAAGTGCTCTTGCCAAAACTGCAGGAGCACGTTTGCCGAGAATGCCAATGCCAACCTGACAAACTACACCACGGCTGTCTCAAAAGAAGTCGTGCAGTGTCAGCCACAAGGAGCCTTGTCACTAGACACCACTTGGCCCATGTTAGGAAAGAGACTGGCAAGAGTCACTGACATTTTTATCGGTTATAAGGAAAATCTAGATGTGTGTGCTGCGACAAAACTCAGCATAGTACATGGGCTTCTGTAATCCACAGAGAATAATTTGAAGCAGCTATTTTAAAACAACGAAAACAGAACATATTGCTTTTCTTTCTTCGGCTCCATTTTTAAAAAAAAAATGTTTTTACCATGATAGGCAGAGAGAGCATGTTTATTTTTTTCCACTTCTTAGCTAGTCAGAGGAAACCTAGAATGTTTATGCATGTTTCTACACATTTCGAGCTAGTGGAACTTTTTTTTTTAAACTGACTTGCATGGAACTGTTTCTAATATCTGTTTGCAACAAATAATTAACAGGTTTTTGATGTGTTTAATTTCTCACTAGAGGTTTTTTTGTTCTTTATTGTTGCAAGCATACTAACTCTTTCATATGAAAGCGCTAAGCAGCAAGGTTTTAAGTGCTTTGTTGGAAAGGTGATGGTGTGCCCAGTACTGTATAGGATAAAATACCCCCTGACATGCATGATAAGGATATTGCAAGTCGCCATGGAGTTCACCTTGGAGTTCCATACTTTATGAAGGAACTCAGCTGTCAGCTGTATTCCTCTACATGATTATGGAACGCCTTGATGATTTTCAATATCCTTATAATGTACGGCAGAGGGTACTTTATCCCGTATATAATGGTGCTTGCAAGAAGTCAGTGTAGGAGAGCAACTCGACGTTTAATGCCCAGTTCTAAAGGGTTCGTTTGAAGACAGAGTAACATGCAGGGGGGTTATCCCTAATTATGCTTATAAGATTCACTTTGTAGCACAATCAAACATTAACATAATCTAAACACCACAAGCATAAATGATTGTCATCATACTCTGAACAATGTCGTCCTGAAGAGGCAGAGGCAACATCTTTAAGTAGTCCTTGGGCTAACGAGTGTTAATGGGAGTTGTGTGATGTTGGTTTTAGGCGTTCTAGTAATCCTGGAGGAATTATTTTCTCTTGCAACCAATAGAACATTCAAACCAAAAAACCATTGTATGTAGACACCGATTCCAAAATTGGGGCTGAATTCGGATAGGAGTTTAGTTCAAGCAGGAATCGAAATTCTTATCTCTAAAAAGATTTCCACGTGGGGTAATTACTAGGCACAATAAACATTGCTGCATCGCAGTTTTCCCGAGGTCGAATCGGACAGCTCAAACCTGCCAACATTTAGCTGGTGAAAATGACTGGCAGTTACCTAGACATGTAGAATTAATTGAGGAAGGCATCAAGGGCCAGATGTAGGAAACACTTTGCGAGTCGCAAACGGCAAAATCTGCCGTTTGCGACTCGCAAATGCGTGTTTCCTATGCAGAAATGCATTTTGCGAGTCGTTACCGACTCGCAAAATGCATTTCCGAATTGCAAATAGGAAGGGGTGTTCCCTTCCTATTTGCGAGTCGCAGTGGTATGCAACTCCATTTGCGACCGCGTACGCGGTCGCAAATGGAGTCGCAGTTACCATCCACTTCAAGTGGATGGTAACCCACTCGCAAATTGGAAGGGGTCCCCATGGGACCCCTTCCAGTTTGAGACTGCACCCCAAAATATTTTTTCAGGGCAGGGAGTGGTCCAAGGGACCACTCCCTGCCCTGAAAAAACCGAAACAAAAGGTTTCGGATTTTTTTGAAATGCAGCTCGTTTTCCCTTAGGGAAAACGGGCTACATTTAAAAAAAAAAAAAATGCTTTATTGAAAAGGCAGGTCGCTAACATGGAGGCCTGCTGACGTCAGCAGGCCTCCATGTTAGCGAGTGCCTATACTCGCAATGGGGCCGCAATTTGCGACCCACCTCATGAATATTCAAGAGGTGGGTAATTGCGACCCCATTGCGAGTTGCAGACGGTGTCTGAGACACCGTACTGCATAGCAATTTGCGACTTGCAAATTGCGAGTCGCAGGGACTCGCAATTTGCAAGTCGCAAATTGCTCTCTTCCTACATCTGGCCCCAGATTCCTTATGTTGTTTCATTTCAGAGTTAACACCTGAAGTAAGAGGTACTTACCAGACAAGAGCCCATGACACGATGGCTATACCACTGGTTATTGGACCCCCAGGGCCAGCATTTGCAGGTCCCTCCTTCTGAAACAGCCATATGACCCTCTTCTTAAGTAGAATCTGTTTTTCATTTTCTTCCGAGCCAGTCTTTCAGTTTTCTTCTCCCTTGAGAGGCCTTGGTTGCTGGATGACGCAGTCGGTACACTGCTAATTGTTGCTTCTCCTGTGTGTCTGTGCCTGCTGGTGTTTTAGAGATACTCCTCTGCCTCCAAGCAGGTTAAGTGCTTGGATTTCTAACTAGAGTTATGCGAAATTCTCATAAATTGCTTTCATGTATTTACGTGAAATTTTGCCACAATTAAGCGAAATGAAAATCTGTTATGTTTTGCTATATTTGAGCTTGAAATCCGTTCTTGCATTAATTTTTGATGCAAAGATGCATTTCATGCTAACAAAATAGTGTAAAAAAGCAAAATAACTTGAACTACCGCTGCTCGCAAATTGTGATTCATGTACGCAAATGGAGAGTTGGTAGTAAAATTTTACCACAACTTGCATGTAATTAATAATATGAAGTGACATGATTAATTTCAGGAATTTCGTGTAATAATTATAACATGAAATCCCCAAATTTATTTGAATTATGCTGGCATAATTTAAATTTCATTCAGGCTTAAATCTTTTCAGTGGCAACAATTACTATGCCCCAGTCAGCGCTTTTTTCAGCCAATGGTGCAAATCGAACGTGTTGCCTCATTTCCTCTACATCACTGAACATGTACTTCAGCAGGAGATGCATCTATAATCATCTTTGGTCTCGTCATCCAGCCACGACCTTGCGTGGGTTGTGTAAACACTTTGGAGAGCTCTCCTGCTGTGCCTAGTTATGATTCTGTTTTATGTTTTTTTTTATAACTTGATGAGTAGCTTCAGAAAAATGATTTGAAATCTTCATAGTAAATACATTAATAACATTAAATTAGCTCACAGAGTAACGCCGACAGCTCTGACCAGATAGTGTTCTATATCTCTCATTATAGAAACAGAGTATCAATAAGGGAAATGGCATAACTGCTTTTGAACCACCATATTCAGTAAAAATAAAACCTTGGTTGCATTTTAATTTCATATATAACTATAGATGATTAACAGTACATTTCTGGGGTTGTTTTCAAAGAGGGACATTAATTAGACAATGAGTGTGAAGTTTGGGTTTTCTATGATCTCACACAGAACACTGAGGTGAGAAACAACCCTGTAATTCACTTTTTACTAATTATTAATTTTATGTAATGTATGACCCCCCCCCCCAAAAAAAAAAAAATCTTCTGCTTTCAGCTGCTAAACAGGGGTAGAAGAGTAACAGAGGAGCCATGCTTAACAAGTTCTGTTGCCCTCTGCTGCTATGTCATAGCACTGAATTACTGAATTTAGAATCCAGTTGTTCACAGAAATGGAAGTCTATGAGAGCTGCATATAACATTGCATCTCGATCTTCTGCCACTATGGCATAACACACTTTGCAGTGTTTCCCTATTTCTCAGAGGATTGCATACAGTTCCTTCTGCATAGTGTTCAAAGCCATTGACGCATCTTGCAAGGAGTTTCAGCTTTATACCCCCCTCCACACACGCATACACAAACTCCACAAGCTCTTAGGTCCACTACTGCCAGACTGTTGGTGGTTCTCAGATTTTGATGTATCAGGCTTGGAGGGCAAGCGTTCTCCATCACTTCAGCCAAACTCTGGATTTCTCTCACAATCCGCTAGGACCAGAAACTAGCTTCCATTAATAACTCAAAACGTGGCTATTTCCAAAGCCTAACTCCTAATTACTCTCCAATATCTGCTGTTCAAATTCATCCTGGTTCCCAGGGATAGCACACCTTTAAGGAAGCAGCACATTTAACAAAATGTGAACATAGCACAACATAACATAACACAATATAAAATAATAGTATCTTAAATTCCACATAGTGGCAAATGAACTTTTGGAAGTGCGATTGCACACCTCAGCCAGTGACTCTCCAAGTAAAGGAGGATGCTGGATTCATTTGGATGGGAGCCTCTGAAGTTAATGGAGGTGAACTGATTGTGTTTATATATATTTGGCTTGTAAAGAGCACACTGCATAACTCAATTGCTTCTAGGTGTTCCCTAGAGAATGAGAATTAAAGAGGAGCGTATAAGAAAGTGCTGAGTGCTTGATATTTTCATTCAAATTACATCTGTCATATTGCATAATTTCATACTGCTGTAGAGTCATTCTCCCATATTGTTTATGTCTGTTAACAGATTTTGTTACATGACCTTGGGATGTTGTCTTGTAGATGCTGCTGTGTGATATGAGGGTGGACATGGCTGACTATAAACTTCTTTCTGGCTCCAGTTTGATACAAAAGGCAGCATTTATCCTTTAACCCTAGAAATCTGTTGAAAATAAACAGTTTCGGGGAATTCCAAAGACGAGTCATTGGGGTTGCCATAATTGCCCAATGTTTTTTTCCAGGTTGTGTCTGAGGCAAGTGTGTTCAGTGTCTTCGGTGTCACAAGCATTTTAAGGAGGATCAACTTGAAGCCCTCCTTTGTGCGTCTGAAAATCCACACGTACCTTTCACGAGATCAGACCATGAAATAAAATGCACCACCTTCTGAAGTTCCCATCTTACAGACATAATGGACATTCTTGTACAGTGCCATACTCTTGGTACAAACAACCAGACTCCACAGAAGGGTCAGGCTTTTTAATTAAGTCTTTAATACTTATGATCGGCCGGTTTCTGGTAGTCCTATCATCTCAGATAAATGAAGAAAGGAATGGGGATCTGTGTGTTGAAACACACAACATTGGTCAAGTGATGAAGACCGGATTAGAACATAGGTTTCTTGCAACCTAACCACTAGAACTCATTTTAATAAAATTCACGAGAAGCCACAACAAAGGTACAGCAAATTCAAAAATGTACACTTAGCGTAGGGGTCAAGAAAGAACTAACATCAAACCATCACCAACATGTATGGCTTCAAACTGCCATGCTACCTGGATGAGCATTTACACACAACCTACTAGAGTTACTGGAAATAATTACTCAATAGATAAGCAAGACGGCACAATTAATAATAAGGTACTCTCACTGCCATGGGTCTCTGTGGGAGGGGGGTTGCTTGCCCCACTTCCCCCTGGATTTAAGCACAGCCTGGTGTGCAGGCTCACAGGGCAACGTAACACTATGGCCGGCGTAGTGTTATGCTACGTGCACTAGTATGGCCATGGCCCCTGCCAAAAACATTCTGAGATGCTGTGGACCGCCCCCGTGAAAACATTTCTGAGGACGCCCATGCTCACATCTCCATTATAACACACTGTCCCAGCACAACTTCCATGAAAAACACACATACACAGAGTCATTGACACAGTCATACACTCGGATGCACTACAGATGCACACACGCATACAACAGACAATCACACAACACACACATATAGACAAACTCATGGGTACATTCACGCATTGACACAGTTACACACTTCGATGTACTCATAAATGAACACATGCATACACGAACACAGACATCCACACTCACAAAGGAAAACACACACTCACAATTTCTTCCTCTGTGTCTCACACACTCTTACAACACCCAACCTTCATATCCTTAAACAGGTAATAGCAAAGTCACCACCCACTTTTCTCTGTTCAGATGCTCTGCAGTTCAGGAGAGTGTTGACATTTCTCAGTTTTAGATCACAATGATAAAATACTACTCTTAAGACAGTGTGTTGAGTAAAGGCCTGAAAACAGACACCTGGAAACATTGGTTGAGCCTCTGGGTCCCATGGAGATACCCCGCTTCAATGAGTGAGGTAAACAAGTGCATTGATTTCAATCTAACACTAATCAACTTATCACTCGTGGACATGTTTTGGATCCCAAATCTAAGGTCAGTATGAATAGGGGTGCCACTGGCCTGGTGCTGGTGCGTTCTCAGAGCAGAGCCCAGACCGAAAACAAAAAGAAAAGAAAATGTTGTTAGAAAACAACAACAGTTGTTTTTTTATCCAACATCAATCACGAACAAATACCGTGGCCGCGCCCTGTATTTAGTGTTTGATTTATTGTTGTGGTTGCTCAGTTGTCTTGTTCCTCTTGTACCGTCCCAATGACTTTAGGTCCGAGTCTGCCCTACCACTGCTTTTAAATTTGTAGTTTTAAATAACCTGCTCTGAGGTGGCTAAAATTACGGATTTCCCGGCAGCGATGACCGCAGACTCTAAGTCTGAGAAGGGATCCATTTCGGTGCGTAATAGAAATCTATTGAATAAAAAAAAGAAAACAACAGTTTCCCTTCCAAGCAAAGAGGAGAGTTGGCGATTGGTTAGCTCACGCCCTTTTAATGTTGAACAATCTCAACAGAATGCGCATGAAAAAGGACTAGTAACACCTTAACAATGGTGCCTAATTATTGATGTGTATAAAGTTACCGCATTGTTAATATGTCATACCACCCAGCAAGGGTAGTTTGTGGGCAACAAATCTGCAAGTGCTTGGCAATTCCCTGTCCTAGAAGCAAGCCATCAGTGAATCTGACCAGCAGCAAAAAATAATCACTGCCCTGTCACAATGTGAAACTTCCACTGCCACTCTTGGGAGTAGACAAGGCCACTGGAATCATGTGTCAAGCGAAGACTGAGTTATCTGGCGGAGTTGACTAAATTATGGGACAAGGAAGAGCAAAATATGTGGTGCAATGTCACATATTTTGTAGCAGCATTACTTAATTATTTTGCCATTTTTACCCATGTTAACATCGTTTTAGCAAATTATTTGCAACGCTAGGAACATTTTAACACTAAAATACTGTCATAAACTACTGAAAGGGGACCGGTCAGTTTTCGGGAAGGGCCTTCCACTCTGCTGCAATACATGCTGCTACATTTTTAGGAACTTTTGATCTAATTGAACTAAAAACAATTTTTTACTCAAAATCTTTAACAGATGATGGATTATGTGGCAAATGCGACAGATTAATAATCATGCAAAAAGCGCCATGGCCACAGAATTGCATAATTCCAGTGGCCCTGGGGATAGGCACCAGTTTTAATGCATTATGATAAGGGCCCAGAGGTTGAGCCAACACCTTCTTTACTGGCTGACCTGCACAAAGCTCTTGCATTGCGGGCGTCTTCTTTAAAAAAGACAACATGTGACTGTACGATCAGCATTTCAAAAGAGTGCTGCTGTGGTTTGTCAGAAACATGAAAGTGACAATTCAAAGCCATCTCTCATACCTTTAGCACTCATACATTATAGCATTCAATCCACTTCTTGAAAAACTGCTCTTTTCACATGCACCAAAGTAGTATAAATCTGGTCTTGAAATGTCATTTTGATTCATTTATAAGGTCAACTCCCCACTATGGAAAATATGAAAGTGATTTACATTAGGAAAATAGCTTAAGTGCTGTTTTCAATTTTCCATTTGGGCTAATATATACCTTAATTTTTATAGTGCTCAAATAGTCAAGAGGCCTCTTCAGGCACCAGAAAAAAACAATACTTGATCATAAACCTCTCTTACCAAGGTGTGTGGCTTATATATGTAAACATACACTACAAATCGTATATTTACATGAATCTATTATACATACTGCTTAAGTTTTTAAGTCATCTATGATTGAAATGGAGGGCGCACTAAAGTTGTGACAGTCCTAACGAAGAAGTGACTGATGCATATCGCTTACTCTAACGATTACCTTTTCCTTTTTTATTAGGAATTGGTCCCTCCCTTTGGGCTTTAAGAGATGGCAAGTTTGAAAGTCTAGCACTGGTTGGCTGGCGTTACTCAATAAATGGCGCGATTCAAATTGAATAATTAAGTTGCCTATTTATTGCTCTTAAGTTAGGGTGAGTTCTTTCATTCTAGGGTCTTTTTCATGGCTCATCATACTTGTGAGTAAAGGCCTCCAGTGGCGCATACTGGTCATCTTGCATTCGAATGGAACTGCCTAAATGAACTGGGCCTCCCCAATAATTTGATGAAACTGGCTCCTGTGCTCAGAGGGGCACACAGAGAGCGTTTAAGTGCATGTGAATACTTTGAGTTTCTGTAAACTCATCAAAAAATCTCAAAGTATTTGTTTTTTTGAAGAAACTTACCTAACGAAATGTCACTCTGTAGAAAATAATTTCCTGATGAATTTTGAAGATCTGAGGAAGTCAAGATCACCAGAGTAAGTTGCCCACTAAATATACATCTAAGATTTTTGTGTTCACAAAAATGTCAGAATGCTAGAAGGAGGTGGGTTTGTCCAGTAAGGGAGAGAGCAGTTGCAGCAGTGCACATCAAAAGTTAGCAAGCATTAGCAAAGCCAATAGGTCTGGCCTTGGCAAATCTACACAGTTTTATTATTAGGTATCGCATACAGACTGCTTTTAGATGCCTGTTGTTGAAATACTGTTGTGCACAATACCAATAATTACAGCTGGCTTTCGGTCAGCCCACTGCTTACCGCTGGTTAACTTTCTCATCAATGACGTTTGCTTTCCTTCCTCTTGTTGTGTTTGTGCTCCCTGTGGAGCGTATCTTCCTCACCAACCTTTTGAATGGTCTCCCACTTCTTACCTTCTGGGAACTACGTTTGTCGACTCTCTTTCACACTGCATGTGAGTGCTTGCTTTTCTTGTTCTCTTCCTCGTGTGTTACTTCCATACTGAAATCGCTACCCGCTACCCCAACCTCCTCAATTTTGCTTCCCCATCATGTTACCAAATGGTCTGTTGTGTCCTATATCCTTCCTCCTTTGCTCTCTTTCTATTGACCCCAAGCAGCTTTTCCTTTGCTTCCCTCCCGCTGCTCATCTGCAATTACAACCATGTCCTCGGCCCACACACTCCAATGTTCCCACCACTCATGTCCTCTTTTCTTAAAATGTGTGTGTTTTGTATTTATTTTTGGAGGTTCTGGCAGCTGCATTTTGCTGTCAGCCCCCTCCTTTCTAAGAAAAAAGTGATTTGGTGTCATTTTTATACTTTTAAGTGTACCTATCTAAGACTGAAGTCCACAATCCTGAAACTGTAAATTAAATTAAAAAAACAAGATGGTCGCCATGTGCATACGAACGCATGTGTGGTGTTTATGTGACTGCTGTAACACCATGTTCCACGTGCATACCTCAAGGCTGAGTTTTTGGAGTTTTTTTCTTGCTGACAGTTTTCACACCAGTGTGTGTGTGCTTCTGTTTGTTTATCTCCATATTATCATTTTCATCATGCACTTTGTTTTTTAAGGAAGTATGATATAATAACTTATGTTCCTGAAACAGGTTTTCCCGACCGAAATGTGATGATGTTTATTTGCAAATAAATAAAGAAGAGCTCTTCAGCTTCTCTAGAGTTCTCATAGTAGTAGCTGGCGTCCAATAAATCACAAGTGGCAAGAAAAATTATTTAGGCAGGAAAAAGGTCAAAAGCCACTCGGGAAAAAAAGAGGGACAATGTGGCCTACTTTAAACTTACCCAGCTGTAAAATAACATCTTTGCCATCTGTTGTATAGCGGGAGAGGGACGGAGAGAAAAGGAACCAGTAGTTAAAGAAGTTTGGAGAATAACTTTAAAATCGCATAGAGGCAAGGTAGATAAAGAAGGGATTAGGGATCATGAAAAGACATAGGTGGTCATTACAACCCTGGCGGACGGTGTTAAAGCTGCGGTAATACCGCAAACAGGCCGGCGGACAAAAAAAGGGAATTACGACCCTGGCGGAAACCGCCAACTAAGACAGCCACTTTAACACATCGCCCGCCACGGCGGTACAGACAAACAGCGCGGCGGTCACCGCCAACAGACAGGCGGAAGACAATGTACCGCCCACACTATCACAACACACCAATCCGCCACCTTTTCCGTGGCAGATTCACTGTGGATAAAAACACGGCGGAAACAGCTTGTGCTATGGGAAAACGCTCACCTCAACACATCCCACGAGGAACGAGGACACCATGGAGCCGGAACTACAAATCTTACCTGCCCTTGCATTCCTGCTCATCTACGACCAACAGCGACGTAGGCGCAGAACAAACCGGTGAGTACAGCACCTACGACACAGGGGAGGCAAAAGTTACGAGGACACCCACCAAACACCCCCACCCTCGCATATTACAACATACACACCAATGCAGTCACAAAAATCACAGTAACAACCCACAATCCCCCCGGAAGAATGCAAAGACAAAGCGAATAGCGGTCAAACTTTGTATTGTGCCAATATACTACTCATAAAAAAATATACGGATATATATATCACGAAATCAGTCAAAAATAAATGTACAATACAAGAAGTAGTGCAGAGTTGTACACAACAATGTCCGTGCACCAACAGTCCAAAAATGCATGGGCGACGCCCACAATAGATACCTGACCAAAATCCGAGAGAACACTGTGGGCCTCAGATAGAAACAATACAAGCACCTCAGGGGGAAGGGAAGGGGGGGCATCTCAGCGAGATGAATGCGAAGCCAGATCCACGACGGGGCTCCATGACCATTGATGTATCCTGGGGAGTGCAAAGCCACAGTCTCTCAAGTCACTTCAGTAGGTGGGTTGCCCACTGTGCCATCCTGGGGAGTGCAAAGCCACAATCTCTCAAGTCTCTACAGTGGGTGGGTTGCCCACTGTGCCATCCTGGGGAGTGCAAAGCCACAGTCTCTCAAGTCTCTACAGTGGGTGGCTTGCCCACTGTTACATCCTGGGGAGTGCAAAGCCACAGTCTCTCAGCGGTGCTTAGCCATGACGGTCTTTGCCCTGTTCAGCGGTCTTCACCATGGCGGTCTTTGCCCTGTTCAGCGGTCTTCACCATGGCAGTCTTTGCCCTGTTCAGCGGTCTTCACCATGGCAGTCTTGGCCTTGTTCAGCGGTGCTTAGCCATGGCGGTCTTTGCCCTGTTCAGCGGTCTTCACCATGGCGGTCTTTGCCCTGTTCAGCGGTCTTCACCATGGCAGTCTTGGCCTTGTTCAGCGGTGCTTAGCCATGGCGGTCTTTGCCCTGTTCAGCGGTCTTCACCATGGCGGTCTTTGCCCTGTTCAGCGGTCTTCACCATGGCAGTCTTGGCCTTGTTCAGCGGTGCTTAGCCATGGTGGTTCTGGTACGGATATTGGTGTGTGGCATTACGATCTCCACACTGGACATTGGTGTGTGGTATGACGAACTCCACACTGGACATTGGTGTGTGGCATGATGAACTCCATACTGGACATTGGTGTGTGGCATGACGAACTCCACACTGGACGTTGGTGTGTGGCTTGACGTTCCATCATTGCCCAGCGGGGCTGTGGGGGTCTGGACCCTCATGGGCTGTGACTCCGGCGGTGGTCTCCTGACCAGTGACGATACTTGAGCCCTCCTGGGCTATGACTCTGGCAGTGGTCTCTGGACCAGTTACGATACTTGAGCCCTCCTGGGCTATGACTCTGGCGGTGGTCTCTGGACCAGTTACGATACTTGAGCCCTCCTGGGCTATGACTCTGGTGGTGGTCTCCTGACCAGTAACAATACTTGAGCCCTCCTGGGCTGTGACTCCGGCGTTGGCAGTGGTCTCCTGACCAGTAACGATACTTGGGCCCTCCTGGGCTATGACTCTGGCAATGGTCTCCTGACCAGTGACGATACTTGAGCCCTCCTGGGCTATGACTCTGGCGGTGGTCTCTGGAACAGTTACGATACTTGAGCCCTCCTGGGCTATGACTCTGGCGGTGGTCTCTGGACCAGTTACGATACTTGAGCCCTCCTGGGCTATGACTCTGGCGGTGGTCTCCTGACCAGTGACGATACTTGGGCCCTCCTGGGCTGTGACTCTGGCGGTGGTCTCCTGACCAGTAACGACGGTGCTGGCGGTTGTGTCTGGACCGCCGGAAATGATGGCGCACTTCTCCGCCGTGACACTCACAACAGATTGGGGAGACTTCCTCTGGACCTTCCCCACCTTCTTTTGAGTTACAGATGACTCACCAATCGCCTTGGATCCCATGTCACTGTTTGTCCCACCAGGAGTCTTGACACGGTCCCGTCGTCCACTCTCCAATTTCGGAGCCTTTACAGAGGGTGAGCTGACAGTGCCTTGGCTCCGGGTCCTACTGCCTGCCCTGGTGAAGGGCACTCCAAAAACCTGGTACACGCACCACTGGTACTGGAGGCTTTTTGGCTGAGGCGCTACGACGGGACTGATGAATTGGAGGGGGGGTGGGGGCAAAAAGGTCAATTTGACATAGGGACAGTTTCTGACGTACACTGGGATGGGTAGCTGGAGGGGCTCTGGGAGTGGAGGAAGAGTAGGTGGTTGTAGGAGGTGTCACTTTAGCTGTTTTGGGTGCAGGTGCAGGTACTGGAGGCTGTCGTGAGGTGGATGGATGTTGGGTGAGTGATTGCCGGCGTTTGTGTACTTTGGGAGGGGGCGTCACAGACACACTGGGAGAGGACACAGGGGACGTGTAAATGGCCGTGGAGGTGGTGAGTGCAGGTGAGCGGCTTGTGGTGCTGGGTGTCCTGGTGCGAGTCCTAGTGCCTGTAGATGTGGTGCATGCAGGTGTGTGTGTAGACGACACTGGGAGGGAGGAGGGAGAAGAAGAGGAGGGGGACACAGTGGAGACAGTGGATGTTGCTGTGTCTGTATGGGTCTGATGCTTGTGTGAGTTCCAGTGGTGTGTGTGGTGCCTATGTTTGTTTGAGCTACTTGTGTGTGTTGACTTGTGTGCATGCTGGTCTGTAGGTGTGCTTGGGATGGTCTGGGGTACAGGGGATTGGGTCTGGGTGGAGGAAGTTGGAGGGGGGAGGCTGGACACAGGGACAATGGCTGCCATCAGTGCTGAGGCCAGAGATTGCAGGGTTTGCTGCAGGACAGCCTGACCAGAATGAATGCCTTCCAGGAATGCATTACCGTGTTTCAACTCTCGTTCTACACCCTGAATGGCATTCACAATGGTAGACTGCTCAACAGTGAGTGACCTGAGGAGGTCAATGGCCTCCTCACTGAGGGCAGCTGGGGTGACTGGGGCAGGGCCTGAGGTGCCTGGGGCGAAGGTGATGCCCACCCTCCTGGGTGAGCGGGCAAGGGGCGAACGCTGAGGGGCTGCTGTGAGGGCGGTGCTGGTAGGAGAGGTGGCGGCTGTACCTGTAGAAGTGGGACGCACAGATGGTGCCGCCACCACAGGGGAGCTCCCATCGGCGGACGAGTCCGTGTCGCTGTTTGGTGATCCTGTGGCCGACGTGAAGCTCCCCTCGCCCTCCGTCCCACTGGTGAATTCAGAGTCTGTGGTGTGGCCCTCCATTGCCATGTGGGATGCAGCTCCCTCGTGCTCCGGTGCCACTGTACCTCCGCCTGTTGATGCTGATGTACAGAAGGACAGGGAGAGCAGAAAAAGGGTGGAGACAGAAGAAAGAGAGTTTTAGTGCATGGCATACCGCTACCGTTGGTGGACAAGACAAACGCAGCAGCCCCCTGCATTACGCCGTGCTCCTGCCCTCTGCACATGCAATTTCTGGGATATGGCCTACATGGCAATGGTAGAAATCTGCCCACATGGATGGCAAAGAGGCAACTATACATCAATTTGTCTTTTTTTTGGAGCTGGGGTAGAGTGTCACATGGCCTACATAACGGAGGGGCCTTGCCTACTTAACTCGCCCTGGCCTAGGGACACCCACATCCCACCACCCCCACCCAGACAGCTCCACTGCACGCAAAGTCCATAGGATGAGGTTGTACTCACCCCCTTGTGTCTGCTGTGATATCCTTAAGCGCCCATCCAACTCCGGGTAGGCCACCGCCAGGATCCGGAACATCAGTGGGGTCATGGTGCGACAGGCACCCCTCCCACGTTGGGAGGCCATCCCCAGCTGAGCCTCCGCCGTCTTCTTGCTGCAGCGGCGAATGTCCTCCCATCTCTTACGGCAGTGGGTGCCCCGTCTCTGGTGGGCCCCCAGGGTCCGGACTTCCTTGGCGATGGCACGCCAAATGTCCCTCTTCTGGTGGGCGCTGACATACATGACATGCACAAGGAAAGAGGAACAGTCATTACCTACAGCACCGTCGTTGTAATTGGCCCCCTCCCAACTCTATCCCTGTGGCCCATTCATCCCCATGCATGACTGTTCGATGTACTCTTCCCCCTTCCCTCATCCATCCAGCCCTCTCCACCCAGGCCTAGCCCATACAACGTGCTCCCTGTGTACTAACCTGTTGGTCTGGAGGACCGTAGAGTAGCGTATACTGGGGGAGGACCCCATCCACAAGTTTCTCCAACTCCTGTGCAGTGAAGGCAGGGGCCCTTTCCCCAGACGCAGCAGCCATCGTCGCTTCCAGACCGAGGTCACAGCAGCACTCGCACTGTAGGTCCTCTCCTGTCGAAGGTCAGGTATCTAGTGATTGAAGAGATAGAAAATGTTGGTGACGTCCGCGGCGGTGACGTCCGTGGCGGTGCGCATCATCACCGCCAGTGCACCTGTTCATTGGCTCCTGGGACCCATAGGGTCCCATGTTAACCAATGCAGCATTGTGCCGCGCTCTACGACCGCCTACCGTGACGGTGTACAACTCCAGCGCAGTTACCCCACAATTCCAATGTCCCAGTTTAGAGGTCAGGCAGCCGACATTTCAGGGGCCCACATGGCTTTAATTACTACTGCGTCACACATACCGAGGCCTCCACTCAAAACCTTTCTCGGATGGGTTAATTGTCTGGTGTAGTCTTGTGTGTGACTGTGAGTACATACCTGGAGGAATGCTGACAGTTTCTTCGCTGTTGTCCTTCTTAGGCACCATCAGTTGGGACATATTGGAAGATGGCGGAATCCTCCGGTGTACCGACTGCTGGTGGACCTGTTGACAATGGAAGAGCGACATGTCATCGTGACCTACCGGTTTGACCGTGCCACAATCCAGGAACTATGTACCCTGTTGGAGCCAGACCTGATGTCACCAATCCGCCATCCGACTGGAATCCCCCCTGACGTGCAGGTGCTGTCAGTGCTCCATTTCCTTGCAAGTGGGTCTTTTCAGACAACTGTGGCCATGACATCAGGGATGTCCCAGCCCATGTTTTCCAACGTCTTGTCCAGAGTGTTGTCTGCCCTGCTGAAACACGTAAGGAGATACATCATTTTGCCTGAGGTGGCGGATTTGCCTACAGTGAAAGGTGACTTCTATGCCCTTGGACATATCCCCAACGTCATAGGTGCCATTGATGGGCCCCATGTAGCTCTGGTCCCCCCACGTAGGAATGAACAGGTGTACAGGAAAAGGAAGAGTTATCATTCCATGAATGTCCAGATGGTCTGTTTGGCAGACCAGTACATCTCGCAGGTAAATGCAATGTTCCCTGGCTCAGTGCATGACGCCTACATCCTGCGGAATAGCAGCATGCCTGATATGATGGGTGAACTCCAGAGGCACCATGTATGGCTTTTGGGGGACTCTGGTTACCCCAACCTGTCCTGGCTACTGACCCCAGTGAGGAATCCCAGGACCAGGGCAGAGGAACGGTACAATGAGGTCCATGGGCGAACTAGGAGGGTGATCGAGCGGACCTTCGGCCTCCTGGAGGCCAGGTTCAGGTGCCTCCATATGACAGGTGGGTCCCTATTCTACTCACCGAAGAAGGTGTGCGACATCATCATCGCCTACTCCATGCTTCATAACTTGGCATTGCGACGCCAGGTGCCTTTTCTGCAGGAGGATGATCCAGATGATGGTGTTGTTGCAGCGGTTGAGCCTGTGCAGCCTGTGGACAGTGATGAGGATGAAGCTGATGAAGATGAAAACGACAACAGGGAGTCAGTCATACAGCAATATTTTCAATGAGACACAGGTGAGTACAATTTCATGTTTCACATCATATTACATTTCACACGTCTACCTCTATCCTGTATCTACATTTCACTCCCTATTTGGTAACTGAGTTGTCCCCTTCCATTTCAGTTTCAGTAATGTGGTAACCTACGTGTCAACAGCTTGCACCCTTGAAAGGCTTGTGATGTGTGACATTGGTTTGTTGACCTTCCAATGAGTAACCTTTTTTAACACTGTAATTGACAATACAAAGTTCACAATCATTGACTGACTCCAATATTATTGAGGTTTCAAGGGTGTTTATTGAAGTGCATAAAAATGTAGGGGGTTTGTGAAATGGGGAGAGGTCATGGTGGAAGAATGTCCATGGCAGAGTCCAGTCTATTAGTCTCTCAGATACATTGCACATCTGGCCATTGGAAGTGGAGCTGGGGCAGTTCCAAGCTGGACAGGGTAACAAAGTGGGACAGTGGGGGGACAATCAGGGTGGTCTTATTTCCTGGCGGGGGTCTTGCCATCTTGCTCTGTCCTGTTCCTGGATCTCAGGGCCCGCTTTCGTGATGGTTGTCCGTCTGCAGGGGGTGGGGTGCTGGTGTGTTGGTCCTGTGGCGGAGCGTCCTGTCCACTAGCGCCGGCGGAGGTGGTGGGCATTTCATCGTCCTGGCTAGTGTCAGGGGCCCCTTGGAGTGCCACGGTGTCCCTCAAGGTCTTTTGAATGTCCTTCAGCACCCCTACGATGGTGCCCAGGGCGGAGCCGATCGTCCTGAGCTCCTCCCTGAACCCCAAATACTGCTCCTCCTGCAGACGCAGGGTCTCCTGCAACTTGTCCAGGACCGTTGCCATCGTCTCCTGGGAGTGGTGGTATGCTCCCATGAAGGAGGATAGGGCCTCGTTGAGAGTAGGTTCCCTTGGCCTGTCCTCCCCCTGTCGCACAGCAGCCCTCCCAGTTCCCCGGTGTTCCTGTGCCTCCGTCCCCTGGACCGTGTGCCCACTACCACTGCCCCCAGGTCCCTGTTGTTTTTGGGGTGGTGGGTTACCCTGGGTGCGCTGTAGTGGTGGACACACCGCTGATTGACCTGTCCTGGGTAGGGAGGTATGGGCCCGCTGGGTGGGTGCTGTGCTGGGGTTACCAGAGGGTGTAAGCTCGGTGTTGAGCTGTGGCTGGGCAAGGGGAACCGACTGTCCTGAGGCCCACAATGGTCCGGGCTGGTCATCAAGATCCAGTAGGGCAGAGCTGCTGTCGTCACTGTGGGCCTCTTCTAGGGGTGGAGTGGTGTTGTCTGGACCCTCTGGTGTGGTGACGTTCCTTCGGGTTCCTGCGGGGGTATAAGTACATGATTATTGCATGTGTGTGTTTCATGGTGTGCAATGGTTGGGTGTGTGTGAACCCCAGTGCAGGCATTCCTGTGTGGGGGCTTGTGTGGTGATGTTTGGGGTGTGTTGTGGGTCTGTGCAGTGGGCATGCTTTAGTGATGGGTGTCCATGCTTAGTTGTGTCATGCAGGTCTTGGGGTTGGGATGGGTGGTTGGTGTTATGGGTAGATTAGTGAGGAGTTAGGGTGATAGGGGAGGGTGTGAGGGTGGGGGTGTGTGATAGCATGCAGGTAGGGTGGGGGATATGATAGTGAAGATTTGACTAACCAGTGTCCGTTCCTCCAATGACTCCTGCGAGGCCCTCAGGATGCAGGATGGACAAGACTTGCTCCTCCCATGTTGTTAGTTGTGGGGGAGGAGGTGGGGGTCCGCCGCCAGTCCGCTGTACCGCGATGTGGTGCCTGGATACCGTGGAACGCACCTTCCCCGTAGGTCGTTCCACCTCTTCCTGATGTCCTCCCTATTTCTTGGGTGCTGTCCCACAGTGTTGACCCTGTTGACTATTCTTTGCCATAGCTCCATCTTCCTGGCTATGGATGTGTACTGTACCTGTGACCCAAATAGCTGTGGCTCTACCCTGATGATTTCCTCGACCATGACCCTGAGCTCCTCCTCGGAGAAGCGGGGGTGTCTTTGGCGTGACATGGGGTGGTGTGTGTGATGTGTGGGGTGGTGTATGTGTTGATGAGTGTGGTTAGTGTAGTGGTATGTGGTGTTTTGTGCGTGGCTGTTGTGTGGGTGATGGTGTAGTGTGCCTCTGTGTGATGGTGTTATCTATTCTGTGCTGTCTCTCTCTGGCCTTCGTCTCTAATTTGTGGTCATAGGGGTTTGTGGGTGATGTGGGTGTGTGTTTTATATTGTGCTGGGTGTGTGGGAGTGGTGTGTGTATGTGTATCAGGTGTGTGTATTTGTAATTGTCCAATGTGGCGGTATTTTGGAGCTGTGTGTGTATTTTGAGCGCGGCAGTGTGTACCGCCAATGGAATACCGCGGTTGAAAGACCGCTGCATGGATTTGTGTGTCGTAATAGCATGGGCGTTTTTCTGTTGGCATGGAGGTGGAGGATTTGTTTCCGCATATTTATCGCTGACCTTTGGTGTGGCGGACTTGTGTGGGTGTCTGAATTTCGGCGGAATCCGTGATGTGTGTCATAATAGCTGTGGCGGTCTCCTGCCGCGGCGGCGGTGTATTGGCGGTCTTCTGCACGGTGGTAAGCGCCTTATACCACCAATGTTGTAATGACCCCCATAATATGTAGAATGAGATGGGTGCAGGGGTGTGAGAAGGGGCAGCATGGGATGGTGGGGGTCTCCCGTTTGAAAGATAGAACAAATGAATGAACACGCATTGGCAAAGCTACTAGGTTTCACTTTGCCAATTGTTGTTTGTTTCTGGTATTCACTTTCCCAATCTGAGTAGAACTGCAACAGCATTGGTAAAGCCAGTAGTGATAAATGGCCGTCTTGGAATGTTATTTTGTGTATTTTCAAGATGACCATCACATTGTATCTGGATGCAGCACAATATCCCTCATGGAACAGTGCAACACTTTGTAAACAAAATAATATTCCAGGATTGCCATCATACTGTGTAAAGATGGAACAAGACAGCCTTTTGGAACACTATAGCAATGTTATTTCGTCGGCCGATTGTTATACTATACCAATATGGACCGTCATGTTGTGCCTACATACAAATTGACATTCCTTTTCAACCTACACAAAATAACGTTCCAAGATGGCTGGCGCTGCCTGCCTCTTTTTGCTTTGTATATGTAAGTGCAATTCTACAGGCATTGGCAATAGTAGCAGTGGCGAGCAGTAGTTGGACATGGGAGGCAGAGAAATTCCTAGTGGCAGCAATGCTCTCTGTTGGCAGAGGAAGAAGGGAGATGGAGTGATGGGGATAGAGTCATATGCATGTAGGAAGGTGGACCGAGTATGACTGGGGATATAAGGGTTGTGGAGAGAGGGAGAGAGAGATTTAGATAGAAAGGGAGAGGATGGAAGAGGACATTGAGTGCTAAATCAGAAATACCGCACAAAAATACACATGGTTCTCAGAGACCAAGGGTGAAAGCACACACTCAACTATTGAAATTTGAATTTGTTAAAAATGAGACTTATCAGGTCACATCAGTTACAAAAATCGTAAGTATCAAATTTTTAAAAAATATATAGTTTTGATTACAGTATTTAGTATATTGAAATCTGTTTAAGGGCATGATGTGTTCTTGTTTTGATCTCTTCTCAGCTGCAGGATGTTGTAGTTGTTGAGCGAAAGTGCACCATTGCTCTGTTCCTCTCTGAACAATGCATTTACTTTCCTTGCGGTTTTGAGGTTGTTTAGGTAGCTCTGAGCTTGTTAGTGTTGTAGTTCAAGTAACATTGTGGTGTAAGATCTATGCTGTTGCTTGGGTTTAGATTATAGAATACTAGGTTTTGAAACCGAGGAGTGCATGAGCCAGAAAGGGAGTTGTGGCATGGTTGAGTGAAACTGACCACTGGGTTTAATTGGAATTGCTTGACAGGTATAGACATGTGGACTGAATTAGACTTGCTGGTCCCAGTCTTGAAGTAAAGCGAACAGGAACTATTAGGTCTAACTTGAATTATGGGACTCGAGGTGAAACAGATGGGGTGAAATGGAAGTTCTGTATTTTAAATGCTAGGCCCAACCTATGACTGTTACGGTGAAATGGGCCTGGAAAGCCACAACTAGAACTCCTGGGTCTTTTGGAACTGGTTTGCTTGAGCTAATGAGTTCCAACTGGACTGCTTGTCTAGATTCAGAAGCTCTTAAAGGCACGGGCAGTGTGGACAAATTGCCCCAGGCCTCCACTTTCCTGGGAAAGTTAACTTTGTCTCTAAATTCTATTTTCTGTCTGTTTCTCTGTCTCAACTGTTAACTCATAATTCAGTATTGTTTGGAATCATTGGGCTTCAATTGGCAGCAAATGGGTTATAAAATTCAAAGTTGATCGAACAAGGGTCCCAGAAAATATTTCTTACCTGAGAGCCTTAAAATCCTTAAGATGACACTATCTAGACTTCCAACCTGTTATCCTGTTTTACAGGCCATTCTCTAAGTATTTCCAATGCTCTAGTTGCCTGTAAATGTATTCTACTGTTGTTATAAACTGTTCATCTCCTGGTGATATGCTCACCTGATAGAGAGAATGAAGGGCTCATCAGTCTGCTCGTTCGCACTAATAAAGGAATGCTTTGTTCACTAATACGGACATTGCATCTTTATTCATAATAGTAGTGTAGTCTGCTTGATGCCCAATTGTCATGCATGTGTGCGCTCACGGGGATCAGGATAATACAGCTTTGTTGAAGGAAATAGAGGGTTATCGAGGGATTGTGTTGCATGCTGCCTACTGTCTGGTATTGTCTTTTGTCCTAAACTCAGTGCCACCTGCCACCATTGTGTGGAGAGATCTGCTGGCACCGTGAGCGACAGAAGAAAGCGATATGCATAATGCAGTGGATAGATGGTATTACGAGCAGTCTCTACCCATCTTTCTCGACAGTAACAAGGCAGGCTATAGGAGGGCATGCTATTTATCATCATAGCCACAAGACCAACCCTCACTTCCTAAGCCCATCATTCAGGACAGAGTTGAGGAGGGCATCTGAGTGGTGTGTTTCCCATTGGCAAAGGAAATAGCATGCCCCATGCAATCTCATGATTAGAGGAGAAGTTAGGTGTGTGTGCATTTAACATTGATTGACTTAGAGGGTGAAACAGGAGGGTGTTGTGCGGGCAAGAGGTGAGCCACCTTGTGGGGGCGCCATGCACCGTAGTATGCCTAAGACGTGAGCATCCATGTTCTGCCTGAAGGATGACTGCGAGAAATAATCTTAGTGAATCAATTTCCACAGAGGCTGACCTTCATCATGCAACTGCCTGTCAGTTGCATACGTTTAAGTGGTATTTCAGTGCTTGCTGTTTCTGGGCCTTCGAGACATCCCTTACCTGACTCATCAGATTTACTGGCACCTAATTTAGCAAATATTAAGAAATCCTAAGCAAGCACAGTGTAATGCGTTGAGCTGAGCCATTTGAAAGTTATGCTGAGCGGTGCTTTTTTGCCATTTAGTTATCATAAAATAGTTGAAGTTATATGGTTTGGAGTGTGGCAAATATAGACATTTATTGGCGCCTCAGACATAATTTACTTTGGTCATTACTAAGGTGATTGAATTGGGGAGGTCACAACCCTTGTGCCAAAGAATGCTCGAGCTTTCCTGCCATTACCTGGCATCCCATGAGACTTTGGAAACAAAGGATGATGGTCGCTGTATATTTAGAAGTTATTTTCCCTTCTAGAAGGTCAGAGACAAATTTATTATTGAATGTTGGAGGTCTGGAGAGGTTTGGACTACATCAGACATTACTTGGGATAAAGGCTGAATGAAATTCCTCCAAACGAAGACACAGATATATTCCAATTGACAATGGAGTTAATAAAATATTATATTACACCTCCTAAAAGTGTAGAACTAGGAAGCTACACTTCCTATTCAGGAATTCACGGAGAAAGAGAGGTCAGATCATTTTATATTTATGTTGAGCAAGTTAGCCTCAAAATATATGTTGTAAATCGTTTCTGATGAGATATTGAGAGAGATAAAGCAATGACCAGGATACATTCCTGCAAGTCCTTCGCTAACCAGGGGTCCAAACTGGTGGATGCCACACAATTGCACAGCACACAGAAACTGCAATTAAGTGTATAAACAAAACATAAGAAAGGAGGACAAACATAAGCCCAATGAAATTGCCAAATAAAGTGAGACAAACCACAAACAGGCTACTAGGATGTACTAAAGGACACGTGTTGAAGGGAAAAAATAAATAAACAAGCACTGGCAAAGCCAATAGATCTGGTCTGAATTTGATAAGATATATATATTCAGAGATGCACAATTGCTCTTTAGCACATTAATGCCAGGGCTATTGTCTTCGTTAATGCTGGGACAAAATAGCATAGTGCGGTGATTGAATGTAGTTTCAGATGTCAGATACTCCCTCAAGCATTCCAACGGACCCACTGCATAGAAGGCAGAGTTATACCCCACACAACCAATTACATGAGGTGAAAGAGAGACAATCTATGTATGGTTTTGAGAATTAATAGCCACAGGTTTTCTTTACAGACACATGCACAGTCAAACCAGACCTAAAAACCTGATGGAAAGCAAACTTAAAATGCATAGTTATAGTTGCGGACACCAAAAACATTTTGTAAACAAAATGTCTTCTATTTAATGCCAGTTTAGAAACAGTGATAAGATGACACACTAGATTGGATATAAGCAGAACCAACTGTGTGTTGGTTGAATGATGAGGTTTTTTTCTGCAGAAATTCCACCACCTTTTTCTTGGGAAAAATTCATTCTGGGACCAGAAACTACTGTGTACTTCAGAATCCTACTTCTGGTACAGACTTCTGTTTTCTCAACATCTGGGATCCAAGCAGGACTTGCAAAGAAGTGCTTGATATTACACACGGAGAAAAAAATATCAAGGGATCACAACTTGTGTTGGGAATTGACAGGGGAGTCTCAAAGTACAAGTGTGCACAAGATCAGCATTCGTATTGTAGGGGAGAAAAGGGGACGATTTACTTTACTGGAAAAAACATCTTCTCATTTGGGTGAGCACCTCGTAAATTACAAAAAACAATGACACATTATTACTCATTCTGTATGTATTCAGAAACATGTTTAGACAGTTTGGGAAAACTGTTGTGAATAAACTACCATCTCTGTTAGAAAATAGACCAATCTGGTGACACAAAAGATGGGAAGGGTGAAATACACCCAAAGAAATAAGTTAGAAGAAGAATTAGAAAAACATTACACTACTATATGACTTGTGCCGATTGTGATTTCCAAAGTACCCTGACAAAAAGATAACATTGTGTGTTGACTTAAAATATTTCAACAGTGGTTAATGGGTGGATCAGCACCTCCTCCCAAATAATTATTAGATGATGTGAAATATGAGTGTAGGCGATATTCTTTCAACATGGAACATTATAATAGCATTAAAAAAATTGGCTTGTATTCAACACCCAAATATCTGAACTTCTTTGTGAACCCCTTAGCTGGTGTACACAATACTATGTATATTATTTCACTTAGTTCAAGAGTAGAGCGGTTAGAGTCCAGTCTGATAAGTGATTTACCTTGTCTGAAATACTTTGATCAGGATTCCTTTGTATTGAATTCCTTTGCAAGAAAGTGTAAATAGTTTATTTTTTTAAAGATACAACATGTTATTGGGTTCAAAGTTCACGTATGTGGTGAAGACAATTATACAAATGTAAACACAAGCGTTTTTGGATTGGCTTTGACCTCAGCCATACGTCTTCAAGCCAAGCCCTGTATTTAGAGAACAGAGCAAGGATGTTCCTTGATATCTGTTTTTCTGAAAGACACGAAAGAAAAAACGAAGTTAGACCACATCAGCCATTGATGGAACTAAAAAATGCAGGATTAACAATATAATCCAATATAAAGCTAGATATACAATTTACTCCGCTCATATTGCATCATAAGAAGGGTTAAAATCAATCTTAAAATGAATTATTTGTGTTTTAAGCGCAGCTCCTGAGCCAGAAACCGATACTGAATTACAATTATACCAACGCCTGAACAAGTACAGTAGTACCTTAGCCAGCATGAAGATACTTAAAAAGGAGTTAAAAAATAAGGTACAACGTATGAGTGGACTAAGGAAGGGCATTACATTCACTGCACTTACATTGCCTTGGCAAAAGTGCTAAATAATATTAACCTCGGATGCCAGTAACCATTGGAATAATGTTATTGTAACCCAGATAGACCAGAGATCAATAGGTAACTTTAGCATCCGTATGGAGAACATTTATCGGAGCAGAGAGCAAGTACTCCGTAATAGGGAGGGAAGTGTTGGTGATCTTGAGTGCAAGGACATACTTAAGAACATATTTATGGGGTCTACTTCAAGCTACAAAAAAACCACAAGTCATTAGTCAAGTGTAAAAATAGAGAGCGTGGAAGCACTTTGCGGCGAGATTATCAAGGCGGTCAGCAAAACTACAAGACAATAACTTTGAAACAGGATATTGGCCAGAGCGCATGAACATAGATGGAGATAATCTATGAATGATACGTACAGAAGGTACTTGGAGAAACGGGAGCCAGTACAAATCCACAAAAGACAGTAGTGGCATCCAGTCGGACAAGGAGGTTAAAATTGATAAAGCAATGCAAATAATGCATGTTTTTGACTGATAGCTGGATTGAGAAAGAGAGAGATATTTTTGTGTCAGGAACGAAATAAGGTGTGCAAGATGTATCCAAGAGTGGGAAAATCATTCCACTGAAGGGAAGGAAATAAGACATAATGACATTGGCAAATGGAGGACAAGTAGGAATTAAACTTTGCACAAGGGAACACCATTAACCACCATCAGTGGGCAATAAAAGACAAACAATTGGGAACGACTGCACCATGAGAACAACAAGTTACAAATACACTGCAAAGAATACAATTATTTACAGACATATTAAGTCCAGAAGGAAAATGTGACTCAAAATTCAGTCTGATTTCCAGAAGGAGAATTGCAGGGGATCGTATGAAAGCTCAACATACTTAAACAACCCTCAAGCGAAGGGCTAGATTGAGGGGCAACCATATTGTAAGAAGATGTGTACATTAACCATGACAAAATGCAGCATTTTCATGTGAAACTATGGGGACCTGCTCTGGTTAGACTGCTCTACTCCACATTAAGGCACAGTACAGTTTTTAGTAATGGAGAGAAGAAATCCCGCAGTTGAAATTAGAGCAGGGTGCAAAGCAAAGGCGAAGTAAAAAAAAAAAAAAGATCTAGATGGTGAGAAAATGCCCAAGAGTCCAAATGAGGGAGATGATATATTTTAAGAATATAGACATACCAAACAAGAAATACTACATGTAGGTTACAAGTAAGAAAACAACTATACATGTGAAATGGTGAGTTACGTTTTGGTAGTGCACAAAGAGTCAAGGGTAAAGAAGGAAGAACTGCTTGCTTCAGGAATGGGACACAATGGAAAGTGGAGTTCAGCTTCTCGCATACAATGTAAAGGAAAAGCTGTGTTACGTCAGTTGACTCAATCGCAGTAACAACACAAAGTGGTATTGCCTCGAAAGTCACAAACTGCAATCAGAAAGCCAGAGAAAAAAAGTGACACACATTGAAGAACTCAAGGGAGAACTGAAAACATTTACGTAGTACCTGTTGGAGGCTGTGCATCCCCGAATTAGCCTGCACTCTTTTGGGATTGAAATCTACCTCGTACTAATCTATTTATACTGCCTGTTTTCTTATATAAGTATCAATATCAACTCATAAAGTTGCTAAAACTTTGTGGCGCTCTGGGCTCAGGGTGCACATCTGTAAACATCTAACAGCCACATGGGCTGATACCAAGAAATACATCTACTGATGGAGAAATAATGCGAGTCCCTCAAACAAAATATTGAGATGACCAGTCCTGCGGTACAAATAGAAGAGACACAAGTGCTTTCCCTGTTCGCACAATAAAAAAAACATTAAAATAATGGAACTATATACCGTTCCACACTGAAATCCAAATAACTGTCTAATGGTAAATATTAACCTGGAGCGCACCCCTAAAGCCTAGACTCTTGGCACACAGATCTGGTGCACACTGATCAGTGCATGGCGTAGTTAAATTAATCACCTTGGTGGTGGGTGGAGGGACTGTAAGGCTCGAGCTCCACTCTGAACAGAAATGACGGAGACGTGGGGGCATAGTGATTGCTGGTAGATGGTGACAAACAATCCATGTGTCATTGTTAGTGGATGCACACAAGTGATTTGAGGGCCCAAAATTTTTTTTAAGGCAGGTGTGTAGTTACACCAGGTTATAAGACTGAGACTTATTTCAGGTCCCCTGGTGGTGCTGAGAACACATGAATGCAGGCATAGATAGCCATGCAGTAACTCTTCAGCAGTCACACAAATTGAAGAAGGCAGAAGCTTGGACCACCTGTAGCAATCTATGACTTGAGCATTCTTGCTTCTGGGACCATAGTAACTCTTTAAGAACAGTTTCCAGTCACTGGTAGGTAAACATCAGTGAGTTCTGTGAGTGGGGTGAAGTCCCTTCCTGGATCATTAGACAACCTCTTCCCAGAAGATGGAATGTTTTCCTACGGCCACTGCCTAGCATAGAGTGAAAAATACATACATTTGCAATTCTCTGTAGCAGCACCAATGAGCAAACTCAATGATGCACAGACAGCAGGCCCTAGTAACTCATGTTAGATGTGAAGCCAGATAGTCCAGAGCCTTAAGGTTGGAGAGGATTGAAATTTCAAGCTGTCCATCGAAAGAAAATGAGGTCATGTACCTCCTTGGTACATATTTTAACTGGCAAGAGCTGAGAGGACGTCTCATGTCTGTAGAAGAAGAGCTCAACAGCAGCATAACTACAAGAAAAGGTCCTCTCAGGAATATACTAGAGTGGGTTCAGTGTTTCCTTCAAGGGCTCCACCCCACCATAAGAGTGTCAAAGTGTCATTAAAATGTTGCCTGATTTGGTAAGTCAACCAGGGACTGAACCTAGTCTCTTTTTTTACCACGTGTGAAATAACCAAGGACTACTACAATCTAGTCTCATCCAAAACCAGCACCTAAATTAGTGGGACAATTCGCTGAGAATGTCAATGTGGTTGGTTACTTGGGTTTTTCATGCAAGCAAAGTAACAAAATATATACAGTAGCAATTGTTAAACTTCCCAGTATGTCCTGGAGTGAGGAGATGAAGAGCAACACGGTGGGTGATACCCAATACCTCTTTGAGTCATTCACAGATGATGAGTGATTGGGATCCTGTTTTCTGAACATACTTGATGTCCAATCGGGTCATGGGCCCCCTACCCACTGCTAGCGCAGTAACAGGTTTTCTTGGGCCAGTGCCTTCAGACTATTGGTGCCAGTTTGAGACGGACTGATCTCCAACTTCGTCACAGACAGGGCAAAGCAAAAACCTATCAAACAGGGGCAAGAGGAGTCAGAAGCATCAGCTGTCCCATCCTTTCCAACCTGGTGTGCATTTCCACACACTAGCACTGCTGAAAGAGAGGCCTCGACAACCAGCAGCCGTCTGTGCAAAGAGGTAAGATGTTATATGTGTTACTATGACAATGGAATTTTATGTATGTAATAATGGCATGCACGTGGTGGAATGTTGGGGGATGGATCAGGCAGACGGTCTTTGGGAGCAGAGAGGAAGGAGGTGGAATATGTGTGCCATTGTTACTACTACTTGTACCTTTATTTTCCTGTTGTACCTATGAAATAAAACCTCCATTTGGAACTTCCTACTTCCTGCGGTATCTCTACAATGTGGCAACGAGCGGAGTGAATTGGAACCTTCAAACTGTGTGATTTAAACGTATTTCGACATCTGCTTCATCTTCCGTCGTGCGGCAAGCAACCTAGCAACGGCGCATGTATTTCGCAATATACTTCATGCCGACAAGGTAGTTTTCACTATTTTACCTTCGGGGGAATCTGCGCTCACATCCTGCACATACTTCCGGCACGTGACTAGTTTTCAGCTGAGGCTCTCCTGCGCATGACTTCAGCACGCGTTCAGGCGCATGATTTCCTCGCAATGGGTCACGTTGAGCACGTCCTGTGACCTTACGCCCGCCATCTTGGATTTGGCAACGTGGCTATAGAGGATACTTACTGCTCTAAATAGCGTCTGGATTGGGCAGCGTCGGTAAAAAGAATAATGAATGGATATTGATGCATTTTATTTTTTTTGGGCACATCGTTTAGCTTACTCGTCTATATTTACAGAGTAAGCTTCTATACTCTTGTCCTAATTAATTAATTGATAAAAAAAAAACTGTAAGGGCTATGCACTGTTTTTTTTAAGGCGAAGATTGGACTGCATATTGAGTGCATTATGAGTGCTCAAAGCTTCAGTCTTAGTCCCCCTCAAGCTTTTTGGCCTTCAGGGTGTTCTCTTACATTGAAGTGAGGAGAATGGAAAGAATATTTTCTTAACTACATTCAAGCTATAGATGAACTTAAGAAAATGTCACCTGAACAAATGAAAAGAATCTTATTACATTCTCTTGGTCCTCAAGGACTGAAAACGTATTTGCAAATGACCAAAACCACTATGTTTGGAGACACTAATGTTTTTGATGCTGCAATCAATGACCTTGACTTACATTTTAAACCTAAACTGCATGGGTGTTACTAGATTTACATTTTTCCAATGGAAGCAGGAAAAAGAGTAGTCTATTGATGATTATGTTGCTGACCTAAGGAAATTGGCAATGGATTATAGATTTGGTGCCTTACAAGATGAACTCATAAGGGATCAAGTGGTTATGCATGCTTGCAATCCAGCAATACAAGAGTGGTTATGGATAAACAGTGACTCTGCTCTTGATGATGTCTTGGTGATTGTGCGTAAAGCTGAGATATCAAGTAGATGTGTGGTGGAATTAAAAAAAGAACTCAAAGAGGTAGACAGTGTCTGCAGGTTAAAAAATAAGAAAACTTACAATTCTTTTAAAAGAGACAATCAAAACAAAACCAGACAACAACCAAAATGTTACCGCTGTGTTAGCAAAGAACATTTAGCCAATAGCAAAAGCTGTCCTGCATTTAAACAAAAATGCAGCAATTGTGGTATTATGAGCCATTAAGTTAAAGTGTGCAAGAAGAAGAATAGTATTAAGTGCGTTTGTGATGTTGACAGAAATGATCCTATTACTTCTGATAGTGATGATGAAACAAATCTTGGAATGGTAGCCAGCTTGTGCAGCAACTTGGTTTTGAATGTCAGTAGTGAATGCCCGAAGTCTAAAAATGAATGTCACATAACTATTGGTGGGGTGGATTTGATGATTTTTGTTGATTAAGGTTTATCCTATACTATTATTAATGAAGATCTGTGGAAAACTAAATTTGTGGATAAAATTGGTGGACATTTACTTCCTTCTGATATCAATCCGGAAGGATACAGTGGGGAACGCATTGACATGTTAGGGTTTAGATGGTTAACTTTCAGATTTAAACACAGATCAGCACGTGGAAAACTTTACATAGCAAAATAAGGTCCCCCTGTACTTGGTTGGGTTGATCAAAGAAAGCTTCACATAGTTCTTGACCCTAACAGTAAGGAACAAGTGCTAATTATTGATGAAGGCACAAGCCTTGGGGAAAAGCCTTTGAAGGAATTCCCTAGTGTTTTCAGCAATACATTAGGTAAACTCAAGGGATTTGAGCATAGAATTTTGTTGAAAGAATAAGCCCTTCCTAAAGTTCACAAAGTAAGGAACATACCATTTTTGGTTCGTGAAGAGGTCTCAAAGGAATTATCTAAATTGGTCTCTACAGGGGTTATTGAGCCTGTAGAAGCTTCTGATTGGGTATCTTAGTGGTAGCTAGACGACAAAATGTCAAAATTAGACTATGTGTGGACTTACCCCATCTCAATAATAACAGTATGGTTGAGCAATTTCCGCTACCTAACATCAATGAGATGGTTGCATTTCTCAATGGTGGTACATGGTTTTCCACCATTGATCTCTCTTCTGCGTACCACCAGATTCCTTTGTCTGAAGAGTCAAAAAGGTATACAGCGTTCATTACCCCTGACGGCTGTTTCCAATTCAGACGTATGCCATTTGGGCTCGCAGAAGCTGTTTTTCAACGTCTGATTTTTGAGCTGTTTTCAAAACTTGATGGTGTACATTTTTTTCAAGATGATATCTTAGTATTCGGCAAAACCAAGTCTGACCATGATAAAATTCTACTCCATGTGCTTCAGATTTTAGATTCTAGAGGTTTGACTGTTGAATTTTTGAAATGCATGTTTGCTGAAAAGGAAGTAAACTACCTTTGGCATGTAATTAATAAGTATGGGATTAAGCCAAAACCTTCCTTAATCAGAGCAGTTGTGGAGGCATCCACTCCTACTAATAAAGATGATGTTCGTTCCTTTATGGATTTAGCGGAATCTTGTGCCAAATTAATTCCTAATTTTTCTGAGAAAACTTTCCATATTCGTCAATTGTTAAAAAATAAGAACAAATTTGAATGGTCATTACAGTGTGAAAAGGATTTTTGTGATATCAAGCTTGCTATTGCAAATGTCTCTTCTTTAAAAAGTTTTGATCCATCTGCAAAAAACATTGTCACCACTGATGCCAGCTGCAAAGGTTTGGGGGCCGTACTCACCCAGATTGATGCGAATGGGAATGAGTATATTATTGCTTATGCGTCCAGATCCTTATCCCCTTCGGAGGAAAAGTACTCTACTATTGAAAGAGAAACTCTAGCATGTGCATGGGAGTTGAGACACTTTAGAGCATTTTTGTGGGGAAAGCCATGTACTTTACGATGCAATCATAAACCACTTGTAAAGATTTTGACAAATGAGGGAACTTTCAAAGCTTCTGCTGGGATTGCAAGATTGTCTATGCAAATGCAAGATTTTGACTATAGGATTACATATGTACCAGGCAAGGAAAATGTTTTTGCTGACTTCCTTTCGAGAATGCTGATAATGTTAGAAGAGTGTGAGGAAGAAGTATGGAATGGGTTCCAGGTAGCACTTGTACGTGATACTGGTACGCCTGCTGTGAGAATGGATGAGTGGAATGATGAATATAGAAAGGATACTACATTGTAGAAGGTGTTGAATTATGTTGTTAGTGGCTGGCCAAACAAGAATGAGTTAGAAGAAGATGTTAAAGCTTATTTGGAAGTCCATTCTGCAATTTCGGAAGATAATAGTATGCTTCTGAGACGAGAAAGGGTAATTTCACCAATAGGGTTACATGGTATGGTTATCAATCTTGCTCATGAGGGACATTTTGGGATCACCAGGACTAAATCAGCTATACAAAAATGATTTTGGTGGCCTGGTATTGATATTCAAGTAGAAAGGTTTGTCAGATCCTTGTATTGAATGTGTACGAGCTGATAAGTCACTTCAAACTCTCAGACCACAGATCAGATACAAACCTAAGTATCCTTGGGAGTCAGTGGCTATTGATATCATGGGTCCCATTAGCTTTCCTCAAAAGTATGTATTAGTTCTTATAGATTTATTCTCAATATTGCCTGTATTTAAGGTTGTGGATCAAGCTGATACTGATTCGGTTTTGGAGTTTCTGGATCAAACGTTTACTTCGGAAGGTATTCCAACCACTATTTTGAGTGATAATGGTGTACAGTTTTTATCTAAGAAAGCTAAAGTGTACTTTGATAGGATTGAGATACTGCACAAGACCACCTCATTATATAATCCTAGTGGAAAAGGTACAGTTGAGAGGTTCAACCGCATTATCAAAGGGGCTGTTCAATTAGCTATGTCAAGCAACATTGATTGGATTACGCAACTTGGTAAATCTGTATGGGCATTCTGGGATTGTTGATTGGTCGATACATGATGCAAGATACAGGATCAATTCCAATCTTGAGAAAAGCAAATTATATTTTGACTCAAAGAAAAGTACTAAATATGTAAATGTCAAAGTTGGGGATTGGGTCCGTGTGAGGAAACCAGGACATGTGGCGAAAGGAGTTAGTAAATGTTATGAACCAGAAGAAGTAGTGGAAGTTTAGAGGAACTCTGTCAGGTTAAGAAATGGTAAAGTGTGGAATATAAACAGAGGGCCCTTGGGCCTTCAGAGTTGTGGAAGAGTATGCATGACGAATCGCAAGTATACACTATGGATCCTTTTGAAGATGTTAGCAATCCTAACATTAATGATGGTGTGCGTGAATTGACATCGGACAGTGAATCGTTTCCGTGTGTATTATCTGAGGAAGAGGCTGTAGTTGACCCTAGGAAAGCAGCTGAAGAGATCATTAATGACTCTCAGGGTGCTGAAAGTAGTGGAGTAAATGGAAATGTGATGGATGATGTGAATGACATGGTTCCATGCAATGGCAAAAGACATAGGAAGCCACCCAGGTGGTTAGAAGATTATGTCCGAGGTAATGTGTGGCATGAAACTGAAACCCCCTTATGTACATATGTTTTCAATTGCATTCTTATTCGTTACTATTGTGATCCTTCCCCAAAACTCTTTTGTCAATTAGGCTTTAATGTTTTATTTAATTTCTTTGTTTGTGTAAAGGGAAAGATGTGTTATAAGTGTTAGTATGACAATGGAATTTTATGTATGTAATAATGGTATGCACGTGGTGGAATGTTGGGGGGATGGATCAGGCAGACGTTGAGAGCAGAGAGGAAGGAGGAGGAATATGTGTGCCGTTGTTACTACTACTTGTACCTTTATGTTCCTGTTGTACCTATGAAATAAAACCAACATTTGGAACTTCACGCTTCCTGCGGTATCTCAACATAAGATCCCCTTCCCTAAACCTCCTGTGTAAGAGTGGTGTTTGCAAGACATCTGAGGCACACTGAGAATATCAGATAGTAACTTACTGCCTTGCAACATTTTGATATAATGGTGTTTGGACAAATATTGTGTCAAAAGCATCATATGGACAAAATATTGTGTCAAGAATGTAAAGGACAAAAATACTGTGAAGGCTATACTTAACTCCACATATACATATATAACTTGATAATATATATATCTTTAAGCTACATAGATGTGGAGTTACCTCTTTGCACTTTCCTTCTTGCTATTTTGGTCGTCAATATCTTTGACACAATATTCTGTCCACACTATATTTTTAGCATTGATATTCTATCAGACAACTGATATCATGGAAAGGGTTATGCTGACAGGTTGAAACTCATTGAAGACAGCAACCCAGTGCACATCAGATATTTCACTGTGGTAGATTTAAAGTCCTTGCGTGCTCCAATACATGACAGCAGATGTAAATAAGACTGGACAAAATTTGGTAACCAGTAACACCCCCCCCTCCTCGGAGGGCCACATGGTGTGCCTCAGTTTTTTAGAGGCAATTTGTACTTCTGTCAGTAACAGTACCACTGAGTGCAGAAATAAAAAGGAGTGTTATTATCTCTCCTTTCCAGGTTTCACACCTTAGAAAGGGGCATATGTATTTTTTTATTTTCTAGATGTAAACTTGCAATGTGCATTTTTTATTTTTTTTTGTCTTTACAAATTTCACCTGGTTATACCTAACACAAATTATGTGGGCAAACAGTGTGGTATAACTGTACCACATGTTCCAGTTCATTCTCAAGTCCCGTTTGCGCCCGAATTGGGGTTACTGGCACATTTGTAATGAATAATAAGTGCCTTACAGTTTAGAAGTTGGCCACTTAGTTTAGAGGCAAGTCAAGGCTTTACATGAGGCTCACTGCTTTTATACACAATTCACATCAGCAAAGACTGAAGAATAAATAGACTTTCTAGCCACAACACACGTCTGATCTTTAGAAATGATAAAGATGACAAAGGCCACAGGTTTGGCTTTTGTATAATGCACCAAGGCGAAAGACATGGACAGAGCAAGACACGCAGACACATAAATACACTTATGCCCAATGATAATACGCATACAGATAACCATACACACAAGCAACACATACTCGCACTCACTGCACTCACACGAGCACACACATAAAAACACATAACATGCACACAGAAACACATGCATGTAGCTGCTAAATGCTCCATGCAATGAAAATTACCATCAGACAAGCTTGAGGTTTTTACCAAAAGCATTTTGCATGGTGGAAAATTAAGAAAATATTTGTAATCGTAAAAGAATAACAAAAATACCCAGAATACAGATTTCTGTTTTGCTGAAAGTGTCACTTAAGACACCCAGTCACTATGCTGTTATGCACATTTACATATGTGTACATGGGAAGAAAAAGGTCAAGTTGACAATGTTACTCAGTTTCTTAAAGATGCTTAGTGAAAAGTAAAGCATGTTGCAACATTTTACAATAAAGTAGATTAAGAGTCAGATGTACTACCATTGGGGATATTGGTTCCCAAACTGTAATTGACCTGAATCGCAATTAGGAAAACACTATTCCTAATGTATGGAACTTCTAATTTAAAATTTATGATTCCTAGTGGTTGGCAAATAGACCTACTTCAGGAATAATAATGAGTTAGGCCACAATTTGTGACCCACTAAGGAATCGCCACAATCACAGGGATGGTGGCTTGCTTGGGTCATCGGGCCACAATGTCTGTGATTGCTTTTTAATAAAGCAATTTATTTTAATGAAGATTTCCTTAAAGGAAATGGGACTGTGTTCAAACAGAAAAGGTTTCTTTCTTTTATTTGTGTTTGTTTAAGAAGACACAGTGGTCCTGGGGCTTTTTTTACATCCAAAAAGGAGGACTCCCTGAGAGACCCCTTCCCACTTGTGAATGGGTTACCAGTACATGATGTAGTTGGTAAATTAATAATGTGTTGCTACCACAATTCAATTGCAAGGCATAAATACTACCTTTACGATTTGGTATTTTGAAGTTATGCCCCTACCAAATACCAATTTGGTATTTGATCACAAGCACAAATTGCAATTCAGTAATCTGTTACCAAACTACAATTTGATGTTTGTACATTTAAAAAGGTGTTTTGTGGTCACAAATGTCCTGATTCTGAGAATAGGGCTAAATGCGCCCTCAAAAAAGCTTAGTTCATCTGACCTTGACTTCTGTGACTCGACTGGGCTATCTCTACATGTTCGTAATCTGTGGTTATGTATTTTTGACCACAGCCAACATTTCCCCTCCAGCAGGCTTCTGTGATGAGACATGAGGGATTCTTCTTACTGTGAGCCAGTGAAGAGTCATTAGTCATTTTTAATTTGTACACGAAGCCCTACTGGCAAGCATGCATATCCACATGTACCAGTGTGCTGATGACATGCAGCTTCACTTGAAGGTCTAATCAATCATAACATCAGTGACTAAAAGGCTGCTTTCCCACTGCCCAGGTGTCTGGATATTTTTGTTACTGATAGTTGGCACTAAAGTAGCTCACAATATTCAGTTAGTGTGGCACCTTAACACATTTAGTAGTACAGGCATGCATTTTTTAATAATGCAGAGGTACTCAGTAGACTGGGGTCCGTATAGGTTTGTTTAAATATGCCAGTCGGGAAAAGAATGTGCCATTAAGTGTCAGGTCACAGGGCTGTACCAAGGTAGATTTAATTTCTTCTCATCTCAGTCAATAGACAACCCCATGGGCTGCCAAATGTATATTTACGATAGACAATAGTGGTATCTTGCATTGGGTGCCTTAGCCCAGAGTACCATTTGTTGATGTAATTCTTGGCACAATGTAAGAGATGCTGAAACCCCTCTCGCCATGGTTATTATACCTTGTAACCTTTAAGGGTTTACACTAAAAAGAACAAGTACGAAGGCCCTCACTTACTAAGATGACATACTTCATCATCGCCCCCTTACCATGGTGACTGCAGGTTACACTTAGTGGCCTCCTCGAAATCTTTTGAGACGAATGGGAAATGTGTACCAATATGAGGAGAAGCCACAGGGGACCAGAGAACAGGAGTAAAAATGTGTAAGGGAGGCAGGGTTATTAGTTGAAAACAGTCTACTTAAGGGACGGTGTTATGCAGAGCTCAAGTGAGGGTCGACATGTTTCTGCTGACTCTTTGGTCTCTGCAGACTCTGCTGGTCTGGGGGATTCCTCAGGTTGGAAGTGGTCTCCTGGCACAAGGAGCAGGTCCTCTGGCCAGGACCTCTGTGACAGTCTCTGTCCAGCTTGACCTCTGCCACCTTTTGCTGGCCGGTTCTGCTCGTTGTCTGCTCCTTTTCTTCTCTTTTCTGCACCTTTCCCTTCTCTTTTCTGCTCGTTTTCTACACCTTTTCCTCCTCTTTTCTGTTTATTTTATACAAATGTTCCCCCTCTTTTCTGTTTGTTTTTTTCTCTGCTTTTGCCTTTTCTGCTCCTTGTCTTCTCTTTCTCATTGACCTCCTCCTGCTGTTTCCCACCTTCTGCCACCCAGCCCTCCCCATGAACCTACCTAATGGAGGCTGCAGCGGACCCCCATTAAGCAGGTCCTCTTGCCAGCTCCCCTGTGACAGTTTCTGTCCAGCTTTACCTCTTCCACCTTCTGCTGTCTGATTCTGCTCATTGTCTGCTCCTTTTCTCCTTTGCTCTGCTTGCTTTCTGCACATTTCCCTCCTCTTTTCTGCTGATTCTCTGAACCTTCTCCTCTTTTCTGCTCGTTTTCTGCACCTTTTCCTCCTCTTTTCTGCTAATTTTTACCCTGCTTTTGCCTTTTCTGCTTCTTCTCCTCCCTTCCCCTCTTCCTGTCATTTCCCACCTCCCAACATCTAGCTCCCCACCCTCCCCCCAGGACCTACTTAATGGAGGCTGCAGCACAACCCCATTGAGCAGATCATCATGCCAGCTACCCATGACAGCCTCTGTCCAGCTTCACCTCTGCCACCTTCTGCTATCTGGTTCTGGTCATTGTCTGCTCCTTTTCTTCTGTGCTCTGCTCATTTTGTGCACCTGTTCCTCCTCATTTCTGTTAGTTTTCTTCACCTTTCCCACCTCTTTTTTGGTCGTTCTCTGCACCTTCTCCTCCTCTTTTCTGCTCTTTTTGGCTCCTTTTCCTCCTCTTTTCTGCCAGTTTTCTGCACCTTTTCCCTCCTCTTCTCTGCACATGTTCCTCCTCCTTTCTGCTTGTTTTAGCCCTGCTTTTGCCTTTTCTGCTCCTTCTCTTCTCTTCGACATTTCCCTCCACCTGCCATTTCCTGCCTCCCACTACCCAGTGCCCTGCACTCCCTCCAGGACCAACTTAATGGAGGCAGCAGCATGACCAGGGCACACCAAAAGCAAGTCCGTCTGCTATGTCCACACATGGACCGCACCCAGCACCAGGAACCCTGGCCCTCGAACCATCCACTGCTACTCTGAGGAACTTAAAGTCTTGAATCCTGGATGCCACAACAACTGCTGCATCACATCCCCTCATGCTATTAAAGGACCCTTCACCTGCCAAAACTGCCACTTCTCCTGCAGCACCCAGCTGCCAGCCCACACAGGACCCAGCACCCACCTGGAAGGCCATTGAAACATCTCTGATGTATCCTGTTCAACGCCCGATCCTTCTGCAAACACACCACAAAAATCTGGGACACCATCACCTCCCTCTCACCAGACGTTGCCTTCATCACTGAAACCTAGCTAAACCCCTCCTTGAACCCCAACATCACCACCACACGACCTGACAGCTACAAGATCATACAGCGAGATCACACCAACAAACACAGGAGGACATCTCCATCATATTCAAAAACACCATTCAATGCATCGCCACCAATGACAACACCTCAGCTCTCGTGGAACACCTCAATTTCCACCTACAAACTAACACCAGAATTACCCTAATAGGCACCATTGCATACATACCTCCATGACCCTGACCATCCTTCTGCGATGCCATCCCCAGCATCATCGTACCACTAGCCATTGACTCCAACCACTGCATTCTACTCTGTTACCTCATCTTCCACATCAACAACCCCAACAGCACCAACTCCACCACCCTTCTTAAGAACTTGAGCAACATAGGCCTCACCCAACTAGTCAATGTACCCACACTTAAGGGCAGACACACTCTTGATCCCCTCTTCACCTCCAGCGACAGAGTCAGATTCATCCACTTCACAGAACTCTCCTAGTCCAACCACAGCATTGTCCACTTCACCATCGCCGGCACCCAAAACACCACCACAAGGAACCACAGAGCTGACTACCGCAACTAGAACAGAGTAACCCAATTACACTGGATACAGGCCCTCTGCTCACCTAAACCAAAGGCCTCATCTGACCTCAACCAGGCCATCCTGAACCTCTGCTCCTGGATCAGTGAATGCGCTGACTCAGTTGCCCCACTTAAACCAGCCAGGATCAACAAAACCTCTACAAATGTCAGTTAGTACACTCTGGAGCTCAGAGGCACCAAGCGTGGCTGCTACAAACATGAGTAAAACTAGCAATCCACTAGGAAGCCCTCCGTCAGAACAGCTTACAAAGCAGCCCTCAGCAGCTGCCACCAACAACTCAAGGAGGCCAAGAGAGAGGCCATCACGACCCGCATCAACTCAGCATCCAACCGCAGAAAATAACTTTTCAAGATTGTCAAAGAATACTCCAACCCAGCAGCCATAGAGAACACCATCTACCTCTCCCAAAAACTGCAACACCCTCTCGTACTACTTCCACAGCAAGATCGTCAACCCACAATCCCCAACCTCTGCTCTCTCATCCCTCCCGGCGCATACTAACAGTACTGTCTCCACATGGACACTGCTCACCACTCAATCCACCTCAGACATCATGCCATCCATTCACACTATAGTCAGAAAAACTGGAGTATAATCTGTTAGTCTGACACAGTGTCAAGTATAGTGATCTGACATGCTCTGGTGTTAGAGCGTTTAGAGTCAAGCATGTCTAAGGTTGAATGGCCCATAGAAGCTAACTCAGTTACTAACCCCTCAATCAAGCACACACTCTCAGGGAAGCACAATGGTCCGCTGCATGTTTTAGAACTTTAATGTTGCAAAATTCAAGATTATGTCCCTCATTACAACCCTGGCGGTCGGTGATAAAGCGGCGGTAATACCGCCAACAGGCCGGCGGTAAAAAAAATAGAATTTTGACCACGGCGGAAACCGCCAACACAGACAGCCACTTTAACACTCTGACCGCCACAGCGATAGCAACAAGCACCGCAGCAGTAATCGCCGACAGGCAGGCGGAAGACAATGTTCTGCCCACTGGTTTACAACAAGCCAATCTGCTAGCTTTTCTGGGGCAGTACCAACGCCATCAAAAGCACAGCGGAAACAGTACACTGAAGGGAAATGACTCACCTCTCGACGCTCAAGGAAGAACCACAGCACCATGGAGCCCGAGCTGCACATTTTTCCAATGCTGGTGTACCTCCTCATACACCAGGAACACGCACACCGGCCAAGACGACCACGGTTAGTATTGCACCTAGCACGCAAGGGAGGGGGGGCAAAAGAGAGTGACACACACACAACATGCAACACCCCCACCCTCGCCCCAACACCATTCACACAAACAGATGCATCAACATTACGTATACCCCCCGTAACCCTCAGGTTTAACACAAGGACAAAAGGAATGGAGTAAAATGAGTGTAATAGTAGAATTTTAGATAAAAACGTCCTTAAATCAATAAACAGTATGTACAATATATACAAAAGGAGGGACAATGCCCACTCCAAAATGTCCGTGGCCCACGGGGCCATAACACATAGGCCAAGGCCACACTTGACTCCTGCCTCAATACAGAAAGTACAATGCAGGGGCATCAGGTCGAAAACACACAGGCACCTCAAGGGGAATGGGGAATGGGTAGGCACCTCAGCTGGAAGATGGTACAACGCCACCGCTCCTGGAGGGGGCTACATGCCCACTGCTTGGTCCTGGGGAGTGCAAGGCCACAGTCTCTCAAGTGGATGGTTTGCCCACTGCTTGGTTCTGGGGAGTGCAATGCCACAGTCTCTCTAGTGGGTGGTTTGCCCACTACTTGGTCCTGGGGAGTGCAAGGCCACAGTTTCTCAAGTGGGTAGTTTGCCCACTGCTTGGTCCTGGGGAGTGCAAAGCCACAGTCTCTCTAGTGGGTGGCTTCTCCACTGGTTCTGGAGGGGGCATTGTGCCGAGTGTGCTTCATCCTGGATGGTGCAAGGTCACAGTCTCTCACCTGAGTGTCACACCTACAGGTGTTGCAGGGGCCAGGACACACTGCAGCCCATGTAGTCATGACTACACACAGCACGCCGGTGGTGATGGCTGCTCAGTGGATGTCAGTTGTGGTGCAGGTGGCGGTACTGTCAGTGGTGGGGGGAGGCTCCAGCCCTTCCCCTGCAGCCTCGGACGGCTGCCACGGGAGCTGCTGCTGCTGGCAGTGGTGCGGCTGGCAGTGCAGGTGGCATGCTGTGGCGGGGCAGGTGGCGGTGCTGGCCGCGGTGCTGGTGGCGGTGCTGTCAGTGGTGGGGGGAGGCTCCAGCCCTTCCCCCGCAGCCTTGGACGGCTGCCCACTGGGGCTGCTGCTGCTTGCAGTGGTGCTGGTTCCAGTGCAGATGGCGGTGCTGGTGGCAGTGCAGGTGGCGTTGCTGTCAGTGGTGGGAGGAGGCTCCAGCCCTTCCCCTGTAGCCTCGGATGGCTGCAGTGCCATGGATGGTGTTGTGTGCCCCTTCCTGCCCCTGGCAGATGGTGGTGCCTCCTTGCTTCTGCCGGCTGGTGTTCCCTTCCTGCCCTAGCTGGCTGGTGGTGCCTCCTTCCCCTTGCTGGCTGGTGGTTCCTCCTTCCCCTTGCTGGCTGGTAATACCTCCTTCCCCTTGCTGGCTGGTGTGCCCTTCTTGCCCTTGCTCTGTGGCAGCCCCTTCTTGCCCTTGGCAGGTGGTTCCGGCACACTGGTTGTTTCGACGGGTTCCTCCTTGGAGCCTCTCACACCTGTGGCTGTGGACTGGGTGGCTGAGGTGCTTGGCTGGTTTCTGGCCACCCTGGCCCTTTTTCTGATGGGCGCTGACCTCCAGAAAAAGATACATAGAAATAGGTTTTAGTCATACCGCCCGGCCTGTTACACTTATGCCCCAACATATCCCTCCCATCCCCTTACACACATACATTGATCACCATATATGCAGCACTTTGCCCAGGACCCCCACACAAGGCTTACACACACAGCACTACATGCATTCATGCCCCATGCATCACGCTCACAGTGTACTCACCTGTTGGTCTAGAGGACCATGAAGTGTAGGGTACTAGGCCCCATCCACCACTCTCTCCATCTCCTCCGAAATTAAGGCAAGGGCCCTTTCCCCCAGACACTCGAGCCTTGGTCGCTTCCAGCACAGGTCAAATCAGCACTTGCAGTGTAGGTCCTCTCCTGTTGAAGGTCAGGTAGCAAGTGAGTGAACAGATAGAAAATGGCAGTCACGTCTGCGGCGGTGTGTAACGTCACCGCCGGCGTACATAATGATTGGCTCCTGGAACCCGTAGGCCCCAATGACAACCAATGCGGTGTCACACAACACCAGCGGAATTACCTCATTTCCACTTGTCCCTCCTCACAGGTCAGGCGGCCGCCATTTCAGGGGGGCACAGTCCATGGCACCTAACTGCGTCGCAGCTGACTTACAAGTTCACATACAGTTTCAGTAAAACAAACATAGCCTATTAATCTTTGTATATGTTTGAATATACTTGTATTAGTTCCAAGGGTGTTTATTTCTGTGATAGTAAGTGTAGGGGGTATTGCAATGGGCTGGGTTGATGGTGGAGAAATGTCCAGGATAGAGTCCAGTCTATTGGTATCACAAATGCATTGTCCAAAGGGGTATAGGAAGTGGAGCAATGGCAGTTGAAGGTGGACAGGGTGACAGAGTGGGAAACAAGGGTGACATTCACGGGAGTCTTATTTCCTGGTGGGGGTCTTGGCAATGTTCTCTGGCGTCTGCTTGGATCGCAGGGACCTTTTGTGTGGTGGTTCTCCTTCTGCAGGGGTAGCGGTGCTGGTGGCCTGTTGTTCCTGTGGCGGGCCTCCTGTCCACTAGCATAGGCGGAGGTGGAGGGCTATTCATCAGTGTGGCTAGTGTCAGGGGCCCTTTAGTGTGCCACTGCCTCCTTCATGGTGTTGTCCATGTCTGCCAGCACCCCTGCAATGGTGACTAGAGTGGTGTGGATGTCTCTCTTGTCCTCACTGATCCCCAAGTACTGTCCCTCCTGCAGCCGCTGGGTCTCCTGCAACTTGGCCAGTATCTGGCCCGTCGTCTCCTGGGAATGGTGGTATGCTCCCAGGATGCCTGCAAGTGCCTCATGGAGTGTTGGTTCCCTGGGCCTGTCCTCCCCCTGTCGCACAGCAGTCCTCCCAGCTTCCCTGTTGTCCTGTGCCTCTGTCCCCTGAACTGTGTGCCCACTGCCACTGACCCCAGGTCCCTGATCGTCCTTTGTTTGTGGGGTTGCCTGGGGTCCCTGTAGTGGTGGACACACTGCTGATTGATGTGTCCTGGGGACAGAAGAATGGGCCCGGTGGGTGGGTGCTGTGCTGGTGTTTCCTGAGGGGGGAGGCTCTGTGATGGTTTGGGAATGTGTCTGGCTCACTGACTGTCCAGAGGTCCCTGATGGGCAAGGTTGGTTATCCTGATTCAGGCATGCAGAGCTGCTGTCATTGCTGTGGGCCTCTTCTGGGAGGGTGACTGGATGTGGCTGGCACCTCCTCTCCGGTGATGTTGTGTGGGGTTCCTGTGGGGATGTAAATGCATTGTTATTGTTTCTGTGTGTACCATCTTGTGCATGGGTATGTTTCCCTCTATGGTTGTTATTAGCAAGGCAGCTTTGGCTTTTGTGAGTTGTGATTTGGTTGGCTAAGTGATTGTCACTCCAGTGCATGCTGTGGTGATGGGTGTCCATGCAGGTCTGTGATGGGGGTCCATGCATTGGTGTAGCATGCAGGGCTTGGTATTGGGACGGGTGGGTTATGATGATGGGGTATATGTGAGATGGTGGAGTGATGGGGTGAGGGTAGGATAGGGTCGGGGTAAGAGTTTGTGATGGCATTCAGGTAGTGGGGGGATAAAGTAGTAAAGATTTGACTTACCAGAGTCCAGTCCTCCTGCTACTCCTGCCAGGCCCTCAAGATGCATGATCTCCAAGACTTGCTCCTCCCATGTTGTTAGTTGTGGGTGGGCAGTCCACCGCCAGTCCTCTGTATAGCTATCTGGTGTCTTGCAACCACGGAACGCACCTTCCCCAGTAGGTCGTTACACCTCTTCCTGATGTCATCCCTGTCCACGACTCTCCGCCATAGCTCCATCTTCCTAGCAATAGACATCTGTTGCACCTGTGATCCGAATAGCTGTGACTCTACCCGGATGATTTCCTCCACCATGACCCTTAGCTCCTCCTCAGAGAACCTGAGGTGTCTTTGTGGTGCCATGGGTGTAGTGGTGTGAGTGGTGTATGTAAGGGTGTGTGGGGTGATGTGTTGGGGTGTGTGCTGTGAGGTGCGTGGATGGTCTATGGGTGATGGTGTTCTGTGGCTCTGATTTAGTGGGTGCTCTTGGCTTGTCTCTCTCTAAGTAGTCAATTTTGTTTTTCGTAAAGGGTTGTGGGTGGTGTGGGTGTGTGTTTTTATAGCGTGGGTGTGTGGGTGTGGTGTGTGTAATGGTGTCAGGTGTGTGTAGTTTAAATTGTTGAATGTATTGTTGTTTTGTTAGTGTGTGTATTTTGAGCGCGGCGGTCTGTACCGCAAATGGTTTACCACAGTTGGATGTCCGCTGCTGTGATTCGTGAGTCATAATGCTGTGGGCGTATTTCTGTTGGCGTAACAGTGCAGGTTTTGGTACCACCAGTTTATCACTGACCTTTGGGCTGGCGGACTTGTGTGTGTGTCTGTATAGTGGCGGATTTCTATGTGTGTGCCATAATACGAGTAGCGGTATACCACCGCGGTCGCGGTATGTTGGCTGCAGTCAGCATGGCGGTAAGCAGCACTTACCGCCAATGTCATAATGAGGGCCTATGTGTTCGAATCCGGTCAAGCAGTGTGCTAATCCGTAGCCTCACGTTGTGTGAGTGCATCATTTGCTAGGTAAATTAAGATGTAGTAGTATGCATTTAGATACTGGGCTACTTAAAATATGAGGGTAATCTTTATCTAGTATTCAAACTCCTATTGATTTACTCTAAAGCCTCCCTGAAATTGATGCACAAAGATGGAATTCGTATTCATCACTAGCACCATAAATCAACAAGCACAGGAATAGCCAATAGGTCTCGCCTTTAGGATCTTAAAAGTGTTTGGTCATGCTGCAGATTGTCCTCGGTGCTACATCACCTACTTTACGAGGAGGAGGCTAAAATGACCACACCTAACCAACACACAAACTAAAATGAGTAATTTCCAGGCAAGTGCATCAGTGCCCTACACAGGGGTATAAATGTTGCAATACAATAGCCCAGATAAGAAATAATGATGGTTCGTGAGAATTCAACCTTCTCCCATACCTTCCTGCCATGTGTAAGCACAGTCACAAGTCTGCCACAAAATAGTTTTAATAGAACATAACTCCTAACTTCTCAGGCACTTCTCTTCCCACAATGGCCACAATAAGAAACACACACTTAACCAACCATGCAGAAGAGAGTGGCAGCTTATGGGCCCACCCAGAAATCATTTGAGCTCTCATTAATGTTAAAACAAGCTATACAAAATATTATGGCACAACATATTACCTCAAGAGGTATGTAGTATTGCAGGAAATACCAATGATCACTTAACAGACAACCTAGGGTCCTGATTGTTAAAAGCATTATTTTAGCAAAGCTGTTCAAAGGAGCACAGAGCACGTTCCGTCAAATAAAAGTCTGGCCATGTTTAAATACAGTTTTTAACAGCACTTCCTTACATGAGCGGTATAAGTGGGACCCCTTAATTCGAGATGTATGGAGAGCCTGGCACACTGATTCCTAGCAGCAGAGGGCACTTTACAAGTACTTCTTACAAAAACCACAACTGCCTGAACACAACCCTGAACTGGGACCTAAAGTGGGAGGAGGAGAACACACTGAATCCTGAGAGAAGAGCACACTTACCTCAGCTTTCAAGTTGTACATCACTGCTGCCACTGGCCAGATGGTGCCTGCACCAAAGCACATAGGTGGGAGAGGCAGGCCAAAGCTTCCCTGTGTGTGTGTGTGTTTGTGGAATGCACTGATTAATCCTATTACTCGAGTGCACTTGGGTGCAGATCGGTTTCTCCTTACTCACAATTTGAAGGGGAAAGTGCTTGGATTAAGCATCCACCCGGCATAGAAATCCTGTGTCACAGCACAGCATAAGGACGGGGTCTCAGAGATTCGCTGTATCAACTTATGCAAGCTGGCTAACATCAAGCTGCACAACATAAAACATTGTAATTGCTCCCATTTACAGTGACCTTGGCGCCATCCAAGTTGGGAGTGAGCCTGTCTGAGGTATCCAAACAAACACAATACACAAGTTTTTTCAAAGTATGTAAATCATTCTGCCAACAGTCAAACACCTTCCAAAACTGTCACAATGATGAAAGATAAAGCTTGGCAGCCCTGAAGAGAGCGCCGTGCTGAGCCAGGGAAACAAAGCACAAACCGAATAAGAGGATGTTGCTCGTATGAAGTAGCGACGGGTGGGAAATAGTGGTGGGGGAACTGCACCACACAGGGAGTTTAAATGAAGTTGGAGTAGTGACAGGTGATGAAGAATGTGTGTCATATACATTTTGTAACAGAATAAGAGGATGTTGCCCATATAAAGCAGCGACAGGAACTCACCAAAAGGTAAACTTTGGCAAAGCAACCAGGAATCAAAGAAAGAAATAGCCCCATAAAAGAACAAAGTAAGAACAGAAGCACAAAGATACAGTACTTGGGGTGTGTGCTCCATGGGAGAAAACAGCAAAAAAAGAAGGGACAGAGAGAAAGTATTTACCACTAGAAAGGAAGCATTATTAAAGAACACTCAAAAGGATGAATAAAAAGCGAGGAGTGGGCTGTAGCCCACAAAGTATATTCAACAGGTCGCTAAGTAACATTACATTTGCTGTCTAAGCTCGACCTAAAAATGGGGTAATGATTGATTTTTAGAGACATATTTGGATGATTTCAATCCTCAGTCCACAGAGGTACATCAAGTAGCTTTTATATATACACTAACCTCATCGTGTTCAAAACAATACCATGGTGGCTTCAGCCAGCTGTGTTCCAAAGAGCAAACTTCATATTTGCAATCCAAATGCCGGTCCTGTCCTATTTTAAAGGAGACAAAGCCCTAAACCCTGAAATCACCTGAAACCCTTGTAAAGTGACCGTCATGGTTCCCAAGGTCAATGTAAGCATGAGAGGAATGATCAATCGCCCAACCACCGAAATAATTTTCAAGGCATGTATAACCATCTATATGGTTCTGGTTCTGGCACCTACATAGCAGCACTGTGAGACTTGAAATCTTGCTATGACCCAGGAGTTTGTCCTCCTTCCTATTACTGATTTGCTGTCTCCAATAAGAAAAATCTGCCCAAATATCACCTAAAGTTACCTCTTGCTGCAAAGTAGCCTAGAGGCTACCAGACCCACCTGAAAGAGTGTTCATTGCTCTGTATCGCATCCCATCATTTACTTCCCTCATTCCTTTCTTGTTAGCCTTTATCCCTGCAACCCCTTACCCAGCTCCACTCCCCACTTACGCACTGTCTACACTTGCATTCTTATAAATAATTTATTTGTAACTACCTATATAATAGCCCTCTACTGTTCAATATTCCATTAATCTGTAGCTAGGTTTACTCTATGTAAATAACTTTCCCACATCACAACACTTTCCTGTTTTATTTTTTAGGAGACTTGATTTCTTTACAGTAGTGCCACCAACAAAGAAAGAGATTTCACTTTACCAGGGCGGAAGTACTAAACTCTTGAAGCATGATGTGTGTATTTCTCCTTTATTCGACCAATCACAAAACTGGCAATCCCACACTTGTGTGTCTTATTCATATGTTTCTGAAAGGACATGGCATGAATGAATGCCACTAGAGGCATTTGTCAGATACATGAATGAACTTTTAAGGTGTTAGGGCATGGTCTGTATTGGAATCCAGTTGTGAAAAGGCAACAAGTGGATTACGTTTCGTCCTAATATTATGTCTATAGTGAAGGTAGAACATCTTTAAGAGTTACCTTACTGCCTGACCAATATAAAGAAGTCCAAGCTCCATGGACAAAGTGATGTGGACTTTAAAGTTACGAACCAGAAAATGTACTCTCATAGGAAAGTGAGGATTTTCAGATTTTACACTTTATTAATGTCAGAAGGACGATTGGAGCTGGTTAGCATTAAGACTTCAGAGACTGACACTTGAAGTGCATATGGCAGGCACAGAATTTTGTTTCAACTTGCCCAACGTCTGCAAACTAGCTCTATGCAGCGATATTTAAACTCACCTTGCAAAACACAAGAAGGCATTCAGGCAATGCTACCAGAGCGAACATTAATTCAAATAAGCACGACAGCAGCATTTGAGCCAAAGGTACAGCTGGAAAAGCTTTCACCATTAGTCAACAGCAACACATCATTTACCATTACAGAAGCAATTTCGGGCACTTAGACGGGAAGTAAATCAATGTAAATAAAGCAGGTTTGTCCTACAGCTTGAGATTCCAGCTCAGTGACTTGGGCACAACGCTATAATTTGGGCATTGTGTAGCTACTTCATTATGCTTCTTGTACACTCTTTGAGCTTCTTTGCGGCTCTGTGTACTAACCTTTTAAAAGTACGTGTCCCGGTAGATTGTAGTATTATCAAAAGCTAGGTGTTTATCCTTGCCATCAAATCATGCTTGTTACTAGGGTCCTCGCTCAAATGTTTTGATCAATACTGTTTTAAATCAAATGTACAAAGTAGCCCCGCATTTCCTTCAAAGTTTGTTTGTTGTCACTTTTTGTGATCTTATCATGGGTCAAAGAGTTCACGGTGTTACTTTTGAAACCCACTGCGGTTTTTCTGGATTGGCACCACTGCCTAGACAATTAACTCCACTTTTTCCTGGCTGTCAACTGGCCACGTGTTCCCTCAGACAAAGTGACATAAAATGTGCTACCTTTTGCATTTTGAGTTTTATGGCAATGAAACAAAATTGCACCTAAGCTCATCTTAGAGTTTGTATGCGTTAGGGCAAATTCAGGGACTTAGGGCCAGATGTAGCAAAACTAGGTATTGCGACTCGGAAATTGCGACTCGGAGCGACTCGCAATTTCTGAGTCGCAAAACCATATGCACAATGGTGTCTCAGACACCTTCTGCGAGTCGGTATGGGCTCGCAAAGACCCACCTCATTAATATTCATGAGGTGGGTCGCATTTTGCGACCCCATAGCGAGTCCCTGTACTCACAGGGATGGTGGCCTGCTGAAGTCAGCAGACCTCCATGTCTGTGACTGCTTTTTAAATAAAGCAGTTTTAATTTTTTTTATTTTGCAGCCCGTTTTCCTTAAAGGAAAACGAGTTGCAAAATAAAAAAATAACGAAACCTTTTGCGAATGGGTTACCGCCAGTGTGACACTGGTGGTAACTGCAAATTGATTTGCGACCGGGTTCGTGGTCACAAAGCAATTTAGCATAGCGATGCGAGTCGCAAATAGGAAGGGAACACCCCTTCCTATTTGCGAGTTGCATTCACAATTTGCGAGTAGGTACCGACTCGCAAATTGTGAATGTGCATCGCAAACGGCATTTTGCATGGCGCAATCTGCGATTTTCGCAGTTTGCGCCATGCAAAATGCTTTCTACATCTGGCCGTTAGTGCTCAGAGTCCAAGACTCAGATGGGCATTTTATAGATTGACACTTGCATAACTTAGATTGTTTCTGTGACACTTACTATTTGTTGCTGAGTTCAAAGAACGTTTTGGCAGGTTTCATTGCAGGCGCATACTACTGGCTTTGGAATGCATCTTTCTCTACTGTGTTGAGGGATGCTGGATCTGAGGCTAGACAACTCTCTTTTCAGGGTTAGTATTCCTAGTGGAACATCAAAGAGTGACTTTCTGGAACACTGAAATCCACCCTAGAAGGATCCATGGCTGCCTGCTGCTACAAAGACCACTCAGTTCATCATGCCCTAAAGGGTGTGGGCACTATACCAACCAGGCAGTGCTTCGTCTCCTTCTTTTTAACATGCACTCATGCACTTAGGGCCACATGTAGAAAGTTCCGAATTTGCGATTCGGAAATTCGGATGCATAACGGTGTCTCAGACACCGGCTGCGAGTCGCTATGGGGTCGCAAAGACCCACCTCATTAATATTAATGAGGTGGGTCGCATTGCGCGACCCCATAGCGAGTCCCTGCACTCACAGGGATGGTGGCCTGCTGAAGTCAGCAGACCTCCATGTCTGTGACTGCTTTTTCAATAAAGCAGTTTTTTATTGCTTTGCAAAATAAAAAAAATAACAAAACCATTTGGTTTCGGTTTTTCAGAGTAGGCAGTGGTCCATTGGACCACTGCCTGCTCTGAAAACCCCTTTTTGGCAACATTCACAAAGGGGAAGGGGTCCCATGGGGAACCCTTCCCTATTGCGAATGGGTTACCACCAGTGTGACACTGGTGGTAACTGCGAATTGCTTTGCGACCACATTTGCGGTCACAAAGCAATTTAGCATAGCGATGCGAGTCGCAAATATGAAGGGGACACCCCTTCCTATTTGCGAGTCGCATTCACAATTTGCGAGTCGGTACCGACTCACAAATTGTGAATGTGGATCGCATTCGGCATTTTGCATGGCGCAAACTGCGATTTTCGCAGTTTGCACCATACAAAATGCATACTACATCTGGCCCTTAATCTGATGACTAGGTTATATCCAGTTTCCAGCAATGGACTGAGAGGAACATGGCAAAGTAGTTTTTCAACTCAGAATGAGAAGGAATCCACAGATGTTCGAAGGTGTAGTAGTACAGCCTGGCATCCAATAGGCAAATGAGTTCCCTTCATTGTGGGTTTTCACATCCTTAAGTAAAAATCAAAGGGTTTTCCTTGTTGGACACCTCCAGAATGCTCCATTATGCCACCAGCAAGGCTTCCTGTGATGTTTCAGCTATCTTCATTGTTATCTCAGTATTTTTAAAACAATGACGTCTGCGAATGTTGAAGCAAGTACACAAATGAGTGTTCTCTGCTGGTACGAGAATGTAAGGGGGTCTGTCTGAGGATACAGGGATTGTTGTCATTTTGACTGATAAAAAAAAATATGAACCACGCATGTGCCAGACATAATTTACAGATGCTGAAATTTAATGTGGGGTCAAATTTTCCTTCAAATAACATATATTGTACAAATATCGATACACCCATCATTATACTGCACTGTGCGAAATGAGACATTTCCTAACCAGGGACCAACATAATTTTGTGAAATAAAGATATCAGAAATATTTGTACAATTCTTTGGTTTTTCACAGGATTCAATGCATGATCTGAATTTTACATAATTGTAAAATCCAATGAGGAACTTTAGGAATGTGTGTTATGTTAAGTACTGAGAGACATAGTTTCAGCATGATCAGCAGGTGTCCCTTTTTATGAGGCTCTAGAAAATGTTACCCTTGTTTTACGTGTGGACTTCAATGTTACACTATGGCTGGGCAGAACTGTTCACACAGTTTGCCGTTATCGGCCACTTTCTCATATACACCGTAAGTGAAACTCCATGTGCATCACATCACACTGCTCTCTATAGACAGGGTCTAAAATATGAAACCACTGTAAGTGTCCTCAAAATGCGCAGGTAGACAAAACGTTGTGATGCAGAAAATGGCTGATGGAGCTCCCACATGCAGGCACTGACGAGTCAGGGTCCATTGAGTGACATCAGGGTGTACAGGTGCAGAATGTGTGATGATGGCTGTGGCTCTGGGTGGCAGTTATAACACATGCGTAGAGAATGTGAGCATTAATTAAGTGATATTATTGTAGCCAAGCACAGATGTTGTGAAGATATCTGCTCCTGGGGATGGTCCTAGTAATGCACAGGCGAGCTGAGGGCCCAATGTGTTATGCCATGATGTGGAAGCCTACATGGAGTGTTGATTGGTCTTCCTGGGTGGGAGTGTCAGTGGCATTAGTATGACACAGATGCAGACAACAAGAAGGTCCATGAAGTCATGTTGTGATCGCGAGGCTCAGAAAATGTAGGCTGTTGCACCTTGAGTGGCAATAAGCAGTATCTGAGCCTTGATGAGATTTTTTATCTTAATTTTTACGTAGCCCGGATTAAACCCAGTGGATATCAGAGCATGCATAACCACCTGGCCAGGACTACTGTGATTACGCTCTTTTAGGGCAAACATACACAGCACTACATTATCGTATTGTTTGGTTTGCACTGTATAATAAAATGTAATAGGAGAAATCTTGCTTTTATCTTTCTGTTGTAGAAAACCTATTGTGGACAATACCAAAACTTGCAGTGGACATTGGGGTCAGCTTCCTGGTCACCAGTTGTCAACCTCATTTGCTTGCTTCTCGTGCTTTTACTAGGCTTCTCCTCCTCTTTTTGTATTTTTCCTCCCTGAAGCATGGCTTCTATAGCACTCTTTTGATTAAATGCTTGTCTCCTTCCAAAGCTTTGCATCAGGGATCTACTTTCCTAGGTCGCAGCCTACCAGACAGCACAGCTGTCTGTTATGCAAAAGACATCTTGGGGCATTTCAGAAAGTTGACCTGGGAATGCTTTGTGCCTATTGCTTGCTATTGGCTTTGTGACTTGTAACTCACATTTGTTGTTTTTCATTTGCTGGCTAAGGGTCACCAGGTTCACTTCTTCCTTCCATGACAAAACCTTACTTGCAGTATCATTCTGAGTGTTAACTTTCTGGAAACAAACCTGTAAATCTTGTTCTTATCTCCTCACATTTGTTGTGCACTCAAAGACAAAGGTCCAATGTCAAGCTGTGTCTTTCAATGAGCTTGGTCTTTTCGGATGACTTCAAAGTGAGAGCATATATATTAATGTGGAATGGATGTTATTCTTGGCATGGAGCCCACTGGTGCCCCTCCTATCCTTCATTTATGAGACTGTAACATAACTCTCAAATAGCACTTTATGTAACATGCAGGTGACACATTTTTTCTTTTTGTTTCAGCAGCTAGCAAGTGCACCTCAGCCACATTCTTCTATGTAGTCAGCACATGACAACTTTGTTGCTTATCATTCCTAAACCTAGTATAGTCAACTGTTTGAGAGGGTTCCTCAGCCATATTCTTATACGTAAGCAGCTTGTGAGGGCTTCTAGTAAATCTCAGACACATCCTCCTTTTATTTGTTAAGCACGTTTGGAGCTTTATGTTGTTTTTACTAGAAATAAAGTAAGCATATAGTTTGAAGATTCTGCACTTGATGGTAAGTACACAGCAGTAGACAATTCATTTATCGATGTTTTTTGTATGTTCCACAGTTCAGACACATACACATTTATTTGTTCATGTGTTTAGTGTAAAACAGTGTTTACTAGTGCACCTCTCAACGGTTTTTTAACTTCAAACAAATGCAGCATAATCTAATGTCACGTTTTCTCTGAGTTGTACAGTTTTAAAGGCATTGTAAGTTTAGTTTGTCTCTGTAGACCTGTGCTTGCAAGTGCACTTTTGTATGCTTTTAAACTCACATGCACTTAGAAAATGATATTTTATTCCAATAACTAAAGGCAAAATATGCAATTTGGCTACAATCATAGAATCTTATGGCGTTGAGTGAATTTGAACCCGATCCCCTAGCTTTAAAGTTTTACTTTGTAAGTATTTTAAAAAAATCCTTACTAATGAATCTCTCCTATATTCTGAGATGTACATTTTTAACAGCATTGGACGTTTATTTCTTCCTGTGCCTCCAGGTGCACTTTTGTAACCTCTAACTCTCGGCTATGTTTAGCGATTTATCTTTTTTCGTGTTAAACAGGGCAGCATATACTTTTATATTTGTGATGTACATACATGCTACATTATTGTCAGAGAGCAACTTCCATTTGGTTTTTCTTTGATTTCTCTCTTTCCCTTTCTCGCAAGCCCGTTCTCCCCGTGCCTTTTGGAAATTCATTATTGTACTTCACATCACGTTCTTGTATTGCTGATTCTCCTAGTATTCCATCACTTTTTTAATTACATTTCGATGTCCATTTCCAACATACTTTACAACGTTATTAAAAGGATACATGGGAAAACGTTTACCCTTTACTTATTTTACATAATCTGTTTCCAATAATGGATCACAAGGTCGAAAAAGTAAATGTATAAATGACAAAGAACAGCCAAAAAATTAAAAGTGATTTTTACACTTTTTAATTATTCTTATGTTCTTTTTTGGGTTATTATCATAAACAAAGCATTATCTTTCAATAAAATATTCACTACAACTACATATGTTACAATAACTTTACTATTTAAAAAAAATACCCCTTCCTTCACGCGTTTCTTTCTGAACACAAGTGCTACAGACCAAATTATTTACAGTGACAAATAAAAACCTTAGAGCACATACTTTTTTGTATGCAAACACAGCATTTACTGTTATCTCACTCACACAGGCTATTGAATTTATGTCTTCATTTCTGGTCTTTAGATTTAATATCTAGTCACTATTATGTCCTGCTTTGAACACACTACTTAAACTAAGGCTCTGACATAGGTCTTTGGCTGTATTCCTCTAGGCCACTGCACTCCATGCCACTCAACTGTACATAAACTCTATATCTATGCCACTGCACTCTATGCCTCTCTACTCTGCACCACTGCACTCTAGGCCACTGCAGTCGCTGCAAGTGCATTCTACACCACTCTACAAATACACCACTCTGCTACTGCATCACTGCACTTTACCCTCCTTCACTCTATGCCAATCCACTCTGCACTACTACACTATGATACTCTATGCCACTGAAGTCTGCACTACTTAACTCTACACCACTCTACTCAAATGCACTCTACTCCACTGCACTTTGCTCTACTCTGCACCACTCTCCTCTATGCAACTACACTATACACCACTGTACTTTGCACAACTGCACTCTACTGCTCTCCACACCACTCTACTCTCTACGTCACTGAATTCTATGCCACTCTACTCTACATCACTGTACTCTACACCAATGAACTCTACACCACTCAACTCTACTCTAAACCACTCAACTCTGCACCACTGCACTCTACTCCTCTGCCCTCTATGCCACTGCACTCTACTCCACTCTACTCTGAATCACTCTACCCTCCCCCACTTTACTGTATGCCACTCTACTATATTCTTCACTGCTGCACTCTATGCCACAGCACTCAAAGCCAATCTGCTCTACACTACTGTTCTCTATTTCACTGCACTTTATGCCACACTACTCTGCACAACTGCACTAATGCACTCTACATCACTTGATGACACTGAGCTCCAGGCCACTGCACTCTACTCTACACAACTGCACTCTGCACTTTGCACAACTGTACTTTGTGTCACTGTACTCAATGTCAGTCTACTCTACTCTGCACCACTCTACTCTTAACCACTGCACGCTACACCGGTCTACTCTACTCCATACCACTGTATGCCACTGCACTTCATGCAACTCTACTCTGCACCATTTTACTCTTCACCATTTACTCTCTGCCCCTGCACTCTACACCACTTTACTCTACACTGCACTCTACTTCACTGCACTGTACTCTGTTCCGCTCTATGCCACTCTACTTTACTGTGCACCACTGTACTCTATGCCACGGTACTCTATGCCACTTTATTCTATGCCACTCTAACCTACACCACCCCACTCTATACTACTGCACTCTACTCCATGGTACTCTAACCCACTCTAATCTACACCAGTGCACTCTATGCCAATGCACTATTCGCCACTGTACTCTGCACCACTTTATGTAGAGTGTCATAGAGTGGAGTGAGTAGAGTGGCCTAGAGTGAAGTGGGGTAAAGTACAGTGTTGCAGAGTAGATTGATGTAATGTGCCACTGCACTTTATACCACACTACTCTACTCTACACTACAGCACTTTATACCAATACACTCTACGTCACTCTAGGCCACTGCACCCTAGGCCACTGCACTGCACACCACTCTACTCTACACCACAACACTCTATGCTGTTGTACTCTATGCCACTGTGCTCTATGGCACTCTACTGTTTGCCACTGCACTCTACACCACTCTACTCCATTCCACTTCACTCTATGCCAATGCGTAACTCTACTCTGCACTACTGTACTCTATGCCACTGCTGTCTATGCCACTCTACTCTACACTGCACTCTCTACACCACTGTGCGCTACTCTACTTTACTGTGCACCACACTGCACTCTACACCAGTGCACTCTGTGCCACTGTGCTTTATGCCACTGTATTCTACACCACTGTACTCTAGGCTACTCTCATCTGCACCACTTTACTCTGCCACCACACTTTATGCTACTGTACTCTGCTCCACTCTAATATATGCTAGTCCATTCTATGGCAATGTACTATTTGCCACTCTACCCTGCTCCACTTTACACCACTGCACTTTACATCACTATACTCTATGCCATGCCACTCTATCCCACTCTACACTACTCATCTCTACACCACAGCCACTCCTTTAAACAAGCATTGGCAAAGAGTGTTGTGGGGGGAGTAGTGACAGAGTGGGAGGATGTAGAGTGGAGTAGAGTTGAATGGCATTGAGTGGAGTGACATAGAGTGGTGTGGAGTAGTTAAAACAGAGTAGAGTGGCATAAGGGATGTTGCATAGAGTGGACTAGAGTGTTGAAAAGTAGAGTGGCAAAGAGCAAAGTAAATTATTGTATAATGGAGTGGCTTAGAGTGGAGTAGTGTTGTAGAGTCAAGTAGCGTGGCATAGAGTGGAGTGGAATAGAGTGAAATAGTGTGTCATAGAAAACAGTGGAATAAAGTGGCATGGAGTGGCATAGAGAGAGTTGCATAGAGTGGAAGAGTGTTGTGGAGTGGCATAGGGTGGAGTAGAGTGTCCTGGAGTGGATTAGAGTTTAATGGAGTAGAGCATCATAGAGTGGAGTATCGTAGAATGTAGTGTCACTGAGTGAGTGGAGTGGTCTAGAATGAAGTGGTGTAAAGTGCAGTGTTTCAGAGTAGATTGACATAGTGTGCATTCATTTTGAGCAAAGTGTCATAGAGTGCAGTTTTGTAGAGTTGAGTGTTGGAGAGTGGGGAGAATTGGCATATAGTGGAGTGGTTCAGGGTAGATTGCAGAGGTGTAGAGTGGGGTAAAGTGCAGTGGCATAGAGTAGAGTGCAGTGGCATGTGGTGCAGTGATGCAGAATAGATTAGAGTGGCATGGGGTGAAGCAAGGTGTAGTGGCATAGAGTGCATTGGTGTAGAGTAGTAGAGATGAGTGTTGCAGAGTAGAGTGTAGTGACATGGCATGGTGCGATGCAGAGTAGAGTGGTGCAGAGAGCGGTGGTGTATAGTACAGTAGGGCAGAGTAGTATAGAGTAGTGTAGAGTGAAGTTGTGTAGAGTACAATGGTGTAGAGTGACATACTGTGCAGTGGCATAGAGTGCAGTGGTGCAGAGTACAGTGGTGTGGAGTTCAGTGGTGGAGTCTGCAGTCTTGCAGAGTAGAGTGGCTTAGAGTTCAGTGGTCCAGAACAGAGTGGCACAGAGTAGAGTGGTGCAAATACCAGTGGTTTAGAGAACACTAGTGCAGAATAAATTGAGTGGGTTAGAGTGCTGTGACATATAGCAAAATGGTGTAGCATGCAGTGTCATAGTGTACTGCCGAGTAAAGTATTACGGTGTAATGTGCAGTATCGCAGAGAAGTTGGTGTAAAGTGCAGTGGCATCGAGTGCATTGATTTTGAATAGGGCGATGTTTAGTGCACTGGCATAGAGTGCAGTGGTGCACAATAGAGTGGCGCAGTGTAGAGTACAGTGGTGTAGAGTTCAGTTGCAGAGACTGCAATGTTGCAGAGTAGACTGTCGTAGAGTGCAGTGGTGCATAGTAAAGTGCATTGGCTTGGAGTGTAGTGAAGCATTGTACAGGGTCACAGAGAGCAGTGGCATGCAATACAGTGGTGCAGAGTAGAATAGAGTGGCATAGAGTGCAGTGATGTAGAGTATAATGGTGTAAAATGCAGTGGCATAAAGGTATAGAGTATAGTGGTGTAAAGTGCAGTGGTGCAGATTAGACTGGCATAGAGTGCATTGGTTTTGAGTAAGGTAATGTATAGTGCATTGGCCTAGAGTGCATTGGTTTTGAGTAAACTGATGTAGAGTGCATTGACTTAGAGTGCAGTGACGCAGAGTATAGTATAGTGGAGTGGCATAGAGTGCAGTGGCACTGAGTGCAGTGGGTTGGAGTACATTTTTCAGAGTAGAGTGGAGCGGTGTACAGTAGAGTATAGTGGTACAGAGTAGAGTGGCGTAGAGTGCAGAGTCGATTAGTGTGGCGTATAGTGGATTGGCACAGAGTGCACTGGTGTAAAGTGTAGTGGTACAGAATAGAGCTCAGTGGCATAGAGTGCAGTTTTGCAGTGTGAGGTAGAGTGCATTAGCACAGAGCAGAGAGGTGCAGAGTAAATTAGAGAGGCATCAAGTGAAGTGGCATTGAGTGGAGTGGTGCAGCATAGAGTGGAATGACAGAGTGTGGAGTGTTGCAGAGGAGACTGCAGTAGTGTGAAGCTGGGCACAGTAGAGTGAATTGAGGTAAGGTAAAGTATGCATTGTGGTTGCACACTGCCATTACAGACAACATATTTTCAGTTGAAATGACCATTACCTTTGCACAGACACAGTTTTACTGATAGAATTGTACGTACAGCCCACAAACGATATTGTGTGGAAATGGCATCACCTAATGTTTTGATTATAAAAATATTTGTTTCCACTACACTTCAGAATTACCAACAAATATGCTTCATTTGTGCATTTCTAATTCTGATACATTCTGAAATATCGACACAGTTCATTCATTTACAGACATTTCAATGTTGTTGTCTGCTAGGGAAAAAAACATTGTACAGCCTTCCTCAAGCACTGCCCAGGTAACCAGCATGATTGCCACACAAATCCTCTCACATTGAGGTCAGAGAAAGAAAAGACCAAACTCCCTGGAAAACAGAACCTGACATTTGACCTCTGTCTTTAAATGCACAGAAAATGTAAAAAGATAAGAACAAGTTTTAAAGGCCTGTTCACAGAAATCCACTACTAGTGGAAGAATACAAAAACAAGTTTTTGGGCAGTGGAAGGGGTGAACTCAAGCTGGACAGCCTAAAACAAACAGAGCCAGGAAATAGAAGGCAAGCAAATATGAATTACAAACCACAAAGTCAATGGTAAGTAATGGCCTAAATGCATTCCCGGTAAAGCTTTTAGAATGTCCCCAAAATGTCGTTAGCAAACCAGACAGCAGGCTTCGACCTAAAAAAGAAAGAAAGCTCATGTTTATTTTAATTTACTGTTTCAAGATGGGAATCTGCCTTCTTGAAACAGTAAATTAAAACGAACTAACAAAATGGCCACTCTGTCATTATCCATGTGTACAAATGCTTGGTGATGCTAGGGCTGTTGTAGCCACATGATGCGTAAGTGCACATGATGACCCAGGAGCAAGTATGCAACATCGCACTCTAAAAAATGTCAGTGCTGCTCAACATCAGCAATACATGCTGAATAGCATAGACAAAAATAATTGTCAGACGAAATAGTTCTGCACTGACAAGACCAAAAGGCAAAAACTATTTGTGTTGTGACTGCTTGTTATTTAAAAACGTGCTATTGACAAAACACAGGTTATGAATCTTGCCCATCCTGTGTAGCTGCTACTTTCATGCAAATATCTATTTATTTATTTATTTGCGCTCTCATTGTGGAGACCCTTCTTGCTTCTTGCTCGCATATGTTCCCAAATGACAACGAACATAGCTGTTTTTTAATATAATCCACTTCTTCAGATTCGTGTCCCTCAAGATCATGGAAGGAACATTTTCAAGTTATTAGGCTGCTTATCTAGAGGGCATCACATTCCTCAAAAGTCTTTCCCCGGAGCATAGATACACTTCTGCTGCCGAGTCCTCTTGTGCTCTCCTGGGGAAGCGGCTCTTAAAAGCACTTAGTGGCGATAGGCAAAAGGCTGCCAATGTGCCCCTACCGCTCCCTCCTGCTATGGGAATGACATTAATGAAGCTGTTGTGGGTGGGCTTTCCTTTCCATCCCCGTGGCAAGAGATCAAACCTATCAGTCACTCTGAGGCACATGGTGTGCGCATATCATTGAGGTTGGAACAGTCCCCCTTCCCACCGAGGCTTCCTACTGCTCTCACAGGGAATCCAATTTAGTTACATGTCTACGTGTTGAGAAGAAACAGAAAATGGAGATGCCTCTGGTGCCAATGGTGGCATTTGTGCAGTTTTGATTCAAATTACAAACCTCTCCCATTGCCTGGCATTGTAACACATTTGGCTTCTGAAGCCCAGAGGCCTTTGCAAATTGACCAAGAATGTAATCTGTCTAGCTTGGGTGAATCCTAAATGTGCGGCGAGTCCCGGTGGCCCTGGGCTCTATCATTCGGTGCCATCATTCAATCCCACTTTCCAAGAGGATGCTTACATTCAACCATTAATCAGAACAGCCCTCAAAAGTGTTGCCGTGCTCTGAGCGGATATAGAATCCTGCCTTTGAAAACAAGCCAGTGAATTCTCTGAACAAAGTCTGGGAGTAGAGGAAAGATCAATGTCTGGAAGTTGAACTGTGGCCTGATTAGCAAGCAGGAGAACAGGAGCTCATGAGCGAATGGACCCAGAAGGGTTACAGAGAGAGCTGAATTCGCTTTCAAAGAGAGGAGCGAGGCTTTAGCTAATCAGGCTTAACTTCCATTTGAGCATCATCATTACTGCAGTCCCAGCAGCAGCAAACATCTGCCAGCCTTCCCCTCTTCCTTCCTTATGCAACACAGTTCTCTGAAAACTTGAGACTGATGCAGCAAAAATGGAGGTCACCTCGTGGAATTAGTGCATAGAGGGCCAGCTTAGAGTGGTGCGACCGCAGCAGGTACTGACCTGGATTGGGGGGCGCTGACCTCAGTGGGGCTTGTGTTGTTTTGCAGTAACTTAGAAATCTGTGATTTAAAAGCACCTCCTGAAAGGTTTCTTGTGTGTCCAGCCTTCAAGAAGCAATTACAATGTCAAGATGCCTCTTGTTATTAATGATCTTGCTAGGGAGAGAGATTGGAGTTTTGTCTAGGGGCAGCTTTGACTCGCCATAAAGTAGCGTAGAGGGTTAATTTGCCTGTTGTCAAGAACAGATCTGTATTTTATGTGGATAGCTAAGTGGATAAGTAAAGCCAGCCTTTACAATCGCTTCAAAACAAATGAATGTATGTGAAAGGGGGGCTATGGAGAGATGAGGGACACATTTGCCAGTGGTAGTGAGGGAATCCAAGGACATGGTAATAGGGTGGGGGGTGCCAAAAAAGATTGTCGCACAGGGTGCCACCAGCATTAAAGCTGGCCCTGAGTGCATAGACATCCTGAATCTATTACCCTTAGCAAATCTGAGTAGAATATACGAACATTAGACCTAGGAAGGACTAATCAATACTCCAACTGTGTCCTTTTGAAAAAACAGAAGCCTGCCCCCTAACACCATAAAAAAGCCACAGTTTAACAACATTACCTGTGTGAAAAATGCTGTCAAATTTTGTAAATACTGTAAATTGTGGATATTCTAGGGGCAGATTTAACAAAATTTCATGCAGCTTAGCAAGACACCTTGCTGAGCTGCTTTGTGTGCCAGGAGAAGGGCAGGGGTGTTCCATAATTAACAATATATGGTGCATTCATGTCCTATCCTTGCGCTGGTGCACTCTGTGTTGCTTAAAACCATCACAGGCAGGATTGTTTTTTTTATGTTATGTTATTACCACTTGTTATAGTGCAGTGATTTACACCCATAGGTGTATATCAGCGCTTCACTAACTCAGGCCTACACAAATACACTAAAAGAGCCACATATTCAGAATTCTTTTAAACTTGCCAGGTCCATACATGAGCAAATTTGCAGAGGAAGTTTGTTCCAATGGAACTGGGCAAGGTACCAGAAAGATTTACCACCAAATCATGAAGTGCTAATTTGAGGAATCCTTAACAATGCTTTGTTTGTAGATCTAAGCAGTCTGAGGGGGCAATAACAGGATAGCCGACTATATAGATAGATTGTGGCTTTGCTAATTACCGCCTTGTGAGTTAAACAGCTTAATTTGAAAATAGTGCGCTTCCTGATTGGTAAACAATGCAAGGCACTCAAAATAGGTGCTGAAGGAGAGCCTAAGGGAAGATTGCAGGCCAGTTGGGTGGCTGTGTTCTGCACAACTTGTAGCTTGGACATCAGCATGTCACTAGCTGCAACCAACAGCACGTTTTCGTAGTCCAAGCAACTTGTAATCAAGGCCTGGACTCGGGATTTCCTAGAGGCTTTTTACTTTCTCTTTCAGTGTCTAGCATCTGTATTTATTAGACCTTCTCTAAAACTGATGTGATTTCTATGCTCCGAAGTCAACTCACACAACCAGCACAAGTGAGCTGGGGCTTTGGCACATTTGTTGCTTCTAGACAACCTACTGTGGCAGCTGGAGTTGGCCACTGGTGGAGCTAGGCTGGGGGCGTGTGTGCATTCGACCCTCCTGGGACTCCTCTGTAGCCCTTGGTGCTTCCTTGCCTGGAGATTTAGAACAGAGTTGAGACAACCAGTGAAAACAAGCAACAACATGTGAGAATGAACATGTAACTCTGTCATTTCATTACTGTGTTTTTAAAATCTAGAGAGAGTGACAGGCCACCTTGATGGACAAGGGGAGGGGGGACAAGTGTGTTTCTGCAAATATGTGGCAAGGTATATCCTTAAATGAGGCAGACATGAGGGGAGGTGGGGGAGAGGCCTGGTGGGCAGCAGTGTGCAAGAATGCCCCAGATAGGAAATAAAAGAAAGAAGAAAATGAAGCATCGTTCAGTGCCACTGGAAAAAATGAAAGGTCTCTAAGTCTTTTAGAAACACTGGCTTGAGAAAGGGAGACTGTTCTGACAGGATAGACGAGGGCCAACTGGAAGAAACTACGAGACTTCCCCAAAGGCCTGCTCCTATGAAAAGGCGTTTAGTGTTGAAACACTAAGTCCTTTGAAATACACTAAGCTCAGGAGAGAGAAGTGAACTTGGAAAGCATAGGTCAAGGTCCAAGTATTAAAATCCAAACAATTCCCTATAGGCTTGAGGGTAAGTCTGATGCAGTCATAACAGGCTTTATGGGGCACAAGCACGAGGAAGTTGAGTGGCCTTGAAAATGGTAAATAATAGTTATACTCATGGTTATAAGGAGCAAAACTAAAAAAATCCCCACAGGATATTGGGATGGATAATGCTATTGAAATAGCTCGCAACTTGATGATAAGACAGAAATATACTCACATGCGTTTTGAAGAAAATAACTCCGGGCTCTGCAATTCAGGTAAAATATATGTGTATACATGAATTTTGCGATCACTAAATGGGAAGCCCACTGACAGGGGTTCCCCTGGTATTGCCCAAAAATGGAGCTCCTGAGACCTGGAATGGGTTAAATGTATACAGAGTATATTTGTCATACCTAAGAAAGAAACATTTATTATAAAGAAATATGCCAGAGAAATGGCTGTCCTTTTGTGGATGGTCTGTAGAACTACAGTATGTCCATCCCTTCATCACAGTCTTCAATTCACCTGCTCAGCACATTCCCTGCGTCAGCGCGTACATGCGCAATGTTAGTTACTTCTCTCTTTTGTCTACAGACTAGGGTTGGGCGGATTTGGCAGAGATTTGTTGGACAGAATTACATTAAAATCCCTTGGAATCCCGTGAAGGGCTAAGGTGGGCACCTCAATGTGCAGTGCATACCCCTCAGCGCCCCTACACAAGTATTTAAAGGCACCGAAGGGTATGCACTGCACTGCATTGGTTTAAACAGTGCTGGAAGACAGAGCAGTCCCTCTATGTTTAAAAATCACTGCAGATTAAAATTTAATCTAATGTGGCTTTTAAAGATAGAGGGACTGCTTCCTCTTCCAGCTCTGTTTAAACCATTTACAGTTCTTATTTAATTCCACCGGAACAGCAGAATTAATTCGTAATTCTACATTACATGAGTCATGCGGAATTACAAAATTACTCTAATTCTGCCAGTGAAATTAAAAAATTCCACCCACCCCTAACACAGACATCTTTCGCAGCAGCCATGATAGGGATATTTATTTTCTCTAACAAGTACTCCGTTTTGTGTTTCTTAGCACTACATTACACCTTGATACTCAGCAGTGTCCCCATTTCGTCTTCTTCATTCATTTTGCCCTTCTACAACATTTCAAGGCATATGCTTCCAACTTTCATTTAATAGTTTTCGCTTATTATCCATAGGCAGTAATTTGTAATGACAGGCTAATAACATAGACAAAATACCCATGTATATGATGGGCAATTTTTACAACTTTCATACTTCAATTTCCAAGCCAACCATTCTTCGAAGCGAAGATCATTATCATGAGCAGTAAAACACAAATTTTTACGTTATTCATGAAAAACTGAATTTTTCAAAGATGTGTTTAACATCATTAAGGAACCTAAGTGCAACACTTTCAATGAGGGAAGACTTATCTCCTATGGATGCTAATACAAGGCTAGGGCAAAGTACAGTTCTTTGAGCTATCAGTTCAACAGTTATTTCCTCCATGGCAGCAGCATTACTCATGTCCTCCAGGATTTTAGCACATCTAGCACTTCTCAAGCTCAAACCGTGGTCCAGAAACATCACCAAAGTATCGAACATGTCCTCATTGCAGGAGCTAGTCCTATTCTTGGCCACGCAATAGTTTTCCTGGTTGCACAGATGAAAATGAAATGGTGGATGTTTGTGCAGAAACTAAATGAGAGAACCTAGTAAATCACCCCTGTGAAATTGTGTAAGTTGACTAGGAAAAGGCCCTTTGCTGGGTCAATAGCAACCCCTACAGGTACTGTGCTGTTACTCACTTCACAAATGAGGCCACTAGTCATTATAGCCAGGTGCCACCAGCCCCATCCATTTATGTACAGCTAGATGATCACTCAGCCATCCTACAGCAGGCATACCAGCCAGGTTCTAGGAGGTATGATGTGGCCAGGTGACTCTTTTCTTCTTTTGATGTCAAACATTGTACCTGGGGACAAGAGCAGGGCACCTGCTTTCATTACCATGACAAGATGATCAAGAAAACTAGCCCTAGTTGGGCAGTCTCTTTCCATAGCTGCTGCACACTCTGGAGAGCCAGGAACTTTCTCCTCATGTGAGGCAGGTATTCATGAAGTCTTTCATTGATGGTGATGGTGCTTATCAAGCAGTAAGTCACTGGTCAGGAGGCAGTGGCAGGCTTCCATTGAGCTTGGGCCCATGGTCTCTCTTTCGCCAATTAGTGAAGGTTCTGATGATGTTTTGCAGTGATCCTAAGGGAAGTATCTAGTTTCACAAGTTTACTTCCAACAAAGGTTGGAGGTAGTGGGAAGTGGAAGAAGAGACATGGGCATCCTCATTAGAATTCTCAAGAGAGCTATGAAGAGTCTTGGGTGCAGCCTCAACCTATAAGATCGGGAGGGAAAGGCATCGGGCCATCTCGAGTTATTCAGTTTGCATAGTTCTTGTGAGTTTGTTTCTTATAATACCATTTTCTTGTACGGGCTCTTTTGATGACTTTGTGCAGTAGCACAGTGATGATATCCTGATCAGTCCTACACATACCCCCAAACCACCCATATTGACATGAGCAACATTTAGAGAGTGAAATAGAATATAATCTGTGTCCTTTTAAATCAACTCAACGGGTTGGGATGGGCAGTCATCATAGGTGGTGCCTTTTTCTCGGTAATGCATGGCCCATAAACACAGGATTGCAACATTCATGAGCAATGGAAGAAAGGTATAGGCAAACCAAGTATATGTGTTTTTTAATTGCTTTAATCATTCCTCCTTTTCACACAAGTTATACAACCAGAGAGAGGTGAGCTAAGTTTTGTACAACATTTGAGGACAAGCAACCTCCTATCCATATACCTCCTAGTTCGTCTTGATGCAGGCGCACCCCTATTTTCTTCAGATGCACCGTCTAGTCTAGGGGTTGTTCCTGTTGCATAGAAGAATCCTGGATGGTAGGCATGAAGGACTTTGAGGAAGCAGGCACAAAAATACACAGAAAATTGTACAAGGGTAGCAGCGTTTGTAGGATGACCTGTCAAGGCATCACCATAAAGCACTTTGCTTCGGGATGCCCAAACAGCAGTATATTTCAGTATAGAAAATAATCTCTTTGTGGAACTTTAATGTATTGCTTTATGCCACACTCTCACCATTTCTAAGCACAATAAATGACAGATGACTCCATTATCCAATTCAATTAAACTCAATTTATCATCCACAGAAGTATGAAAGGCCAAAACAGCCTTCTACTATTTATACTCATCAACATAATATTTTTGGTACTCCATGGATGGTTTGGCAAGGTAGGCAGTGACCATTCGGCTGTCATAAAATTTATATTTTTTTCTGAAGCAGAAAACAAACATCATTAAACATAAATCACCTTGAAATGGAGATATGTGAAGTACATAGCACTAGTTGTCTTTGTGGCAAGAATACATTCGTATTCGGCTCAGTAAGTCCGTGGTAAACTCAATACAGTTGTTGCAGATACTTTAACCATATAGGAGGACAGGCCCACTCTAATAGGATGTAGGGAAGATGAGTGATAGTCAATGGACCTTTCTTGTTACCATGTCTAAACAGAGGGAAACAGTTCAAGACGTCTCACGGTCGCAATGCTTGTAAAGAAAACCAATAGTCTCTAATGAAATGAAAGTTTGCTGTCATTTCTCGGATAAGGGAAATATTCAGGGCAGCTTTTCTAGTGAAATCCAGTAAAGTTTAACCAGATCAACACACCCTAAAACAAATGATATACAATATCCATCTTATAGCTAGAGCAGTGCACGTTTGGCTCACAGACATTTGACATCTAATGTGAACAGTCATTGATTCAATCAAAGGACAGGCGTCCTTAACCCTCAGTGATATTCAAAACTAAGGGCCAGATGTATCATCACGGCCCTTTGCGATTCAGAAATAGCGATTTTTAAGAAATCGCTATTTCTGACTCGCAAAGTGCCATGTATCACATTTGCGATTCGGTAATAGCGATTTCTTAAAAATCGCAAATGCTATTACCAAATCGCAAATTGCGATATCGGCCCCATTCGCATCTATGGGCCTGTTGGCCCATATCTGCAAATTTTTTGCATTTCCAAAATTGCGATTTCTGGTTCAGAAATCATAATTTTGGAAATGCAAAACCCCAGGGTGCTGGGGGCCTAAGGCCCCCTCTGCTGCACCCCCAAAAAAAATTGGGGGACATGTAAGGTGCACACATGCCAAAAGGGCATGTGTGCTTTACATGTACAATTTAAAAATGCATTTTAAATGCATTTTTTAATTTTGCACATGGTTACCACCAAGTTCAACGTGGTGGTAATTAGCGATTCCTAAATGCCAAAATTGCATTTAGGAATTGCTTCATACATGTGCTAAGAAATCGCAAATAAGGAATCCTTATTTGCGATTTCTAATTTGCGACTCTCTATACAGGGTCGCAATGTTAAGGAATCGCTATTTTAACGATTCCTTAAAATTGCGTTCAGAATGTATTTCATATATTCTGAAATGGCATTTTGCAGTCGCAAACGGGCATAGATATCCTAGAGGCGAACGCAGTCCTGATATATGTTTGTACATGTTTTATGTCCTTACTTAGCTAAGTGAGAAGATTAAAGGATGTATGTTTTGCATTGCTCCACGCTATCAGAGGGGAGTAACAAATCAAGAATGTGCTATTTGAGGGAGGGCCATCCAGGTTTCGTGATGGGTAAGCAGAGGAGTTACCAAGTTACCAAAGACATCTTTTGTTCAAATAAAGTGGAAACCATGAGACAAGTGCTGTGATAGGCTCAGGCAGGAGGGGCTTTAGAGAACGTACGTAAGTCTTTTCTTGATGTTAAAATGTGGCAAGGCAGGGTCAGTGGCAAGGTCACATGTGTCCTAGCAAGTAAGCAAGGCACACAGGAAGTGGGAAAACGGGGGCCTGCTACTCGTGTACAGTGTAGTGTGCTAAGGGGGCTTCCTGGGGCTCGGGGTATCCCCTACACCGCGGGGAATGTGGGGCCCTTTGTTACACTACTGTGTGGTATCGACAGACAAGGTCAAGGGGACTGAATGATGGGTGAGGCTGGGAAGTTAGACATTTGTGGTCAGAATGTGTTGGCTTCCTTCTACTTCCCCAGTTCTCACAGTTGTAACAAGAACACTCTTCCGGTATATGAACCATTCCACCACTCTTCAGCTTTCCCAAATGTTTCCCCTTATTTTTTCATATAAACCTTCACTAACCCATTCAAAGCACAATCTACATAGTCAGCCCATCCCCACATTCTAAATCAAAATCGTAAATAACAAAGGAAAAACGAAAAATCCATCAAGTGGAGTGACATTTATCTAGCCCAACCTACACAATCAAATACACAGGCTCGTCTAGAACAAATAAGCAATTTATCCAAGGCTTGCTTTAAAAAGGAGATAAAAAGCTGGCTGTCTTCCCAGATGAAAACAAGAGGCAAGCAAAACTCCTACGAGCCAGCCAAGGTCAGAGCCTATATTTGAAGGTTTTGCAAAAGAAAGGAAAGATTACATTACTTCAATTCTCACTTGCTCTCAAAACATTGCCCTCACAACAGCAATGCAAAACCACATGCTTTAACCAATACCACGAAGAACAAAAGGCCACATCACAAATAGTAATCACAAAATTCCATGGACTCTAGAAATATAGGCAGAATGGCCCATAACAGACATTCACACGTAGTCACAATAATAAAAGGGCTTGTGCTTTTCTCTGTTAATATGTTTCTTAACTTCTACGGGTATTACAATAATTGACTCAACTTAGTCCAGTAAGATGACAGCTCTTTCAGCATTGATGCTTAGATACCTTGGGGTTCCCTATCCTTCTCTCCATTTTTCATGAAAAGTGGTTCTAGTTTCATCGTTTACCAGGGGCGTTCACTGATGGCAATAAGGCTAGGCATCTGTCCAGTCCGAGCACCTGTCATTGTGGAGAGGTAACGACCATGCTCTAATAAGAGACGATAATTTAGAACACACATTGTCAGGCTGAAAGGACATTCTAAAGCCACTGTTTGGTGTCCATCTTGTATTTAGGATCCTTTATTCATCTCCTTAAGCTCCAAAAATTCTAAATCAATGGCGTCTTCCTAGGGAAAGGGCCTCTCACCATCTTTGCTACTGAACCCCACCCACTGCTTCAAATAAGTGTGCATGCTTTTTCTATAATGAAGGTACATAAAACGGTCAGGTGTCCCTTTTGCTTTTTGCTGGCAGCTCTTCAGATTTAGATTTTCTAGCCTCCCCACTTTACCTTCTTATATGCATCCACTCTTGGGAACCCATAAGGTGCTTGCCAGCCATGTGCTGCAGCTCATCCTATGGATGGAGATAGGGAAGAAAGGAAAAGAAGGCATGAAAGACCACAGTTATGAGACTTAGGCCCTCATTCCGACTCTGGCGGGCGGCGGTAGCCACCCGCCAGGCGGGAACCGGCATTTGGCCCGCCAGGCGGGAACCGGCATTTGGCCGCCATGCGGCCAAAATCCGCATTCGGACATTCCCGCTGGGCCGGCCGGCGCTAACCAAGTTAGCGCCGGCCGGCCCAGCGGGAATGGGGGCCGCAACACAGGAGCCGGCTCCGAATGGAGCCGGCGGTGTTGCGGTGGTGCGACGGGTGCAGTTGCACCCGTCGCGCTTTTCACTGTCTGCTAAGCAGACAGTGAAAAGCCGCCCTGGGCCCTGTTAGGGGACCCCTGCACTGCCCATGCCAGTGGCATGGGCAGTGCAGGGGCCCCCAGGGGCCCCAGGACACCCGTTCCCGCCAGCCTCTTCCTGGCGGTGAAAACCGCCAGAAACAGTCTGGCGGGAAGGGGGTCAGAATCCCCAAGGCAGCGCTGCTTGCAGCGCTGCCCTGGCGGATTCGCCCAGCCGGGGGTAAACCGGCGGGAAACCGCCGACCCCGGCTTTCTGACCGCGTCAGAATGGGCTAGGAAGCACCGCCAGCCTGTTGGCGGTGCTTCCGTCATTCGCGGCCCTGGCGGTCTTTGACCGCCAGGGTCGGAATGACCCCCTTAGTGTTTGTGGGTGAGAAGACGGAAGTATCTCACGCACACTCAGCTCCTTGCTTTCAGAATGTTTGCACGTCTCAGCTGGGAAGCATGCACGGGCGGTAGAATCAGTGCGCCTCTGTTGTGCACACATTCATGTGCTAGGGACTTGGCTCCCCTGTCTGTTTCCCCCCTTTCCACACTATTTCTAGAGCCCAACCTCTCTGTACCCTTGTACTGTCTCATATGTGCTTGGATTCCCCCCTACCTACGCAAACCACTCCTTTTCCGTGACATCAATTTCTAACCCAGCTATGGCATAAAAACCTTTAATCAGTGAGTGCATAGATATTTTCTTTGCAGATTTGTATCACATAAAAACTGTCTAACCTGGTAAGAACTGGATGCCACATTTAGCACACCGAGATTGTGGGAGGGAATGGGTGCAGCAGTCACCACAATAAGAGTGATCTAAGTGTATAAGTACCATTCTGCTTAAAGAAAATGAACTCATTACTCTGCAATTTAGGTAGGATATTGCTACATACTATATTCTGAATTAATTGTGGAGTACAGAGTTATTTTTTGCTCATCTGGTAGTCGATCAAAGTGTAGCGATTGTAAGAGAATCCACTGTTAGCCAATATAAGACACGAGCAGAGTAGGAATCTATTTATCAATAACCCTGCTGAGTGTGCTGCATGTGTTTACAATGCACAGTCCTTTGAATCCTCAGAGACATTCCCAGTTTTTGGCATTTGTGGCAGAAGAGATACATTGTGAATGTGATTTGCCCAGGATCATCAAGGAACGAAGCCAGGACTAAACTTTAGTTTCACAGTGTGCCACTGCAGCATGTCTTCAGTGAATAATGCAGAACACGGAGCGTTTCTGACGTTATACTGCGGTGTCAACCAAAAAAGTCATTAATGTTTTGTGATGAAGAGAGGATACAATGGTATATTTCATAGCTCTGGAAGGCTTGACATGTGGCATCATTTCTATGCCAGAACCCTGAATACACCTTTGTGAGTTCTTGCGTTATGCAATATTGCACAAGCAAAGTGGCCTATTAGTTTGTGCTGCTACAGCCAAGCCGAACAGGCCTTTTCTTCCACCAGGCATTTCCCCTGTAGGCTGGAGCCATAGGAGGCCGCTTTTGAGAGCCCATGGCCATTGCTGATGACGCTGTCATTTTCACAGATCAAATGGACTAATTGCAGCATGCACAGGGGGCTTCGAGGGAAAGAGTCTGATAGAGATAGAGTGGGGGGGTGAGGGATTGAGAGACAGCGAGCGATCACAGAGGGAGATGAAAGAGAGGACAGGAGAGAGAGGATGGATGGATGGATAAAAAGAGAGAGCTAGAGGAAAGGGATGGAGCTGAGGAGGTTTGAACATTATTGCCAGGGCTACTTTCAGTTCTTCAGGCCACCATGTGCTAAATGGTAAAAAAGAGCATGTGTGCCAGTGGTTGCAAAAACCTGAAAACAAATTAGTTGAGAAATCTTGTATGTTCTTGACTATATTTGTATGTCTCTTGGCCGCTTTCTAATTAGGAGACTACATGCTTGTCAAACTCACTTATTTGAACACTTTGAATTGGTGTTTTTAAAAATCACACCAAATTAAAATGTGCAAGAAACACAGATAGTGCCCCCTCCCTCCACCACTGTAAAAAAAAAAAAAAAAAAAAAAGCATTCATTTAAATATCTGCAGCTTATACCAAAGGCATGGTTCAATGCATGTTGATGATAGTTTGCCCCCCTTGGACTTCATTGTCGGCAGCATGAAAGGGGTAGCAGAGACATGGCATACCCTTTGCTTAGGGTGGCATCACAAGCAATGGTGTTACACAATGGTTGACTGATGACTTACCATGAAACGTTTTCTTTAAGAAATCATTATTTAAAATAGAAGATTGCAGCACGTTAAGGAGAATTATTCATAAAAAGCCCAAACAATATGCTACTAAAACTGCTGCCGTCTACAGACATGCATTCTTTTGCATGATTAGTAGTCCGATTTTTTAACTCTGTGGTGTCAAAGCAATCCACGGGGGAATCAAGCCGCTACGCAGGGGGAGCAAATGCATGCATATAAAATGTAAGAAGACACATTTTACTAATAAATACATGGCTCTGATTCTCCACCCACAGTTAGTGCGAAAAAGCAATTTCTGGAAACTGAGATGCTCAGAACCAAAGCTGGAATACTGAGATCACACACTTGGGACAAGCATTAGTCATTGGTCACTGGTCATCCTGCTGGTACGGAGGACCAGATGCCTGGTAACGATATGAACACGGTACGCCGCCTCCCACAAGCTGTGAAATTAATATGTGAGTGTTGATCTGCAGCAGCAGAGATGAGAAGGATGGGCTTGGGGATACCGTGCAGGATGCACGCTGGAGATGGCAACCACTGGCTGTTAAAAATGCGGTGGCGGATTTGCAACTGAGTCCACCTTTCGGATCAGGGGAGGGAGACGTGGCATTTTCAGCTTAATGATCAATTTACTTTGCAGAAGGATTCTCGGGAGGCTTGTCGCTAGCAGCCTTATTTAGAGCTCCTGTGGAGGTCAGAGCGGTAAATTCCAACAGCATTTTCGGTGTCAAAGCCCTGGCCCAGTACTGGAGGCAGCGCACTGGGGAAACAGCCTCCATCATTAAAGATCAGGGAAGGATAGAACTGGAGCAACTCCCAGTGTGAAAAGAATGTTTTGGTCACATTAATGTCCCTGGAGTTCACACAGCAATAAGCAGTGGAAATGAATAGACTAACTGGCATGACACGCTGTATGCCTCCATATCCAGAAGAGGGTAGACAGGAACACAAGAAACCATAAGGCGCAAGAAGAGAAAAGAGAAAGAAATAAGGAACTGGATATAGAAAGAACAGAAGAAGAGGTGTGAGTTACAAAGAAAATTCTCTGTTCCATCTCATCAATTTTTCATCAATTTACTCCCTCAAAACCTTCTGGCCTTTTTCTCCTTTTTCTCCCAATGTCGATGTTCTTGTCCCTTTAGCTTACAATGAAGGCCACTGTTTTTCCTCCTCTCTTTCTTTCTCTGGCCTAATCGCTTACATCTCTCCAGTTTGTCATTTTCAGCTTCTTAGAATTCGAAATCCATTCTCTCCTCACCAGTTATTTCCAAGGCTCTAATTCGGATTGATACGTTCCGATTTTTAATATTGCTCATCACCTTTTTTGGTCCACCAATTTCATCCATTTAATACTTAAAAAACCCTGTAAACCGTGCATTTTTTCATATGTCAGATAACCTCTGCTTAGCAGTGTTTACTTATTTGGATATGTGCAACTAGCCATCTCTCCAGTATTGTTTCCTTTTACCTTTCTATGATACTACACATTTTCCAAATCGTACAAGTGCCCCGCTCTTCCTTTATTCTCTGCTCTTTGCACACACATTATGAGCTCCAATAAGCTTTTGATATTTGATAATCGATATGCATTTATATATGTAATTATGAATAATTTGGTTTTATTTTTATCATTAAATTGTATTAATAAGTATTGCACTAGATGATTTTTACTGGAAAATTTCTCTGTGGAGACAAAAAATGTGTTCTGGTGAAACAAAAATTGTGCATCTGAATTCTACACACAGAAATGTACTCTTGTTACATTTAAATTTCGCTGAAATTCCTACCTATCAATGAATATGTGAATCTGAATGAGTCAAATATTACATTCCCTGAAGTAGTCTTTAATTGTTTATGAATTTTAAAAAACGTAGAAATTCGATCAAAAGATATGAATAACTTCAAGAGTGAGAATGTCTGACCTTACAGGATATTTAGGGAGGCTTTGAAGACCAAGCTTTGAGTCTTCAAAATACTCGGATTCTTCATGATTACGAAACACATTCAGTCTCATCGTTGCTACTGCTAGGTGATCCCTACTAATCGGGATCTAGGAAGAGGAGTTCCGCTCACGAGAACTAAAGGCCACATGGCTGTGTATTGTGGAAAAACTTTCCCCACCAAGGAAACATTGGGAAAGCCAGTTGCTCGTGAGTTAAAATGGCAATGCATGCACATTAGAGGTAGAGACATAAGTGGGAGTCAGCAGGAGCAGACAAACCCACTATAGTGATAAAGTACTTCATGTAATTCAGTGTGATTACTCAGGGGTAGGTTGAAGGATATGCTCAAACAGCCAATAGTAGTAGATGACAATGAATACTAGACTGGGCTGAGCAAATACATAATTGACAAAGTGTCAAGTTAATGGCTGAAAGAAGTTGGTGGGTAAATCCTAGTGATTGAAAGAGGCAGACTTAAGGCCCACTCTTTGTATGTTGTTACCAATAGATCTGTTTGACAGTGCGTGAGAGAAATAAAAGAAGCAGTAGGTTGTGAGCACAAGAGAATTAACAGAATGTAAGAGAATGTTTTTATAAGAGAATAGACTAATATGTGTCACAAAATAAGCATAAGATGATATACACCATCAGAATAACGTATTGGCATAAGAAAGAGCAAATACTATCACATGAAGACTTACAAACAGAAGTGTGAACAAGAAACTGAAATATAAAATGAATCAAAGAGGAAAAAACAGAGAGAAATACAAGACAGGATTTTATTGAAACATAATTAAGAGTTAAAGAAAGAGCAACTAAAGATGTACAAGAATGTCTGTGAAATGGATCTGCAAAATAATTTGTTTCCCTTCTTAGGCGTCTTCTGCAGTTTCTATAGCATTGAAATGGCATAGAGAGTGAATTAATAATGGTTTGTACCAATAATGTAATCAGAGAACTGTTGAGCACAGAGATGGTGTGGCGCACTATATACCAGTCCTGTCAGATGAGGTGACATGGACAATGAGATTATGTATTTAAGTTTTGTGCTAGATATTTCAGAGTAGTTACGTGTGCACCAAGGCAGTGAGGCATGATAGTGAGTGTGTGCACTAATGACTCACATCAGTACTGTTGAAGAAGAATTGTGTGCGCACATACACTATGGCACAAAGGAGAGAGGGTGTGGAGAAACCATGCCATATTGTTGACTTTATGGCATAGGCATTTAGACTGTGTAGTGTGTGCACCAGTAGGGGAAAGTTGATATGACTGCAGAAAGAGTGACCTGGACAGACAACAATGATGTGCATGCTGACAATGTGGCATGGGCAGAGAGGATCGTACTCATGAATAGTGAGTACAAGAATATTGTGGCTCATTACTGCAGCCAAAACATCAAGAGATAAAATACTGAAAGTTAAGTGCATGTAGTGATGTATAGGTCTTAGAAATGGGGTCTCTAGTTTGCAGTCAGTTTGCACCCTGTCCAAGTAGGGACCTTCGCTCTAGTCAGGGTAAGGGGGATACCAGCTCAGATAACCCCTGCTCACCCCTTTGGTAGTTTGGCACGAGCAGTCAGGCTTATCCAGAAGCAATGTGGAAAGCATTTGAACATAACATACAGTAATACCTTGAAAACAATACAAAAGAACACCACACCAGTTTTAGAAAAATTGCAAACATTTATCTGTGTAAAACAAGACCAAAATGATAAAAATCCAACATACAGTAATAAAGATATGTATTTTGCAAGCATTACATAAAAAATACAGTTCCTTGAAGTCGATAGCTCCTTCTGGAGCTATCATGGAGTCATAACCAACAGATCCAACAGTTCAGGCCAGCCGCAGCATCGTGGGCCAGCTACAGTGTCTGGAAGACCTGCAAACAGTGCCTTGGAAATGTAGGGCATCGTAAATCTCATGATGAGATTCAGAGTACGGTGTTGCAGGCATCGGTTCCGGAGGTCGGTGCAGGGGATGTCGGGGCCTTGAAGTCACATGTGTTGCATATCGAACTCTGGGCTGATGACGAAGTCAGGAACGCTGGCATTTGTGGTGTCGGGGCTGCAGTGTGAAGCAGGGACGATGCGAAGTGCTGCGCCCACGAGTCACGATGCAGGCATGTCCTGCGGCATCGGTGAGACCAGGCCTGCGCTGTGAAGGGGCAGTGCGACCTGTGGTGTCTCCAGGTCATGGTGCAGGCAGCAGCATTGTCATTGCTGAAGTGCTGTCCTCGGTAGGGCTGCGGCGTGGTGAAGGCTCCATGCGGTGTCCACGTGTCACGGTGCAGACAGGAGCGTCTGTTGACAACACTAGAGCCGATTGCGTTGGTGGAGAGGGGCTGTGGTGCAGGACCGGACGGTGCGTCATGTACTTCACGAGCGGGGTCCTCAGGCCATGTTGCAGGCAGCAGTGTTGGTGTCAGCACAGAGAAGCTGGATAGGCGATGCCAAGGCTGCGGTGTGAGCAAGGCAATGTGGAGTGCGGAGCCCACAGGTCACGGTGCAAGCAGCGGTTTGGTGACTCCATCAGGTGGTGGCGTCGGTGAGACCAGGGTTGAGGTGCGATGTGGGGCACGGCTCCTTGTGGCATCGTCAGGTCACGGTGCAGGCAGCAGTGTTGTTGATGGCATCACAGTGGTGTTTCTTCTGTTGCAGCACAAAGCACACAGTTCCCAGTGCGTTAGGCAGATGAAGCTGAAGTCTTTGATATCCTTGAGACTTCCAACAGGAGGCAAGCTCTACTTCAAGACCTTGGGGAAACTTCACAAGCAGGATACACAGCAAAGTCCAGTATTTGTCCTTTTTAAGGCAGAATCAGCAACTGTAGGCCAACACAGCAAAGCACACACAGCAAAGGGGCTGTACTCCTCCTCCAGCTCTTCTCCTTGGCAGAGTTCCTCTTGATCCAGAAGTGTTCTAAAAGTATGGATGTTTGGGTCTACTACTTATACCACTATTAGCCTTTGAAGTAGGCAAACTTCAAACAAAAGTCTCTGTTGTTCACAAGATCCTGCCTTGCCCAGCCCTGGCCCCAGACACACACCAGGGGTTTGAGACTGCCATGTGTGAGGACAGGCACACCCCTTTCAGGTGTAACTGAAAGCTTCTCCCTCTCCACTTTAGCCCAAGAGACTCAATAGGATATGCATGCTACACCCCAGCTCCCTTTCTGTCAGAGTCAAGAGGGAATTCACAACAGCCCAACTGTCAGTCTGAAGCAGATGTGGAATACACAAGCAGGCAGAGACACAGAATGGTTTAAACAAGAAAATGAGCACTTTCTAAAAGAGGCATTTTCAAAGTGGCAATCTAAAAAAACAACTTTCCCAATGTGTGTATTTTTAGATTGTGAGTTCAGAGACTCCAAACTCCAAACCTCTATCTGCTCCCATTGGGAAAGTACACTTAAAAGATATTTAAAGGCAGTCCTCATGTTAACCTATGAGAGAGATAGTCCTTGCGACAGTAAAAACCGACTTTGGCAGTATTTCACTGTCAGAACATGTTAAACACATCTGTACATGTCCTACCTTTAACATACACTGCACCCTGTCCACTGAGTACCTAGGGCCTATCTTAAGGGTGCATTTCATGTATTAAAAAGGAAAGTTGGGCCTGGTAAGTGGGTACACTTGCCAGATCGAATTGGCAGTGCAAGACTGCACACACAGGCACTGCATTGGCAGGTCTGAGACATGATTACAGGGCTACTTATGTGGGTGGCACAATCAGTGCTGCAATCCCACTAATAGCATTTGATTTACAGGCCCTGGGCACACATAGTGCACTTTACTAGGGATTGTAAATCAAATGTGCCATCATGGATACCAATCATCAGTACAATTTACATAGGAAGAACTTGCACGTTAGCACTGATCAGCAGTGGTAAATCGTGCAGAGACAATAAACCAGCAAGAACAGAGTCCAGCATACATAAAAACAGGCCAGAAGGTAAAAAGACGGGGAAACACACCAAAAGAAGCCAGCTCTAACAATAGGTTTACTATTCTTAACTCCACATCTATTTACCTTGAAGATATATATCGTCAAGGTACATAGTTTTGGAGTTAGCTATAGAAAATCTATACATACTTTTCTTTAGGAGTGGGCAAAACTCATGGAATTCCGCAGACTTACCTAAAACCTCCACAAGAATCTTCAGAGTTACACGAGTGGCTGAATTTGTTACGTTAAGCTGATTTTTTTTGCTCCGGGAGCATGGCCTGAGCTGTATAATCAGTGCAAAACCACACAGCGTACCAGAGGGGCGCTACTTCTTTCTGCAGCTCATGTAGATTTGGTACTCAAGTTGCAGCTTTTTTAGTGCGAGCAGCAGCTTCCTCAACGCGAGCGGTAGTGACTTGCCACTACCGCCCACGCTGAGAATGTCGCAGGATCAGTCTAGCACTCAATTTTCTGGCTTGCCAACTTAACATTGGCGAGCCGCATGTGAGAAAACACTCCATCATGTGGTGGCTAGGGGAGTTTTTCTGGAACTCTGTACTCCAAGCGGAGACCAGTGTGAGCAAAACTCCATGAGCTCCGCTACAGGGATGAAGTTTAGTGCCCACTCCTACTTATATTTCAGTACTTTGTTTTATTTTATTTTATTGCCCTATGACATCAATTCTTAACCTCTAGTCTGAAGTAACATGGGTGGTCTGCAAAGTCTACTCAGGGTGTCAGCCCCTACTTAGAAAAATATTCATCTGTTAATTTTAATTAAAGTGTACATCAAAAAAGAAAATGTACAATTGAAAAGTTTAAACCATTTTGTAAGTGTGAAGGAATTTGAAATTGGAAGATAAAAATTAAATCAGTATATTGAGTAGCCACAGCTGTAATTAGAAAATACTCCAATCTTCCTATTAAAATGTTGATTTTCTTTATATTTGCTTGTGAATTAAATAAAATATTTAATAATTTGTGTATTTGTTTGATGAGTGCTTATTTCTGTATTTTTTGTATTCTTTTGTAGCACAGATCACTGGAAATGTTTAGCAAAGGGTCCCAGCTTCCAGTTGTCACTCATTGAGGGTCCCCTCGTTCCAGTAAAGATTAATTAAGGGTCCCTGGGTTTCAGTAATGATTAAGTGGGGATCCACGAAGTCAAAGGGTTAAGAACCACTGTCCTACAATAATCTATGTTGATAGGCAGGCTCCACAAAGCAGAGGGAAGTTGTACACGTACTCAATGCAGCATAGTGGGGTGTGGCACATGCAGGCAGTGTTGCATGGACAGATAGGGGATAAAATAAAGATTTTCATCAGTAATGACACAGGGAATGGTGGCATGTACACAAAGGCGACAGCAATAGTATCAGGCAAGTAGATTGTATGCAGTTAGTTTGACATGGGCGGAAAGGGGCAGTACACATGGAGACAATACAGCATTGGCAGATGGGAGGTCACCAAAGCGCTGCGTGAGTTGCGTCGGAAAGAGGTGGTGTGCCGCAGACCGTGCAGAACGGGCATGGAACAGATTTATTGTTGCTTCGGTATCAGAAATGTTGCTCTGAAAGTTCAAGAGCTGTCATGCAGATGTACCGGAGGTCCCGGTTCAGTTTATTCACTGTTAGGCAGTGCTTTTTTACGTCTCTTCGTCAGGTTAGAAGCTCATTATTCCCGCACATCGCTTCCTAACCTCCACACTAGAGCTTCTACGGAAAAAAACTTGATTGGTAGATCAATATTGTCGACTTTCATTTACTTCCCCTCCAGGCCGTTCCCTCCTCCCTTTCTGAAAGATGAGCAGCTATTAGTTTTTCTTTACTATTTATCGACTCACGAGCAGAAGAGAAGCTCTTCACTGTGGGAGTCGTTTGCAAACTGTGCAAAAAGCAACAGGATAAAAGCATCTGAGTAGCGGGCTGGCCGGATGTGGGGCCAAAAATCCTTCTGCCTAGATCTGCCACAGTCTCTACAAGCCAGCAAACCCCAGACGCATCAGTGAGGACGGGTGTGGGGGTTGTCTAGTACTGAAAGAGTCGGAGGTGAAAGGAGTTGGGGATTATGTACTTTCTTAGGTTTCAACTGAGGAGCAAGAGTAGAGTATGTGAGTGTGTGCATGCCTGTGTGTAGGTGGGTATGTAAGTGTGGGTGTGGGGCTCGGTGGAGAGATGCATGTCTGCATGTGTATGTGAGCTTCATAATGTGTGGGTGAGTGTGCGGAGGTGTGTACATGGGGTTTTGTGGACAGGTGTGTGGCTGTGTGGAGGCTTGTGTGCGAGTGTATGTGGAGGGGTTTGTGTTGGGTGATGCGTTTCTGGGGGTTTTGTTGGGAGGGTGTTTGTAGGATTACGATGAACTAGCAGAAACAAACGCTCTTAAAAGTGACAATGCTAAGCATTGGTGTAGTGTGGTGATATTGTATTCAGTGTGCATCATTTTCCGTCCAGTGGTGTGCTTGAAAGGTATACTTCAGTACCTTCGTAGCTCAGGGTGCATCAACAAGAACAGGCTCCAAGTACTGGGTTCATGCTCGCAGCACATACACAGACAGCATCAATAACCAGTGGGCAGTCACCTACTCGGAGAGGAGATCCAAGAGAACATGCTTATGCCTGTCACACTCAAACCCCCCTTCCAGCAAAGCCATGAAATCCATGTTCTTGTCACTTCACGGTACTGGAGCACTTCAGCGTGCAGAGCTACAATTGCAAAGGCGTGTCATATACACGGAAAGCAGATCCAAGCAATTTAACTGTGTGTACCAGTCACTTCATACATCAGGCAGAACAAACCGTGTCGCACTTCCAACACAATCCTCTGTGCGCCAGATCCTTCCCAAGGTCATTAAATCACAAAGCAAGAAGGAGAAGATGACCCCGATTGACTGGTAATACCTTACTAATAAAGGCCTCCAAAACGTTCTAGCATAACCTAATGTCTAAAACACCAAAGCATAGAAATCAATCACACACTGAAAAGCAAGCTCAATCCTGTGTCCTTCAGTTCCAAAGACAGACAAGGTAACAAATCACCGATGAGAGAAGAGGATACAAATCTTTGCTCTACATTACCAATACTGGTCCTATTACACTCAATTGATAGTAACTCATGGAACAATTCCAGACTACACAACACGAAATCTAATTGCAATAGCCACTTACTGATTTAAACCCAATGTTCAATCTTGTGCCCCACAGAAGCAAAGTAGCTTGGTTAAACCAACAAATTACAAGAAATCAGTTTCTACCCATATGCAAAACAAAACTAAAGTTATCTGCAGCAATAAATCACTTACCCCAAAATAGAGCACAGTAGAATTCAAAGAAGTACCAATGTTAATATATGAGGTGTCCACAGATGACATGAATTATACTAAAAATAACTGAGATCATGAAATGACATGGTGATGGTAATGAGTCACTGATAGAGAATCTGGATAAAAATCAATTACCCCAGTTTCAGATATAAAGATACTCATCAACCAGTGTGTAATGTCATAGACTACAAGAGCAACGTATCCTCATCAGCTACTACAGAAAGCCAGCCTACAGCAACTCAATACACCCACCTTTCAGAGCTAGATGCAGACACAAATGAGTGCAGGCAAGCAATGCACTAAGAGCAAAGGCACTGTCATTCACTGCTGCACGTTCAGCTGCTGCAGTCACCAGTCACTGCACGAAGCCGATGTATGACCCCAGCCCTCACACTAGAGCAACTTCAAATCACCGACAAGTCTCCTTTCTATGTCAGTGTGGGCCACATTAGCCAACTAGTCAGCAGTCACAAACCAGGTAACCAATATACTGTATCCTGCCACTTACCAATTCCAGTTGTGTGAAAGACAGACTGAAGGCACAGTCATTCTAGGAAAAGATCTTCATTCAGCGTTAAGCTTCTACACAATGCATTACAACGTAAATACACAGAAATATTTTTAGCTTCGGGTTGGATTTCTTTATCAGCCTTTTGGTATCTTTGCTGTTAGTACAATCAAGGGTGAAGTGCAGTAGGTGAAAGATATTCATCTTTTCACAACCAACAACAGCTCTTCCTATAAGGGATTAAACATCCCTTGTTAACCACCATAGTTTCTTTGCTTATACTTTAACCCTACCTCGTCCCTTTTCAGGTTTCTCCTTCATTCCACCTGTTTGGTGGAATTACTTCCTGAATGGGCTTTCACCAGTCCAACATCACCTTGTATGAGATAGGGTGGTAGCTGGTGCTGTGGGTGTGAATGTTGTGAACCAGACAAAGTGTTCCACTGCTGGGCGTCTTACATGCAGGGAAAATACTGAAAATGTTAGGTTAGGGTCTGGTTGAACAATCGCTGAGGCGGTGGCCTCAAACTACTGATATCCCAGAGCCTCAGGTGTTAGTAAACATGCCCAAAGAGATCAATACTTGTACACTTTACAACATAGGAGACAGATCATAAAATCTGCTTCACGCAACAACAACAAAAAAATGGAGTGACTATTAATTTGCCGAGAGTTCAACAAGAAATACATCAAAACATATTTTACGAATCTCCAATTTGTAGCACAGTCACAATTACCTCAACAGGATCCACCTTCGTATGCAGGTGTAGCCAAAAGCACTAAACATTACATAATACAAAACATTCAAAATGTATATCGTTCATTGTGAAGGATTGACCCCTTCAAGTTCTAAAGAGCTGGCAAGGAAGGCAATATTTTGTTTCTCCTCAGCGAAAATGTAAGGAGGGTTGATGTGGGAAGATCTGCTATGAGGAGCAATATGGTTTGACAAATCATTTTTTCTCTAGTAGTCTCCTCGTTGTTAATCATGTCAGTTTAGGAAGTCTTAGTAAGTAGGTTATCCCATGTTTTCAATATGTTTCTACCTCTTTCTGCCAATTTACATGGTCATCCTCAGTACAAGGACCAAAGACCTGATGGAACCTTTATCAAGTGGAAAAGGTATCTCAGTAGGGTTGGGAAACTGAGTCTTCTTATTAAATAAAACCTTGAGTTGTCAGATGTAATAATCAGCTATTTTCTCCCAGTGTGTGAAAATCTATGAATTGTAGAAAATAGAAAATCATGTTACAGGAGACTGGCAAATTACAAAATAGGACCTCAACCAATGTTGGAGATGCAGATCTCAAAACAAAAGAGCATAATTCTCTGAGACTTAGGCAAATATTATTATAATTATTAGTAGTGTTGTTATTATGGTTATTATTATTATTATTATTATTATCATGATAATTGTGCACTTATTTACCGAAACATCTTCGCACTAGGACAACACATAAAAATAACCAGTGCTATAAACATCTTATATGAAACACCACTAGACCGAAATAAACATAACAAAGTCATGATATACATCAATCTTAAAGGGACTTTTCCTAATGAAGAGGCTGGAGTAAACAATTATGCTAGTAGGCAAAAACGTCAACAAGAGATAGGTCCAGAGTCAGACCACGTCTTTTAAATCTATAATCACTTTGAATTGCTTAGCAAGTGAAGAAGTATAGAATATCAAAATCCGACTTTTCATTGAAAACCTGTTTAATAGACCAGATGAAGTGCTCATTCTGCAGGCATAATCTTGTGTAACCTAAATATAATGGTGTATTGGACCTTTGCCTTATATCTGTTTTTTGTGCTCTTGCACTGTTTGCGTAATTTCTGCTCAAACAACATTTGTTTTATATAGAAAATGTGCAGTGGGAAATGTGGAATTGGATGTCTCCACTCTGCATGTGCTGCCTTAGCAACGTTCACTGTATGACCTTAGGAACTGCATTACCAAATCATAGCAGGTATCTTGTGTGCCTTTTGTATGTGAGAGCACACCTCACTAATGATTTTTATTCAGACGGACAACCCCATGCATATTAGGGATAAAACCTGTAAATCCCTTGAGAATTAAGCATATTTCGCATACACATTTCCCACCACTACATATCAGAAATATATTTCTCTGAAATGTAGTGGTATTAAATGACTGTGATATCCACAGTAGTATCAGTGCTGGATGTCTTTATCTACACTGCAGAAACCAATTCACTGTGATCTAATGGCCCATAATATAAAAGTTAGCTGCACTCATCAACCACTGAGAGAAATCTAAGTGCTGCAATTCAATACCCCACCAGTGCCAGAGCTATTTTCAGATATGGACCACAGCGGGAAGCCAGTGTGATGAAACGTAGTGTTTGATAGTACAAGAGTAATGCTCCATCACCTGCCGCCGCTGGTAGGGGATGTACTTCTATCCTTTTCCACACTACTAGAGCTACTTCTGGTTACACCAAATATCGGACACCGAAGTAAAGTAATCAAATGCCCCTCTGTCAAGGGAGGACTGGCTATACAGGGCATCAGGCATCTCCTGGGAGGCTGAAAGAGTGTGGGGCTACTTTTGTTACTGGGGGGCGGTTTTGAACCAGTGCAGCAGTTTTACCTGCACTGCAGAGTTCCTTGTATATTCAGCAGTTTTTCAGGCAACAAAAAAAGTGCCAAGATACCTCTGGTGGTTAATGTGCCTGCTGGGGAGAGCTCAGAGTTTTGTCTAAGGGCTGTTTTGACTCACCTAAGGTAGCGCAGAGGGTAATATGCCTGTTACAAAGAAATTGTAATATGCAGATCACAGGACAGTATTTTATATGCAGTGCTCAGTGGGATACTGCTTCTGTCACAGAGATCTAATAACGCAGTCCATAAGTTTCAATCACAGTCTATCACAGTGAGCTATGAACTGCCACCAAAGAGCTGCAGTCAAACCGCATGGTACAGGTTAGAAAGTTATGTTTTTTCCCAGTCTTTGATTATTCCAATTTTGCTAAAAAGGGGTTGTCTGGATAGAAATAAATGGTTGTTAGCAAAGTCAACCCTAGCCACTGTGTTAGGTTCTGAATTCTGAGTTTATGCTTCCCCACAGTGAGAACTCTTAAAAAAACACCTACTAGTATGGATCACATGTGAATCCTACACCTTGTAGTCCGCTTTGTCTTCTGTAACATTTTCAATACACTGATTTACACATGTGTGATTTATTGTCTCCTGATGTATGTGTGATTTGAAGTGGTCCAATACCCTACACTGGTGAGAGAGGCACTTTAAAACAAATGAAATACATGTGAGAGAGGAGTTATGGAGAGATGAGAGGCACTGTTAGATGGTGGTGGTGAGGGAACCATTGAAGAGCCCCAATAAAGATTGGCGTATTCTGCTGCACTGTTGCTGACGACAGCAAGAAATACTCGTATAAAACATTGCCCCATAGAGCTCTAGTACTAGCGATCACCAACCTTCACAGGAAACCATAGTACAATAGATTGTCCCACAGTACTCAAACCGTGGTCACCAAGCATCACATGAACCTAGCGTACAATGCAAGCCCCCTCATCAATGGAGATAAATTGTAGTCAACCATCAAAAAAAGCCATGATTTAATCTGTGTCCCCCTCAGATCGAGCTGTTATCAACAACCATTACACGATCTAGGTCCTTCAATGATTGTGCTAGCTGCTTTTGGCAGATAAGTGTCACAGGAAATCTGTGTACAAACCTAGTCCTTCCGTGCTGGCACTAGACATAGTTATCAATTGCCCAAGAAATCTGGGTGCAATCCAGTGTTCTTCCAAGACGCAGCTATCTTTAGTCACCAACCATCACATGAAATCAGTGCGCAATTCAGTCTTCCTCAATACCGGGCCTGTCTACATTTACCTGACATCACAGAACGCAAGAGTACAGCTTCTACCTACAATCAAATTATCAAGGTGGTACACCGTCCCTCTGGGTGACCAGCTCTTTCTATGTACTCGAAGTACTAGCTAAAATCGGTAGTTCCTATTGTTATTGGCATTGCTAACTAGAACTCTCTGCGGAAGTTCTGTTTCTTTCATGGTGCATGCAGCTAGCGAGTGCCATTGTTTGGTGGCCCTCGTGTATAGCAAAAACATAATGTGTTTGTTTCAGCTGGAAGACACCATCAAACGTTTTGAGTGCTTATACTCTAATCACCTTGCCGAGTCGCATAGCAGAAAATAAACTCTCATTGTCCTCTGGGGAGACAGCCGCAACTCCAGTTTATGAAAAAAAAAAAACTAATTTAGCTTGAGTTTCCTTTCAAGTACAAGCTATATTTTCCAGAAAAAAATGCTTTGATAGAAGACTGAAATTGTTCTTCAGTTGTGGCAAAGAAGCAGCACTGTGGCAGTAAAATTGTGCGATTCTGCAGCCGGAACGTTTTCTGATTATTGGCGGATATGCAGCATTTGGGTCAAAAGTTACTTCAAAAACCGTCGAATATGTTTCCTCGCAGTACAGATGACCTTTCACTTCCTGGTTCTATGTTCAGGTGTCATATTGGTGTCGAAGAGGTACAACTCGATAGTAATATTATATGTTGAAATAACAAAATAATACTGTCATCGATTGTGCTGGGTTATTTGCCTTTTCTTGAGGGATAATTTGAGTCAACGTTGCCACATACTTGGGCCATCCATGCCGCATAATTTCAGTGAACTGCCCTATGGGTATTACAAACAACTTTAGTGAGGTGTGTATTCTTCATGCCCGAGATGAAGACAATCCTTAATGCTGCTCTAGTAATCCCTCTGCTAAAGTGCACATTGCAGAAGAAGAGATCTGTATTTACTTTCATGTAAATACTAGAATTTATTGTTATTTGTATTGTATCATTTACTACTAGATGTTTGGACAGAGCAAGGCTCATTTTGCCTCTTCTATGAAACATACCCAGCAGTGCCTTCTGAGCGTCATCCACGTCTCAACTAATAGTTTCATGGAATAAGAAAGAGAATAAGAGTGTGTCAGCACTGGGGTAACAAAGGCCCTAGCAGGTTGTTGCCTGTAGGGTGGCAGTCGGAGGGCTAGGAGTTGGGAGAGGTAGTTTTAAAGTGGTTGTAGGGGAAATGAAGCGTATACATCTAGTGTCTAAATTGCACAATGTGAAAACAGAAATTTGGATATAAATCCCGGCTTCTCCACTTAACCAAATTCTGTTATCCTAGGCAAATGTTTTATTTCACTTTATCTCCTCTTTGTTCATCACATATAAGAACCTTAAAATACATCTTCAGGATGTATGCTGTATAAAAGCTTTTGTGTCTTATTTAATAAACTATAATGTTGCTCATGTATAATAGAACCCTAGCCCTTCCAAAAGAGTTCACATAACAACTGACTTGCCTCAGTTCACAGTTCACATTGTTGTCAGGGTGTGAGGGGTGGAGAGGGATGAAAGTTTCTAACTTTATGTTTGAAAAATATCACTTTAAAAATACTTCTCAATGCAGTGAAATAATCGTGTGTACTAAGGTGAAACGGTTCTGCAGGTTAATGAAATGCACTTTTTGATTTTCAGACAGATCATACTTTTATATTTTTGCTGCAAGATGTCTTTTTTTAAATACATTTTTATTGGTTCGTATGCAACACAACGTATTACAACAACATTTTGCTTACCCCTCAAGCAATATATCAACTATATTGATCACAAATTAGTAGTAGTCTCTGATTCTCTCCCCTCCACGTCAGTACCTCTTCAGTATAAATGTCCTTCTCAGGTCTGCAATTGTCCTAGGATTTTGTAACTTCCCTGTCCCACCCTCACTTCTTATCGAGTCTCTTTGTCTCAGTGGAATTGTATTGGTTGTCTTCCCGCCTAGTATCCACCTTTTTACTATTTCTAGTAGTCCTCAGGCAGCTATTGAATTATCCTATTTCCCAGTTTCCCCATATTTTCTCGTATTTGTTTTCATTGCCTCTATCTCTGTATATTTCTCTTTCCCATTATTCGGCATCTGTCCATGCCCTCTCTCCATTCACTGTGGCTTGGTGCTGTTCCAGTTCCCCATCTATTGGCTATGTCCCTTTTTTGCAAGCATGCAACCTAGGTTAATCAATAGTTTGTGATATCTTGTATGTTTGGTGTGACCCCAAACCCCAAGTAGCATTGACTCCGGTGTTACTTCAATGCTCTCTCACGTTTTCCAGGGTTCTCCTTACTTTCTCCCAAAATTTTATGACCCGAGGACAGGTCCAGAGTGTATGATAAAATGTTCCCTCCTTTCTGCATCCCCACAGATATTTATTGTTTGCTGCCCTTCTTATGTTGCAAAGAAGAGATCTCGTGTAATATACCCTATGTAATATCTTAATCTGTATTAATTTGAGGGTTGTCGGGATAGCCACTTTTACCTGAAAGATCAGTGCCTCTGCCCAGCCCTCTTCGTCTAAATCCTTACAGTCTCTTTTCCATCGTTCCCAGAGACCAGGCAACAAGGGTTGTGTATGTCTCATGATCGTACCATGTACTTGTGATACCAATTTCTTTTGTAACTTCCCCTCTAAAAGTCTATTTTCTAGTGGGGCGTTTTCCTGTGTTTCTTCTTCTGCTGGGATGCTGTGTTGCAGAGCCGCCTTCAGACAGGTGTATTGTAGCCATTGTGTGTCTGACATTTGGTATTCGTTTTGGAGGTGTGTAAAGGGTGCCATCCCGTTTGCATCCCATACGTCAGCTAAGTATGTTTTGACAATCTTATCCTATCCTTTATAGCCTGATAATATATTTATCTTGGGGAGTCTATTTCCTTCCCATAAAGGTGTTTTGGGTGTCAGATGTGTGGCCCATCCCATCTCCTTGGTGAGTTTATTCCAGGTTTGTATGACCGTTTTCTTTACAGGGCTGAATTCAGGGTTCAATTTGCCCCCATACAGCCAGTGCAGGTAGGTATGCTTATGCATCATTTCCCTGTCTCCTCTAAACCCTGGGTCATCTTGTGTAGTAAAGGCCCAATGATGTATTATGCTGAGTTGTGCCTCCTCATAATATTTCCGGATATTTGGTAGGGCAATGCCCCCCTCATATTGCAGTCTCTGTAAAGTGCACAGCTTTATTCTGGGTTGTCCCCCCGACCATAGTAGCGTGCATAACAGGGAGTCTGTCTGGCGGAATAATTTTTCTGGGATTGGGTATGGGGAGTGGTGTAAAATATATAAAAAGTGTGGTAGTGCCGCCATCTTAAAAAGTGCTGCCCTTCCCATCAGCGAAAGCGGAGTGTTTGCCAGTGCTTAATCTCCATTTCAAATCTCTGCAGTAGGGGTTGTAGGTTGGTAATGTAGTGGAGGTGGGGTCTACCTGATATCCAGATTCCTAAGTATTTAATTTTCTCTAATTCCACTCTAACTGGTAAGAGTATGTTATGTTCTGCTTCCCATATACCCACTGGATATAAGTGTGATTTATCCCAGTTTATTCTGAATCCTAATACTTCCCCAAAAGCTTGAAATATATCTCCCAGACGGCTCATTGAAAATGGTGTCTGAGTCACATACAGTAGTATATCGTCAGCGTAAAGCGAGATTCGAACTTCCTCATCCCCTCCAGTGGGCCATCCTCTTATCAGTGGATCTGTTCTTATCCAGCTAGCTAGTCCCTCGATCATCAATACAAATAGCATTGGCAACAGATGGCACCCCTGCCTAGTCCCCCTGTGAAGGACGAATTCCCGCGATGTGTATCCATTGACTCTCACCCTCGCTGTTGGTTGTTTGTAAAGTAGCTCAACCCATTTCCGTAATCTGGGGCCAAACCCCATCTTGGCCAACATACCAAACATGTATTCCCATTCTAGAGAGTCAAACACCTTATTGGCATCTAAGGAAAGGGTTGCTCTTCCCCTGGTTGAGTGTGATATTAAGGCCAGGTTATTGTGGAGTCTGCGGAGGTTCAAGGCCGTGGAGCCGCCAGGTATGAACCCCGTTTGGTCTGGGTGAACCAGGCTCGTCATTACCCTGCTCAGTTGAATTGCCAACGTCTTCGCCAGTATTTTGGCGTCGACATTTAACAACGAGATCTGGTGATAGGAATCCCCTCGGTCTCTGGGTTTGTTTGGTTTGTGTAGTAGGAAGATCGTTCCTGTTCTCATATCGGGTGGGAGTTCCCCTACTTCAACCGCGTGATGTAATGCCGCATACAGGTACGGTATCCGCCCCTTCCCGACTTTCTGGAAAAATTTGATGGGGAATCCATTGGTCCCCGGCGATTTCCCTTTTTGTAGCTGCCCCAGTGCCACTGACATTTCTTCCTCAGTGATCTCCTCCTCAAGATCCTCTGTTTGTTGTGGTGACAGGCCTGTCACGGGGCAATCATTTAGAAAACTATCTATTTCTGTTTCTGGGATAGTTATGCAGGATTTATAAAAATCCTCAGTTTGGGATGCCATTTCTTCCATTATTTCTTCGGAATCCCTAATTAGTTTCCCTTTGGCTGTCCAGAGTTCCCTGATGTGGAAATCACTGCACTCCTTCTTTCCCAGTCATGCCAACAATTTACCTGCTTTGTTTCCATCTTCATAAAGCTGTTTGCTACTTAATAGGTATTGCTGGCGTACTTCATCTCTGGTTATTATATTGTATTCCTCGCTTGTTATGATTCATCAGTTTTTTTATTTCTTGTGTCGGTTGTGTTGCATATTATCGTTCCAATGCTATAAGTTCAGTCTCTAGGGTTACCAATCTTTTCTCTCTGTGCCCCCTTTCACCTACTTCTCCTGCTATGATCTCCCCTCTGACAGTGGCCTTAGAGGCCTCACATAGGGCTACTGGGCTCTGTACTGATCCCTTGTTTTCTGTGAAGTAGTACTGAGTGCTTTGCTCTACCCTCTCGACCACCTTCGTATTTTGTAGTCGCCATGTTTGCATCTGAATTTTTTTTCCTGGAGGTCGAGGGCCCAGAGACACCAGCATCAGCAGTGGAGCATGGTCGTTAATTCCCCTGGCCTGATTCTCTGTCAGTATAATTCTTGGCAGTATGTCTGCCGTAGTCAGAAAGTAGTCCAGTCAGGAGTGGGTGTTGTGGGCAGCTGAATAGTATGAATACCCCTTTTCCTGTCCGTGGCGATATCTCGACACATCACATAGACCCATTGCCTGTGTGAAGCCCTCTAGCTTCCCTTTGTTGGGGCAGCCTGACTTTGATGCCCTATCCCTGTCCAGGTCCGCAATCATCACCATATTTAAATCGCCTCCCAGTATAATTGATGCTGGTGGTGAGGTGGCAAGTATTGCCCCAATTTACTGAAGTATCTCTCCCTGTAGGCCCAGCGGTAGGTACGCATTAACCAGTAGCATATGCATATTTTTATATGTCCCCAGTATCGCTGTATAGCAGCTGTGTGGGACTGCCTATTTGCGTGTGGTATGGAATGGGAGTCTTTTCTTAATAAGTGTCATGGCCCCCCTGGAGCCGGATGTCAACTGCATGTGTCCCAGTAATTTGTATTTACCCCTGTCCATAGCTTTATGTTGCGTATCTCTACGATGGGTTTCCTGCATAAATATAATGTCTGGTTTGTATCTAGATATGGCTTTATGTATGAGGCTCCTTTTATGTTTATTCTCTATTCCATTTACATTCCATGTGAGGATGGATAGTCTCTCAGCATCCATAATTGTGGTGTTATCGAAGGTGGTCTATTAGTGTGGTTTTCACGTATCATAGAAATGCTGTCTTGTGCATTCCCCTTATCTTTTGTACCGATTCCAAGTTCATGCGTGCCCCTGTGCATGATGTGATTTGTAAAACTTATCCCCCAACTAACCCCCAGCCTACTTTACCGTGCTGTAATTGTAAAACTAACCACCCCCCCAATTCACAGTATGTGTTTTCCCGAACTCCTGATTGGAGACCCACATTCCCCACTACGTGCCTTTCCAAGGCACGGAATCTAGCCATTATCGTAGTCCATCTGTAGTTTTTCATTGTTCATGTGCTGACATCCTGTTCCTGAGGGGTATATTTATAGGAAGGGAAGGTTCAGACACCGGAGGTTCCAAGGGTCTCCCTGATGCCCCCCTCCCCCTTTGTCTGCTTTCACTAGGCTGTGATCCTAGGGCATATTAGTTAGTGTTATCAAGAATATCCGTCAGCCCATCATGTCTGCTGTCATTGGGGCCCCTGAGGCAGTAGATCCGTCTCTGATTCTGTTCCTGACCCCGAGTGTTCTGTTCCAATTCCACCAGTGTCCATCTCTAGCTCCCTCCATATGTCTTTCAGTTTGATCTCAGTTTTCCCCCTGAGGTCCTTGATAGCTTGTATTTGCGCCGCCCTGATTTGTTTGTGTGAGGGCGTGGCGGACGGCACCGACTGGGCTCCATCCCGCTGCTTGTTGCTTCTGTACCAAGTTCATGTAGTCCGAGTAGATGTTTATCTCTTTCCCCTCGATTTTTCAGGGGCCCCTTTTATGCGTTCCTTGAAGGATCACATCTCTTTCTCTGAAGTTCATCACGTGCACTATTATCGGTCTGGGGTATGCCCCCAGCGGCGGGGGGACTGCCGGATTTCTGTGAGCCCGCTCCACTGAGAAGAATTTAGTGGGTGCACCTCGAATTACAACTTCACTCAGGCATGCTTCTATGTAGAGTTCTATTGATGGGCCCTCCGCCTTTTCGGGGACCCCTACCAGACGTATATTTTGTTGCCGGGACCGACTTTGGGCATCTTCCACTTTAATGGCCAAGGTTTTCAGGTCAGAGTCCATGCATGCCATTATTTGCGTAAGTGTTTTCACCTGCGAATTGTCTCGTTCATCAACACTCCTGTTGCTTTGACCTGATCTTATAATTTGTTGTGGTCATCCCCGAGAAGGCCCACCTCCCCCGCAAGTGTCTCAATTTTATTCTCTAAGGCTGTCTTTGATTCCTGTATAGACGCCAGAATCACCTCAGTATGCTGCGTCAGTACCTCCATCCCCCAGTCCTCTCGCTCGTATCCCCTCTCGGGGTGGGACCGGCCGACGCTTCTTTACCAGTTTTTTGTTTCCCTATTTTCACCTGTGGGGGGGGGGTAAGGAGGCAGCTGTCCACTCTGGGAGTTTTTACCTCCACAGTCTTTCAGTTAGTGCATTATGGTTATTTATCTATTCCGTTACCACTACTGTGCGTGTGCACTTATGGTGGTACTCAACGCTGCTCCCGACCTTCCACCGGCTGTTCTATTTGTGGGGCATTACAGTTGCTCTTGTATTGTCGAGATGTTGCAGCCTTCCAAGCCCCTCCGGTGGTCTAGTTCTCATTCCACCTTCAATGTTTGGGGATTGCAGTGACCTGCCTCAGTACACCTTTATTCAAAGTTCCCGGGTACCTCCTTGCCTATTTAATTTATGTATGGGTCTCCTCTCTGGTATTTCCGGCTCCAGAGTGTGCTCTTCTCTCCTCTCCCCATTCCTTTTTTGTAATGGAGTCTGTGCTTGCCTCCCCGGAGTGGTGCCAGTGCCCTCTACGGCCGTACCACAGGGGGCCCCCATGCGTTCCCCTCGAGCTGTCTCCAGAAGCGGCGATTAGGGGGGGAATTATTCCTTCCTTTCTGTCTTTTGGGTTGTTGCCCCCCCTTGTTTGTTTGGTGCAGTTGATGTTTTTCCTTACCCCACTGTAGGTCTCCCGGGCCCGTTCACGAGAGAAGGAAGATGTCGGCCGCTCCGGCCCCCCTCCCCCGGACTCACCGTCCTGTTGATGGGTTGTTGGGAAGCCTCTGGTTCTTGACAGGCCCTCAATGCGGTTCAGACACGAGGAGGGGAGTCCCGGCGCGGCCCACTGCGGTGCCTCCGCGCGCTCCTTTTGCTGCCAAGCGCCAGTTGTCTTCTGCTCCGCGAGTTCCCCCTAGGTCTCTTGGGTGCTAGGGTCTCTTCCATGGCGTTGTGTTGGTGCCCCAGCAAGATATTTGCCCCTCAGATCGGGGACGACGATCGTAGCTTCGGACTATATGTCCAACTCCATTGCCGACTTGGTCATGCCCCCCTGCAAAATGTCTTTAATAATGAAGGGGTTTCTAAAGTTGAGTTCCAGGACATCCTAGTTACTCCTTTTCAATTAGCCTCCAATTAAATACTGGCCTTTTTATTTAATAATTTTTATTGCTAGTGCCAAGCTGAATAAGCAGCAGCACAGTGCAGCTGATGACCTGGATGCCGTATGTAAATGTCAGGAGGGCCGCATGCTGCCCCCAGCCATATTTTGAGTATCACTGCTATACAGTACTCAAAAATAAACCACTACTACATTCTAACAGCTAGAATGTAAATACTTGTGATTTTTCAATGAGCCATTGTACATTAACAACAACCTATCTGTACTGATTTATTTAAATACAGATCTGTGAAAAAGAAAAGACACATTAGGATACTAATTATTCCTGGATACAAGAATGTGATTTATAGACACACCAACCAGCTAGATCTATTTCTACAGCTTTGCACATAGATGCCTTATTTTTTTATATTTTTTTTCCATTTCTGGTATCTTTTAGCTTGAATCTAGCCATGAAGGTTTTATTGACACCCACACATAACTTCTATTAATAAAGGTTACATTAGAAACTAAGGGCCAGATGTATCATACAACCGATTTGCAATTCTCAAATAGCGATTTTTAAGAAATTGCTATTTCAGAAATGCAAAAAGGTATGTATGATTTTTGCGATTCGGTAATAGCGATTTCTTAAAAATCGCAAATGCTATTACTGAATCGCAAATAGAGAATCTGTCCCCATTCGCACCTATGGGCCTGTTGGCCCATATCTGCGAATTTCTTGCATTTCCAAAATTGCGATTTCTTAACCAGAAATCGCAATTTTGAAAATGCAAAACCCCAGGCTGCTGGGGTCCTAAAGCCCCCTCTGCTGCACCCCAAAAACTATTTGGGACATGTAAGGTGCACACATGCCAAAAGGGCATGTGTGCTTTACATGTACATTTTAAAAATGCATTTTAAAAGCATTTTTAAATTTTGAACATGTTTACCACCAATGGCTTCATACATGTGCTAAGAAATCGCAAATAAGGAATCCTTATTTGCGATTTCTTATTTAGAGAGTCGCATTTTGCGACTCTCTAAACAGGGTCGCGATTTTAAGGAATCGCTATTTTTGCAATTCCTTAAAATCGCGTTCAGAATGTCTTTCATACCGTTTGCGAATGCAAAAAACCTTGATACATCTGGCCCTAAATGAGGGGAAGGTCAGAGACAGTCCGAAAGATAGACTCTGAAGAGCCTTGCCTCGAAGTCTTTTCTGAAGGATAAAAGGTTTGGGTTGAGTGGTATATTTTCTGGGATGTGATTCTCCTATCATGCTGCTGTGAAGAAAAGGGCCTGTTTTAAATTCTATTTCATATTGCAAGTAGAAGGTGAAATTTGCCCTTTGTGTTTCTTGCACCTCCTTGGCTTGGTGTTTGTCATTTAGCTAGGACAGTGAGCAGGAATGGAGAGTTGCATGAGCTACACAAGCCAATTTAAAGTTAATTGTTGTCACCAAGTGGGCTAGATGAGTTATTGTAAGGATATATTTGTGATGTGGACTGACCTCTTAGCATTTGAGGCTAGCAGTGCTTTTGCCTGCAGGGTGGATTTGTGTGTTGTGGTTGTGGCTTTGAGAAAGATGACTAAAGGTGAATTTTATCCATCAAGATGTGGGAGTATTCAAGCTTGCACTGGTGTCCTGAACGGGTGGTCAGGTTTAGTATTTGTAAATTGTTTCTGTGCTCCTCTTACTATTGTTCTCTTTCCTATCTCTTGTGCAGCACTCTATTGATTTACAGCCACGTTTACACCTGATAAGTAGTCAAACATGCACATACAACCCAGTGGAAAACACATCTACCACCTATCAGAGTACGTAACACTAAGGGGGTTATTCCAACTTTGGAGGAGTGTTAATCCGTCCCAAAAGTGACGGTAAAGTGACGGATATACCACCAGCCGTATTACGAGTTCCATAGGATATAATGGACTGGTAATACGGCTGGTGGTAAATCCGTCACTTTTCCGTCACTTTTGGGACGGATTAACACCTCCTCCAAAGTTGGAATAACCCCCTAACTGTTGCTCTGGAATCTACCTCTTGAAGCAGCTAGTTGGCTCTTCAGATTTTCAGACCAGTGTAGAAATCCAGTGCTAGCAGAGTCTGGGAACCAGTGTTTTGTAATGTATGGGTTTTAATTTCAAGCAACAAAAAAAAACAATGTGAGGCTCCAATAGTCAATCCCTGTGATAGACAAGAGGATTCCTATGAGGCTAGAACAATTAACCATCATCTTGTTTGATACTTAATTTCAGGAGAAAAACAATTTGCTAGTACAATACTCAATCCTCCTGCTGTATATGAGTCTGCTGAAGTATATCTGTAACACCAAAACCTCAGAATTTAGAGGGAAATCTATATCAGGGCATCACACGAAATCCTTAGGACATATCGGCATACCTCCTTCGCGTGCAGAAGCCAAAGAGCTGCAGCTTTTTGCTATCCCTGCAGCTGATGGAACTCGACATCATCCACCGTTTCTTGTCCTTGTGTTATTTTGTTCGGTACAGCTCTGTAAAAGCACCAGTTGCTAAAAATACTATACATGTATTTAAAAAAAGAAAATAGTAAAATATATAAAATATATAAAAGTGAGAAGATAGCAACAAAGCACGTTACAGAGGCTAGATATGTGCTTGTTTTGCATCAGTATTGCCATCAAATTCCTGGAAAGTGAAATTCTTGTAAATTATTTGATCCTGCATGACTTGAGGCTACGAGTAGGCAGGAGATGTTCTGCGGTAGAGTCTCAGCTGTGAAAAAGGAAAGCACTGCAGACTTCACCAGCAGCAACTCTGTTGATTAAAAAAGGAAAATATACAGTATGCCTCATTCGTCAATTTGAACTTTAAAATCTCAGTGGTGGCTCGAGCTTTATTTAGCCACTGGGAATCACTGAGCTCACATGAACCCTTTCAAGGATAGCATTTCTATTTGTGTCTTACAGTAAGCGAGATATTTCTTTTCAGCAACTGTGTGGGTTAGAAAATGATTTTATTGGGTGAAGTGGTTGCCAGGTAAGCTTGTTAAGCTGCAAGGGCAATGTCAGCCTGGCCTACAGGGCAATCTAGCAGTGTCAGAAGGGTTTCATTGACAGGTCAGTGTGTTTTTTTTTTGGCTGTTTATGGGCTTGTTATGTGGTCTTGTAAGTCGTTTTTTATGGTCTGGCTTGACAGCCCAACTGTCTCCAGGCAATTATGAGACTATCACCCAGAGAAGGGCTTTGGCTCTGTCCACATGTTGGGAGCCAGGAGTACCTGTTTTGATTCAGCAGAAATTGTATGCTTCACAAGAAGTTGTTGCCCTTCACATAGCTCTGATTGTTTTGTTTATTTATCCAGTTGCCTGAAATTTAACTTTTATAGGCGCACACATGCCATTGCAATGCTATTAAAGTGTCTTAGATAACAAGATAATTTAAATCAATCAATCAATCAATCGCTCAATCAGAGAATTTGTAAAGACACTACTCACCTGTGAGGGTCTCAAGGCGTTGGGGGCGGGGGGAGGAAAGGGGCTGCTACTGCTCGAACAGCCATGTCTTGAGATGTCTCCTGAAGGTAAGGAGGTCCTTGGTCTGTCGCAGATGAGTGGGAAGAGTGTTCCACGTCTTGGCAGCGAGGTGCGAGAACAATCTTTCGCTGGTGGTTGTTCTGCGGATGTGTAGGACGGTGGCGAGGGCAAGGTCGGCGGAGCGAAACTGTCGGGGTGTAGTAGGAGAACCGTCTGTTGAGGTATTCTGATCCGGTGTTGTGCAGTGCATTGTGAGTGTGGGTGAGGAGTTTGAACGTGATTCTCTTGTTGACTGGGAGCCAATGTAGGTCTCTCAGGTGGGCTGTGATGTGGCAGTGGCTGGGGATGTCCAGGATGAGGTATGTGGAGGCGTTCTAGGTGCGTTGCAGTCTTTTCTGAAGTTTGCCCATGGTTCCTGCATAGGGGGCATTGCCGTAGCCCCGTTTGCTGCTTACGAGGGCATGGGTGACTGCACCCAAAGCAGCTCCACTTTTCTTGCGCCCCTTAGCGCACCCCTACCACCACCATGTGTGCATCATATTTAATATATGGCACACCATGGCATAGGGTATGGGCAATACATCAACATTTTTTATGCTATTGAAGTACTGTGCAGGATTAGTGCCAACATTTTGGCCCTAATCCTGCAGAGTAGATAGGGGCCCATTGAAAACAATGGTATACCACCTTTTACGCCTGCTCTGTGCAGGCATTAAAAATAGCCGCTAAAAATGACACCGTGGAATCTTTTAGATTCCACTATGCTATTTTTACAGTCCCTGTAATGGGGGAACACCCCCTTTGCATACATTATGCCTGGCGTAGGAATAATGTGGTGCAAGGGGTTACAAAGTGGTGCAATGAATGCATTGTGCCACTTTGTAAATATGGCAAATTTGGCCTCATTGGCCCACATTAGCGTCATAAAACAATTATGCTAATGTGGTGCAAGGAGGTGGTGGGCCCTCTTAAATCTGGGCCTTAGTGTTTCTCGTGATTCTTCATTAAGGGCAGAACATTTCTTTTTCAGAATATTCTGTGCACCCCTTGTGTGCCTTGCTTGAATCACATTCAATGCAATCACTGGGTGGGCTTATGCCATCCTTTACATACTCGTGAGTACGACCCAGTTAATGCTTTTACTGGCATCTTGCACAGCTGAAATTTCAGCCCTCACTCAAGTCAGGATGTTTTCTTGGGTAGCTCGTAACGATGATTACGAGGCAGCGACACACACGCCTCTGCGACTTGAGCGACAGCTGAAATATCCTCAACTCCACAGGATGCTGGGTGAAAGTCTGAACGGAAGGAAATTATTATGTACACCCACAAGAGTGGAAAGGACAGCACAAGCCCATCGAGTGAATTGGACACCTTATGGCATTTATCTTCAAACTGTGGAGCACCGCAGGGGTCTCCTCATTTGGGGGGCTGGCAGCATGTGGGTCCCACAAGAAAGAAACACATCTCGTCAGCTTTTCTAATTGCACAAGAAAAAAGGCTAAAAAAGAACCTTAACTCAGATAATGACATTGACAAGTGAATCATCCTCGCTACAAGGATTAAGTTTTTGGACTTCTTTTTATGGGCAGCTGTGCTTCTTCTGAGGAAATATCTCTCCCATGCACAGCGCTGAGTCTAGGTGTGAGTCTGCTGACAGATGGGACACAGAGCAATTGCAAGAAAAAAGCTCAAATAAAGGGATAAAGAGCTCTCATCTTTCCCACATCCGTGGGTCAACAGCTCATCCAGTTTGTGATTTTTCTTTGAATTCTGGTACTTATAATCCAAATTTAATAATAGAATAAAAACCATTTCAAATCCCAGAATGAGCAAGAACCCCGGTAAACCTGAAAGTTCTGAGTATAGTGAGTGTCTTGAGTGTATACTCAGCAAACCTAAGGGAGTAATCATTCCTTTCTAGAATCATTAGTGCTGTGGATTAATTAGTAACATGCTAGGGGTATCTGCCTCACTGCACCCAAGCATCCAGAGGTACCTGCTTGCTGGGTAGTGGTTGGAGGGTAGGCTATAAAAGGGAAGAGGGAATGACAGGAGCAGTAGGCAGCAATAAAATAAGGGCATTGACAGTGGAGAGTGACAATGACGCCGTAATGGTCAGTGATGGAAGGAAGGGAAAAGGTATCTGTGACATAGATTGTGGTAGGAAAAAGTAAGTTAAACGATGGAGAGAGGACTGGGAATAGAAAGAGGGTATGGTAGGAGGGACAGGCTTTTATCGGAGAAGCCAGAAGTCACTGGCAGGAGTGGCTTCATGCTTAGGGGAGCTGAGCCCAGACAGAGGGCTCCTTGATTACATAGCAAATTGCTTTAAACCATTTTCTCAATGCCATGCTTGTGTATGTTCAGTACTTTCAGTCCTCTCCATTAATCGTGTTGTGCACTTTTCTTAGTTTCCCTTCATTTTCCTTCTCCTCCATCTCTGCCTTCCTTCTCTCTCACACCCCTCCCCCTAGACCTGGCCTCTCACCCCTGAGCAGAGGATCAGTTAGGGCACCAATGTAATTTTGCCCATGACAGTCTCTGAGCAATGACTGGCCCTGGCGATGAGAGGACTCTAGCAGGAAGAAGTGGGCACTAGCCGGAGAAGTGGATGCTGATAGAATAGGGGACAGTAAGGAAGAGTCGGATAATGGCAGGAGATTTGGGCAATGATGGAAGAGGTATGTAGTGATGCAAAAGGTCGACATTGTTGGGTGACGTGGTTACGGACTGGAGACGTTAACAGGAATGTAAGAGGTTTACAGTAATGGGAGAGAAGTTCAGTGTGGAAAAGCTGCAGGGGTCTAGGAAGTGACAGGAGAGGTGTGCCAGGACTGGAGAGGAGGTTATGAGTGCAACTAACAAGGGCACCCATGGACAATATGAAGAAATTCATAGGGAGCAAGGGAAGAGTGAGATGAGGGGAATGCTTGGTCAAGTAATTTCTCCACTGAGCCAGTAATTTAATACGCTTTCAGCATCACATCAACATCCACCCTCCCCATTCACCAGTGTTTGAGGGGTGCCCACATCAGTGATTTAGATGGGCAAGTGCTGTCAGCTACTGAGTTCCGTCACTTCACAGTATTGTTACAATACGTTTAATGGGAGAATACCAGCATTTCTTAGTAACAAAGAGGAGCAGTGGACAGTGAATACCTACCTGCACTTCTATATTTCCATTTAAAGCACTGGCCAAAACTAAAATAGAAAGTTTGAAGACCATTGCTTTACAGACCACCGGTTGTTCATATTCATAGTAGGCTGTAGCTTTTTGTATTTCAAAGAAGAACACCAAAATTGTTAAAGAGTAAACACCACTTTTTTGCACAATTCTTGATGATCGGGCATTATTAAACATCATATCGGGTTCACATTTACATCCCCTGAGCGCAGGGTCTGAAAGCCAACAAAATTCTGCACTGCCACATGTTCAATTCTTTAAGCAGCAAACGATTCAACATTAAAATTAATTATTTGTAAGTGAATGTAACCAGGCGTCTTCTAGGTACCAGTCTGACACATATGGGGGAAACAGAAGAGGCTTAACGGATTGCCATGCTAGCCTCAATACATAGCAACACGACCAAATGCATGGCACTCCGACTAACATTGGCCTAAAACTTTGTGATTCACAACATTAATCCAAATGTATCCCTTCCAGCGCCATAAATACTGGGGATCTCTAAGATATGAATGAGATGGGCTCACTCACATAATGTGACATGCTTTATCATTGGCCACCTCATCCCACCCTGGTAAGATGATACTACCAGGGCGGACGCAACCTTAGGTGGGGCTATCCCGAGGGAGTTCTTAGAAATGTTCTAACTGGACAAGGAACTCCGGTCCAGAAATCGTTAAAAATATCTAAGTATAAACCACAGACAGTATCCTGTTTTATTAGGGCGGTCTCCTTGAGATGATTACAAATTCCTACAAAAAGGAATTACCATCGGGGTTAATAGTGAGTGTTATGCCCACTCTCTTCCCCTATCTGTATTGCCTGCCGAAATGTTTCTGCCCATATGGATTGTAGCCTAATAAACATCTCTTGCATTCATCAGGGATTAAATCACCACCTAAACCTACTTGAGAAATAGGAAGGTGACATAAATGTAAAAGGTGAACGTACCTTGCATATTCGGGTATTCTAATGGTAGCAGACCCCTGTATTTGTTGGCCTATTAGCCTCATGGTCTGTTCTGAAGAGGCGACTCCTGTAGTCACACTTACTCCAAGGAGAAACGCTTGCTAATGGTAGCACTCTACTAATCACAGGGTGCTCTTTAGAGGGGCAGCAGGCTACAATCTGTATATTTATAAGTGTTATTTATTATTTGTAGGAGAGCAGTGTCCACTTGACATTGGAGATTTTTTGAGTTATAGTTGAAATACTAACCATGGCAGGTGAGGATTCGGATTAGGTGAGGAACAATCAGACATTCTTGAAATTTATCAGGAGGAGAAAAGAAGAATCTCCAGAAGAGATTTTTTTTTTAGAGATTGGCACCTTAGAGACTAAAGGTCTGTAGCTACACTTAGTGATTCTTATACATGAGTGTACAAATGTGTCTGTGATTGAGGAGTGGTGATTACAAGAGGGTGTCTATATAGCATGTGTTCCTATTTATCTCTTTCTCTCTTTGTGGTATTATCACCCATTCATCATTCCATTTCTTCTGTTCCTCATTTTCTTCTTTAGCTTCAGCCATCTACTTCCCATCTTTCTCACTCGTTCATCATTTACAATTTAATTGCATGCTTTTTTTAACACATGCTCTCTGACCCTTGTTTAATCTCACCCAGACAGTGTATGTACTTTCTCTTTCAGGCATTTTGTTCTATCAGTGGGCTTAGAGACTGCCCATTGCTTATCAATGATTGGTTGCAGTGTCACTTTCATTTGCTTTCTTCTTATTCATCAGCTGCCTAGGATTCCATCCTCTTCATGTTTGTCCTCTCCTGCATCATGAATGCATTACTTGTGTCCTTCCACTGCTCATTTATTTAGTTGCAACTTTTTTCTTTGGATTTAAACACTCTACCAGAGAATGTATTTTGCAGATTGCTCCCTCAAGTATTTCTCACCCCTCTGTGTTCCTCCCCTGTCCATCTGATTGCCCCCATCTGTCCCCCCTCCCTCTGTTTAATGTGTTGGCTTTCTTCCTCCCTGCTTGCCTCAATGTGTTGGCTGTGTTGGCTGGTGTCCTCCATTCCTCTCTCCATTGTCCATGTTGGCTTGATTTCACCTTCCCATCCTCTATTCAATGTCTGTGTTGGCTTGCCCCTAATTTCCCTTGCTCCCTCTTTCGTTGTCTGTGTTGGCTTGCCCAATCCCTCCTTCCAGTTGTTGTCCGTGTTGTCTTGACCTCATGTTCCCTCCCTGCCTTCCTCAGTTTGTTGTCCCCGTTGACTTGCCCCTTCCTTTCGCCTATCCTCTCTTCATTTTTTGTGTTAGCTTGTCTCCACCCTTCCTACCTCCCATCACTCACTGTCCATGTTGTATTGCCTCTACCCTCCCTCCTTTCATTGTCCTTGTTGGTTTGCAATCAACCTTATTCCATTCATTTTTTCCATATTGGCGTGCCCATGACCACTCACCCTCCCTCCTTCCATTGTCCGTGTTGCCCTTGCTCCCTCAGTTGTCCCTATTGGACCCTAACCCGCCATAACAAAAAAAGTGCAATGACACAGACACCACTGACCGCGTCAAAGCATTTTTTTCACACAACTCCACCCTCTGTGTTGCTTCCTGAACTGTCCTTCCTTCCACCAACAATTTAAAAAAATGCAATGATGCAGCCAGTGCTGGTCGTATCATAGCTCTTTTTTTTTTTTTTACTTTCAGCCATGCTAGACATCAGTTGCACTGCTGTACAACATGGTTAATAAACACTGGCAAAGGCAATACCTTGCACAGGCGAGACCTATCAGTTTTGCCAATGCTTGTTTCTAATGATCAACATTTTCCTCTTTGCTGATTTTCTTCATTGTATTATTGCTTCCAGTGGTGTGGTGAACCCACCGCTTTACCAGCTAAAATGGGGTATTATCACTGGTACCTGTGGTTTCATAAATCGTCCCACAAAATTATATTAGTTTCCTTTTGAGGTCAAGCATAGCAGCGCCCATGCGCTGCTTTTCCGATGTGTTGGTATGTATCTGGGCTTTCAACAATGCCCACTTCACGCCTATCACTATCACCCGTTTGTGGGCTTGCCCTTCAAAAATACTTTGATTGCATGGTAAATGGTTTACGTTTGTCCCTCCTTGGGGAGGTCATGTTACCGCCTTGGCTATCGCCCCTGTGACATGGCTAATTGCACTTTTGCTGATAAGTTTGACTGCGAGCAAACTTCTTTTTCCTTTTGTGTCTCTCCTTATCGATGATGCTTATGGCAGTTGTGGCGCTGTGAATCGGCTCGCTTATGTGAAACTGTTTTACTTTTGATTTTCAAGTTATGTGACAAGAAAAGTACTGGTAGGAGTTTACAACGCTATTAGCTCTAACTCAAGCAAATGCGAGATCAGTTGCATTGCAAATGCTTGTTGAATTCTGCAGACACAAGCTGCTAAAAGCACTTTAATACCAGGTTAGGTCTAAGGCAAGAGGGTCGAGAGCTCCTAAGTGAGCCAAGTTTGTTTAAAAAGACTGAGAAAGACATGATGGAAAATGGAGACTGCTGGAAATGGAGTGAGAGGAGACAGGAGGTAAGAGAGAAAAAAGAAGGTAAAAAAATAGCGCGGATAATTTGAAGTCGAAACCGGAAAGGATAAAGGTTGGAAGTTGAAACCGGAAAGAGTAAAGGTTGGAAGTTGAAACCGGAAAGGGTAAAAGGAAAAAGGAATAGAGAAATGATGGATGTAAGAAAATGTAAAAGGAAGGAATGAAGGAAGGGTCAAAGAAAGGTAGGAAAGGTAAAATGAACAAAGGCAGGAAATGTTCTGGTGAGATGATACATGTATGGAAGAATGGCTGAAAGGAAGAATGAAACAGGTGGATGGATGGCTGAAATGATGGATGATTAGCACACTGACCATTATATAGATGTATCGGTGGAAGTATGGATGAATGAGTAAAAGTATGAATTGATGGAATGATCAGCTAATTGATGAAATTGTGATAGAGTGAATGAAAACACGAATTGATGCAAAGGTGAAAGAGTATGCTAGAATGCAGGGCAGATGGAAAGGCGGTAGGATGAATGTACAGTTAAATGGATGTAGTGGTGAATGGAACAATTTTAGGAAGGTTTGGACTTAACTCGCTTCGTGCTCTCTGTGTCATTGTAGGTTTAGTTGTAAGTGGGGGAGTTTTAATTTTCTGGCTACTCCCTTGATTGCTTCATACATTCCTCCTTCCTTTCTTAGTCAACCTTTTCTGTTCTTGCCGTTGTCTTGTTTCTCCTCATTCCTCTCTTATTTGCCTTCTTTCTCCTCATTCCTCTCTTCTTTCATGTTCAGCCTCCTCTCCTCTTCCATCTCTTTCTCTGCCTGTCCTTACTTTTTGTGACTCTATCTTTCCCTCTGCCTCCCGTCCATTCTCTTCTCTCCATTATTCGCCTGTTTTCCAACCCCCTCTTTTTCTCCTCCTCACTGTCATTATTTATCTTTCGTTTGAATATCTTGCTCAATATCATACTTTGATCTCTTGTTTCGTAATACTCCTCCGCCGTTTACCTAGCCCTCCCTTTTCCAGCCTGCCTTGCGTTTTTTTCTCCAATCTATTTTAATTTCATTGTTCTTCCCTCGCCGCCCCCTGTGTAGTTCTGTTGCTCGCCCATGTGGAACCTGCCGAATAGGCAGTCACTTGCGGCTGAGGTGATCACCTTGTGACGACGACAGCTGACTTCCGGCTTCCTCTGGGTCCTGACTTGGCACGTTGTTGGATTGCTCCAAGATGGTGTGGGTCTGTGCGGCACGCAACCTCTCCAACCGTGACGGAGCATTGACATCTTTCTCGCATTGCTTTTATTGCTTTTTCATCTCCTGGCAACAGAAGAAGCAGCCAAGCTAAAAATATGCTATCTCAGCCACGATAGGAGCAGAGCCAACTGGGGGATCAGAGGACGGGGCTGGCTCAGTTGTTGAAATCGCTAAACATGCTTTCATCCCAACAGATGCATGCAACAAAGCACGCGCTGTTCTGTGACCCTTCCTTGCTCCACAAACTGCCTCCATGTCTCAGCAACGCTACCTCATGTTGTTTTTTATGAAGCACTATCAGATCAGCCAACTCACACAGCGCTGTCGTGTGTCACACGATAACAGCTCCCTTCACACGGTCACTTTATGAAGAGCTGTTATCTCACAGTGTCAGGGAATTCGAGCTGGAAACCCCAGCAGCACGTGAGTTTCCAGCTCGTCTCTAGAGGTGAAAAGACCCGCCAGAGACAGCCTCTGCAAGATTTTGAAGGTCATGGCGGCCACATTGGTGTAAAGCAAAATGATGCTCCCCGCCCCCTTCTGCTCCCCACAGAATGTAATGAGGTGCAGCTGCGTCTTCCCTATCTCACAGATATTCATTGGCCTTGGGCTGAATGTGGGTCTATGAAGGATTGTACCCTACCGCCTGAGCTGCAGGAGTGCAGGGGCCTACGTTAAGCCCCAGGGTGGATGGGATGAGGGGAAGAGGCAGAAGTGACTCTCACGCAGTAATCGAGCATGTTTAATGCTTAATGTATACCGTTAAAAACATTAGTTTGCATATTCTGAAGTAATCGTGAAATGCCCGCACATACCATGGGTCGTATTATGTAAAGTGCCTGGGGATCACAGCAGGCATAGGAGCCTTCTTTCTTCACTCCTGGGCACATTGGTTTCACTGAAGGGGCTGCGCAAGCATATGTTTGCCCAGCCCCTTATATAACAAACACAGCACTGGCACACGTGGCACCAGTGCTATTCTATAGATGCTACCCATGTTTGCCTGGGGCATGATGAGGGAAACAATGTGCCTGTGCTACTGTGCCATATTACGGTTGAGGTCGTAGAGGCAAAGAAAATATCAAGAGGCACACTGACTTTGCACCACAAAGAGATAGTGTGTAGTCAGTGTGCACCTCAAGGACATCTCTCTGAAGGAGGTAAAAAGAGGTGCAATGGACTCCCCCAGATGGCCCTTGGCAGGAGGGGCAGTAACTTTCTCTGGGATGTCTTTCCCCCTTCAAAGTGCAGGCAGAGTACCTCCTTCATTGAGGCAGATGGACCGGCTACTTCAAACAGCTGAACCCCACTTAACGAATACACTGCCCTCAGATAAGTGAGTTCATGGCTGTAGTGGGTGCAGTAAATTATCTGTAATAGGCCACACTGTCCCTGTTTGCGCGCAGGGCATCGAGCAAACAAAGTGCAGAAATGTGCCCTAGTGCCAAAAGGGAAAATGATTCCTCCCTTTAATGTAGCCCCTGATTTACAAATTTCTGTCATGAAATGGAGATATTGATCAATTAGTCACATGCTTTTGGAATTCGAGTTGCTTACAATGACTAATGGAGTCAAACACAGTAATGTATAAAACTTTACAAATATGACTTGCATGAGGTTTGCAGCCATGTCCATTTCATCGGTGCACATAAGTGGCTTCTTGCTGACTACGTATGCCCTGAGCTAAGAGGGAAATCGCCCACCCATAATTGGAGTGCAGTCGACCCATCACAGCTGTGTGCCCTGGTGCCACTCTACCAGTTGCACTAATGATAGTTATCTCCCTTTGTTTTAAATGTTGCAGTTTTAATACAGATGAAATACTTTGTGATGAGGGATCACAACCCTAGGAAGTCAATGGAGGTGGGTAACCCTGAATGCCTTTTGGTATCCAGCAATTTTTAACGTATATTACAAAATGTTTAAAATAAATCGGTATACTGAAAATAATAGAATCATTACACTAACGCATGTTTGTGTGAAAGGAAAGCATAGACAAATTCTTCTTATTTATATCCTGTGACCTAAAGAATTTACAAGCAAATAGACAATTTCACCAAGAACATGATGTTGGTGTGATAGGCTAGGAAGTGCCACTGTTCTTAAACAAAGACATTTATATCAGCCAAAGGAATTGCGTTTGCATTTAAGTTTGAGGGATCAAAGATACAAAAGGCAGTGAATTACATTTTCTAATTTATTTCCTACCCAATAGTTGAAAATTCTCCTTTAAGGACAAACCACTTTGATTACACTTAAGAGGCTGGCCCCACAGTTAATGTGACATGGGAGAGAGACAGAGTCCTTAAAGAGATGCAGATGCCAGGCCCACTTCTAATGTGCCACAGCGTTTCTTACACTGCAGGGATACAGAGGGCAGGGAGAGATGTAAAGGGCAGGCCCCAAAGCGAATGCAACATAGGAGGGATGCAGTAGCAAGGGAAGCGTGTAGAGGGCAGACTCCACAGCAACTGTAACTCAGGTGAAATGTAGAACCAAAGGACATATGCAGCGGCCAGGCCCCATTTGTAATGTCATATTTGAGAGTTGCAGAGACTGGGCTTCACAGATAATGTAACACGCGAGAGATGCAGAAGCAAGGAAGAGATGCGGAGGTTAGGTTCCACGGCTAATGTAACACGGGAGTGATGCAGATACATCATGCACATGCTGTGAGGAGATGCATGGGGCAGGCTCCACAGCTGATGCAACACTGGAGAGATGCAGAGAGATAATGCACAGGCTGTGGGGAGATGAGGGGGCAGCCTCCACAGCTAATGTAACACGGAAGAGAGGCGGAGAGACAATACACATGCTGTGGGGAGATGCAGGAGGCAGGCTCCACGTCTGATGTAACACGGAAGAGACGCGGAGGGAAAATGAACATGCTGTGGGGAGATGCAGGAGGCAGGCTCGACGGCTGATGTAACACGGGAGAGACGCGGAGGGATAATGCACATGCTGTGGGGAGATGCAAGAGGCACGCTCCACAGCTAATGTAACACGGAGAGATGCGGAGAGACAATGCACATGCTGTGGGGTGATGCAGGAGGCAGGCTCCACGGCAGATGTAACACGGGAGAGACGCAGAGAGATAATGCACATGCTGTGGGGAGATGTAGAAGGCAGGCTCCACAGCTGATGTAACATGGAGAGATGCGGAGAGATAATGCACATGCTGTGGGGAGATGCAAGAGGCACGCTCCACAGCTAATGTAACACGGAGAGATGCGGAGAGATAATGCACATGCTGTGGAGAGATCCAGGGGGCAGGCTCCACGGCTGACGTAACATGGGAGTGATGAGGAGAGATAATGCACAGTCTGTGGGTAGATGCAGGGGGCAGGCTCCAGAGCTGATGTATCACGGGAGAGATAATGCACAGGCTGAGGGGAGATGCAGGGGACAGGCTCCACAGCTAATGTAACACGGGAGAGATGCAGAGAGATAATACACAGGCTGTGGGGAGATGCAGGGGGCAGGCTCCACGGCTGATGAAACCGAGAGCTGCTCTGAACGGCCATGCTCAGAAGCTCTGCGACATAAGACTGGGAGATGAAAGAGCAGGATCTTGTGTCATGGCTATAGGGCAGAGAAACAAAGAAGCTATGATCTGAGATTCGTGTGTCTGGAGAGACGCCAGACAAGGGCAGATGCTGGAGCCAGTGTCACAGGTCCTCAGAGACCAGACGCTGGTGATAATGTACCAGGCTATAGGGCTACAGAGTTCAGGCTGTGTGACCACCATAGCTCGGGCAAACCACGGAAAGGCCAGGCCTTGCAGTCATTGCATTAAAGGGGATTCTTCATAATAGGCTGGGGCCAGAAGCCAGTTTGTCAGGAGAAAGGCCAAAGTTCCCTAGTCTCTGAAGCCATTGTCATTAGGAGGGCAGTTCAGACTCACAGGGCTAAAGCGCAAAAGGTCCAGGTGCTATGCTCGGTCTGCCAAACGAGAAAGGTGTATTTTGTGCCGAAAATTTCCAGAGCTTACTTTGCTTTCTTTGTCTCAAGTAACCATGACACAATACCAGGCTGAGCTAGTGGCTTATCAAACCAGAACAAGCTTTCACATTTGAAATCCGTACAGCCTGCATCTCGCATTGTGAATTCCTGACTCTTTCGATGTGATATATTTCAGTTTTCAGTTTTGTTACAATCGCATGTTAAAACTACACATTGTTTTCCGATATCGACGGTGCACCAATAGATAAATGACCCTGACCCCAAAGGATTCGTTTCTAGGTTTTGGCTTTGCCATCACAGGTGTCAGACATATCCTTAAGAATATACACAAAGTGGGCTTTCACCCTTTCAAGCCACTGGCTTCCTTTGATCGGCGTTTTCCACCCATTGGTTGGAGTTTTTGTCAATCACAGTTTGGGTTAGCCCAGAGGCATATTCATCTCTCGCCTAATCCTATTGAATGCTTGGGTGTATGCTTCTGCCGCCTGTCAGAGATTGTATTGAAGTGCCTAAGGGACTACCTCACATCTATATCCTTCTCTACCCGCTCCTGCTAATTCCTATTTGAGTGTCTCGCTCTAATGTGCTAACCAGTCTTATGGTAGCACATTAAACCCAGACATCATCATCCTTGTGCTTTCCTGAAGGAGAATTCATTGAAACTTGGAGCAATCCAACGACAGTGTGATTCATCTCTCAAAGTCCCGTCCATGGTGGGAGTAATAAGTTGCAGAACAATTCAGTGTCAGTGTGCCTTCAGAGATCAGGACTGCTACTGAGATGGAAATTACAGCCATTGGGGACAGCGTGACTTTCAACATCACACACTCCCACTCCTTTCTGGGCAAGTTGCATCGGCTGATTCTTAAAAAGGATGAAATAGTGAATAACCAATGGTAATTTAGGATGCGTTCTCTGAATAAAACCAAGTAAATGTGTGATTCAGTTTGCAAGGAAAACTGATAAGTATAGTGCCAATTGATGGAAGGGTTTTCTCTTCATTTTGTCTTTATAATTAACAATGTTGCTAACCAAGCCATGTGTGTGGCCAGCTTCACTTGTGAGCTGAGTCTAGCATGATTAAGAGTTGTGGTGGTGGAACAGCGGCACAGAGCAACCACCCACAGATCATACCTGGGCACAAACATAGACAGCACAGTCAAGGAGGATGCATCATATCTCACGGTCAATCCTAGGTTATTTGCATATGAACAACAAATGGCCCATAGTAGGTGAGGTAGGCTAACTTCTAGATAAGAGATTACCTGACTGCACTGCTGATGCGGTGACAATCTCCTTGCAGAGAGTCCTTGGATTGATATTCATGGGCGCATGGTCAATAGTATGCATCCCACGCTGACGTCTTGCAACAGACCTTAAGGGGACACTGCCAAGCATGCTACCAACTGCTACTACACATTTCTCAACTTTTGCCGAAAAGCTGAGCCATTTTCTTGCTGAACGTATGCCATTAAAGTAACAAATGACACAATCAGGTGCTTGTCAGGTGAAAACAAGCCATATATCCCCACACCAATTATTACCTTGTTGCCACTTTCACGAGCTTCCCAATCAGTGAGTGGTCTGTTTTTTTTGCTGCCACTGACCATCACCACATTTTAGCTGTCATGGGCCCCATCCAGCTTTGAATGACTCACTGAACACAACCTATCAGATCAAGATTTGTTCCCATGAATAACCCACTGGATCTGGGATTGTATAGCCGGTCATTCCCCCTCCTCCTGTCCCGTCCCACAGTCAACTTACTATGCCCACAGAAACTACTTAGGCTAGCTCTAGAGTATGCACCTCACCTAATTGTGAATCCCCCCACCAAAAAAAAAATCCCTGTTAATGAGTATAAAATGAAATACTAAATTTACTTGGGACCTAAGCTTTCGAGCTGTGGTTACCCTCCCAGGTCCAGTCCGGCTCTGAGGTGAGTCCGGAAAGAGGAGCCATGCAAAAATACCACCCAATCAGTCTAGCAATCTTCCAAGCCTTGTGCTGCTGCCACCTAACTGGAGTGCTGTACATGTTAGGCTGTTGCAGAGTCTGTCCATGCCCTACAAGGACTAGGCTGGTGTACCGGGCTCTTATTCCTATTATAATACATGAGATTCTGCAATCCTTGTACAAAAATGTCTCTCATTTCTTTATAATAGACGACTTGTGACGCACCCAGTCACCGATTATGAAAAAGTGACATTAAACCTCAACTGTAATAACTTATTACAGCCGAGTTATGGCATTACAGTGCCTGAGCAGACAAGAGAAAGGCAGGTCACGTCACGGTGCATAATTAAAGAAGCTGTTTAAAGCAATGAAAACGAAAAGTTGCTTTTCTTCTGCTCAGTTTGTTTTGAACTCTAAAGTGCCAAGCAGGAAGTAGATATTTATGGCAACTTGTTTATTTTTGCACTCCTTAGGAAATAGTAGAAATGTTGAATATTTCTACAAGTTTAATTTGTTTCTTTAAAAAACAACCTTCCATTCAACCCCTTTTAATATCTTTTTTGTCAACATCTAACAACTTTTTTGATGTGTTTAATTTTGAATTAGTGATTCTTTTTTTGGTATTCATGTTTACAATGTGCTTACTCTTTCATTTTAAGAGGTTTATGATAAAGGTGATGATGTGACTATGTATTATAAGGGATAAAGTACCCCCTGCCATACATGATAAGGATATTGCAAGTCACCTCAGAGTTTTATCACCTATGAAGGAACTCAGCTTTTGGCCTCATCCCCTATGACTGTGGAACTCCTTGGTGACTTGCAATATCCTTATAATGTACAGCAGGCTGTACTTCCTGCCATATACTGTTCAAAGGGAATACACACATAATATAAACAAGTCCTGCATGTCTCCTTAAGCTCTCCCAAACTTTTGTTCCTGGCAAAGACATGCTCATTCCTTTAGATGGGAATGAACAGCACCTGATTACCTCCATGTTCACCTCTAGACTCTGCTTTGTGGCATGCTCTCAGAAGTGTAATCCCCCAAATAATTTTCTGAAGGCCAAGCTAGGCTTGGAAGAGTGCTCCCTCCACAGTGGGCATCAAGAGAGTGCATTCAGAACAGCATGCATCTCTCTTGAGTCACTACCAGGACTGCATTGTGGGGGACTTAGGCAGCGAATAAGTAGGGCTATTGGAATTATGTGATTGTGCAGCTGCAGCGATTTGTGCATAATTATATTCTGCCACATTTGCCACATAATCCATCATCTGCTGCAAAATCTGCGGAAGAGATTCAAAAGTTACTAAAAACGCAGCACCACGTGTTGCTGTGCAGTAGAATGTCCTTTACACAGCTGGACTGACATTTCTGTTGATTATTGCTATATTTGGTTAAAAAAATATACTAATGAGGTGCTACCAATCAATGCCCAGTGCTACCAAGTTTAAAAATGCCAAAATATTTTGCAGTACTATTCCAAAATGTGGCACATTATGCCCCATAATTTACCTTTTCTTGCCACGTAATTTATTCAGCCCTGCCACATAATTTGGCCCTCTCCTGCCACATAAGTCCAGTACCATGTAAATAGGGTACCAGCCCATCAGTGTACTCCACAAACTTGAGAGGCAGGGTTTACGGGTATGCTTCTCATCCAAGTAATAAAAGAAAAAGCATTGCCAAAGCTAGTAAATTTCACCTATGCAAATTCTATTGACTTTGTTTATTATTATTATTTTTTTTACAAATTGCTTAGCAGTTGAGCTGCTGTGCAATATAACTTAAGCATGACACGGACAATAATGAACACGCCGTAGTGAGGAGGAAAATAACTTTTACCGTGCAAGCCAGAACCATAGCTTCCCATTCATTAAATGGTGACAATGCAAAATTTTAGAAGAGACAAGCCTGGGAACATAAATCAGATATTCGCTAGTGGCTTTTTGTTACTGAGCATTAAATGCGCCAAACAGACCTAAGGTAGTTTTACAAAAACAAAATTATGATTTGGCAGTTGTTAGATAGATTGGTTTCAGTTCTCAAAATCAGTAATGCTGCGCATTTTCTACTGTAACTCCATATATTTATTTTTTTAATTATCTGTTAATTGTATGTGTTATGTAGTGTGCAAGCTGCTCCTTTTCTGCCTCTTAGCAACACAGTTATTCTCTATTGTCCTATGCCAGTGCTAGCCCAAGTAATTATATGGAATGTAAAACAAATATCAACATACTTTAGATTTCGCATTTTATAAAGGTCGCATATTCATGGCTTAGTTCCCAATGTGTACATTTCATTGAAAGAGTGCTCCTGATTCATCACAATGCCCTTAAACCTCCCCCCAATGGCCTTTGTGTCTCTTAATACCTCAATGCAAATGTTTGCAAATTGCTTCGCCCTAGCACAAGGTGCATTCAGCGATGTTTCATCCAAAATGCACTCTGTAACCAAAAGTTAATTCAGAGTTATTTAAGCACATTAAACACATGTTTATTGCTATTCTGGAAAGGCATGCGAAATTGTAACTCTAATACTGCACAGAGCAAAAGTACAACTCTTTGTGGCACTGAGTGCTCATGTTAAGTCTAATTTGGGCCCTCTAAGAGGGCGTGGTTGAGCACAATAATGGCACACTTGCTGGAATATGCATAAGGAGATAAACTCAAAAAGATGGCAGTAGTAGTGGTCTACTAAATGCGCATCCCCATAATATCTAATATTTAGTGGCCTGGTAAGTCTACTAAAGATACTTTGTACAATTTGGGTGGTGCTGAGTGGAATATTATGCTCTACTACTCAGTGAGCGGAGCCAGAAAAGGTCCAACGGCCCATATAGTGTACTTGGAATTCCAAGCAAGTTACAAGAGAAGTAGGTTGCCAAGCATAATGAGAACCACATGCAAAGGACTGTGATACCTACTAAGGACTACTATGAGCAGTCGACCTTTCAGGCTCCGCTCACTGAGTGTATTATTTGATTACCCGTCACCTTGCCCATCCTTACTTTGTTTGACCCCTTTGACGTCTCTTGTTCTGAACTACTTATGCATTTTTTGCTTACGATGTTGCTCATCTGACCAGGCTGTACATTTATACTTTTGGAGTAAACTACTTTGTGGCTGCAATACCCTTATTTAGACTTGTATGGCTACTTTAGCCTTGAAAACGTCCTGGAGGTGATGGAACACGTGTTCACTGTCTTCCCATTTTTTGAACATATGGAGAATAGATGTTCATACCAGCAATAAAATAATTGAATCAACAAGCTCTTCAAGAACTTTTATTTGAGTATACTGCAGATTTACTTTGAGTGCTGAGGGTGCGAGGTTGGAGGCCCCTCAATAACTCATATAGAGAACATGTAGGCCTGGGAAAGTTACCCGCAGTGAACTCACTGAGAAACACACAAATGCAGTTGCGCCTTGTAAATGCATAGCAAACCCGTGCCCCACACGCAGAAGCCCCAATTCAAGCACAGTATGTGCAGAGATAGATTGCACAGAGCCACAAAGCGGTTTAGTTAATAGTGAGCACTGTAAACCTTTTGTCACTCAGAACCCAAGTGGTGTAACCTCTATTAACTGTGGTTTCATAATAAAACATGCTTCTTACACATGGGAGTGTGGGAAACAGCAAGAGGAGAGAGGTGATAGGGAGCAATGGAAATATGGAACAGATCCACTCGTATGGAGTGCAGGCATCAAATGAAAAAAGTACCCCAGAAGTGCACGACTAGTGGAAGGACGCTGGGCTCCAGCCAGAAATCGCCAACCGGAAAGGGTATTTAGTCCAAGCTCCAGGGAACAGCCGAGGAACGATGAGTGCGCTAGATGACGTCACAAGCTGCTGCTGTCCAATGAAAAGCAAGAAAAGGAGATTGACCGGGAAAGCGTAGTATTGGTAAGTAATGGGAAGGCTGTTGGCGGGCTGCAAGCCCTTTTTATCATTTTTTTCTCAAATACCAATGATGACAGACAAGTGCTGTGCAGGCTAAAAAGAGCTTTTTCTTGTTTTCATTTTTGGGCTCCTCAAGATGAGTGGCCCTGTGTTTGGTGCAATATTTATCTACTGCGGAGTTCATTTTTAATGAGTACAATAAACAGCACCTATTATGAGCACTTCCCTTATTAAAATATTAACGTTCCAATTCTGGCGCTTACTGCATCCAAATCCAGATTTCGGCTGACAATATTTATCAATTGAATGCGGTTTTAATTGTAAAACCCATAGCCCCAATATGTTCACTAAACAGAGTTACCACACATTAAATACTATTACAATATAATACAATACATATCGGAATTGTCACTTATAGCGAGGACCGCAAAAGGTGTCCAAAATGTATCCCCTTCCAAAGCTATGTAGAACGCTGTACCGCGAGTGCAGTTTCAGAAATGTTACATTTATAACTCTAACTAGTTTTAAAAAAATGATTCTTTACATTTCCATAAAAATGGTTCTTTCTTTCACAGTTCACATGCATCACTGTAATTATTGTGATTTTTGTGTGCAAACAGGACAATAATGTATGAATTTAATCCTTTATTCTTTTGCGCATGCGGCACGTGTTTTTGACGCTTCTCTTTGCTGTTCGTTTGGTTAACACGGCTTGACTCCTCACGCATGTCTTACATCTATAGCGCCTAAAGGTGAAGCGTGTAACAGGCTTCAGATTGTCCTCCCTTTCCCTGGCGTAGTCGGCCCAGTCTCCAGTCGCCTTGCCTGCAAAGAGACGGCGCCCGAGCCACCGCGATCCGGAGATGATTCCGGCGATTAGGCGGGAGCAGACTGTAATTTGCGTGTTATGAGTTCACCCGTGTGATGCGAACAGCCACCTCCATGATGGCTTGTCGATGGCAGGCTGAGGCCTGAGCTGATCTATCATTATCCTGGCGGCAGCTCTGCACCGCTCACTGGCGGGAAACGCTGCCGGAGACAAGGAGCCAACTGACAGGTTCACCGCGGGTGACAGCTGGGTCTGGCGGAGCAAACGTGCTCTTCCACCGCAGAGCAGGAGCAAAGGTTACCAATAGGGAGGCGTTTTATTTAACGCTGTCATCTTTTATTGAATCCATGCAAACGTACTTCATTTATTTGAGGTAGACACCGAAGCAGTAGTCAGAGAAGGGCAAGGTACACATCTTTTGGCCACAAATAAGAAACAAGTTCAATTAAAAAAATGTTTCGCGTATCGCTGCTTTGAATCCAGCAAATAAACCACCATTAATTTGGACTGAGACAAGTCAGCACTTGTTAATGTATTTTTTTGGCAGATTAGCAGTGCATGCACAGAATATACTCGCCGACGTCGAGCACTATCTATCTCTATAGATACGGTCGTAGGCTGTCTATTTACCTGCAAGACCTTTGTACAGACTGCAGGCAGGTATGCTGTACCCTAAATGTATTGTTTTCCTCTCAGCTGCTCGGCTAAAAATGACCGACAAGCAGGAGGAACGGTAGAAATGCATAGGGATGCAACAAAAAGCAGGCATAGTTTAGACTCAGGGTTAAGTCCAGAGAGGAACAGAGCACTTTAGAGTTATGAGGCTCAAAACCATAATGTACCCATCAAATGCCAGAATAAAATCTATACTTGTTTATGCTTGAGGCCCCATTGAGTGAGATTCACAGGCCAAAACCCCCACCGTTGCGGGCCTGGCCATGGAGTCCTATAGAGTGAGGCCCACGTTCTTAAAATACAGTCATTTTATCAACCAAAATGATGGTAAAGAAACTATGCTCCAGGGGCGAGACAAACACAAGAGGATTGCAGAAAGCCATCAAATAAGAAACAAGTAAATGAGAATGACAAAGCCAGCCAAAGGTTGGTAATGGACTGGCCCAAAGCCCACTAAGTTTTTATGTCTGGTCCATAAGAGTTCTTTCAACAAAAGACAAAAAGCTGTCCATAGGTGAAGCCTAAAAAGTGAGTATGGAAATTGGATCTGTACCGAAGCAGAACCATTCTATCTGCAGAATAGAATAGGGAGTAGCAACCACCAACCACTTACCCTTTCTTCAGAGACGTAGCTCCATATATTTATATTTTGAGATCTATATAGCTTCAAGTTACATGGATGCAGTGTAAGGAATCGTTCACTTACATTTATTTACTTAGCTTCATAAAATGTTGCTAGCAAATACTCATGTCATGATATTCTGGCAGAACAATATTTAAACTCAATGTTGTGATATACAACCATTCTTGTTGTGTAGGTCATCTAGTTTCGGGGTTGGGAAAACTTTAACCAGGGGTGTAGCTTCAAGGGGTTGTTTGAGGTGTTACACCTCCCTAATACATCTATTTTCTGATGAATAGTTGGGTACATGTGTTTTCAGTCAGGTACATTGAGGTATTTGTCGGATTCTTCTGGGATTTTTGCATGCACTCACAAACAGAAACACACATATACTCTCTTCCTCTCCTTTTTGAAAGTCCTTGCAATGTAATTATTTTGCAAAATATTGTGTTTTCTCTCATATTACTACTACCAATCCACCTTCCTCTCCCTTTCCACTGCCTCTTAATCCCCTCTTTGGCAGACTACTTGTCGTATAATGTTTTTTAAACATTATTTGCCAGCGTGATTGTCAGGAAATCTGAAGCTCACACCCCCAAGTCTTACTGACCAAGGTGCACCCCTGAGTTTAACTACATCACCCTCAGGCAGTTTTCGAAAATTCATGAGGTATGAAATTCCCTGAATTCGGTCAATTAAGAGATGGGGGTGTAATTAAACTTTACTCATCAAAGCAATAAATCTATCCCTATATAAGTTAATATCACATTTCATGGCATGACCTGACGTAACATCTGCTTCTTGTCCCTGTTACAGCTTTTCTAGATGGTCCTTCAAACCCCAGCAAAACACATTTGTGTGTTTTGGTACACAGTACATAGAAAAAGCAGTGTTTACATTGCAATTGCACTATCAATATTACACAATGAATGACAGGAAATTGGTGGGCATGGATCTGGGCATGGTTTGTTGGTAAATTGGTAATCCAGATCTAGAGAGACGTGTCATCAACTAGGTGAAACAATGATAGCAGAACCAGGAGGTTGTGTGAATGGCATCTACTACACTAAACCATGCCACATAAGATATCCTAATTCAGCAAGCACAAGAAGTGCCTTATGCACAGTCACATTCTTTTATGTAGCTGCATTAATAGCAACATTAAAGTGACAGGCAGAGTGGTAAAGATTTGAGACAAAAGAAAGCCCTATTGTGTCTTAAGAACTACTATGTTTTTATTACATTTTGGGATCAATGACACTGATACAGGCAATTAAGTTATTTCAAAACAATATTCCAGAATGCAAGGTTAAGAAAAGAAAAGCTGTTGTTAGGTTTAATAAGGTTCACATCAGGAGTTAGTCGGTTCATACTTAGGGAAGATGTGATGTTCTATTGCCATGCAATTCTTATTTACAGTTAGTTTGGAAATCAATTAATAGTGACAATCTAGCATTCCTCTACAGATTAATTAAATAATAAACTAATCCTATGCACTCACATGTCTGCTCCACCCTCTGGCAAAAATTCCCTCCCACTCTTTCCTTGCTTTCCCCTTTCTTCTAAGCTCAGTCGAACAACATTCACATTAAATTAAGAAATACATAGATGTTAGCACTTTTTAAGTACAAGGGAGTTCTGTTCCATCTGTTGCTAGCCCCACCTACTGATAGGCAGAACAGATCGCTCATTATACAATCTGTGTTGGTGAGAGGCAGGAACTCCTGCTCGCAGCAAATCTCTGCCGATGTAAACCTCAGCTCCTCCTCGGCACCACACATGCCGATGTTTAAGACCAGATTATCATAAGAGCATGCACCATGCTAATACAGCCCGCATCCTTATTTCTCCAGTTTCACATGTCAAATCAGCATCTTCTAACAGGGGAAACTGGGTGAACAATTCCCAAAATGGAACAGAACAAAGCTTCTCCATATTTGGTCGAGTATGCGTGAGTCACCGACAGACCTCCATGGAAGAGGCTATGGAGATTTCCAATCACCCAAGCCGTGGATTACAAAGATACTATGGCTGAGAGGAGCATAGCTTCTTTCTACTGGTGGGAAGCAATTCTGCCCGTTACTTCTTTAAATCCCTTGAAAGACCTTCCCTTTTGTGAATTATGTCGGCAGTCTCACAGGGAGCAGCTCCAGTGGACCACTGCCTACTCACCCGATGTTTTCCCAAACTCAACACTTAAAAAAAAAAAAAAAAAAGCAGTATCAGTTCGTTTAAGGATCACAGGCTGGCATAAAAAGATACAAGCATTTGCAATTCAACGGGTCTCGAATTTGCTCGAGTTAGAGCTATTAGCGTTGTAAACTTCTAACCTGACTTTTCTTACCACATAAATTGAAAGAAAAAAACGAGTGCAATCGTGCTATGTAAAACCCAGTGCGATCGTGCAGTGTGGAAAATAAACAGATAAAGTAGTGCAGAAACAGGCTGAAAACATGGAGCCTCGTATGTTTTCAGTAGTATGCCAGTGTGCTCGAGGAGGGCTAAACCCCGGAAAAGGCATGACGTATGCATGCCTTTCACTAACGAAATCAAGTGGATTTTAAAAGGCAAGCCCACAAACCAATGAAAGTGGCAGGCGTGACATGGGTGTGGTTAAAAGACCAAAGAAAGATTACAACAGGGACGGAGCGCTTGTGAGCTCGATCCTAAAAAGCTTCCAATTTGGGAATGTTAACACAGGATAGGTGGTAGGCTGGTCTTTGCAGGCTACCATCCCTGTGTTTTTAGACAATCACAGGGTGTCGAAAATAGAAACCTGTCTAATTAATACTAATTAGGCAGGTCATTCTGCAATCCTCTGTGACTGGAGATTTTTCAATGTGACTTATTAGAATATAGTTCACATCACAAAATCAGAATCAGGCCCCAAAACATCAGTGTACAATTTGCAACTACTTTTTGGGACTCTCTCTTAGAACATCACGCCCTCCATTATGTAATTCAGGTCCAACAGGTTGATTCCCTTTACAGCCAGTTGGCTGATGAATCTAGTGTAATGACAGCTCTGGGATGTTGGTTGTTAGCGACAGTTCCGGCCTTGTAATCTTTGGCTTGTTCTATGAAAAGATAGGGCCATTCCAGAGACATAATTTTGTTTCCAAATTGTTAGGTCGTGCAGATGTGAAATACATATAAACAAAGCTGCTTATACTGTAATTATCATTACCTTTAAGGTTTTTGTCTGATGAGCTTTTGCGATTTAGAACTTTCTTTCTATTGATTTCCTTTGCCAGCTTCTCCCTTTCATGCTACATTGATCCTGTCAATGGTCCCTTTGGGAATCTGTTGAGAACAGGATAACTACATTACTGTATAACTTGTGCAGTCATCTATAAATTGTGAATTTATGTGCTTCTGTCAAAGCTATGGTGGATTCATTTTTTGCCTTTCTTTAGATTGATTTAGAAATGCATTTATAAAATATTATTGTTATGCATTGTTGCTTTTTATTTATAAAGGCTTACAATTTCTCGGAAATATTTCCAAAATGTATTTAAGATATCTCAGTAGGAAGCCTGTAGGTGGAAATGCGCCTGTTCTGATTTGTTTACACAGAATGTTAACTTTTTGTGTTTTAGCATATCAATGCTCACATTTAACTTTATAAAATAGAGTTTGCCACAGCTCAGCTCTCTTCCCTCCTCTATACTTCATGCTTAAGATGGTGGCCATCTTTATGAGCCTAAACAAACATAAATGTCTCTTGAAGGCCTATTCTGAGTGCCACCTTGGTATTCATTTGTATTTTGCAGCATCTGATTTTTACTCCATAGACTATGGGCAAAAGAGGTTACGTATTTGAGTAGAATGTACTATTTATTAGTGGTGATGCTATTCTACCAAAATACTAATGGTTTAATGATGCTCTGCCAAAGTATCATAGATAAAATATAGACTACCACAATATTGTGAAGGTAAACATAGATTTAATTTTCTTAACTCCAGGTATACATGCCTTGCCTATATTCATTTCTTCAAAGTTGTAGAGGTGCAGTTATGAATATACACAAATATACCTTCCCAGGGGGGGTTGGATGGCTGTGAGGGTCCGGACTTGGGCCCCCCAAGGAGGCTGGACATATACTCAACTCAGCTTATGATAAAACACACAGAACTACACTGAAAAAACCAAATACAGTGGCATGATTTTAGGTATGTTAAGAAGATCTTAAAATACATTAAAAACAGAAATTCCCTAAAGAACAAAGGTTAATGTGACATTATAGCTAATTTTTGAACTGAGATAGGAAATAATGTTTAAAAACTAAAAAAAAATACAGAAATTTGCCAGTTATAGTATAGTCAACTAACTATAACTTATACACTCATTTACTGCCTATGACCTCACCTTTAACATCACTCATGAATGACAACATTGATGGCATCACTGATGACATCATTGATTAAATAACGAAAAGATGGAGGGATTTGGCTGGGTCCAAAAGAACATATTTGCCTTGCAAGCGTGTACTCAAAACTACATTACCGTAGCACGGGATAGATCACTTCAGCATTCATACTAAGATGTGCTATATGGTGCAAAGCAGAGCATTTTTATTCCTCCAACTATGACATATTTCCACTCTATCATTTTGAAAGAGTGTATGGTGCTCCTAGAAGTGCACAGGAAATTACATGAAGCACAGTGATTTGAGGAATTTAATGACAAGGTAATTACTTGACTGTTAGTCCAGCATTCAAGGAGTTATCATGCGTAATTATACAGGAGCTGTAATTTGACTACCAGAAGCTACAGTGTGAAGTCAAGGAGATGTGTGGGGGTCAGCAGGCGTGATTTTAGGTGCTGCTACCTGTTTAATTATGTTTTTTCTTTGTAGATATACATTTTTATGATTTAATTTATGCTCATGTCAATGATATTTATCCATATTTTTTGGTTGTCTTTAAAACAACGCCATAGTTATTGTTTTCCCACATGTATTTAAATAAAACAGGTGTACTGGTGCTTGGTTTCCGTCGAGATTTTCGTTCTGTAGAGCAGCCATATATAGTACAATATTATACACATCTGCAGACATAAGAAATGCTGAATGTACAAGTTGTTTCACTTAAATACACAAGGCCACCTGCAGAGCAGGGCTCCCGCGGGCCATGGAAGCCTTTATTGCTTTGATTTTTAGCAAGTAAACGCATAGTGCCTCTCTTTGCCATGGAATGCCGATTATGTGAGTAAATAAGATGTTGTTAGGAATGAGGGGAGGTGTGAGTGGGATGACTGCTGAGTCAAATTACATTTTAGCATCAATTAATGTCTTTATGATAAGATTCTAAGAGTGTACAACGAGGAATATTATTACACGTGTCCTCCTTTTATTTTTTATGTGCACCGTCCTGGAATCCTCTACAGCTATTTGCCTACAGGCCTGGGCTGACAGCTTCAGAAGCCAATCAAATCTTTAAATTTTCTCTATTTTTATAACCAAATGGAGATGGCAATCAGTTTGTTTCCAGTCCCTAAATCCAAAAATTAGTACAATGTTTACAAGGACAGTCACACAAAAGAGTTTATTCAAATTATTTGTGAATGGGATTTTGAATCAAGGTGGCAGAAAGATAACCAATAATCATTATGGCTAATTCTGATACAGGGCAAAGCAGTGCTTAATTTTAAAGGAGTAAGTGGCAGTGTCAGCATCTTGTGGCTGGCGCTTTTGAATGTTGGGGTGCTGAATGCCATGGCTGCTTAGTCTTGATTCCACCTTATGCTTCTTTCATTCACAGCAGACTCTCACTGCCACACAAGACTCTCACTGTCACACCAGACTCTCACTGCCCTTTATGTCACCCTTGCAGGTTCTTTTTCATGACTGCTTCCTCTCTATGTCACAGATTTTTCATCTTTCTCTTTCTCATTCTTTATTTTGTGTTTTCCCCTCTCTGGTATAGTATAGTGGGTGCCTGTTTCCAAAAATGAGTGCCTACGGGCTCCACCTGCAACCACCAGCATAGATAAAACACTAGGGCCAAGTAGTCAATCAGTAGGCCTAATATTAGAACATATGAAACCAGAGAGGGAGAAAGAGGTTGTAGGGCTGAGACTGTCGTCCTTAAAGCCTATGTAATGTTACAAAAAAGGCCCAGCCCAAAGACGTACCACAGGGTGGACAAGGAAAAGAAGATTTTCATGTTAGAAAAACCCTCACTCACCAGGGTTACCCCATGGTGGTATGCTTCATCATTGGGTTTCCTCCTGTTCCGCTATGGAACGGGGCATGCTACAACCAATAAAATACGTGGGAGCACTGTTGTAGTCTCATCAACATGAATTCTGAGAGTAATAGGAGTGGTGGGGTCTAAGGTGATTTAAAAATACCTGCCTCTGGGTATACCCCACCTCCAAAGCCTCTTTTTAACCATATCAGCCCTGTGATACATAGTAAATCATTAGTACCACCCAGAGGCAGGTATTTTTAACTCACCTAAGACCCCACCACTCCTTTTCCTCTCACAATTTACATTGATGAGACTACAACAGTGCTCCCATGTATTTTCTTGATCGTAGCATGCCCTGTTCCATAGCGGAATGGGAGGAAACCCAATGATGAAGCATGCCACCAAGGGGTAACTCTGGTGGGTGAGCCTTTTTCTAACAGGAAACTTAATATTAGAACAGACATTTCAAAGGCTTCTTCAAAGACCTGCCGGGGAACTGTAAGGAGATGATGACTGAAAGGAGACCTCACTTCGGCAGCCAAGGGAAAACCAATGGTTAATGCTTTAGCATTATCACTTCAGTCTGAGAAATATATATATACAAGTAGCTGCTGCTAAATTGATAAAAGCAGACACAACCTGAGAAAGGGCTCTGTTTCTGGATCGACCCACTAAGGATACGGCTTATTATATACGTCTTGGCTTGCACAATCATTCTGTTGAACTAATAAGTTGTATAAATCTAATTTCATTGCAGTTGCTTTTGTCTTGATTTCACTATTTGCACTTGGCCTTTTGGTTTTCCAGTTTCGTTTGATACTTGATTAAACAGGAGCATGGCCAGGGAGAGCGGAATGGGAATGACGGTGACATACTTTTAAGTGGTCATAGAAAGATTAAATGATCCAAAAGAGGAATCCTATGTATGTTGGATGATGTTGGAGAGTTTCAAACATACTTCTCAAATCATGGTCACTGTGTTGGATAATCAGCAGGAAGACAAAAAGGATTTGGGTGTACCATGACCGGAGGTGGAATACAAAGGCACAAAGGAGAGAGAGGCATTCTCACAGTCTGCAGTGACATGGCCATGTAGAGAGAAAGCAAGAAGGAGAAGAGACAATATTTGCAATTCACAAGGGATTTACCCACCGCCATCCAGCTGCTTGGGACATAAGACACTTCAGTGGCTATACAAGTCTTCTCTCAATCAAAAAACCTAAGCAGACTTACCTTCATCCATCTCCTTGTAATACACTGTAAGGAAATGCCTCCTTGGCATGGTTACCCCCTGACTTTTTGCCTTTGCTGATGCTATGTTTTGAATTGAAAGTGTGCTGAGGCCTGCTAACCAGGCCCCAGCACCAGTGTTCTTTCCCTAACCTGTACTTTTGATTCCACAATTGGCACACCCTGGCAACCAGATAAGTCCCTTGTAACTGGTACCTCTGGTACCAAGGGCCCTGATGCCAGGGAAGGTCTCTAAGGGCTGCAGCATGTATTATGCCACCCTAAGAGACCCCTCACTCAGCACAGACACACTGCTTACCAGCTTGTGTGTGCTAGTGAGAACAAAATGAGTAAGTCGACATGGCACTCCCCTCAGGGTGCCATGCCAGCCTCTCACTGCCTATGCAGTATAGGTAAGACACCCCTCTAGCAGGCCTTACAGCCCTAAGGCAGGGTGCACTATACCATAGGTGAGGGTACCAGTGCATGAGCACTGTGCCCCTACAGTGTCTAAGCAAAACCTTAGACATTGTAAGTGCAGGGTAGCCATAAGAGTATATGGTCTGGGAGTCTGTTTTACACGAACTCCACAGCACCATAATGGCTACACTGAAAACTGGGAAGTTTGGTATCAAACTTCTCAGCACAATAAATGCACACTGATGCCAGTGTACATTTTATTGTAAAATACACCACAGAGGGCACCTTAGAGGTGCCCCCTGAAACTTAACCGACTATCTGTGTAGGCTGACTGGTTCCAGCAGCCTGCCACCCTAGAGACATGTTGCTGGCCCCATGGGGAGAGTGCCTTTGTCACTCTGAGGCCAGTAACAAAGCCTGCACTGGGTGGAGATGCTAACACCTCCCCCAGGCAGGAGCTGTAACACCTGGCGGTGAGCCTCAAAGGCTCACCCCTTTGTCACAGCACCGTAGGACACTCCAGCTAGTGGAGTTGCCCGCCCCCTCCGGCCCCGGCCCCCACTTTTGGCGGCAAGGCCGGAGAAAATAATGAGAATAACAAGGAGGAGTCACTGGCCAGTCAGGACAGCCCCTAAGGTGTCCTGAGCTGAGGTGACTCTAACTTTTAGAAATCCTCCATCTTGCAGATGGAGGATTCCCCCAATAGGATTAGGGATGTGACCCCCTCCCCTTGGGAGGAGGCACAAAGAGGGTGTACTCACCCTCAGGGCTAGTAGCCATTGGCTACTAACCCCCCAGACCTAAACACGCCCTTAAGTTTAGTATTTAAGGGCTTCCCTGAACCTAAAGATTAAATTCCTGCAACAACAAGAAGAAGGACTGCCTAGCTGAAAACCCCTGCAGAGGAAGACCAGAAGACAACTACTGCCTTGGCTCCAGAAACTCACCGGCCTGTCTCCTGCCTTCCAAAGAACTCTGCTCCAGCGACGCCTTCCAAAGGGACCAGCGACCTCTGAATCCTCTGAGGACTGCCCTGCTTCGACGACGACAAGAAACTCCCGAGGACAGCGGACCTGCTCCAAAAAGACTGCAACTTTATCCAAAGGAGCAGCTTTAAAGACCCCTGCAATCTCCCCGCAAGAAGCGTGAGACTTGCAACACTGCACCCGGCGACCCCGACTCGGCTGGTGGAGAACCAACACCTCAGGGAGGACCCCCGGACTACTCTACGACTGTGAGTACCAAAACCTGTCCCCCCTGAGCCCCCCTAGCGCCGCCTGCAGAGGGAATCCCGAGGCTTCCCCTGACCGCGACTCTCTGAAACCTAAGTCCCGACGCCTGGAAAAGACCCTGCACCCGCAGCCCCCAGGACCTGAAGGACCGGACTTTCACTGCAGAAGTGACCCCCAGGAGTCCCTCTCCCTTGCCCAAGTGGAGGTTTCCCCGAGGAAGCCCCCCCTTGCCTGCCTGCAGCGCTGAAGAGATCCCTTGATCTCTCATTGACTTCCATTGCGAACCCGACGCTTGTTCTAACACTGCACCCGGCCGCCCCCGCGCCGCTGAGGGTGAAATTTCTGTGTGGGCTTGTGTCCCCCCCGGTGCCCTACAAAACCCCCCTGGTCTGCCCTCCGAAGACGAGGGTACTTACCTGCTGGCAGACTGGAACCGGGGCACCCCCTTCTCTCCATTGAAGCCTATGCGTTTTGGGCACCACTTTGAACTCTGCACCTGACCGGCCCTGAGCTGCTGGTGTGGTAACTTTGGGGTTGCTCTGAACCCCCAACGGTGGGCTACCTTGGTCCAAGAACTGAACCCTGTAAGTGTCTTACTTACCTGGTAAAACTAACAAAAACTTACCTCCCCCAGGAACTGTGAAAATTGCACTGTGTCCACTTTTAAAATAGCTATTTGTGAATAACTTGAAAAGTATACATGCAATTGAAATGATTCAAAGTTCCTAATGTACTTACCTGCAATACCTTTCAAACAAGATATTACATGTTAAATTTGAACCTGTGGTTCTTAAAATAAACTAAGAAAAGATATTTTTCTATAACAAAACCTATTGGCTGGATTTGTCTCTGAGTGTGTGTACCTCATTTATTGTCTATGTGTATGTACAACAAATGCTTAACACTACTCCTTGGATAAGCCTACTGCTCGACCACACTACCACAAAATAGAGCATTAGTATTATCTCTTTTTACCACTATTTTACCTCTAAGGGGAACCCTTGGACTCTGTGCATGCTATTCCTTACTTTGAAATAGCACATACAGAGCCAACTTCCTACATTGGTGGATCAGCGGTGGGGTACAAGACTTTGCATTTGCTGGACTACTCAGCCAATACCTGATCACACGACAAATTCCAAAATTGTCATTAGAAATTGATTTTTGCAATTTGAAAAGTTTTCTAAATTCTTTAAAGTCCTGCTAGGGCCTTGTGTTAGTCCCTGTTAGCATTTCTTTTAGAGTTTAAAAGTTTGTAAAAGTTTGAATTAGATTCTAGAACCAGTTTAGTTTCTTAAAAAGTATTCCAACTTTTAGAAGCATAATGTCTAGCACAGATGTGAAGGTGGTGGAACTCGACACCACACCTTACCTCCATCTCCAGATAAGAGAGCTAAGGTCACTCTGTAACATAAGAAAAATAACAATGGGCTCCAGACCTACCAAAGCACAGCTCCAGGAGCTGTTGGCAGAGTATGATAGAGCCAACCCCTCTGTGGGCAACACAGAGGATGAAGATAGTGACTTGGAGGGAAATTCCCCCCCTCCAGTCCTACTTAGGGAGAACAGGGCTTCTCAAGCCCTGACTCCACAAATAATAGTCAGAGATGCTGGTTCCCTCACAGGAGGGACCAACAACTCTGAAATCACTGAGGATAACTCCAGTGAAGAGGACATCCAGTTAGCCAGGATGGCCAAAAGATTGGCTTTGGAAAGACAGATCCTAGCCATAGAAAGGGAAAGACAAGAGATGGGCCTAGGACCCATCAATGGTGGCAGCAACATAACTAGGGTCAGAGATTCTCCTGACATGTTGAAAATCCCCAAAGGGATTGTAACTAAATATGAAGATGGTGATGACATCACCAAATGGTTCACAGCTTTTGAGAGGGCTTGTGAAACCAGAAAAGTGAACAAATCTCACTGGGGTGCTCTCCTTTGGGAAATGTTCACAGGAAAGTGTAGGGATAGACTCCTCACACTCTCTAAAAAAGATGCAGAATCTTATGACCTCATGAAGGGTACCCTGATTGAGGGCTTTGGATTCTCCACTGAGGAGTAGAGGATTAGATTCAGGGGGGCTCAAAAATCCTCGAGCCAGACCTGGGTTGACTTTGTAGACTACTCAGTAAAAACACTAGATGGTTGGATTCAAGGAAATGGTGTAAATGATTATGATGGGCTGTACAATTTATTTGTGAAAGAACACCTATTAAGTAATTGTTTCAATGATAAACTGCATCAGCATCTGGTGGACCTAGGACCAATTTCTCCCCAAGAATTGGGAAAGAAGGCGGACCATTGGGTCAAGACTAGGGTGTCCAAAACTTCCACAGGGGGTGACCAAAAGAAAGGGGTCACAAAACCTCCCCAGGGGAAAGGTGGTGAGACAGCCAAAAATAAAAATAGTAAAGAGTCTTCTACAGGCCCCCAAAAACCTGCACAGGAGGGTGGGCCCAGAGCCTCTTCACAAAACAATTCTGGGTACAAGGGTAAAAACTTTGATCCCAAAAAGGCCTGGTGTCGAAACTGTAGTCAGTCTGGACACCAAACTGGAGACAAGGCCTGTCCCAAGAAAGATACCACTTCTAACTCCCATCCAGCTAAAACTGGAATGGCCAGTCTCCAAGTGGGATCAACAGTGTGCCCAGAGCAAATCAGGTGTCACACTGAAGCTACATTAGTCTCTGAGGGTGGGGTGGATTTAGCCACACTGGCTGCCTGGCCCCCTAACATGCAAAAATACAGGCTGCAGCTCTTAATTAATGGGACAAGTGTAGAGGGCCTGAGGGATACAGGTGCCAGTGTCACTATGGTGACAGAGAAACTGGTTTCCCCTGGCCAATACCTGACTGGACAAACTTATCCAGTCACCAACGCTGACAATCAGACTAAAGTACATCCCATGGCTATGGTAACTTTAGAGTGGGGAGGGGTCAATGGCCTGAAACAGGTGGTGGTCTCCTCAAATATCCCAGTAGACTGTTTGCTTGGAAATGACCTGGAGTCCTCAGCATGGGCTGAGGTAGAACTGAAAACCCATGCAGCCATGCTGGGTATCCCTGAACTGGTGTGTGTCAAGACTAGGGCACAGTGCAAGGCACAGGGTGAAAAAGTAGAGCTGGAGTCTGGAAAAATGGCCCAGCCTACCAAGAGACAAGGAAAGTCAGCTGGGAAACCAGCTGCAACACAACACCAAAAAGAGAACCTCTCTTCTCAGGAAGAAGTTCTGCCCTCTGAGGGAACTGAGCCTATGGAGCTGGAACCTTATCAGGTTGAGCTCTTGGGCCCAGGGGGACCCTCAAGGGAAGAGTTGTGTAAGGGACAAGAAACCTGTCCCTCTCTTGAAGGCCTTAGGCAGCAAGCTGCTGAAGAGTCCAAAGGCAAGAAAAATGGAACACATAGGGTCTATTGGGAAGATGGACTCCTGTACACTGAGGCAAGAGATCCCAAACCTGGTGCCACTAGGAGAGTGGTAGTGCCTCAGGGTTTCAGAGAGTTTATTCTGACCTTAGCCCATGATATTCCCCTTGCTGGGCATTTGGGACAAACCAAGACGTGGGAGAGGTTAGTCAACCACTTCAACTGGCCCAATATGTCCCAGAAGGTTAAGGAGTTTTGCCTCTCCTGCCCCACCTGTCAAGCCAGTGGTAAGACAGGTGGGCATCCAAAGGCCCCCCTCATTCCACTTCCAGTGGTGGGGGTCCCCTTTGAAAGAGTGGGTGTGGACATAGTTGGTCCACTAGAACCTCCCACAGCCTCAGGAAATATGTACATCCTAGTAGTAGTGGATCATGCTACTAGGTATCCTGAAGCTATTCCCCTTAGGTCGACTACTGCCCCTGCAGTAGCCAAGGCCCTCATTGGTATCTTTACCAGAGTGGGTTTCCCTAAGGAGGTGGTTTCTGACAGAGGTACCAACTTCATGTCAGCTTACCTAAAACACATGTGGAATGAGTGTGGAGTGACTTATAAATTCACTACACCATATCATCCACAAACTAATGGCCTTGTTGAGAGATTCAACAAGACATTAGAGGGCATGATCATGGGGCTCCCAGAAAAACTCAAAAGGAGATGGGATGTCCTCCTGCCATGTCTGCTTTTCGCTTACAGAGAGGTGCCTCAGAAGGGAGTAGGATTCTCACCCTTTGAACTTCTGTTTGGCCACCCTGTAAGGGGACCACTTGCTCTTGTTAAAGAAGGCTGGGAGAGACCTCTTCATGAGCCTAAACAAGACATAGTGGACTATGTACTTGGCCTTCGCTCAAGGATGGCAGAGTACATGGAAAAGGCAAGTAAAAACCTTGAGGCCAGCCAACAACTCCAGAAGTTGTGGTATGACCAAAAGGCTGCACTGGTTGAATTTCAACCAGGGCAGAAAGTCTGGGTTCTGGAGCCTGTGGCTCCCAGGGCACTCCAGGACAAATGGAGTGGCCCTTACCCAGTACTAGAGAGGAAGAGTCAGGTCACCTACCTGGTGGACCTGGGCACAAGCAGGAGCCCCAAGAGGGTGATCCATGTGAACCGCCTTAAGCTCTTCCATGACAGGGCTGATGTAAATCTGTTGATGGTAACAGATGAGGACCAGGAAGCTGAGAGTGAACCTCTCCCTGATCTCCTCTCATCAGACCCTAAAGATGGCTCAGTAGATGGAGTGATCTACTCAGACACCCTCTCTAGCCAACATCAGGCTGACTGCAGGAAGGTCCTACAGCAGTTTGCTGAACTCTTTTCCCTAACCCCTGGTCAGACACACCTGTGTACCCATGATGTGGACACAGGAGACAGCATGCCTGTCAAAAACAAAATATTTAGACAGTCTGACCAAGTTAAGGAAAGCATCAAGGTGGAAGTCCACAAGATGCTGGAATTGGGAGTAATTGAGTACTCTGACAGCCCCTGGGCTAGCCCAGTGGTCTTAGTCCCTAAACCTCACACCAAAGAAGGAAAGAGAGAGATGAGGTTTTGTGTGGACTACAGAGGTCTCAACTCTGTCACCAAGACAGATGCCCATCCCATTCCTAGAGCTGATGAGCTAATAGACAAATTAGGGGCTGCCAAATTCTTAAGTACCTTTGACTTAACAGCAGGGTACTGGCAAATCAAAATGGCCCCTGGAGCAAAAGAAAAGACAGCATTCTCCACACCTGATGGGCATTATCAGTTCACTGTTATGCCCTTTGGTTTAAAGAATGCCCCTGCCACCTTCCAAAGGTTGGTGAATCAAGTCCTTGCTGGGTTGAAATCCTTTAGTGCAGCTTATCTTGATGATATTGCTGTCTTCAGCTCCACCTGGCAGGATCACCTGGTCCACCTGAAGAAGGTTCTGAAGGCCCTGCAAACTGCAGGCCTCTCTATCAAAGCATCCAAATGCCAGATAGGGCAGGGAACTGTGGTTTACTTGGGACACCTTGTAGGTGGAGGCCAAGTTCAGCCACTCCAACCCAAGATCCAGACTATTCTGGACTGGGTAGCTCCAAAAACCCAGACTCAAGTCAGGGCATTCCTTGGCTTGACTGGGTACTATAGGAGGTTTGTGAAGGGATATGGATCCATTGTGACAGCCCTCACAGAACTCACCTCCAAGAAAATGCCCAAGAAAGTAAACTGGACTGTAGAATGCCAACAGGCCTTTGACACCCTGAAACAAGCTATGTGCACAGCACCAGTTCTAAAAGCTCCAGATTACTCCAAGCAGTTCATTGTGCAAACCGATGCCTCTGAACATGGGATAGGGGCAGTTTTGTCCCAAACAAATGATGATGGCCTTGACCAGCCTCTTGCTTTCATTAGCAGGAGGTTACTCCCCAGGGAGCAGCGTTGGAGTGCCATTGAGAGGGAGGCCTTTGCTGTGGTTTGGTCCCTGAAGAAGCTGAGACCATACCTCTTTGGTACTCACTTCCTAGTTCAGACTGACCACAGACCTCTCAGATGGCTGATGCAAATGAAAGGTGAAAATCCAAAACTGTTGAGGTGGTCCATCTCCCTACAGGGAATGGACTTTATAGTGGAACACAGACCTGGGACTTCCCATGCCAATGCAGATGGCCTTTCCAGGTTCTTCCACTTAGAAAATGAAGACTCTCTTGGGAAAGGTTAGTCTCATCCTCTTTCGTTTGGGGGGGGGGTTGTGTAAGGAAATGCCTCCTTGGCATGGTTACCCCCTGACTTTTTGCCTTTGCTGATGCTATGTTTTGAATTGAAAGTGTGCTGAGGCCTGCTAACCAGGCCCCAGCACCAGTGTTCTTTCCCTAACCTGTACTTTTGATTCCACAATTGGCACACCCTGGCAACCAGATAAGTCCCTTGTAACTGGTACCTCTGGTACCAAGGGCCCTGATGCCAGGGAAGGTCTCTAAGGGCTGCAGCATGTATTATGCCACCCTAAGAGACCCCTCACTCAGCACAGACACACTGCTTACCAGCTTGTGTGTGCTAGTGAGAACAAAATGAGTAAGTCGACATGGCACTCCCCTCAGGGTGCCATGCCAGCCTCTCACTGCCTATGCAGTATAGGTAAGACACCCCTCTAGCAGGCCTTACAGCCCTAAGGCAGGGTGCACTATACCATAGGTGAGGGTACCAGTGCATGAGCACTGTGCCCCTACAGTGTCTAAGCAAAACCTTAGACATTGTAAGTGCAGGGTAGCCATAAGAGTATATGGTCTGGGAGTCTGTTTTACACGAACTCCACAGCACCATAATGGCTACACTGAAAACTGGGAAGTTTGGTATCAAACTTCTCAGCACAATAAATGCACACTGATGCCAGTGTACATTTTATTGTAAAATACACCACAGAGGGCACCTTAGAGGTGCCCCCTGAAACTTAACCGACTATCTGTGTAGGCTGACTGGTTCCAGCAGCCTGCCACCCTAGAGACATGTTGCTGGCCCCATGGGGAGAGTGCCTTTGTCACTCTGAGGCCAGTAACAAAGCCTGCACTGGGTGGAGATGCTAACACCTCCCCCAGGCAGGAGCTGTAACACCTGGCGGTGAGCCTCAAAGGCTCACCCCTTTGTCACAGCACCGCAGGACACTCCAGCTAGTGGAGTTGCCCGCCCCCTCCGGCCCCCACTTTTGGCGGCAAGGCCGGAGAAAATAATGAGAATAACAAGGAGGAGTCACTGGCCAGTCAGGACAGCCCCTAAGGTGTCCTGAGCTGAGGTGACTCTAACTTTTAGAAATCCTCCATCTTGCAGATGGAGGATTCCCCCAATAGGATTAGGGATGTGACCCCCTCCCCTTGGGAGGAGGCACAAAGAGGGTGTACTCACCCTCAGGGCTAGTAGCCATTGGCTACTAACCCCCCAGACCTAAACACGCCCTTAAATTTAGTATTTAAGGGCTTCCCTGAACCTAAAGATTAGATTCCTGCAACAACAAGAAGAAGGACTGCCTAGCTGAAAACCCCTGCAGAGGAAGACCAGAAGACAACTACTGCCTTGGCTCCAGAAACTCACCGGCCTGTCTCCTGCCTTCCAAAGAACTCTGCTCCAGCGACGCCTTCCAAAGGGACCAGCGACCTCTGAATCCTCTGAGGACTGCCCTGCTTCGACGACGACAAGAAACTCCCGAGGACAGCGGACCTGCTCCAAAAAGACTGCAACTTTATCCAAAGGAGCAGCTTTAAAGACCCCTGCAATCTCCCCGCAAGAAGCGTGAGACTTGCAACACTGCACCCGGCGACCCCGACTCGGCTGGTGGAGAACCAACACCTCAGGGAGGACCCCCGGACTACTCTACGACTGTGAGTACCAAAACTTGTCCCCCCTGAGTCCCCCTAGCGCCGCCTGCAGAGGGAATCCCGAGGCTTCCCCTGACCGCGACTCTCTGAAACCTAAGTCCCGACGCCTGGAAAAGACCCTGCACCCGCAGCCCCCAGGACCTGAAGGACCGGACTTTCACTGCAGAAGTGACCCCCAGGAGTCCCTCTCCCTTGCCCAAATGGAGGTTTCCCCGAGGAACCCCCCCTTGCCTGCCTGCAGCGCTGAAGAGATCCCTTGATCTCTCATTGACTTCCATTGCGAACCCGACGCTTGTTCTAACACTGCACCCGGCCGCCCCCGCGCCGCTGAGGGTGAAATTTCTGTGTGGGCTTGTGTCCCCCCCGGTGCCCTACAAAACCGCCCTGGTCTGCCCTCCGAAGACGAGGGTACTTACCTGCTGGCAGACTGGAACCGGGGCACCCCCTTCTCTCCATTGAAGCCTATGCGTTTTGGGCACCACTTTGAACTCTGCACCTGACCGGCCCTGAGCTGCTGGTGTGGTAACTTTGGGGTTGCTCTGAACCCCCAACGGTGGGCTACCTTGGTCCAAGAACTGAACCCTGTAAGTGTCTTACTTACCTGGTAAAACTAACAAAAACTTACCTCCCCCAGGAACTGTGAAAATTGCACTGTGTCCACTTTTAAAATAGCTATTTGTGAATAACTTGAAAAGTATACATGCAATTGAAATGATTCAAAGTTCCTAATGTACTTACCTGCAATACCTTTCAAACAAGATATTACATGTTAAATTTGAACCTGTGGTTCTTAAAATAAACTAAGAAAAGATATTTTTCTATAACAAAACCTATTGGCTGGATTTGTCTCTGAGTGTGTGTACCTCATTTATTGTCTATGTGTATGTACAACAAATGCTTAACACTACTCCTTGGATAAGCCTACTGCTCGACCACACTACCACAAAATAGAGCATTAGTATTATCTCTTTTTACCACTATTTTACCTCTAAGGGGAACCCTTGGACTCTGTGCATGCTATTCCTTACTTTGAAATAGCACATACAGAGCCAACTTCCTACATACACCAAGTCATGCTCCCATCCATTGAAGCACAACACATACTACAAGCTCAACCTATCACACACTTGTAAAGTAAACATGCACTGCCTAGCCATGCCCCAACGAAGGGAGTAAAGGACTTGGCTGTGAGGGACTGGACAAAGCTTTGGTAAAGGGGGAAGAAGGTCCTTTCCCTCCTCCTATAATCATTTGCTGCCACCAATGCCAATCCATCCAAGCACAATGAGAGGACAGCAGTCTTACTCAAAAGGATGCATGGATTTTGGGTGCCCTCTGAGGCCTCATAGCCACACTCTGGGGTCTCACACAATTATATTGGAGACCTCAGTGAACATGCATGATTGCCGTGGTCACTAAGGTAAAAGTCAAAAGCTTGCAGAGACTCAGAGTCACTTTCTTAGCAATCTAATACAGAGCGGGGAGCACAATCCCCAGAGCCAGGCAGGAGTACACTTCTGTTCGAACATACTTTAAGCATTGCTGATGTTTGATGGCACTAACTAACTTGTTAGACCCAACAAATAAAAAAACAGGCTCCTACAGTTAAAATGCCATTTGTTTTTATTTTAGGATTCAAATACTCTCTAAAAAGTCACAGACAGCAGTGGCTCCTTTTCAGGGGTTTCAGGGCACAGCTCCACTGCGTCCTGTGAGGCTTTTACACATTTTTCCATTGAGGAGTGATCATGAAAACACAAGTTTCACGTTTTCATGAACACTGCTGGTGTGCAGGTCAGCCCTCTCTGGCTCCTGATAACAGGAGAAATAGAGGCTATGGGGGCGAGGCATGTTCCAGGTTCAGAGTACTGTTAAAATACAACACTTTGTAGCTGCATGTCTGGATTAAATATCTGAGGGACTTAGTTCAACTACGTTCCCCTCGCATAGGCGCAACCCATTTTATTTAGCAGACATACTGCGCATACCCCAGGAAACATAGTATATCTAATAAAATTTAGCTGTCCGGGGGCACATCAGTGTTTTCCTGAAGCCAGTGAAAAGCCACACAGAGCAGCAGAAGTAGGATCCTCAGCACTACCCCATCTTCTTATAGAGCTGTGCTTCGAATCCTATCGAGAAGCTTGGAGGGGGACTGAGGTGTGTCTTCTCCTTTTCAAACCTGCCATTGCTGCTCCGTGTGGCTCCTCACTGAAAATCATGGCTTGCTGGTTCCATTGCCCAGCACAAGATTCCTGCTCTTCTGCTGACATGGAGCCTCCAAAGTGCTGGCTATGTATACCAGGTAAGTTAAAAAGTTTTATTTATTTATGCAAATGTGCACGAATGTCTATGTGTTTGCGAGAGACTGAAACAGAATGCAAATGAGTGAAAGTGTGTGTGTGAATGTGCTTGAGAATGTCAACGAGAGTGAAAGAGAGAGTGAATCGGAGTTTGTAAGTGTGTATAAATAAGTGAAATTTAGTATGAGGGAATCAGTGGAGTGTAAGTGTGTTAGAAGGAATGATTGATTGGAAATTGTGTGAGGGAGTGGAGATCAGTCAGTGGTGTGTAGCCATCAATAGTGCAGCAGGTGTAGTAGGCCCAGGGCCCAGAGTCACTAAGTGTGTGTTTGTTAGTAAGTGAGGATGAGAACCATTAAGTAGGTTTGTGTATGAGTAACAGTGAGTGGTAGTGAGTGTGAGTGGGAACGAGTAAGTGAGAGAATATGGTTTAGTGTGAGTGAGGATGGAGAGAGTAAATGTGAAAGGAAGTGAGGCACATTTTGAAAAAACATGGGTGAGCTCCTGGCCATTATACTCCCCACCACTTTCCAAGATCACCAGCCACCACAGGTCACAGATAGTTACAATAATGCTTATCCTGTTTGGTATAAGATCTTCAAAGTTCAGGGCAGGAAATAGGGTGATACTTTCAAGATGCAGTTTGGGGCAAGACTATAAAGAAGGGTCCTCAAGTCTTGAACAATGGAAATCTTAAATCCTTAGCACTTACATAGTGTAACAAAGGCCCCCACAGCCCATGCAGGGGGGTCCCGAGCTCCAAGGGACCCCCTCAGCACAGTACCTGGGCCTGAGAGCTCCTGAGTAAGTCTGGAGGGGGAGCTCATCCATGTACAATGCATCGTGCCCACTCAAGTTTTGTTATGCCACTGTAAACAGCTACTAGTTGGAGGACAGCAGGACTTCAAGGGGACTGTTTATGAATTTCATTTCATTGCTGAAGTACATTTTTTTTCTCCAAAAGATACAGGACCATTCTCCACTGGGCTGATCTGCCTCCTCGCCATAGATATGATTACCGTGGAGTAGACAGGGCCAGCTTTCTGCAGATGGTACCATACATGCATAAGGAGCCCTGGGAACAACAAAACAGGGCAGCCCCCCAGATGAAGGATTCAGACTGTGCCTTCTTTAGAGACTCAATAACAATTTTAGCCATCCAATTCTATCTCGTTCCACTTCATTAGCCGCGTTAACCACATCACTGTTCAGTTTACACGGGGGCGTTGGCAGCACACAGAGGTCTTTAACCGGAAGGATTGGCTTCTTACTGTTCCCCAGTACAAATAATTGTGACATGTTACAGGGTAATTGTGCCTGGGCCGAGTGACAGGTGGGAAGTCACCAGCTTAAGCACTCATGTCATCGCAGCGTCGCACCCGTCACATGGGCCTCAAGGGGAAGCGGGCACAGTGGTTGGGGAGGAGGGGATCGCAGAAATCACTAGAAGCAAACAGACCTTCTAATCAGGCACCACATCAATTCCCTCCTGTTCTCGGAAGAGGCGGGAAAATGTAACAGCATGGCGTATGCCGATCTCACTTTGTAGCTATTTTTGCCAATGCAGGCGAAAAATAAATGGCCTACTAACGCCAGAACCTGCAAGGCCCAACTTGTTGTTGTGTGTGAAGTGTCTCCTAGTAGATACAGGCATTGTGGGTTAGAAATCATAGCTGCAGCTAACTGCAAGATTACCACCCAAGCACCCGCCACAAAATGCAATCTTTTCCCTACAAAAGACCGGCTCACGCAGAATGAATTAGTGCCAGAGCAACATTGCACCGGCTTTTGCGCTGGGCAACTAGGGAAAAATATCACTATTGAATTGGGCAGTTAGTGAAAATCTTTTTGCAACTATCAGGCAGTGCAAATGTCACTGGAAATTTGCTCCAAAGCGAGTGTAGTCTATTTAATGCGGTAATGCCTTGTGCATCTGTCACATATGCAATGTGTCTAGACTTGCTCTTAATAAATTTAAAAAATGCATATAGTGGCAGGTGTGTAATACAGTTGATTCATGTGGGCATTATTTCTATGTTTTGTGCTAGTTGAGTTCACAAATGAGTTAACGAGGGAGTAACAGTCTTCATGAACTGGGCCACATTTGACTGCAGTGTGTAGGTGTAAAGAATATGAAAGCAGTAAAAGACTTCAGCTTTGGTTAAGCAAGAACGACTTTTCTCGGGACACAGAGAGAAGAGTAGGGAATTATACAAGTGAGTTGACATGCTAGCTTTGTTGTTCTTAAGTTACATAATTGCTAATTGCACCAGAGTCACCATTCACTTGAAGACCTATGTTATACTAGAAATGTAGTACATTGGTAAAGAAGCATTATCTAGGATCAGAAATGGTTTTAGAAGTACACAAACTGAGATGCTTGACTATAAAAATATAGAGACAGTAGGGAGGCTCGCGGCTCCACATTTGCAGAGATAATCAACACAAAAACATATTTATTGACATAAAGAGTGGCGTCTATGGTGAGTGAGGTCGTACACAGATATGATTATTTTTAGAAAGGTCTATAGGGTAGCAACACAAAACATGGCAGCAGTCATTGCAGTGCCGTAAACTATACCCAGAGTTCCCCTGGGCAACTCCTGACATTAGCAGTGCACTGACTGTCAGCATGATGGGGTGGTTTCATTGAGGATCCTCCTGGCAATATGTGTTTCTCGAGAGTGACTGACAGTGAGATGATAGACCTAAAGGCCGTTAGGTAGGAGCTCCAATGTCGAGAAGCTAAGAGAGCAAAGGAATGAAATGTGGAGACAGTACAGGGGCGTGTGGGCGATATAGATGCGTCTCTGGATACAATTTACCAATACAGAGTAAATCCTGTTATGCTAAATTCAGCAAGTGCCATACATATTAAGGCATTTTTGTAACAAACCTCTCAGTGAGGCTACCACAATACTCACTTTTCTATTTGTAAATAATTCTTTAGATGTATACAATATCTCAGTCGGGTCGATATGATTGGGAAGCCATGAGGAAATAAATGTAGGAAACAAGTGAACATGGCCTCTTGCAAAGCACTGGTAAATGGGATGATTATTTTTTCTTTTTTAAGTCCACTTCAGACTAGGGCAAGACTCTTAAAGTGGGCCTTCCATATAGACATACAGACCTTTTGAATGCCACAGTAGATGTTGGCTGGCTCTGATGGGCTCTGTATTGGCGAGGGTTACACCTAATCCTGTCCCATCACATGCGTGCATACTGAGGGAGTAGTGGAAAGAAAGCCTGACATCCAACTCTAAATCAAGCCCTTAAATTAACAGTTCATACAGAAAAAAATGTAGTACATTATTGGGAAAAGCCATTGTTGATGTAATCTGACACACCCAGCTGTTTACACAGCAAAACAATAAAGCGAAATATTAATGTATTAATTTGTTTTGCAGTGTGGCATGGTGTATTGTACTGTTACTTACAAAGACGTGTCATTCATGGAAAACCACATAGGGCTAAATTGACCCGATTTTCCAGAAGTTGGGAATATCAAATATACATAGGTTTGCACTGGATGTGTGGCTTCATGGGTATTAAAGGAGTATCTATCCATTTTGGAGAATTCTTGAAGAAACCTGTGGAGTAGCACCCTGTTATATGAGAAATAGCAGGTACATTGATCCAATCAGGCAAGACAAGTCCATATCTTCCTAACTTTGCACATCCTCAAGAATTCTATGATTATTAGACCATTAGAATTAAACATATTTATGGGAAGGTGAGTGGTTGCTGGAACACCTCAGATGACATTAGAAAAGCTACTATACCTAACATAAATATGTTTATTTTAAATCTGCCAAAGCACTACCAAAATAATAACCATATTCTTGGCAACAATATAGTAGAGTTCATAGAACAAGAACATCCTGCCCTTCATCCATGAGTCTAAGACTAATGAAACAGGGAACAAACTAAAGCACAAAGGTAAGGTGGAGATCGGTAAACTAATTGGACATCAACTGAACAAAATGCTAGGGACAGAAGTGGTACCACACAGTCGCCGACCACCATGGATCACATGATCGGAAGTGACATTAAATTGTTCCCGTTCTGCCAGGATGAGTGCCTTCATGTTCAGGGCCAAGATAGGAATCTCTGATATTAATGTGTTAAAAGGGATTGCAAAACAATATTCTACTTAGTTATGCCAGCTATGCTGCTGCAGCTAGTCACTCAATGTAGCCGCAGGATAAGAGTCACTCTACCCACGCTGCTGGTGATCATGAGCAGAGATGGACAGAGTCCATAAACTGCAGCGAACTGGCATTGGTGAGCCGTTGCAGCGCATAGTCATTATGCACCAGGTGAAATATAAACTGAAGGAGGGGAAAAATTGTTCGTCAAAGCAGAAAGAGTCTTGACATGCAAAGGCAAAACAAACAATTGTCAGGCACCATTCTTCAAACATAGAATCAAGTGGCCACCAAGCAACTTGCCATTACAATCTATCTGTTATAGACAGTGCTAATAAACATAAGGAAAAAACTAGAGACCAACAGTAGAATTAGCCTGACTCAAAGGCAGGTCCACCTGTCCTACTGAAAACGTTTTTACCCGAGATATGCTATTTGACAGGACGCTCTGCTTAATGCATGCATTAATAATGTTTAAGAAGTAGATTTTCATCACTTATGCCTGCTATGAGGGATTCTGCCAATCCTCCTTCTCTCTCAAACACTGAATTAGTCCTCACTTGTTGTTATGTCCCATACAGATTACTGCAACAGCTTCTATAGCGGTCTCCCAAACACATCATCCTCAAAATTCCAAGGAATAGAGGGCAGCAGTTACAAGCGCTGTGGTGCAGGGCAGTGCAGCAAGTGTCTTGCTGTGCCACCCTACGCCACTGGTAGAGGGCAGAAATGCACCATATCTACAAGATCTAAAGATATTTCTCCCCGTTGCATCACTTCTACACTGCATCTGAGGTGGCGAAGGAATCTGATATGTTCCCAGACTTGTAAATCTGGGAATGCGTCAGATTCCTTAGCGTCCTGTGGGCGTTGTGTGGGAACACCCACAGCAACACACATGCAACACTCCTTTCACACAGTTTTATGTGTGAAAGGGGCCCATATTTACGGGGCCATGAAAAGTCAGGCAAGGTGGCTTTGCGTGGCCTTGTAAGTATGGGATACCACATTGCACCACCAGAGCGTCAAAAAAAGATGCTTCAGTGGTGTAGTGTGCTGATAGTGCCTCGTAAATAAAGCTCATAGATCATGCCTCACATTCTCTTGTCTGACTCAACATAACTATATTGCAATGGCACTGAAATCCCCCCACTGGGGACTAACAGAAAGGTCGAATTTTTAAGATCTCCCCCTCAAAACCTGCTTTAGATAAGGCTGACATTTTACAAGAAGTTTAATGGAATATTCTGATATAAACTGGAATCCTCTCTATGGCACACTCTACCGTAGAGTCCTGCTGGACCTACACTCTCCCATCTGCATGTATTAGTTTGCCAGCCACTCCCCAAGAGCTGGGCCTTACCCCCACCCCACACCCACCCAACACAGGTGTCACCGGCCAGGTAACCCTGCCAATAAAGGAGCCCAAGTGTACATGCTCGGGCCAGTTAAGTTACTTACAAAGCAGTGTCTGTGTCGTTCTTCATGCTACATGTGGGCCTAGGGCCCAGAACACTACATCTGCCATGGTAGTTTAGACTAGAAAATGATTTTCTCAAATTCCAAAGGTGATTAAAACCCACCTCTTCAAGCAGGCATATTGTTAGACATTTATATCCACCAGTTACTGGTCCGCAATTGAGAAACGGCTTCTCTTATTGTGTTCTGCAGTTCCAGCTATGCATGTGCCACTTTGTATTGTTCTGGCTGATTGCCTGAGTATGTCTTTATAAGTTTTTATTTTGTTAGCTGCAATGTGTTAGCATACAGTACTCCCTTCCCCTTGTCGAATGAGAAGGGTGTTTTGCATGGAGTCCAACACAATCCACTGTTGACAAGAGTCTGTTACTTCACCAAAAATAAACCAACCAGTATTAAATGTCACTATACCACATCCTCTAAAATTGATCGTTTACTACTCCGATCAGTGCCCCTTTCCAAATTGGTAAAATATACATTCTAGAGATTAATGTTTTATATAAGTTTGCAAGCAGTCATTTATTAAATGGAGCATGTGGGCTTCAACATTATGGAGCTTATATAACAGTACCCCTCCTGTATTTATTTGGCAATACAAAGAATTGTTATGTGCGTACGTCCAACTAGTTCAGATGATCTGTATGCATGTATGTATGCATGTGGTGTGTAGTGCAAATTATCCAAAGGACAGCAGAGTACAGTCCAGGACTGCAGGCAAAGATACAGCCAACAAGTGATTTGAGGGGAAGTTGGGTCTAGAGAGTATAGATAGAGGTGTAATGTTACCTCATCTTGATGTAGGTTCTTAACAGAGACACATTTTTAGCTGTTTCCTAATTGGAACATGACTTTGGAACATGGATGGGACAGCCCTGATGGTTACAAGAATGTTGTTCCTCATTCTGCAAAAGTGCAAAAGTGGAGAAGGCCTACAGCCTTATTGTTTCATTTTTTCACTTCTTCCATAGTCTGTTGGTGTCTTGCCTGCAGGTGTGCAAGAACCACAGACGATTGTGAGCTTGTTATACAGGTAAGTGGGTGTGCAGGTTGTGATAACTTTTTATATGGTGCAGGTGGTTTTGAAGGAGGTGCATGCTGGCAAGTGAAACCAGAAGGGTCAACGTGGTCATACCTTTCCAATTCCTTGAAATGGCCTACTGTGGCATTTTGTAAGCCTGTTACTGCAGCCAGTGTGGAGACTGAGAGTCCGCAGGGGAGAGTGTTTAGTATGAGAGCTTGAACTGCATTTCTGAAGTCACTTTCTGGGAGGAATGGCGTTGCGTTCTCCATTAAAGAGATGATATCAAGCCATTTTGATTTTCCTGACAATGTGTTCCTTGAGGTCGGAGGTCAGTGACATGGTGGATTTGAGTGACTCAGCATTAGGTGAAAGATGGGTTTTAAATCTTGCCAGTGTCCTGTCACTGAACCAGGTTCAAACTGATTGTTACTTGTTGTTCTTGGAGAATAACAGAAATTCTGTTTTAGAGCAGTTGAACTTCAGGTAGGTGCTGGACATCAAGGCCTGAACGATGTGCAGGCAGTGATTGAAGTCCTCGTTGCCTGTAGTAGTTGAGAATTTGAAGCAGAGTTGTGAGTTGTTGGTGCATTTGTATGTGTTGATGCTGTTAACAGCCAGCAGAGCCACAAAGAACTTTGTGTAGATGCTGAACATGACAGGCGATAAGATGAAACCGAAGGGGGGGGGGATCCTGCAGGTGATAGGGATCTTCTGGAGTCTGATATAAGAAGTGTCAGTTGGATAGGTAGGAGGAGAACTAGTGAAGGATGTTCCCAGGGACTCCCATTCAGGTCTTTAGGATGTGGATGATGGTGAGATGATCATCAATGAAAAAGGAGGCTAAGGCATCCACTAATATCAGGAGTCAGGTGTCACCTTTATACGTGGTCAGGATTGTTTTTTTTTTATTAAAATAAAATAACTGTTTCTATTCTGCATAGTGACCTGAAGCCGGATTGGGAATCATGCCAGAGATGGGTGACATTGGTGTGGTCTTGGCATTGTGCATAGGTGGCTTTTCCAATGATCTTTTCAATTAAGGGTAGGTAAGTTATAGGCAAGTAATTGGGAGGTCTTCCGATTCTATTGTGGGCTTTTTCAGGAATGAGCATCTGGCTTGTCTTAGGAGCTTCTGGGTTGCCTTTATTGACGAGGTATAGACAAGTGTGAGTAGCTGTGAGTCAGCTTCTCTGGGGAGGGCTTTAAAGAAGGAAGAGGGTTAAACCGCCTTCAAAGGTAGTGGATTGAGGGAGCTGCAGAAGACTATGAGAGACAGAGATTTGAATACAGCACAGAAGGATGGCTGTCAAATTGAGAAGCAGAATTGTTTTGCCAATATGCCATCAGATCTTTCATACTAAGTCACTGAAGAAGAAGTTGCTGGCATTTCACTTGTCTGTGGTGAGAGGGGAATTGACGGTCAGGTGGGCGGTTGATGTTTTGCCTGATTATCTAGAAAGGAATTCTGCTTCAGTTCATGTGAAGTGAATTTCAGAATACTGGAGTGGCCTTTAGATGCTCATTGGCCTCAAACCTGTTCTCGCTGGAGGAGACTGAAGTTATCTCTAAGTAGCAAGTGGCACAATGTAGAATTTTTATGTACTACCTACTTCATGTTAAAACTTTTAGACCATTCATAGAGTGTCAGAAGTGAACCACCATGTAGCCAGAAGGGCAAGACTGGCTGGAGGAGTCACACACAAAATTGGGTGACTTTGTTGCTTTGCTTACTTGAGGTAGGGATACTGAATGGAATAGCCAGCCCTTTTGTATTTGTCACCCTCATCCCTGTTGTTTGGCAGTTCTAGGGCCCTAAGAAGAACTTTGGGTCTCTCCACTTATTTGTGTACAAGTTCATACACATTTAAGTAGGTGGAGGTGCAGAAGGGTTGGCGGGTGCAGAAAGTTTGTGAAGCTTAATATCGAATGTGAACATTCTCAAATGATGTAGAAGCCAGTGTCCTTTAAAACTCCTCCACTGGGTGAGAAAGTTTGAGAATATCATGAGAACAAGAATTATCACAGAAGGTGCAGCACTACTGGGGCCCACTGTACCATAAATATAGCTGTCTTTCACTGGCCAATGTGATACCCAGCTGGACATCAGCTATACTCTAATGCATTTGCCCAGAAATTACTGGCCCTTTGACAATGCCACTTAATATGACTCAGGGATCCAATCTTCCCCTTACAGCAAAAACATAGATTGGAATTCAACAAAATAGGTTTTACCCTTTGTGCTCTTGTCCATTTACTGCCAAATGCTATTTTCTGCTGTGCACGATGTAAGTTCAAATCGAGTTTGGGTCTCGAAATTTTGAAGCATATATCTGACCACGCATATTCAGCAACAGACATTCCCAATTCAGATGACTGTTGACTTCTTGCCGGAAGCTAATAATGAAGAGAGCCCCTTAGCGACAGGTAATGTACTTTGACAATATATAAATCTTCACAGTATGTAGTTGTGAAATTAAAGATAGTAAATCTCTACTCGTGTCTATATGTATATTTTTCACGATATTGTACGACTAGATATTCTGGCTGCAATATTTTAGCATGACGAGAATTGTTGCATTAGATATTCTGACATACAAATGCTCGAGTACCCAAGCAGATTAAGATTCTTATTTTTGGCATCTAATTTTATAAATTTACTGTTGTTCTGAAGGTAAGACCAAATGCTAATTGAGTGATGCATGGAAGGTGATGGAATAGTGAAAGAGCTGTCAGGATCAGAGGTGGGATGGGGCAGAGTGGTACACTGTGTTTGAGTGTGAGCTGAGCCTAGGAGCTTCGTGACTTCAGTGACAGACAGTTGTTTGGAACTGAGACCAATGTTAGGATGTAACTGATCATGCTCTTCTGCAGTTTGCTTTTAATTCCCCAAAAGAAGCGAGACACAAAGGGCCTGATTCTCTAAGGGCCTCCCAGTCACAGCGAGGCCCCCACAGTCAAGGACGGGGCCCCGCACTCATAGCAGGGGAAACTGGGGCACAGAGGCCTTGTCACTAGTGCAGGACTATTACCATGACTAAAGGGCCTCCGCCGAGTCTGCGGAGGTCCTTTGTGAATCAGTCCCAAAGTGTGTGTGTGGGGTTGTGCCTGGGTGTGGCACAATGCATGCTAATTGAAACATTTCTCACTTAACATGTAAACTTTAGGGCATTGCACCAGTTGAGAATATTCCAGCAAATACGTCAGAAATTTCATCAGCAGTGCCTACATTACCAGCAGTAATTTGTTGCATATTTAGAAGATGTTCAGAAAAATGGGCTTTTCCAGTAGAAACATTTCACTAATATTCTGCCCACTAATGCCCAGAAATATTTGTAATGTTCAGGAGAGGAAAACATATCTGGTAATGTGATTATTCAACATTTCTCTCTCTCTCTCTCTCTCTCTCTGTCTCTCTGGAGCATTAATTGTATGTTACTAATGAGGGGTTGGCGTGTTTAAAGACATTCACTTCTTACGTTGGTATTTCAATTCTTTTTGTGGATCAAGTGTTTTCATGAGGGAGGGGAATAATTGCTGGGTGGTATTTTGTGGGGGTGTATTCTTTTTCTATTTCCACAGTGTACTTATTTTTAAGGTTTGTGTGAAAGGTTTTTTGTTCTGCCTGTGTGTGTGTGTGTGTGTACACACAACTAGTGCAGTAATGTTCTGCTCAATCTTGATTTCATCAGGTTACTTACAGAAGGCAGCTATTTACCATCTGAGGAGTCTCTTCTTACCAGGAATGACCTAGTGAGACGAAATTAGTTCTTAGTTTGTGATGTTGCTGCATTTTCCCAAACAATTTATCTAGTTGCAATCCTTGATCAAAAAATGTTTTTCATTAATGTTTCTTAGTTTATATGAAAATATTAAATATGCATAAGCATGCCAAAAATATTAAATTTAAATACATACATTCTTTTTGCATAAATCGTTTTTATTAAAACATTTTAAATGACACAGAAACTAATTTTCTAATTAACAATCTATAACACTATCCAAAATCATTAAGAGTTTCGATGTGCCTCAGCTCATCACCACCACAACCAATCTGAAATCCACCATGAAGGTCAAAGTACAGCCACTTATTCATCCCTCAGGTTACATAACACCCTGTGACATAACACGTGCCTCTTCCTGTTCAGTAACGCATAGCCATCAACTTGGTTCTCGGTTAAATATTCTATTCCAAGCTTCCGTGACACCCAAAGGGGAAAGGTGACACAAACGAAAAGCCTGAGGCTTCTCCTAACCCTTTGTTGAGATGGGATGCTCAATTAGGGCTGGATTCCCAAGGCTCATGTATTATGTAGTGTGATACGTATACCCTCTTGTCAGACAAGGAAAGGAGGTCAGCTTTGGAAACAAGCTAGGTGGTGTTTTATGAATTTAATCATCCTGAAATCATTTTTTCACATCCCAGTACCTATATATCTTCGGAGTTCTGTCATTTTCTGGGTTTTAGAAACGCGCTCTGGGCTGAATGATCACAAAAGAGTACTAACCAGCGAGAAAAACAAACTTAATTTAAGGCCAGATTCTGTCCTTATTACTTCAAAACCCCATTCAGCAGTGGTGCCTAGATCACATTCACGTCATTCTTTACCGTGTTTGCGGGAAAGGCAGCATTCTGAAACCTGTTCATTGTCCTTAAAGGGATGCCCATTGCCCACTGAAACTGTAGGACCAACAAACCCTGGTTTACAGAGTGGGGCCAACACAAAAAACTGAATCCAACAATGGCAAGGCAAAACACAAATTTTGTTTGCTTGAACGACACAAAGGTGTCACACGCAACACACGCCCAAAATGCAAAAATGGCAACAGTCACTGAGGTTGGTGTCAAACGTCCTCTTTCATAGTCTGAATGAGTTTTGATTCATTATAATCCGGTCAATAACGCATTTTAGTAACAAAGTAATCAGACTAAGAACCATCTCCTCTCCCCACTGTAGTGGCATGCAGGTACATGGGATGTCATAGACTCATCTGCAAACAACATGAGCAATAACAACTATGTTGTAGGTCAAGAGTGCCAAAGTTAGGGTAAGGTAAGAGAGAACAGTACTTCAGAGTTTAAACCTAGGGGTCCTTGGATTGATCATAGTGATATCCACTATGTTGCGAGCTTGTCAGCAATTAGTGCAAAGCCTGGGATCAAAACTTAATCTGGGGCCCTCTGGATGCTCCTTCCATTTAGGCTATGTGGAACAAGCAGCACCCTTTGTAAGTATAAAAATGCACCTAAGGAAAGAGAACACATGGAATGTGCTCTCACTTTAATGTCCTGCCCACACAGACTGCCTCATTGTTAATTAACACAGCAGGCCTGCTTGAAATTAAAACATCTATAAATAATGGTTGCCAAATCATAGCAAGTCCTGGAAAGACAAAGGGCCTAGTGCACAATGTCATCGCTAACCAACCCGCCCCTTCATGTGACAGCCCTTCTCTGTTGGTGGTTAGTTCCAGGCTTAGTGAAGTAAATAGCTCTTGGGGATCTCCAAGGTGGATGAGATGATTCTTGAGGGCAGTTCTGAAGCCATGAAATAAGATTGATGTCCTCATGTCACAGGAGAGAGAAGAACCAAGAGAATCAATGGGCCGCATAGGTGGTTTGGCATGGTAAGGCAGTGCTTGTGTATGTTCTTGGGCAAAGGAGGTGTGGAGGGGAATGATTTGATTAAGAAAGACAGAGAAAGGTTATTATCGAATCTGAAAACTTGGGGCTGGGAGGGAGTTTATATATTGCCATAGTGATCACTGAGAGGCAGCCATGCAGAATCTAAAGGAGGTCGAGGTGGAATTGGAACTGGAAGAAGGAAGGAATAACAACATACACTGATGAAGAAGCTGTCAACATAGCCCTCTTGATAAGCAGTAAGTTTGTGTTCAAGGTTGTGGCCAAGTAGAGTATCATATGGAGCAAAGTCTTGAGAATATTTAGAAGGTTGCAGTGTACCGAGGAAGAGAAACAGAGATGAAGGTGTCAAGTCACATAGTACTTTTAATTTGAACCAGGGACATGCATGAAGGTTTTTCCTTGCAAGAAGTTGGCACACAAACAACTTCTGAAATGTGGTGTGAGTATTTCGGTTTTCGTTTACTTCTACGAAGGACATTCTGAAGATGGAGTCATAATACTTAGATTTTTCTACTTTTGTACCTGTGCTAAATTGCCAGTGAGGAGCAGAATACGTACTGTCAGAAGAATGTGAAGTCTATATCTGTCAGAAAAGTGAAGGCCGCATTCATGGAAGCTGTCCAGAGAGACCAGCCTGACTAGGATTTTATTGATAATGGTAAAATCTAGACTGGGCACTAAATGGGGATTTGAGGAATCGTATTAATCAAGTGCTTTGTAAGTAAGGGTATTGCATGACATCACTTAGGGGACAGAAGGAAGCAATATCAATCTCAAATCAAATGTGAACCTCCAGAGAGGTTTCAGGAAACACCACAAGTCACAAGACAACCAAGAAGCTGGAGTAGTTGGCCCCCAGTGTACTGGACCAAAAAATAAGAAATTACATATCCCTATAGAAAAAGGAATACAAATACAAGATGTGTGAGAGTATAGGGAAAATGAAGAAAAATACAAGATGCATAGGGGAACTGAGGCAAGGTAGAACACGATTAGCCAACATATCTGCACAACCTTCAGTGATGTTCTTCAGTGCAGTGAGCAAGCTGCTACTTGTTCTCACAAGTGTATCTTACACTGGTAGTGCAAGTGCAGAGTAAACCACCTAAGTGCCATGGTAAATTATTTTACTGTCGATTTTCTGCTTATGTTATGATTGCCAACTGTCCAAACATCCCAATACTCAGCAACTCCATGAAATGTGGTACTTTGTTGATGCACCCTGCAACCCAGAAAACATTGGACTTAACAGCAACAAAATAACCCTGGCAACATAAGTAATCTGGAACTCCTTTTCTGTACATTGACCTTTGACCTGGCAAATGAAGCTGTGAAGCAAGGATGTGAGGTTCTAGCCAGTAATAAATGGATTCATAATGGAGAAGGCAGATAGGGTGTGAGCGATAAGGAAGGCTTTAATTGTTTGGGTCATACAGGATTAATTCAGGCACCAACGTGTATAGGATAGAGGAGAATATAGTTATGTTGCATAGGAGAGGTGGAAAGGAAGGTTGAGAGGGAGAGCACTGTTGTGAAGACCGTGGTTTGGGCATTTAATATTGTGGGGATATGGAAGGAAGCAAGAGATTCCCTGATGGTTTTGGAACTCTGGAAAGGGCCTTGGTCAACCCAGTTCTATGTACTGTAAGTCACTGTAGATATAACAGTGCATATTAAATTGCTTTAAAGTAAGTTGATCAAGCTTACAGCAAATCATGCAGTAAGTCTTAACCTACTTATATCAAAATTTTGCTTCTGAAAAGTAGTACACCATGTTTTGGAAATTAGTACCGAAATGGAAAATATAAGGGACAAAGTGAATTTGGAACACACATTTTCAAGCTCCCGCCGTAAGCATTTTGACAGCTTTGAGCTATGTAGCTATCTGGAATCATCCTGCTTGAACCTACCAAGAAGCTTTGAATGCATTCTTCCTTTAAACTGTGATTTGCCTACTTTAGCGAAGACAGGTACAATAAATGCATTGAGTCATCATTTTAGCTGTAATCTTTCCATTGAGTAATGCAGTTGGAAAGATTTATGAAAGTAGATTCTCTTAATACTTTTTTGATGTTCTGTCTGTGCCGGGAAGTAAGCCTTACAAAATATTGTGGTACTATATCTGAAGCGTCTTCTCATATTAACTGGTCAGCTACCTTGCACTACTTTCGGATTCGGTTGATTTAGATCAGACGACCTGCACCCAGTAGTGTTGGGCACATTTTCAGAGTCGCCATCACTGATAGATCACTGACGTCATGGGGATTGTGAAAAATCCAAGCATCATTCCTATTCAGCAGGAGAGTGGAAAAGGTGTGGTATGTAGCCAGTGGTGCATTTTGGAGCACACTGTTGCAAATATATTTCTAAAGCATGGTGTGGTAAATCACTGTCATATACAGGCTGCACACACTGTAAATGTTAGAAATAAAATGTGCTTCATTTGTGGTTTCCTAACTGCTATATTTAAAATATTCGTACAGTTCACGTACAGGTATTTGAACATTGAGTGTTGGAAAAAGACTGAGATACCACAAACCTTTCTTTCACACTCCCTATACCACAGCAAGAATGTCAGACAGCTCACTATACAAAATCATCTAACTTTGCAGTCAGGGAAAGAAAAGCAAACACCAATCTACATATTAAAAGAATAATCAGCAATTTGTCAGAAGACATAGGGCCTGATTTAAATCTTGGGGGAGGGGAATACTCTGTCACAGAAGTGACAAATGTCCCGCCTGCCATATTATGATCCCATTATATCCTATGGAAAGCCTAAAATGGCGAACGGGATAGCCATCACAATTTGTGACAGAGTATTCCATCTCCCAAGATCTAAATCAGGCCCATACCCTGACAATAGACCTCTGCCTTTAAACATATAGCAAATGTGACAAGATGAAACGTAATTTAAAGGCATCTTTATTGCTCATTCACCTTCTGAACTCTAACATCTTTGTTTTGGGGATGCTGCAGAATGCCTGCATCCCTAGCTCTAGTGCTAATGCCTGCACCCTTCAGTCTACTAACCAAAGAAGATTATCTATTCAGCTAAGGGGAAATAGTGACCTTTCTGGCCACCCTTTGAATTTCTGTGTCTCTCTCTCTCTGCCCTGGCTGGTATCAGAGATAGTCATGACACAGCCCCTTTGTAATAATTTATTTGTTTCTGAGGAGCTTGGGAGGAAAGGAGTTTGTGTCTTTCCTTCTTTTACTCCCTCACCTGGCAGTGCAAGGAAGTGCAAACACCAGTTGTCACTGAGATGAGCCTGCACAGGGCTGTAGGCAACTCTTGTCTCTGTAGTGCCTCTTGCCCTCGGAATGTTAGAAGACAATTGAGCTCAATCAGCTTACATGCAGGCCTGCAGGATACAGGGCCAAGAAATATGCCCTTCAATGTAAAAATGGGATGCAGTGGTGTTGGACGGTAGTTGCTGGGCCTGTAATGTATATCAAATGGCTGTACCAGGGCCTACACTGGAAGTATTTGGGCATGCTGAATAAACTACATGAACCTTTAATGGTATGTGGAGATATCTCAGCAGTATCTATGAATGTAATGGCAGTATCTGGGCATATTATATATGGGATAAGGTAACCCTCTGCTGTGCATGATAAGGACATTGCAAGACATCTAGAAGTTATATGACCATATAGAGGAACAAGGTGGAAGGCTGTGTTCCTTTATAAGGGCATGGAACTCTCAGGTGAATTACAATATCCTTATATTGTACAGCAGTAGACATTTAGGGCCAGATGTAGCAATTTCCGCATTTTCGAATCGGAAATTGCGAGTCGGTGCGACTCGCAATTTCCGAATCGCAAATGAGGATGCAGAACGGTGTCTCAGACACCGTCTGCTAATCGCTATGGGGTCGCAAAGACCCACCTCATAAATATTAATGAGGTGGGTCGCATTTTGCGACCCCATAGCGAGTCCCTGCACTCACAGGGATGGTGGCCTTCTGAAGTCAGCAGACCCCCATGTCTGTGACTGCTTTTTAAATAAAGCATTTTTTTATTTTTATTTGCAGCCCGTTTTCCTTAGAGGAAAACGAGTTGCAAAAGAAAAAAATAACGACAGCATTTGGTTTCGTTTTTTCAGAGTAGGCAGTGGTCCATTGGACCACTGCCTGCTCTGAAAAAAACTTTTTGGCTACATTCACAAAGGGGAAGGGGTCCCATGGGGACCCCTTCCCTTTTACGAATGGGTTACCACCAGTGTGACACTGGTGGTAACTGCGAATTGTTCACAAAGCAATTTAGCATTGCGGTGCGAGTCGCAAATAGAAAGGGTACACCCCTTCCTATTTGCGAGTCGCATTCACAATTTGCGAGTCGGTACCGACTCGCAAAATGTGAATGTGCATTGCGATGCGCATTTTGCATGCCGCAAACTGCGATTTTCGCAGTTTGCAACATGCAAAATGCTTGCTACATCTGGCCCTTAATTCTTTATAATACATGGTCACACCCTCACCTTCACCCTTCTCACAGACCTTGTAAATCGTTTAATTCTTGCTCTTTTATATGAAAAAGGTTGGCTTGCAGAGAAATCTTGATTCATGTTTGTGGCCATGCAATGAAACTTTGAGGTTTTCATCAAAAATTCACTGAACTGTTTTTAAACCCTCTTATTAAGTCTAGGAATTTGAGTAATTGTGCTCAAGCATTTTATTTCTTGCAGCAGATTCATGATGAAGAGACTTGTTTTTAGGCAAGCTCCTTTTTAAATGCTGCAGTACGTTCTCGAGGCACAAAGTACTTTGGCTAAGACATTTTTATGTATTGATTGTATCATTTATGATATATTCGTATAATGAAATGAATTGCTATTATTTCGTGTAGATTGATGTGTGATGATATAGTACTGTTGCACCTGGAAATACTAGTATGTATTGCTAATTTTGCACTTTTATGGTTGCTTTGCAACCGAATAAAGATTTTGAATTGAATGGAACAAGATAGCATACTTGCTTATATGAAGAATAAAAGCAGAATCTGGTGCAAAATTAAACACATCCTCGTTGCAAAAAGATGTTAAAATTAGTTTAATGTAAGGCAGATTTAAAACAAATTATGATGGTGCTCACATTGTGTAGATAAGCGCAAAAATATTCGATTTTTTCTGTAATTCTTTTATGCAGAAATATACGTTCCCATAAATATCTAATTTCTGTTGTTCATTTGAGATACAAGTATTGGTAATGGCAACAGGGTTGACTTTGAAAGAATGTTGTATGGGAATGTGATGAGATCAAAGAACTGTAGAATATTATTGGTGAAAGTTAGAAGGTCAGGTGGCAGTTGCACTGTCACACCAGACCTATACATCCATATAGATTAATGACTGCCTTCCTCCCATCTGTGCTAGAGTAAAACACCATAAAGTATCTAGCTATCTAAGACACTTTTAATAGTATTAACCCCTTTGGTGTGGGCGTCGGCCAGTGGCTGACACCCACCCTACCTCCCTGGTGCGGGTCAGGACCAGTAGCCGACACAAGGGAGGGGGTTAGAAAATCCTCGGGTGCGTCGCACCTGAGGATTTTTTTTTAAACCCCTGGGAGACACGGAAGATCTTCCGTGTCTCCCCCGCCCCCCACCCACCCCTTTGTGACGTCAGCGCGCCGCAAAGCCACAGCTGCGGGTGAGGGCCAAGAAACGCCACTAGACACCAGGGATTTCACTTGGGGTGGTTGGCCCCCTCGGAAAACGATTTGAAGGTTGGTGCCCCCTGGAGGGGCGCGATTGCGCTCAATCGCGCCACCCCTAGGGACAATTATTTTTTTTTTAAATAAAGAAATAAATAGGGGGTCGCCCGTGGGCAGGGCAACCCCTTGTGGGGGCAATACCTTTTTTTAGTAGTTGTAGGGTTTCCCTGGTGGCCATTTTGGCCCCCAAGGAAACCCTACAACTACCAAAAAAAATATAGATCTCTCTCTCTCTCTCTATATATATATATATATATATATATATATATATATATATATATATATATATATATATATCAATCCATGTAGATAGATACATCTATCTACATGGATATAGATCTCTATATATAGATCTATCTATAGATATATCCATGTAGATAGATATATATATATATATATATATATATATATATATATATATATATATATATATATATATAAATATATATATTTGCCACCAGTTGTCTTGCAGTTGTAGCATGCGTCTTCAAAGCAATGCACATAATTCAATTGACGCATTTCAATTGTAGGTTTTAGGCAGCAATAAAAAAGTCAAGTAAGTCTTGTGATTATGTTTCTGCTACAAAAGGATCAGACTTTTGTCTAGTGGCAGTTTTAGTGCCATAAAGAAGCACAAAATGTTTATATGCCTACTGCAAAGAGCAAATCTGTATTTTATGTAAATAGCTGAGTACATTAGTAAAGTCAGCCATTACCTGCGCTATAATACAAATGAAATGTATGTGCAGGGTGGGGGGGTGGCTATGGAGAGATGAAGAGCACTTTTGCTGGGTGGTAATGAGGGAATCCGAGGAGGAGGACATGGGAGTGGGAGCACCAATAATGATTGTTGGACTGGGCCCCAGAGGTGCTAAAGACTGTGACGAATGGTATGTGACAAGGTGTTTTTTGAGTGTCTTGAATGAACGTGCTGATTGAGGGAAGAAGCGCAGGTAAGGTGGCCCCTACTGTTGCACGTAACACACACACACCAGCAATTTTGTGACTGTCTATGTAGGCTAATGTTTTAGAGCAACAGTTTAGCCAATAGCAGAGATGGCATCTTGATGGATGACTGCTGCTGACGCCATCACTCGGGTTATAGAGGACAGCTCTGACATAGGTTCAGAGACTGACACAGCAGATACTGAGACAGCATCTGAGGGATAGGACAATGGTGCAGACTCTGGAAGTGATTTTTCAGTCTGAGGAGTCCCATTGGATAACTCTTCTTCCAGTAAATTGAGAGGGAGTTGATTAGGGCAGTCCTGCTGTCCCTTCGCAAGCACAGTCTGTGCAACGGGGCAATAGTGGGTTATCCCAACCCAGAGAGCAGGTGAATGCATCAGCAAGAACAGAGAGGGTGCTCTCTTGGGAGCTCCCAAATTTAGTTCAGCCCCAAATTCCACTGCCCAAATTGTATTGTGGAGACATCAAAATTATCTATCACAAAACAAACTGGTTTTGTAAGGCAGGCACCTGTGTTTTTGGTCCTGGGTTCGGCGGCCATGTAGGGAAACATACTAAACCCAAACATTTCTGGAAACTAGACATCCGGGGGAGTCCACAGAGATGTGACTTGTGTGGATTCCCCAAAGTTTTCTTACCCAGAATACCCTGAAAAGCTGAAATGTTGAATAAAAACTAAATTTTTCTTGCATTTCTCTCACACCAACTACAGGAATATGCTGCGATTCACAAAATTTCTACCACCCAGTGATTCCTCACCTGTCCTGATAAAAACACTACCCCACTTGAGTGCCTATACCTAGTGCCTGCGTCAGGAATGGATCACCCCAGGGTCAACAGTTGCCTCATGTAAGGACCAACATTGACCATTGTGTGATCTATTCCTGTCGCGGGCACTAGGCCTACCCACACAAGTGGGGTACCATTTTTATCGAGAAACTTGGGGGAATGCTGGGTGGAAAGAAATTTGTGTCTCCTCTCAGATTCCAGAACTTTTTATCACCGAAATGTGAGGAAAAAGTGTTATTTTCCCAAATATTGAGGTTAGCAAAGGATTCTGGGTAACAGAACCTGATCAGAGCCCCACAAGTCACCCCATCCTGGATTCCCCTAGGTGTCTAGTTCTCAAAAATGTGCAGGTTTGGTAGGTTTCCCTAGGTGCCGGCTGAGCTAGAGGCCAAAATCCACAGCTAGGCACTTTACAAAAAACAGCTCTGTTTTCTTTGTGAAAATGTGATGTGTCCACGTTGTGCTTTGGGGCATTTCCTGTCGTGGGCGCTAGGCCTACCCCCACAACTGAGGTTCCATTTTTATTGGGAGACTTGGGGGAACGCTGGGTGGAAGGAAATTTGGGGCTCCTTTCAGACTCCAGAACTTTATGTCACCGAAATTTGAGGAAAATTTGTTTTTTGGTCACATTTTGAGGTTTGCAAAGGATTCTGGGTAACAGAACCTGGTGAGAGCCCCACAAGCCAGCCCATCCTAAATTCCCCTAGGTGTCTAGTTTTCAAAAATGCGCAGGTTTGGTAGGGTTCCCAAGGTGCCAGCTGAGCTACAGGCCAAAATCTGCAGCTAGGCACTTTGCAAAAAACAGCTCTGTTTTCATTGTGAAAATGTGATGTGTCCACGTTGTGTTTTGGGGCATTTCCTGTCGGGGCGGTAGGCCTACCCCCACAACTGAGGTACAATTTTTATCGGGAGACTTGGGGGAACATTGGGTGGAAGGACATTTGTGGCTCCTCTCAGACTCCAGAACTTTCTGTCACCGAAATGTGAGGAAAAAGTGTTTTTCTTGCCACATTTTGAGGTTTGCAAAGGATTCTGGGTAACAGAACCTGATCCGAGACCCACAAGTCACCCTATCTTGGATTTCCCTAGGTGTCTAGTTTTCAAAACTGTGCAGGTTTTCTAGGTTTCCCTAGGTGCCGGCTGAGCTAGAGGCCAAAATCAACAGCTAGGCACTGCAAAAAACAGCTCTGTTTTCTTTGTGAAAATGTGATGTGTCCACGTTTTGTTTTGGGGCATTTCCTGTCACTGGCGCTAGCCCTATCCCCACAACTGAGGTACCATTTTTATTAGGAGACTTGGGGAAACGCCGGGATGGAAGGAAAATTGTGGCTCCTCTCAGATTCCAGAACTTTCTGTCACCGAAATGTGAGGAAAAGTATTTTTTTGGCCACCTTTTGAGGTTTGCAAAGGATTCTGGGTAACAGAACCTGGTGAGAGCCCCACAGGTCAGCCCATCCTGGATTCCCCTAGGTGTCTAGTTTTCAGAAATATGCAGGTTTGGTAGGTTTCCCTAGGTGCCGGCTGAGCTAGAGGCCAAAATCTACAGCTAGGCACCTTGCAAAAAACACGTCACAAGCATTAGGCCCACCCACGCAAGTGAGGTACCATTTTTATAGGGAGACTTGGGGGAACACAGTATAGGACAACAAGTGTTATTGCCCCTTGTCTTTCTCTACATTTGTTTCCTTCCAAATGTAAGACAGTGTGTAAAAAAGACATCTAATTGAGAAATGGCCTGTAAATCACATGCTAGTATGGGCACCCCGGAATTCAGAGCTGTGCAAATAACCACTGCTTCTCAATACCTTATCTTATGCCCATTTTGGAAATACAAAGGTTTTCTTGATACCTATTTTTCACTCTTTATATTTCAGCAAATGAATTGCTGTATACCCGGTGTAGAATGAAAACCCATTGCAAGGTGCAGCTCATTTATTGGCTCTGGGTACCTAAGGATCTTGATGAACCTACAAGCCCTATATATCCCTCCAACCAGAAGAGTCCAGCACATGTAATGGTATATTGATTTAAAAAATCTGATATTGCAGGAAAAAGTAACAGAGTAAAATGTGGAGAAAAATGGCTGTTTTTCAGCTCAATTTCAATATTTTTTTATTTCAGCTGTTATTTTCTGTAGAAAAACCTTGTAGGATCTACACAAATGACCCCTTGCTGAATTCAGAATGTTATCTTCTTTTGAGAAATGCTTATCTTTCCGGGATCCAGTATTGGTTTCACACCCATTCCTGTCACTAACTGGAAGGAGGCTGAAAGCACCAAAAATAGTAAAAATGAAGTATGTCTCAGTAAAATGCCAAACTTGTGTTGAAAAATGTGGTTTCCTGATTCAAGTCTGCCTGTTCCTGAAAGCTGGGAAGATGGTGATATTGGCACTGCAAACACTTCGTTGGTGCCATTTCCAGGGAAAGAACCACAAGCCTTCTTTGGCAGCCCTTTTTTCCCATTTTTTAAAAAAAATGTTTTACCTGTATTTTGGCTAATTTCTTGGTCTCCTCCAGGGGAACCCACAAACTCTGGGTACCTTTAGCATCCCTAGGATGTTGGAAAAAAAGGACGCAAATTTGGCGTGGATAGCTTATTTGGACAAAAAGTTATGAAGGCCTAAGCTCAAACTACCCCAAATAGCCAAAAAAGGGCTCAGCCCCAGGGGGCGGGGGAAAGGCCCAGCAGCTAAGAGGTTAAAGTATCATGTCTGTGCCCCTGAATATTCGACCTCAGGCAGCTGGATAAATAAAATGATCACATCTATATGGAGTCAAATCACTTTTTTGTGGAAGCACGGAATTTCTGCCCAATTAAAATATGTAATCCTTGCTCCAAACATGTGGAAGGATCCAACCCTCCGCTCTTTTGATGGCGACAGCGGTGCTTTCAAGCTAGACCATAAAAATGATCTTAACCTTGTTATTTTCACAAGTATTTTAATTTTCAGTATCTGCTGCAATTGTGTCAATTCAAGTGATACATTGGATAAAAAGAATCAGGTGATCTCACTTCCTGTGTTTTCACTGCAGAGGAGATTGTGGGGAGAAGGGTCAAAGGGTGTGTGATGCTGCTTCTGCTACCCCTGTGAGTTTAGTGAATTGGCACTACTATTTCAGCCTTGTTTCTCAGTCCACTTTCTTTTAATTTACCCCATTTCAACCATACATTATTAAGATGGAAGGAAAACCAAAATCGGACAACCAGATGCTAGGGGAATTTAATAAAAGCATATAGGAGTAAAACTGAATAATTGTGTTGTTTCATTGGTAACTGATTACTGCCTCCATATACACTGTGTTCATCAAACCACTTACATTTCGCTCAGATTTGATGCATTTATCTTTGGCCCAATGTAGGCAGTGAAATGAAGCTTGTGGCTGCAAAAAACAGCAACTAGATCACATAGCACAATATCCTTCTCAATTCTACTTTGTTTTTATCATATTAGCTTTTCCACTAAGCCTGTAACACTGAACAATGAATATACGCATGAGATAAAAACATGAAACCAAGGTGTGAAGAGTGGGTAAGGCTGTTTTAGAAATCCATAGTCGGATGCGAGAGAGAATGTCTAGTGCTCCATGGCTATCTAGAGTTTGTACTTCATTTGACCCATATAATGCTTGCTTCTGAGAAATTTGTATGCTAAACTTCATGAATATGAATATTAGTTGAACCCACATTGCTCTCCAAAACATGGGATTAGCCATGTTGTTTCCATAGAAATGTAGCAGCAGATTTGTGTCGCCCTTGCACCAAGCAAGTGGGCTTAAGACAATGCAAAACCTAAGTGAGATTGATCAAGTCAAGTAAGGCCACTTTACAAGGCCGTTCATGGCTTGATTAATCCAGAGTAATGCAAGGCAGCGCAAATCACCTCCTTGCGTTAATCTGTCCCAGGAAGGCGTTCCATGTGTGGAGCCTGGGTGGTCCCACAGATCTACACATGGACTTTGGTGCATTCACACATTTACCATAAGTGGTAGACCTGGGCATGTATCAAAATGCTACACCGCCCCAGGTGAGGCGTAACAAGGAGAAATATCCTTATTTCTCCTTGTTTTTTACCTCTTTCTACAAGTGCTGAATTTTGCAGCACATATCGAAAGAGGAAAATGCCTCCCAGGATTGTTTTTGTGTGGGAAGATGTCCCTTCCGGCACAAAACAAATCCTGCCTACAACACAGGTACCCTTGCACTACGACACAAGGGTGCCTGTATTCCACTGGGCAGCCTAATGTGTGCCAGCGCTAGGAAAGGACGGAAATGCATCATATAATGGTAAATACAGCACATTCCAGCCCTTTCACGCAGCACAGCTCAGCAAGGTGGCTTGCGGCGTTGCTTGAAAACTTGATAAATATGCGGCGTAATTTAAATAATCTATTATGGAGAAAAGAAAGTCAGGCACTATCTGAAAATGGGAAGGAAAGAGAAGCCCCATCCGCATCTGTACATGAAACCATCAACCCTGCATGATAGAGCAAGATGGCAGACTTATGTCCACGATCCTTGCCAGCTTGTGTCCCATTTGAATTCATTGTAAATAAATGAATCCTGAATAGATACCCTCAATATGTCCCATGGAACCAGCTCTCCTGAGCCTTCGATTCACTCTTTTATGTTGATAACCCTCAAAAATATGTACCCAAAAACACATCCGAAAGCATTTGCAGATCAGAGAGCATCTGCATTGTTGTGGCAGAAAAAGACGTGTGAGAGGGAAAGGGGGTGGTGAAAGGCGGGGCAGGGAGTACTGTATAAAAAGCAATAATGTAAGTAATGCTCACAGGTTGCAGGAAGGACTAGATCCCCGTGCCGCTCAATGCCTCCGGCGCTGATTTCCTTCTTCTCCCACCCCCAGGCCAGTACTGTCAGCCCCTGAGACCCCCGAGGAGATAAACAGCAAGTGAGCTGGGTTATTTAATTAGACACGCGGCATTTGTCATTGTTTGTCTACTCGTGCTGCTGTGAAAGAATTTGTCTGCCAATATGAGGAGATTCGCACAAGGCAAGCAGCTCCTGGGGGCTGAGTTTGACACTTCAGTTTATTTTTAGAAAGTGGCAGCGAAGCTATAAAATGATCTAGAGCTGTTGTTGCTAATCTTTTCTGGCATGCTTCCATGAGTCTAAGTAACATTATCATTTTTTTTGTCTTCCCCACCCCAATCCCAAACAGCTCCTCACAGTGACGTACAATGGAAAGGCCGATCTTCTGTCTGCTGATACTCAGCATGTCCGTGAGAGCACAAATATGTCCAAAGAGGTGCATGTGCCAGAACCTGGCACCCTCCCTTGCCATTCTGTGTGCCAAGACAGGTCTACTATTTGTGCCAACGGTAATAGACCGCCGGACTGTTGAACTACGCCTAACGGATAACTTCATCACTGTAATTCGCAGGAAGGACTTTGCTAACATGACCAGCCTCCTGCACCTGACACTATCCCGTAATACCATAAGTCAAATTATGCCTTACACGTTCGCGGATCTGAGGGGACTCCGGGCTCTGCAGCTGGACAGCAACCGAATTCTGAACGTGTACCATGACAATTTCAAAGGCCTGTTCAATCTTCGCCACCTCATCCTCAGCAACAATCAGCTGCAGCATATTGACCCCACCTCTTTTGATGACTTTGCTGGGACACTAGAAGACCTGGACCTGTCCTACAACAACCTGGTCAATATCCCTTGGGAGATCATTGGAAAGTTGAACAATGTCAACTCTCTCAGCCTTGACCATAACCTGATTGACTATGTCCCTGAGGGAGTATTTACCAATCTACTCAAACTAGCTCGTTTAGACATGACGTCTAACAAGTTGAAGAAGATACCACCAGATCCACTTTTCATGAGAATACCTGTCTTTGCAAAGTCAAAGGGATCTCCCATGTCCTCTCTGGTCCTTAGCTTTGGGGGTAACCCCTTACATTGTAACTGTGAACTCTTATGGCTAAGACGTCTGACTCGGGAAGATGACCTTGAGACTTGTGCTTCCCCTCCTGATCTCCTGGGCAAATATTTCTGGACCATCCCTGAGGAGGAATTCATTTGCGACCCCCCTGTCATAACTAGGCACACAGCAAAAATGTCAGTCATGGAAGGTGAGAGCGTGCTCCTGAAGTGCAAAGGTGCTGGAGACCCTGATCCCTCCATTCACTGGGTGTCCCCAGAAGGTAAGGTCGTCTCCAACACTTCCAGGACTGTCTCGTATGACAATGGAACACTGGAGATACTCATCACAACAATTAAGGACAGTGGCACCTTCACCTGCATTGCTTCAAATGCAGCGGGTGACTCCACTGCTTCAGTCGAGTTAGCAGTCAACCCACTGCCTCATTTCACTAACACTACCAACCATGTCAAAAGACCAGATACAGGTCCATCTGATATCCACACTTCGGCTAAGTCGAGCAATGCAGTTAACGCAAATGAAAGCAGCATTCAACAGGAGCGAAAGGTAACAGCAGCTGATATGACCTCATCCAGTGCCCTCATTCAGTGGTACCCTCAGCGAAACATTCCTGGGATCCGTATGTTCCAGCTCCAGTACAATAGTTCATCTGATGATACGCTGCTGTACAGGTGAGTGCCTCAAAAGTCTCACATGTACTCTTATAATTTAATGTATTATAGTATGAAGTTATTTTAGGCAAAAAAATTCTCACACGCATTTACCAAAATCTGCAGGAAATAGCCACCAAAGAAGCCTACACAATGCCCTGAAATATACAGTTTCTCGTATGTCTAAACTTCATTGCCCAATAAGAAACGAGTATGCAATATTCATAAATTCTGCTCCACCTTAGCTATATTTACTATTGCATTGCCAGTTGATGCTGCTCACTCTTTTGTTGAATCTGACACATTCATCCAAAGGATTATTTAAAACATTTAATACAATTGTATCGACAGTAGATCCAGAGTAAGTAAGCAAGGGTTTTATAGCATGTTTATGTATCCAGGGGTCTTATTGGAGCTTCTAACAATGAAAAGGAGCAGAGGGTTACATCTGGTTAGCCACGAAAATTTTGTATGTCATAATATTGAGTTCTAAATATTGGTCTGCTAGAGCTTGTGACCAAAATATCGGCCACCAAGATAGCTTGAAGGTAAGTATATGTACATATGTACAGATTTACTGTTCTTAACTCTACATCTATGTACCTGGAAGATTTATATTGTTTATCGTTCCAGATATTTTGGTCATGATGTTCTTGTAGAACGATTTGTAAAATTCAACAGGAAAATAGAAAACGTTCCATGCCTGTAATATGTTGTGGTAAAGGCACACATTTTTATAGTATTTGTATTGTATAGTTGTGATCCAGAACTTGAAAGGCATATCCCCAGGTCCTTCACCAGTATCCAGAAGATTAGATTGATACAGCTCTTCAAATATTGCTTGTCCTTGCCAGAAGAAAGTGACTAGCTGATGCAAGTGATCTTGCAGAAGAATAATTTTCAAGTTACTCTTTTCTTTAGGAACTTAGAATCGGTGCAATGCAAAGGATTGTCAATTGTATCTTCAAGATTACATGGAGCCAATTAAGTTGAAGGACTTGTGTTTTTTTCCTCATTGCCTTGGCAACTATTATAATTTGTGTTAAGGGAAACCTATAGGTACCTATATACCATTTGGGATGCCCTGGAGGTCAGTACGCTCACCTATTTCCTAGTAGCCTGGTAGAACAATATGGACTCGCAATCTACTATATGATTATGATACAGCATGATTTATTACATCTCAAACCTTACTTAATCTGTATTGACTAATCTGTATTGACGAATGGATGCTCTATGCATATTTTTATCCTCTATTTGCAAACTACATCCAAATCTTTGTTAATTTCGTACCTCAAAGCTTGGATTTTAATGATCCCATGGGAACAAGGTTACATCCATTGGGTTCTTTAATGACTCCATTCATTACCAGGAGAAATATAATAATTTAGAATTGTTTGCTTAAGGTAATTTTTATTAAGCAAAGTGATGTTTAAATCACCTGCACCATTCATTTTTAATAGTTAATTTTCAAATCACTCACAAAACCCACTTTCAGATTATGGCCATCGATAGAAGATGGTGTTTTTTTTCCTCTGAGCATGTGAATTTTTTCTTCAGACTGAGGGGGTTCTGATGTCATCAAAACAGAATACTTCCCTAGAGCAGCTACTTTGAGCCTGCCATTGACAAATTTTACAGTCACAGAATCTGTCTGTCTTGGTATCTGCATGTGGACGCAGGTAGGCAGATCCACTTTGCATGAATCAAGTCGGGGATTATACAATACAATTTGAAGATACCGGTGATTGAGAAGTATACCCTTCTAGGGAAAGGAAGTAAGTTGAAGCTGACTAAGTAGTCCAAGCCTGTCAAACCTGTCCGCAACCCTAATGTGAGAATCCACAAAAACGTTTCCTGTGTGATCTGTGTGATTTATAGATTTCAGGTATGGAGAAGAACTAAAGCCAACAAAGCTGTTATAAAATAAACTAGTTGCAAATCCCTAGGACAGCTGATGTCTCTTTGTTTTATTCTTTGATACACATAACTAGTAATCAGACTGTAGTATGTACATGCTTTCTTTGAACATCTAGTAGCTGCCTTGGGGTGGCTTCAAACATCAAGTTCCCTCTTAACTTAAAGTTAATGTATTTTTCTCTTAATGTTGCAGGAGTGGCCATAGACTACCATAACTTGATGATAACCTACGATTGGTAGCTGCTTTAGTATCTGACAGCATAGATCTTTTCAGGCCCATCATGTTTCATATAACCACTTAAAAAAGTGAATGAGGATGTCTCAGAAGCAATGGCTGAATCTAGCGCTAATCTCCCTGTGTACTTTGAAGTTGCTAGTTGTTGACAATTCAATAGAACAGATTTGATTTAGAAAAAAATTGAATGAAGTGCACAGCATGGATGGCCCGCTCTGCTTGAACCAGATTATTTTTTTGAGGGGAATAATTGCAGATTTAGCTGACCACTAACAAGACCACTTAGGTTATGTGTTGTGGCAGGAGATTTGAGTGCTAGTGCTGATACAATCTATACAGCAATGAAGAAGGTCCAATGCCTTGTCTCGGGTAATCTAACTTTCTGCACGGCACTAACAATAAGGTGGCTCCATAGAAATGCATAATTTTAGTGGTTAGTATTGTCTCGAAGAAACGAGTTCTAAGTACTAATTAAAAGTTGGAAGTTACAATGTGATACCAGTGCAAACTGGAGTTTGCAAGGGATTGGAACTCTAAGTTGTACAATAATTACTGCGCCACTGCTGTGTTTCCCTGATTTTTGATAAGTAACCTGATAAAATGTATTGGCGATAAAGCCCAGAAAAAGGTTGGTTCTTTAAATATTCATTTGGCATGTTATATCTCAGTGGTCTTCAAACTTTTTAATGCCGCCTCCCCCCCCCCAGTTGAAAAATAAAAATCATTGGGCCCCCCCTCAGAATGTTTCACAACTATTTTAGAAAGATGGCAATGTTTAAATAGGTCTAAACCTATTTAAACATTGCACTTAAGTACTGTTACCTTTTTAAAACGTCAGTAACATGCTTCTGCTTAAAACAAAGGCATGTTATCTGTAGAATATTTCTTTTGGCCTGAGTTTGCCGCCCCCCAGTTTGAAGACCTCTGTTATAGCTCATTTCCAAGTAAAAGCTTGAAATAGGAGACCCGTAAATACTGCATCCAGTAAATACCTCACCCGAGAGTAATGGCATTCACGTGGGGTTTAATCATAGCCATGGAGGCAGCTGGCTTAGTAGAGTATAGAATTGTTCCCTCAGAATTGAGATCCACTGTCCACTGATGACTCTGAGACCTCATAGCAGACACACCAAACCGTAAGTGACTTCTGAGAGAGACAGTAATAGCCAACGGCATTCTGAATCTTGTTGTTGAGACCTACAGCTGAAGGTCTTGGGATGATTGATAAAGGCATGTAGATATTGCCTTGGGAACTCTACAGCTATTATTATGTGAACTATTGATGGGCACCATGGAGAGGTGCCTTTCTTGTAAGTCTTCGCTGGCTCATTCAAGGTCAGTTAGTCCAATGGCTAACTGACCTGTATCACATATGCAAAGTTATTCTAGGCACAGTGCTGGTGTCCATTTCTAACAACATGGCACCTGATAATATCCACAGGGAAATAGGATAGACCACTAAGTAATAACTGGAAAAGTAGATGCTGCAAAGTGACCATCTCTGGGGACACTATGCTGGCATTCCCACTCTGACTCTAGTCCAGAGCTCATTTTCCTATATTCTTGTATTGCTTTTGTTTTAGAAGTAGAACAGTTAAAATTGACAGTTCCAACCAGACGCTTACAAAGGTATGTGTTGGAAGAGTGAAGGGGAAATTAAGTGCAGCAAGTTTGAAATGATGCTGCTCTACCTCAGACATGTGAGCATCAGCTATGCTAACTTTATGGACTAAAAGGATGAAGACTTAAACACTGCTTAGAAAGCTTGCTTAAAAGAGGAGCCACGTCCTGGGCAGTCATTAACGTATTGAACATGCTATCCTCTGAGGGCACTACAAGGAAGGGTACTTCTCCGTTTCAGTACATTACAATTGGTGTACACCATGCTAATGCATGCATCTGGCCAGGGTTGTGTCCTCTTCAGGGGCTCCAGGGCATAGCCCTGCAACCTGTGAACCCACTACTTTTATGTTTACATGAACACTGCCAGTGCACAGGTCAGCCCTCTCAGCCTCTCCATCAGGCTCCTGATATGAGTAGAAGGAGCCACAGAGGGTGGCAGATGATCCAGCTACATAGTGTTTTCTTTTAAAATATAGTAATCAGTAGATGGATGCCTGGATTGTGCATGTGAAGGGTGTAGTTCAACTACAGTCCCCTAGCACAGGTACAGTCCTTTTTATGTAGCAGACATAGCACACATCTCGAGCAACCAAAATATATCTGCTAAAATTGGGGTATCAGGGCACACATAAGTGCATCCCTGAGGCCAATGAAGAGGCACATAGAACAGTAGGGACATGACCTCTAGAGATTGCATTGGTGCCTGGGCCTCAAATGAGATGAATTTAGTTAGGAAGGTAGCCTAGTTATCACTTAACTTTTGGGAGTCCTGCGCTTCCATTGCCCTGTTAACCTGGGCTGCACAGGGATCCTCTGGTTCAGTGTTGTAATAAAGCATATTTGGAAGGCCTGTCAATCCATTCTGTAGCATTGTTGAAATAGAGTCTGACATGCTAATCCTTCCAGTGCTGATGGACTTACCGGGCCTAGGTGAGGTACAGTCAGCTCTTTCCTTTTTCTTGCTGTTTCGAGTGAATGTGTTGTGTCTAGATTTGATACTCCTCCAATCAAAAGCAAGAAATCCGTGGTCTCAGTAGGCACTGAGCTATTTGAATCTGAGACACATGAGGTAGCGTTTATAACCATATTTTGTTTAAATCTTTCCACATGCAGGTAGGTTTTTCCCTTTGCATTCTCTACTTTGTGACTGTGATAAATGTAAAAACAATAAATGCAGAAATGTAAAATCCAGATAAAAAAAAGTAACTAAGGAATGGCTGTCAGTAATTTATCTGGAGAACAAAACAGTAAATAATCCAGCTTCAATGCACTGATCATTCCCTACCACAGGGGGAGATTGAGCCTTGTGACATAAGAACTGAGACGGGAGCGAGGGGCAGTTGTGCCATGTATTTGTACTGAGATGAGTGGATCAGGGGTTATGTTGACCACTGTCGACTTCAGAATTTCACCTTGGCTCCTTCAAATTATGTAGTACTGTAGGAGGCTGGCCTGGTTTGTAGTGGGTACCCAAGGTACTTACACCTTATACCAGGTCCAGTTATCCCTTATTAGTGAAATGTAGTCAGTGTCTAGCAGCCAGGCTGTCTAGAGGCAACTGTAGCTGAGCAGCCAAGGCTGAACTAGGAGACATGCAAAGCTCTTGCAATACCACTGTAGTCACACAGTATTCACACACATGAAAGAAAACACTCAGTGTTACAAAAATAAAGGTACTTTATTTTGGTGACACAAATGCCAAAAATACCTTAGAGACTATACTCCTTTAGAAGTTAAGTAATACACACAGTATATACTCTAGAATCGAAAAACAGGTAAGTAAATAGTAAAAGAACCGTGCAAATAGTGAAAATCACAATAGGTTGCAATGGGCCTAGGGGGAACACAAACCGTATACTAAAATTGTGGAATGCGAAAGTCGGTTTCCCACCTTGGCAAGTGTAGTGTGTGGAAGAGCACTGGGAGTGTACGAAAACACCAAAGGTAAGTAATAGAACCCACCCCAGAGCCCAGGAAAACAGGAGTAAATCACAGTAAGTTTCCTGAAACACACAAGAAGTCTTGATAGAAGATTATGCAAGAACCAGAAGAGACTGCAAGAAACCAACAATGGATTCCTGGTCCTGAAGACCTGTGGAAGAAGGGGACCAATTCCAAGAAGGTATGAAGAGTCCAGGGAGAACAGGAGCCCCTGCTAACCTGGATGAAGGTGAAAAAGAAGAACCACCAGTGAGAAGACAAAATCGGTTATTCACCGAAGAAAACAGACGCAGGTTCCTGGTTAGTGCAGAAGATGAACAAATATGACCACAGCACTCAAAAAGTGAGAAATAAGAGAGTACAGGTACAAGCTTGCGTGTAGCAAATGTGTTAATGAAATGTTCAGTACTCTTCTTGGTGTTCCAGACAGTTGTTTATGTGGATCAATTCTCGTACATCCAGAAATACAGTCAAACAGGCACAGCCAACACGTGTTTCGTCACAACAGTGACTTCATCAATGCTCGACTGGTAGTGTGTGGACGGAATATCCAAAAGAGGCGAGGTACGGTAGCACCTAGGGGACTGTGTCCTTAAATGTTGAAAGAGGAAGTCCATTCTTGTGTGTCGATCCAAAGAGTATGGTGACTCTAGGTTAAGGTAGTAATGACCAAGAAAATTGTTAAGTACGTCCCAGGTAAGCGATGGTGCGGAGGACCTTGGTAAGTCGAAAAGAAGGTGTGCAGGAGCGCGTCGTCGTGCTAGAAATGAAGCTTGTACTGTACTGCTATAATAAATTTACTACTGTGGACACCATTCAGAAGTGCGACGTTTTGCCATTTACTACCTTTTTGTTTCTGATCACATTAGTGCAGAAGATGTTGCATACCGGATGGATGATTGTAGTCTGGTTTGCATTGCTGGATTCCGCCAACAAGTTTTGGCACACGCAAAGCTTGCGGTTAGCAGAAAATGGCGCTGCCCGGGACCAGGAGGGACCTGGTGGCCTCTACCCAGGTGGAGGTGACAGAGGGGGCTCTCAGTAACTCAGAGAGGCCTCAGAAGACCAGGCAGCATGCACAGGAGTCCCACATTATGGGGGCAAAGGGGTTGCAAATGGACGCCTATGTAGCACGACACAAAAGGATCGCACACCGCCGGAAAACCACTAAGGAAGCTGTGCATCAAAGGATGCAGTGCTGGAGGCCTAAGCTGTGCTGTGCATGAAGAACTTCTTGGAAGGTCGCACACAAGCCTTGGCAACTGCAAGTCATGTTGTGCATGGGAGTACTGTCTTGCATGGGAAGGCAAGCTCTTACCTCCACCAAAGCTGGACTGCTGGACCTTGGGACTGTCGGGGTCACTTTAGTCCACCACCTGTGTTGCTGGATCCACTCTCGTCATCTGGAGAGGGAACCCACACCACCGATCGTCGCTGCAGAGAGGTACCTGCGGAAGCAGGGAGATTCCTTTGGTTCTTCTGGTGCGGGCTGAAGACAGGCAGTCTTCAGAGGATGCATGACCTGGAAACTGTTGCAGTTGCTGACAGAAGCTGAAGTTACAATGTTGCAGAAGTCATCTTTGCTTCCTTGTTGCACTTTGTAGAGTTCCTGGAGGGTTCAGCTGTGGTTCAGTTGGTAGAAGATGAAGTAAAGGAGGCAGAGGATTCCTGCTGGAGTCTTGCAATGTGGATCTGAAGAAACACCCAGAGGAGAGACCATAAATAGCCCTGAAAGGGGGATTGGTCACCTAACCAGGTAAGCACCTATCAGGGGAGGGCTATGACGTCACCTGCTGGCACTGGCCACTCAGAAGCTCCCAGAGTGCCCCACCACCTTGGAATCCAAGATGGCAAAACCTAGGGACACTCTGGAGGAGCTCTGGGCACCACCCATGGGGTGGTGATGGGCAGGGGAGTGGTCACTCCATTTTCCTTTGTCCAGTTTCACGCCAGAGCAGGGACAGGGAGTAACTAAACCGATGTAGAGTGGATTATGAAAGGATGGCACCATCTGTGCCCTTCAAAGCATTTCCAGAGGCTCTGGGAGGTTACCCGTCCCATGCCTGTAACACCTATTTCCAAGGGGAGAGGGTGAAACACCCCTTTCCCAAAGGAAATCTTTTGTTCTGCCTTCCTGGGCTTGAATTGCCCAAGCGACAGGAGAGCAGAAACCTGTCTGTGAGGTGGCAGCAGCTGGGGCTGCCTGAAAATCCTCAGAAGGCTGGTATGGCAGTACTGGGGGTCCACTGTGGAGCCCCCATAGTGCATGGGATTGTACAACCAATACTGCAATCAGTATTGGGGTACAATTCCCAGTTGTTAGACACCTTACATGGCCATATTCGGGTTTAACATTGTGAAGCTGGGCATAGGTATTAACCTATGTCCAGTGCATGCGTAAAATGGCGTCCCCACACTCACGAAGTCTGGGGAAATGGTTCTAGACGATGTGGGACTCACACACAAGTACTTTGTACCCAGCCTTCAGGGTTGGAAGGCATGACATAGAAGTGACTTATAAGTGACATGGTCTACTGAAAATGGCTATGAAAGGGTGCATGCACCATTTCATGCAGGCTGCAATGGCAGTCCTGCAGAAGCCTTTGCATGGGCTCCCTATGGATGGCAAAGATAATGCTGCAGCCCGTAGGGATCCCCTGGAGCCCCAATGCCCTGGGTACCTACGTACCATATACTACGGACTTATAAGGGGTGACCAGTATGCCAATTTGGAGTGAAAGTCTGGGTTACAAGTATGTAGTGATCAATTTGGAAACAGAGAGAGAGCATAAGCACTGGGGTCCTGGTTACCAGAACTCCAGTGACACAGTCAAGCATACTTTCAAAAACAGTGAAACATACGGACAAGCAGGCCATAAACCATAAGCACTTGGGTCCTGGCTAGCAGGATCCCAGTAATACAGTCAAATCACACTGACATCAGGCAGAAATTGGGGGTAACATGCCAAAAAGAGGGTACTTGCCTACAAATACATGCTGTGCCTGGATCCACGACTAATGCGTTGACAATACAACTACACTTCTAACAACTTCACCAAGGCTACTTCCAGATTCACAGGCGCTGTTGTGTTGTCCGTCCTAGTTTACAAGACAATCAATCAGGGGCAAGCTGCACATTTACCGTGATGTGTATTGAATTGCATTGGGTTGAGTTAACATCTACAAGGAGAAACCAAGCAAACACTGAAACTGCAAGCCTCTTCCGTAAACAAGAAGTTGTTCATTACCCTTTTAGTGTACCTTCTGCCTGGAACTCGCTCTCAGGGGAGACAACATGCAAGTGGACCTGTGTAAATTGTGGACAGTTAAATCACTTTCAGTATAGGCTGTGTTTGATGAACTGCTCGATTTCTCGGTTGATAAACGTGAATAGATTTTTTATTTTTACTAGCTTTAAAAAAATGTAGCATTAATTTATTTGCCATGCTTTATTTACCATGGTGGTTTCATGATGTAGAATAAAGAAGCTGCATATATAATTTACCTGTAGAAGCCCATGGACCTTATCAATTACTCGTACTGCTCAGATGGAGCCAAGGGCCTATTTTTCCAGAGATCAACCTCTGTGCAGCACATACATTAAATGAGTTACTACTTGAGTTAGTGTATGTGTTGCAGGCAGTACAGCTTTGAAAAACATATTGGTAGTTGCCACTCTGTTGTTCTGATTCGGGGAGACGGGAGCTCATTCATTAATTAGCAGAGTTACTGAGTTCAAGCCGGGCTTTTGGGCGGAGCAGTGACTTCACGGCGCCGTGTTTAGCAATAACTTCCGAAACTTGCGATTTAAAAGCACCTGCTGAAAAGTTCCTTGGTTGTTTAGCCTTCAAGAAACAATTAAAATGTCAAGATACCTCTTGTGATTAATGTTCCTGCTAGAGAGAGAGATGGGAGTTTTGCCTAGAAGCAGCTTTGACTCAACATGAAGTAGCATAGAGGGTTTATATGCCTGCTGCAACAAACAGAACTATAGGGCATATTTAAGAAAAGCACCCCTTAGCGCCCCCTAACTCCACCATGTGTGCGTCTTATTTAAAATACAGCACACCCTGGCGGTAGTTAGAGGACTAGCGTCAGATTTTTTTTACGCTAGTCCGGCGCTTTGCAGGATTATGACGCTAATCTTGCAAAGCACCCAGAGGCCCATTGTAACCAATGGAATCCTCCTTTTAATGCCTGCTCTGTCAGAATTTTTTATGCTAGTCTGGCGCTTTGCAGGATTAACATAAAAAAAATGATGCTAATCCTGCAAAGCACCCAGAGGCCCATTGTAACCAACAGAAGCAACCTTTTAACGCCTGCTCTGAGAAAACGTTAAAAGTGTCGGAAAAAAATGCCGCAAAGAAATCTTTCTTGCAAAAAATGTTTTGCCCCCCCATAATGGGGGAATGCCACCTTTGCATACATTATGCCTGGCGCAGGCATAATGTAGCGCAAAGGGATACAACGTGGCGCAATGCATGCATTGCGCCACTTTGTAAATATGGCACAGTGTTTTTGGTCCTCTAATGCCACATTAGCATAAAAAAATTATGCTAATGTGGCATTAGAATGGCGCTAGGGGCTCTTAAATATTCCCATATATTTTATGTGGCTAGCTGAGTGGATTAGTAAAGCCATCCTCCACAAGTGCTTTAAAACACATGAATGTATGTGAAAGTGGAGCAATGGAGAGATGAGGAGCACATTTGCCGGGTTGTAGTGAGGGAAATCGAGGAGGTCATGCGATGGGGGGCGCCAGAATAAACTGTCGCACAGGGCGCCACCAGTGATAAAGCTGGCCCTGACTGAGTTAGTGCATGAGCTGTAGAGAGAGGAATTTTTTACGACATAGGTGCACAGCTCTGACCGGAGTCAGAGGGAGTTCAGAATATGACCTGTTCTATCTAGCTTTATATGATCTTGTGGGAGGTACTACATGTACTAATTTCCAGAGTGACTGAGTTAGTCCATGAGCTGTAGACAATATCATTTGTTGAAATACAAACGGTGAATTACTCAGTTCTACACCTAAACGCATGTGCAGAATGAGTTCGTGACCTGCTATCTTCTGGACATTAACCAATCATGTGAGAGCACTGCATGCACTCATTTACATAGTTACTAAGTTAGTGCATGTTCTGTAGCCTACAATGTTGCTTGAAAAATGAGTCAATTGTTCATGATGCGGTGCCATTTCTTCTGGACCTTACAAAATATTGTTGGGAAAAGTGGATGCCAGGCTTGAACGAATGTACAGAGTCTGCATCTAAGTGAAACTTAGGCCCATATTTATACTTTTTTAGCGCTGCATTTGCACCGCTTTTTGACGCAAAAATGGTGCAAACTTACAAAATACAATCGCATTTTGCAAGTTTGCGCCTCTTTTGCGTCAAAAACTGATGCAAATGCGGCGCTAAAAAAAGTATAAATATGGGTCTTAGTTCCACTGCTGCGTCTGCGACCACAAATGACAGCGCTATTTCAAACGATCAGGATGTGTGTACTTTGGGGACAGAAACTGAACTCAGTATAGCAGAACATCTAATCATTTACGGTATTTGCCGTAGAAATAAATGACTTCACGTAATGGGACATGAGCATTCCTATATTTCCTACCCAGTCATCAAACGTGGTCATTACAATTATTGTGAACATAAGTCACATCTTTCTGTGTATTCTTAGACATTTGCAATGATTTACCTGTGTTAATTGCATTTTGAAACTTGCATGTAAAACATTAAATTGAAGCAATGCAGTCATTGTGGGACATCACTAAAACACCAAAATCTTCATGCAAAAGGGATTTCTCCACGAAAGTATTCCACCTACAGAGAAAAAGAATACAACAAATCTGCTGTTACAATTTCTGCAGAACTTACGACTAGTGCTGAATTTGTAAATAAATAAATAAAGTGTGTGTGTGTGTGTGTGTGTGTTGGAGGGGAGTCTAAGTGTGCCCTATGAACCTGCAGTCAGTACTTCCAAATGCCAGAGTCTCATAGGATCCGGAGACCTCCAGACGGCCCACACTCCCCCCGCCAGGAAGGCACGAGACGACAAGCTTTACTCGATGGAAGAAGTATCTTTTATTTTCAAAAAATCATCATATAAAATAACTCATAACTTCAACAAGCCAAACATCAAATAGCAAGTATAGCAAGGTTAGTCAATAAAGAAAACATTTTTATTTACATTACAGTATTACTGAGAAATTACTTGTGACCATAACCAATCTGACAGGATCCCTTCCTGTCCTGAACCACCATTTGGACCACACAGGTGACCCATGTCTCACCTGTATCCGTAGGAGGGACGGTTACCCTGACTACCCGGTACCTTGTCCTCCAGTTTAGGGTTCCGCCCCCCCTCCAAACACCAATCAGCCCTGGGGTGTAATGGGGGGAGCCAAGAGCTGGAGCCCCATGTTCTCCCCCAGCGATCTGAGGTCTCTTACCCCCTGATCTGGTGTGTACATCCGCTGGTTGGCTCAGAACTTCAGGATCCTATCCCAGATGTCCTCCTGGGGGCCCCACCTTGGGGACCCCCTCCTATTGTTTCTAGTCAAATTTTTTATCTCAATTTCCCAACTTCCTTCCAAACTACTAACATAAAGGAGAGGGTGGGTGGGACAAACGCGGGCCGCACGCCAGGTCCCGCCGCCGCACACAAGTAAAGAAGGGTTTATCCTTCTTGGGGGGCCTTTAAATAGCCCCCCACCAGTGCGCGGCGGCCGGAACCGGCGGACGGCGAACGTCGGCCCCACGCCATGCCCCCTGTGGCATGACTTCCGCCCCAACGCCTCGCGAGGCGTCAGGGCGGAAATCCGTCCGACTCCCGCACCCCCGGCAGAGAGGAAAAAAGGAGGGGGGGGAGTGCCCCAGGGCCTCGGAGGCCCCGTCCCCTAACGGGCCGCGCCCTCCCACTGCGGGGCGGGCGCTCTACCCTAGGATCCGGAGGCCTCCAGATGGGGTCCACACTCCCCCCGCCAGGATTGCACGAGACGACAAGCTTTACTCGTTGGAAGAAGTATCTTTTATTTTCAAAAAATCATCATATAAAATAACTCATAACTTCAACAAGCCAAACATCAAATAGCAAGTATAGCAAGGTTAGTCAATAAAGAAAACATTTTTATTTACATGTTACTGAGAAATTACTTGTGACCATAACCAATCTGACAGGATCCCTTCCTGTCCTGAACCACCATTTGGACCACACAGGTGACCCATGTCTCACCTGTATCCGTAGGAGGGACGGTTACCCTGACTACCCGGTACCTTGTCCTCCAGTTTAGGGTTCCGCCCCCCCTCCAAACACCAATCAGCCCTGGGGTGTAATGGGGGGAGCCAAGAGCTGGAGCCCCATGTTCTCCCCCAGCGATCTGAGGTCTCTTACCCCCTGATCTGGTGTGTACATCCACTGGTTGGCTCAGAACTTCAGGATCCTATACCAGATGTCCTCCTGGGGGCCCCACCTTGGGGACCCCTCCTATTGTTTCTAGTCACATTTTTTATCTCAATTTCCGCCACAAGGGCGACCAGGGCCCAAAAGGTCCTTCGCCCTCCCCACCCAAAAAGAGGCTGCGGGCAAAACCCCACATGTCACGGATAAATTGATCGGTTCCCTCGTCAGACAAATGCACCTGGTCGTTGTGAAACATGTGCACGCCTTTCAGCAGTTTGTGGGGGATATTCCATAGGTACCCAGGCCCTGTGCAGAGTTTTGACATCTCGGCATTAAGCCGGCGAACTGACACATTGATGGTTCGAGATCTTATCCCTGCCCCACACTTACGACGTGGAACCATGTGTGACCAGGCGAATGCTGCCCCGGGGAATTGTTTTGCCACTCTTGTGATTTCAAGGAATACCGTCTCCCTAAGGGTTTTTTGGCCTAAACGCACTAAATCATTGCCCCCCAAGTGAATGATGATTAGGTCCGGAGACTGCAGTCCCCCTCGACTACTCGCCAATTCGACCAAATGTTGCAGCTAGGTGATGCCTCCTCCGCCAATGCCGCACCACCGAAAATCCACGTTGTGCAAGTCTGCTGGTTTCTACCCACGGAGCTGTTGCAACCGGTATGCCGCCCGACGGACAAATGAATGCCCCAATACCCAGACTACTCGCTGAGGCATTTGATTGAAAGAAAAGAAACATGCGCGTGAGACATCACCACCGACCAACCCAGTCCCTGTTACACCAACTCTGGCCTGATGTAACGTTTGTAACATTCTGAAGACCAACGACCTATATTTTTTACAGCGGACGCTGGAAGGCCTGCTGCCGCCGCTACCGTGGCTGCGCCAATTCTAAAGGAATGGGATGAGTATCCTTGCTGATCCACTCTGATTGATTTCAGGGACAATTTAAAGACTTCCGCGAATTGGTAGCGTGACAAGCAGTCTCCGCAGGGGTGAATAAAGAAGGCCGGAGACTCAGCCATAGGGCGCACTGCCATATAATTGTTTGTGATTAACACAGGGCATAAGGGGGAACCAGGCGCCTCACCGAGTGTGATGCGTGTTCCTTTCTTCAGCTGGTCGGTCTTTGATTTACGCAACATAATGTATAGAGCCCCATTGAAAACCATTACGTCTTTCTGCTGTAGGCCCCCCAAGTGGTCACCCTTGGAAGAGCCTACTAACTCGCTGATGCGGAAAGCCCCATAAAAAGCCAAAGTGAAGGCTGGGCAAAAAGCGCCGCCTCGGCGGGTGAAGAGCAGACGTTGTGGAGCGCCCTTAAAATACTTTCTAGCAAAGGAGGGGTGACGGGACGTCTGGCATCAGAGCTACCCGGGGATCCCTTGGCCCAACCCCGCAAAGCCTGTTTTATGATAAAAGTATTCAGATGCCTCTCCAATTTAACTATCTTCGCGAAGAAACATATCGCCGCCAAGCCGACCTAGGCTATGCAGATTTTCAAGAAACGCCCCCATTGTTGGTTCAGAAAATGTGTCTGCAATATGCCGAGCATGCTGTTCTCGTAAGCTGTTTTAGTGCCTGGGGCCAAGGATGATGATACTAAGTCTGGGAGGGAGGGGCACCAATCTTCCACAGAGATTCTGGGAACTCCGTCATCTTCTCCTTTGCCTGGGGGTGATACCGCAAAAAATCCTGCATTAATGAACGAGACAATGCGTCAGCTGCTTTGTTATGCACCCCAGGTACGTGCTTCGCCTTGAACGTGATGTTGTGCTGAAGACAAGCCAGAATCAGGTGTTTCAACAGGCGCAAGACCAAAGGGCAGGAAGCCCCTTGGCGGTTGATAACTTCTACCACCGCCATGTTATCAGACCAGAAAATGACCACCCTGTTCCTGAACTCCTTTGCCCAGATGTTCACAGCGACCACAATCGGGAATAATTCTAAGAACGCTATATTGTTGGTCCAACCCCACCTGACCCAATCTCTAGGCCAGTCTGCCCTACACCATAAAGGGCCCAAAATTGCGCCGAAGCCTATGCTACCCGCGGAGTCAGTGTATAGGCCCAGCGTAGGGCTGGATATTGCTTTCTGCAGCCAAATGACCGACCCGTTGAATGTTCTAAGGAACAGATCCCATAACCTCAGATCGTCCCTAACCTCTCTAGACAGCCGGGTGTGGTGGTGTTTTTCTTTTAGCCCCGCCATTGAGCGAGCTATTGACCTAGAAAAGGGGCGACCCATGGGGATGATTCTTAGTGCAAAGTTCAGCTGACCCACCAGTACCTGAAGCTGGTGCAGGGTCACCTTTTCTTGAGACAATATAGCCTTAATGGACTCCTTGAAAGCCAACAGTTTATCCAAAGGCAAGCGGCACTCCCCGGCCATGGAGTCAATATCAATCCCCAGGAAAGTTATGCAAGTAGAAGGGCCAACCGTTTTCTCGGGGGCCAAAGGAACCCCAAATTCTTCAAACAATGCGATTAAAGCTTGAAGGGCCCACCTGCACCTATCAGAATTAGGGGGTCCCAGAATCAAGAAGTCATCCAGGTAATGAATGACCTCCCGGTGTCCCGTACGTTGTGAGAATACCCACTGAAGAATTGCTCGAAATAACTGCAAGATATGCTGCAACCCATGGGCATGCATTGGTCGAAGTAATACTCCCCCCTGAATTGAAAACCCAGCAGATGGTAGTCCTCGGGGTGCACGGGAAGCAGACGGAAGGCAGACTCAATGTCGTTTTTTGCTAACATAGACCCCCGGCCCAGCGCTCTAACTTTCTCTACCGCATTATCCACTGACGCGTAACGAACTGAACATAGCTGCGGATCGATGGCATCGTTAACTGATGACCCCCGAGGGGCTGAAAGATTGTGGATCAATCTGAACTGACCTGCTTCCTTTTTAGGAACCACCCCCAACGGGGAACACACAAAACCAGATAGTGGAGGGCACCTAAAAGGACCGGCCAGCCTGCCCAGGGACCTCTCTTTCTCTATTTTCTTGGCAACCACCGAAGTGTTCTGTAAGGCAGATATTAGGTTCTTACAATGATTTACCGGAGAAACGTTAGGGGCGGGAATCCTGAAGCCAAAGGAAAAACCGTTAAGAAGTACCGAAGCCGCGTCCAAAGAAGGGTAAGCCTGTAACCAAGGGTGTACCGATTCTAACCTGACCGGGGAGGGGAGAGGAGAATCAATTTGATGGTTTACTGGGGTCCGACCCCGCTCTTTAGATTTCTTAATACACTTGGATTCAGGATGGGAAGGATGTCCACAAAAGGAACAGTTATGCTTGAATTTACATGTTCCTGCGGGACGTGAACATGTCTTTCTGTTAAATGCCCAGCAAGACCCTTTCTTCTCACCGGACAACTGGGGCCGAAAGGGCTGCCTCCCTGGGACCTTGTTGTTAACACATTCGAGCCACACATTCACTTCTGTTTGATCCCACCCAATGGAGGGATCCTCTACTTTCGCCCAACGAAAATCCCTATCATACTCCAACCAGACGGACCCCCCGTACGTGTGTTGAGCTTTCAATATCTTATTGGCATAATAAATCAAAGAGGTGCCCAACTCTGTTTTTTTCTCCAACAGGATTGACATAAAAACATTAAAGCCAAATAGCCAATTTGTGATGTTTTCTGCAATTTTTGGCTTTCTTTCACTATAGGAAGATGATTTATGTTCCTTCTCCTTCACTTCAGTCTCCCTTCTTTTAGCCCTTATTAAAGAGAAAATGTCCACGAAGTCTCCCTTCCAAATTTTTTCCCTCGTTTCTGTGCTAACGTGGGCTGCCAGCTTACCTGGTCTGGATAATAACGAATCTGTCGTCCCTTCCTTGGCCGGGATGTCCGGACTCGGAAGCTTGCTTGAGTTCGGCTGGACGTCCTGAACCGGTGGGGGAGATGAGAGACAAATGCTTGGTGCCGGGGTGACACACGGGCTATTGTTCGCGGACTGCTGCGGGTTTGAGGAGTGCGCTGCCACTAGGGAATCCACCTGGCGCTTTAAGTCAGCTACTGTGTTTTGCCACGACCCGTCCGACCCCAATGGTGTAGTGGGTGGTGGGGCGGTGGTGGCCGGGGCATTAATACCGGCCAATAGCTTAGACACTTCCATTAACGCCAGCCTAGATGGCTCTTGATCTTGCGCCCGGGAATCGTGCAAGCCCACAGGCGGTAGACCAGACGGCGCGGGAACAGCTATCCCCTGATTAAGTGTGGATGATGGCCCGGGTTGAACTGTAGGTGCTAAGGCCGCCAAGGAATTACGAATATCAGCTAGAACCCCTTCTATACCCCCGCCTGAGGGAGCCGTGGAACCCGAGCTAAGATCTTGAGGCGTGGGTGGTGGCACAGTGAGTGGGGCCGCGGCCTCGGGCACGCTCGATTGACTTGGGAGGCTAGCTGCCGCAGGGGGTGACAAAAAGATGGTGGCCGGGACTGCTGCGGGGGGCGTTAGTACGATGGTGGCCGGTACCTGCGCCTTACCATTCCTTCTGCGCTTAACCGGGGGGAAGGCCGCGCTGGGGGCCACATGGGACCGTTTTGGGCGGGAACCCCGAACTTTGCCCCCCATGATCTCGGGACCCCCGCTGCCCTCACCGGTGTCCTCGCTAACTAATTTTTCTAAGACTAATCTTAGCAGCTGGGATAATTCTGGGTCACGCCCATTCCCTTTCTGAGTGCTAGCCTTTTTTGGTGGCATGCCGGACTACAGGGGGGTGGCCCTAACCTGAGTGAAACTGCTAAGGCTGATTAATCGCTAGTATAACCGATAAATCGCTAGTATAACCCCTGTCTTTTTTTTTTTTTTGGATGAACCTGAAAAGAATGCAAACACAACAGCGTCAAAGACAAGGATTAACCAGGTCACCCACCAGGAATGCTTTTCCTCCTGATAACCTGCCAAAACCAATGGGCCACCAACACAAAACACCCCCCCTTTTTTTTTTTTTTTTTTTTTAAACAAAACAACAACTGAGCAAGCCCAAGGAACAACCCAGCTTTTAAATTTCAGCAGTTCAAATCTTAGTGACATGCCTGACCCTGACAGCAAGACCGCCGAGGGTCACCAATGACTCTATAATTTAGTTATTTATAACTGTATTTCATTGCACAATCCCCTCTACCGGGTGGAGTTTTCAGGAAGGCACATCAAACAAATAACATCTCGCCGCGCGTCATTGAAGCAAACTGCCTGCGCCTTAAAATCTGCGCCCGGTAAACGCAGTGTTTACGGCGCCCAAATTGAGCAGCAATTATCAAGGGAAACCTTCTCTGCTTTACGCGCGCTCCTGTGTGAGCAGTCAACACTACAGTCGCGGCAAGACACGCGTTACAAAAGCAAGAAATACTGCACATTCAGCGCGCAATGGGACGCAAATATTTTTTTTTATTTTTTATCAGAAATCCCCCTGCATCTGTGCTACCCTTTTCCCGTAGTTTTGACCTGGGTCCTGTAACCCGTACTGCCGCGAACGCTGCGGTAAAGCCCCACACAAATAAGCTAGATCTAGAAACACTTTAAATAACGCCTGTGTGAATGTCCTTACACTGGCCCCGGCAGCAGCGCCTCACTTGGTCTCCCCGCCCCAGTGCGTGCAAACAGCAATAATCGCGCCTCGCTTTAGCCTCTTTGGACGAAACAGCTCACCTCAGATGGGAAAACAACCTCCGATGGGCCGTCTTCGACGAGGGAAATCCTGTCGGGAACAGGAACCGCCAGGCACCGAAGGAAGGAACAGCAACACACGGGGGCCGCACGCCAAGTCCCTCCGCCGCACACACCTCAGCTGGGAAAACAACCTCCGATGGACCAACTTCGACGAGTGAAATCCCGTCGGGAACCGGAACCGTCAAGCACCGAAGGCAGGAACAGCAACAAACGCGGGCCGCACGCCAGGTCCCGCCGCCGCACACAGGTAAAGAAGGGTTTATCCTTCTTGGGGGGGCCTTTAAATAGCCCCCCACCAGTGCGCCGCGGCCGTAACCGGTGGACGGCGAACGTCGGCCCCACGCCATGCCCCCTGTGGCATGACTTCCGCCCCAATGCCTCGCGAGGCGTCAGGGCGGAAATCCGGTCTACTCCCGCACCCCCTGCAGAGAGGAAAAAAGGGGGGGGAGTGCCCCAGGGCCTCGGAGGCCCCGTCCCCTAACGGGCCGCGCCCTCCCACTGCGGGGCAGGCGCTCTACCCCAACAGTGGCATAGGTTTGGGGTGTGTAAGTCTGAGGTTTCACAACCATCTCAGTGTTCCTCAACTAAAAAATATGCACTTCGGGGGAAGGGGGACTTAAGAATAGGCTTTGGGAGAGTGCATATTATTAAAGACGAGCAGAGAGAATCTGAAAAGTAACCTTCATTCTTGATGTCTTGAAATATAGATGATCATTGTGTGTTGTATAAGAAGAGTTTAATAATAGATTCTGACATCTGCAGGAAACTGTGACAATAGCATTTCAAAGGTTTTATAAAAGTAAAATACCTCACAAGATTAATTGTCTGCTGCCATGATCTGTGTGCAAGAACATTTAGGTCATAGGGTTCCAATGTCGGTAAGATAGCTTTAAGGGATAAGACTCCTACTACGCAATGGGAATGTCTATGTTTGTCTGTCTATTTCAGTACGTACAGTAGAGGCTGTTTTATAAGGGATCTGATGTACAGAGTTAACCTAACTTCAATGAGCAGTGGAGTGCTTCAAAGAGGACATTTTTATACTAGAGGGTTTGAAGTGTTTTCCTTCAAATAGTATTCTGTCCGTGGAGTCTAAATATAGAATACGATGAGGAGTTGACAGTGGCCACATTACAGGAACCCCTGGGTAAAACGCCTGCTACCTTTTCCATCACTCATCTGTCCAAAATATTAAGCTTCCAACATTTGCAAAATTGATTTTTCTAAAGCAAAAGGTTAGTGCATTTATGCAATTTTGCTGTTTGAGGACTGAAAGTCCAATTTGCCAGCTAGAAGAAAGACAGCAGGGAAATATTAACGGATACACGGAAGGGCTCAAATTCTAGGTACATCAGCTACTTCCAGCTATAAAACACAGAAGTACGAGAGTGGATTGTATGTCCTTTTGTCCCAGTTCACATTGGCATCCTCAAAAAATGTAAACAAAAAGGGGAAAGCCATCTGACAGAGAACCACTAGTATTTAGCCCGCTCTTGCCCTTTCATGATGGCAAAGATGATTTGACATTGTCTATGAGACCCAAAGTAGCTGATTAAATAATAAAAGAGTTAGGGTTGAATGGGCTACAACCATATTTTTGTATAGAAAGTATTCTCTACATCAATTCATTTTAGTGTCATGAGGTCTCAATGCTACCTGGTAATTGGTTTTCACGGTGTTCTTTGCCAAGTGACGTGTGTGAGACAGAAAAATAGTATTTTCTTGGTAAGTGCTTATCAGGTTAGGGGCTCTTGTGAGTGGGTATCAGCCAAACTGAAACCAAACCTCGGCATTACTAACATTACTCTGGGTCCCTGGTCCCAAATGTGAACCTGACGGTGCATTTATTAGTGGGTGCCACACCACAAACACCCAAACTGAAGTGACGCCCACTTCCGTAAAAAACAAGGCTGTCTAGTTTTTATACCACTTTCTCCCACCACTCTGCAATTCATGTATCTTTATTTCACCCTTGCAGGTCACCTTCATCTTTGCTTTATCTTTTCGTTACTGTTTTCCTCTCTTTCTCCCTTTTATTCCTTTCACTCTCCTGCTCTGGGTCAACGTCTAATTCTGAAAAATAAATTTATACATTTTCAAAAATGATGCTGCTGCCCATCACTTTTACCCACCAGCCAGTGCTTAATTTGTGCTTATTGTTTCCGGTGCTGCGCACCGGCCCTTATTTTTGAGGGCCTGCGCTTATTCTTCTCCCTCAAGCATTTGCTGCGAGCAAAAGACACATATGGGAAAGACGGTGGAAGAGAAAAACGAAAAAGCGTCACAAAGGTAGAAAGCAGGAAGCTGCAAGAGTGAGCTGAAGGGGCAGGGGGTGGCTTTAAATTGATTGAAGAGGCCCGATATGGCTTCAGGATTACGCTGCTTCAGTAATCTGTGTTCGCACATTTAAATGTAGCAGCCGCATGTTTAAGAGGAGGGCTTTGGGCACTGGCACGTTTTTATTTACAAATTAAGCACTGCCACCAGCACAGATGAAGCATGGATTATGACTACAGGTTTCGGCACTGCAGATACTCCACAGTACTAGGGTTATGGCTGTCAGCCTTATATCTGTGACACTGAGAAATGTGTAGTTTCTGAAGACGTATGTATATCACTCTTCTAAAACCCTAAAGCTGTTAATTCTAGAATTTACGTTAGTCCTCAATTTTTGGGACACAGCCCCTAAATGTATGATTGTGCCGCCAAGGAAACCCGAAATCTGATTTCTGCCGCTACCTCTAACTGACTTGTGCCTCAGCAAATGAATTCACGTCTTTGTGCGTCTGTCCACTTTTCTGCAAAACTGTAGTAACAAGCCATCTCTAAGATGCCAAACATTAATAGTTTCTTCATTTTTCTTCATTGTTCAAAAGCCACAGGGTATCCCCACACGGTTTACAACAAATATTTCCATTACCCAACTAAGTAGTTTTAGTTGCATGGAGTGCCCTAGAATTCACCACACTGCTAAAAATTGAATGACTAAGACAGTCAAAGAAGGCTGAAAGTCAACACAATCTAAAAATGTAACCTGTGGGGTACACATACCTCTGCCCAGCAGGAACATGCATTTTTGGGCTCTCTCACAGGCTTGAGATGTGACTTCTTGAAAACTAAGTTTGAGATTTCCATTCTGGATCCCAGAATTTTCTGAACGCCACTGGATATACCAGTCTTACCAAGAGTGCTTAATTTGTAAAAGAATAAGTGCCAGGGCCCAAAGTTTTGCTCAAAAGTCCTGGGATAGATCAAAGATCGGAGTGCCAAATATCAAGACTGCATAGCCTTGATTCCATTTCATGCCTCTTTAACCTACCATAAGACATTTCAGGTACTTTCATCTCATGTTTACAGGTTCCTTTTCACCGTTGTCACCGTTTTTCCAAATTTCCGTTCACCCTTCTTCCCCCCTTTGGTAGTTTTCTCTCTTGCGCTGGATCAAAGTCTGTTGAGGAAAAATAATTTCCGATCCTCAAAACAAGTGCTGGTGGGCGACACCCATAATCAGGGCCGGCTTTTGGGTGGTGCGAGCGGTGCGGCCGCTCTGGGCACTGACCTCAGGGGGGCGCTGTGTGTAACAATAACTTCAGAAACTTGCGATTTAAAAGCAATTGCTGAAAAGTTCCTTGTGCGTCCAGCCTTCAGGAAACAATTAAAATGTCAAGAGACCTCTTGTGATTAATGTTCCTGCTAGGGAGAGAGATGGGAGTTTTGCCTAGCGGTGGCTTTGACTCAACATAAAGTAGCATAGAGGGTTAATATGCCTGCTGCAAAAAACAGAACTATAGGGCATATTTAAGAAAAGTGGCACTGCACACAGTGCAGCACCACTTTTCATGCACCCCTTAGCGCCCCCCTAACGCCACCATGTGTGCATCATATTTAAAATACAGTGCACCATGGCGGTAGTTAGGGGACTAGCGTCAGACTTTTTTATGCTAGTCCGGCGCTTTGCAGGATTAGCGTATAAAATGTTCACGCTAATCCTGCACAGCACCCAGAGGCCCTTTGTAACCAATGGAAGCCTCCTTTTAACATCTGCTCTGAGCTGGCGTTAAAAGTGCCGGAAAAAAATGACGCAAAGAAATCTGTCAGATTTCTTTGCGCCATTTCTTTGCCCCCTCCCCAACTTGGGGAATGCCCCCTTTGCATACATTATGACCGGCACAGGCATAAAATAGCGCAAAGTGTTACAAAGTGGCGCAATGCATGCATTGCTCCACTTTGTAACTATGGCTCAGCGTTCTTGGCCTTCTGACGCCACATTTGCATAAAAACAAATTACACTAATGTGGCGTTAGAATGGCACTAGGGTTTCTTAAATATGCCCCTATATTTTATTTGGATAGCTGAGTGGATTAGTAAAGCCAGCCTTTACAGGTGCTTCAAAACACATAAATGTATGTGAAAGGGGAGCGATGTAGAGATGAGGGGGACATTTGCCGGGTGGTAGTGAGTGAAACCAAGGAGGAGGTCATTGGGTGGGGGGGCGCCAAAATAAACTGTTGCACAGGGAGCCACCAGTTCTAAAGCTGGCCCTGCCTACAATCATCAGCTCAAATTAAGCACTGCTTAACAACAAACAGAAGCCTTTCATTGGAAAGTGAATCAAAGGAGTGAACCAAGGTGGAACGTACCATTAAAATAAGCACACCCAAAAGCTTAATATCAACTTAATAAATGGACTCATAACTGTTTTGTGCCCACATTGTAAATTGCTTGGTGTTCATCGCAAACAATAAAAAAATGTGACTCACGCAAACAGCCTTGAGGAGACAATTACCACATGTCCTGAACAAAATGACAAACAGAAGAAGAAGGTAATTAAGAAACCTTGGACCTTAATAAGAGTTTGGACAACAGCGACCCTTGGTCGCTCCTCGCACCGCCGCCCCATGCTGCCTCCACTTGGCCATACCCCTTTTGCTGAAAATCCCCGTTGCTGCGTCCCCGCAGCCCATCCCGCCTCCCCACCTCCTCACCGTCCATTTTCCTTTTTTCCTCTCTCTTTCCCTTGCCGCTGCGTCCCCGCAGCCCCTCCCTCCTCCCCCCACCTCCTCACTGTCCATTTTCCATTTGTTTTTTCCCGCTGCTTCTAATCCCTGCGGCCCCACCCCCCAGCCTTCCCATTCGCCCAGACCTTCCTCCTCCCAGCTGCCACTCCCTCCTCCCCATTTATGGCAGCCGCTGGCACGCCAAAGGAAAGCCCGTCTGCGCCCCTCCGCGCCAAGACCGCGCCCAGCGCCAGTCTCCCTGGCTCCCTCAGACAAGTCTACTCCCCCCCTCACCCTCCACTCACTCAACCCAGGCCCTCGCCCCACCTGCACCCTCCCCAGCCCCACACACACTCATGGCCCCTTCACCTGCCACACCTGTCACTTCTCCTACTCCTCATCCCTCACACCACACACCAACCATAGCAACCCCCGACAACAAACACAACACCCCAATGCAATACACACCTGCCCTGCCCCCACCCCCACCAACCAGCCCCGCAGCACACCACCCCACAACCAGAACACACCCCACAACAACACCCTCATGCACCACACCAACACCACCCACCGCAACCACCTCAACTGCCTGCTCCTCAACACCCGCTCCCTTCATAAACATGCCATAGACCTCTGGGACCTCATCATATCAGACTCACCTTACATCGCCTTCCTCACGGAAACCTGGACCAACCCCTCCTCAGAAACCGACATAGCCATTGCCACCCCCAAGGGATACAAACTCCAATGCAAAGACCGCCTCAACAGGCCAGGTGGTGGCATCGCCATCCTACACATGGACACCATCAAAGTCACCACCAGCTCCCAAGACACTATTGACACCACAGAACACATGCACTTCCTAATCCACATTAACAACAACTCCACCCTCAGAGGTACACTAATCTACAGACTACCAGGACCACACCTCGCCTTCTGCGACACCATCGCCGACACCATCAGCTCGCACGCCCTCACCTCCACAGACTATATCCTCCTCGGTGATTTCAACTTTCACTTGGAGAACCTTCAAGACCACAACTCTACCTCCCTCATAGACAACCTCACCAACCTCGGACTCAAACAACTAGTCACAGCACCCACCCACTCAGCAGGACACACGCTCGACGCAATTTTCACCTCAAGCCAACACATAGCCTACACCCACACTACTGAACGCCTCTGGACTGACCACCACTGCGTCCACTTCTCCTTCACCAAACCCCTCACACACCACCATCAACACACCACACCCTACCGCATGTGGGACAAGATCCCCACAGAACGCCTGAACTCCCAACTGGCTCACAACCTCCCCCCCCCACACCAACGACCCGAACACAGGAGCACACAACCTCTCTAAATGGATCACTACCTGTGCAGACACACTAGCCCCCCTCAGAAAACACATCGCCACCCGCAACATCAAGAACGCCCCATGGTTCACCCCCGACCTCCAAGACTCCAAGCGCAAATGCCGTCACGCGGAGAAAATATGGTGACAAGAACCCTCTACAACCAACTTCTCCACCCTCAAAGCCACCATCCGCACCCATCACCAACTCATATGCACCGCCAAAAGAGATCACTACAAGACACGCCTTGACAACAACTCTCAAAACAGCAAGGAACTCTTCACCAGCATTAAAGAGCTAGCCAAACCCAAGCCCAAAGCCAGCAACATAGACCCCACACACACACAGCCCCTATGTGACCCCCTCTCCAACCACTTCCACCACAAAATCCTGGACATCCACAACAGCTTCATACCACACACACCCACCACACACACCCCTCACTCACCCAACTCAACCCCCACACTCACGACCCCCCACCACACTCACCACCTGGGACCCACCACACACGAAGAAACCGAAAAAAACATGAACTCCATCCACTCCGGATCCCCCTCTAACCCCTGTCTACATCGCATCTACAACAAAGCCAGCCCAACCATCGCCCCCATACTCCGCAACATAATCAACTCCTCTTTCGACTCCGCCACCTACCCAGACCCCTGGAAGCTGCGGAAATCACCGCTCTCCTAAAAAAAAACAAAGCCGACCCGGAGATCCTCTCCAACTATCGCCCAATCTCTCTCCTCCCTTTCCCCGCCAAGGTTGCCGAGAAACTAGTCAACGCCCGCCTATCCCACTTCCTCGAAGAGAACAACACTCTCGACCCCTCACAATCTGGGTTCCGCAAGAACCACAGCACGGAAACGGCCCTCATCGCATGCACTGACGACATCAGGACCAAATTCGACAAAGGCGAGACCGTCGCACTCATCCTCCTAGACCTCTCTGCAGCCTTTGACACTGTCTGCCACCACACACTCTGCACACGCCTCCACAACATAGGAATTCGCCACAAAGCCTTAGACTGGCTCACCTCCTTCCTCACCGACCGGACCCAGAGAGTCTGCCTTTCACCTTTCCACTCCACCGCTACCAAGATCATCTGCAGAGTCCCCCAAGGGTCTTCCCTCACCCCCACACTCTTCAACGTTTACATGTTCCCCCTAGCCAACATCCTCTGACCACACGGAATCACTATCCTCTCCTACGCAGATGACACCCAACTCATCCTCTCCCTCACCCGCAACCCCACCACTGCCAAAACCAACCAACATGCTGCTCTCCTCGACACTGCCAACTGGATGACAACTAACCACCTCAAGCTTAACTCAACAAAACCAAGATCATCATCTTTGGCCCCAACAAAAACACATGGGACGACTCCTGGTGGCCCACCGCACTAGATCCCGCACGCACCCCCGCAAACCACGCACGCAACCTCGGCATCATCATGGACCCCTCCCTCTCCATGACACAACAAATCAATGCACTAACCTCCTCCTGCTTCCACACACTCTGCACTCTAAAAAAATCCTTCAAATGGATTCCCCAGAGACCAGGAAGACAGTCACCCATGCACTCATCAGCAGCAGACTTGACTACGGTAACGCCCTCTACGCCGGCACCACACTCAAACTCAAACGCAAACTCTAGAGAATCCAGAACACAGCCACACGCCTCGTCCTTGGCCTCCCCGGCCATGAACGAATCTAACCACACCTCAAATCCCTTCACTGGCTCCCCCTAGACAAGAGAATCACTTTCAAGATCCTCATCCACACACACAAATCCCTCCACAACACCGGCCCGACCTACCTCAACGAAAGAGTGAACTTCCACACTCCCACCTGCAACCTCCGATCAGCCAACCTCGCACTAGCTACAGTCTCCCGCATCCATGGAACCACCTCAGGAGGCAGGGCCTCCTCCTACCTCGCCCCGACAACCTGGAACTCCCCCCACCAACCTCTGCAGAACCAAAGACCTCCTACTCTTCAGGAAAAACCTCAAGACATGGCTGTTCGAACAGTAACCCCCTTCCCCTCCTCCCCCACTAGCGCCTTGAGACCCTCACGGGTGAGTAGCGCGCTCTATAAAACAAAATTTTGATTGATTGATTGATTGACCCTGTCACAAATGTGGCAGGAGTTCTGGCCACCTATACAACCACCATTGACTATAATGCATTTACAATACAGCCAACAGGACTTCCCCTTATTTGTGATGCAGTTACAAAAACCCAAAGCCAAACCTTGCTACATGTGAGGTCCACTTGAATAAAGCCCATGCACTGACTGTTCACCAGCTGTCCACATCTCATTAAAAATAAATAGATTTAGTGAAGGTCAGTTTTTGCCAGTTGGAACTCATCCAGTGTTGAATGGAGCTTGTGATTGTTCTGATGTTAAAACACAGAACCAGCATCTCCCTCCAGCCATTTCTGGATGCCACTGTTACTGTCACTGTGTCTGTTTAAATAAAATGTGTACCGCAGTATTTTGGCAGTTACTGAATTGAACAGGTTTTTGGTGCATATATGTGCCTGGTTAGTGTCATATCTTCTAGCATAAGTCCTACAGTGTTATTTTTTGTTGCACTTGATGCTATTTTATACTTAACTAGCCACTGGGATATGTTGAGTCACGTTATGTTTCATTAAATACATTATCTAAACGAGGATTCGCACAGCAGCAACGTGGCCCTGGTGGGCGGCTCGAGATGGTTACTCCACTTGCAATGGAAATCTGTTATATTAAGAAGGCCACAACCTCTGATGTTGAAGAGCTGCCCCAGCCTGTATTCCCTCAGGATACAGTAATACACTAGAGAAGGGAATAACACATCTGCATTAAAAAAAAAAAAAAAATTAGATTCGGTTTATGCTGTAGGAACACTTAGGGGGTCATTTTAACCCTGGCGGTCAAAGACCGCCAGGGCTAACGTGGCGCCCGTACCGCCAACAAGCTGGCGGTACGGGGTTGCACCGCCGGGGCCGGCAGTTTCCAGCCGTTTTAGCCCCGGCGGTGATAATCAACCAGGGCAGCGCTGCAAGCAGCGCTGCCCTGGGGATTATGACTCCCCTACCGCCAGCCTGTTTCTGGCGGTTTGCACCGCCAGGAAGAGGATGGCGGTAAGGGGAGTCCTGGGGCCCCCTAACAGGGCCCCGTGCAGCTTTTCACTGTCTGCATAGCAGACAGTGAAAAGCGCGACGGGTGCTACTGCACCCGTCGCATGGCCGCAACACCGCCGGCTCCATTAGGAGCGGGCTCCTATGTTGCGCCCGCATCCCCACTGGGCCGGCGGGCGTAAACTAAGTTTGACGCAGGAAGAATGATCTTTTTAGTTTATTATAGAGTTGCTATATTTAAAACATCAATAAAACAAATTCCTGGGATAGGGAGTTCAACTAATGTTATTTTATCTGTTGCTGTGGCTCTTTTACTGGGCTCCACTCTGTATGATTACTGCCAATAAAATGTCTTCTCAATCCTCCTCTCCATTTTCCATGGCTAGCAAGCATGCTTCACGGTGTGCACCAATGCAATGGAGAGGAAAGCAAGAAGGCTGGTGTATTTAACAGAAATGGCAAAACTCGATTATCACATCACAGATGAATTAAACACTTTAGAAAAGCAAAATGTTCTCACCTGGCAGACAGGCGAGGTGAAAGCAGCATTCCTTTTAAGACGTGTCTTTCACAGTGGTGCTCACTGTACAAAAGGGGGTTTCTGAGCCAACGCGAACTCAACAATCAAAGATTAAGGAAAAGGAGAATAAAACGAACATGATTATATAAAGTGGATAGTCTGAGGCAGACCACAAGGTCATGTGACTCGTGCATGGATTTAAAGGCAGCATGTTTTCGCTCTGTGAACAGGAGATGCATATCCCCAAGAACCAAATACGCCCTTATAGGGGTACACCAGGGGCATTACTTATTTGCCTTTGGCCTAGACCAAAATTCTCTAACAATCATCAAGGGCTCTTTACCTCAGACTAATGCATAAATATCACAGGGCAAGGTTACATACCTCTCTCGATGCATACAGTAGTGGACACGTTTTTACTTGACTGCATGGTAGGCCTTCAGTTCTCCACAACAAAAATTCCCAACCACCTGCATCATCTTGAAGTCAGGAATTCCTCTCACGGGCCCTCACTGGGCCTTCATTTAGCGCCTGTTTTACTAGGAAGGATGTACAACTAGGTGCAAGGCAACAACCAGAAGATGAAAGCTCACAAACTGTCAAAGATCTAAATACCTAACCTTACCCAGCTGCACAGACTGCCGATATCTCGGGCAAGTATTAAAGTGACATTGTAGTTAAATGTTAATATGAGATAGTAATTAACTTTAAAAAAATGAAAAACCACTGAAATTTACCAGTTATAGTTTGTAAGCTATATATGACTATAGGCTCTTTACTAACATTTTTTTTTAATTCGCCAAAGGTCCTATATCATTATGGCTTGGTGAATTTAAGTTGCTTTTCGGTTTTAATTCACATCATAATTGTACTTTTCCTATAGCTTTTCAATAAATATATGTATCGATTGAGATTAAAATTGGATGAACTGGGTGCAGTTGCCGAAACTGAAAAATAACTATTTTACACATGTGTGTGTGTGTTAAATAAAGACATGCTCTCTTAGGGAATGCAAGATGAAGTAACATATCTAAAATGTAAACAGGACTTTTCAAGTGTTTGTTGATAAATTGATCAGTCTTTTTGTCAGTTAAAGACATGAATATACAGCCCAATCTGCTGGGTCTAAGACCCACAAGAGCCCAGACCAAATAAAGCCCTATACATATATATATATATATAGCAATTTCCTACAACTTGTGAGACTTAAAGCGCTTGAGTTGAATTTTTTAGAGCTTCATCTGATACCTTTTGTCAGTACAAAGGTTATAAAGGAGATACCTGGACTCCTAGCATCTATGTGCAGGTTGTTTGGCACTGATTGATCTTGGGAGGGCTGCTACGCCACTACTCCGAAACTTATATCAGTGAGCAGTGAGACTAAACAGCACCTTTAAAAGCATTTTGACCAATATGTTTGGAATTGCTTGCATTATCCATATCCTCAAAAGCTACAAAAAATACCCACTAGGCTTGTCTTATTTTTGTCCAGGGTATTCCTTGAAAGACTCACTATTGAGGACTCATAATAGAGTGCTTGTGACAGAGGTGTTAATAGGAACTCCCAGAACAAAGGTTCCATCTAATACTCCCTTCAATACCAGGTCATACTTACTTGAATCTAGGAAGCTGATTGTAAGCCTTTACACTATCCTCATCCGCGTCAATACTTTGGGTGTGAGAGCTTCAGAGCACAGGACTGTGTTTACGACCAACAAAGAATCAATCGCATGCAACCTCATAAATGCTAGGTCAGCCTTTCCACTTAGGCAGCGTATAAGCGATCATATATCGGATACTAAGATACATGTCCTATTTATAACTGAAATCTGGATGAATGATACAAACACTTCCCCAATCAATACTCTACTCATTACCACATCTCACATATCATAAAAGGGCTGGGGGTTATGCCATAACGGGCAGGGAATGGCTGACACTTAAAATGACAAATACATTCTGCCACAGGGAGATGCAGGGTGGGGGTCTATGACACTGACATGGTCGGTGGCAAATAAAACAAGCATTGGCAAACCAGCAGGTCTTGTATAGATAAGCAGAAGTTTTTCTTGGAAACATATGCAAAAATAAAAAAGACAGAGATCTTTATTTGATTATGAAAATAATCTTAAAAGTACAACTACGACAGAACAAATCTCATAAATTATAAATAATAAAATCATAAAAGTACGAAAACATTAATCAGCAGAAAGCATCCCAAAATGTGTTAAAAATACAGCCCAGATTAAAAAAGCAAGAATTTACTATGTCTGATCTGTCTGTCATATGCCAAATATAAATACTAGACATAGCACTTGACTTATATATTTCTGAATCTTTTTTGATGGCATATTCAGGGTCTTCTATGCCAACGAACTAGCACCAGTCCTTTAAGACTTTAACATCCCACTAAATCCTCGTTATTGAAGCCTGGGAAATCACTTATCAATGACCTTTGCTTGCTCGGTTATCAAAGCTGACAATCCTAGGTACATCCAAAGACATACACTGAAACTAATCCTGTCAAAACTGTTTGCATCCCTACCACAGACTATTGGCTAGTAGAGTGGTTCAACGTTAATGCTATTTTCTTTTAGGCAGCATCCATTATTGAAACAATTAAAAAGAGCAAAGTATTTGAAATCTATGAGAAATAGAATTGAAGTACCATCACTCTTGATAACCCTTTTCCTTTCCTTTGGGATAACAGTCCTCGATCTCAAAATCAAAGTTTCTAATTAGATAATTTTCCAGGTATGTGCTCCCAGGCTTCAGGTACTCTGCCCCCTAAAAAAGGGCCATATACAAACACACCAGACTGACTCTTCCTCACTCTGAAACTTTCTAAGTAAAGCAGCGGATATTTGAAGAGAGAAAACAAAGAAATCATACCTGATTAGGGTTAAAATATGTCTAGAAAGCATTGACAGGTTTGCCAGCAGGATAAAAAACCAATGCAGTCCAAACTAATGTCATCCTACATTTTTATCCTACAAGAAGCTTATTACGAAAGTTCAGCTCAACAAAAAAACAAAACCTGTTTCCGGTGGTAGAGCAGTCACCTTTGACACACTCAAAGTATTATTGCAACAAAATTGCATTATTTTCATACATAAATAACGAATGGGGAGTATGGGCCTTTGTAATTGATTCTCTAAGGGAAGGGGGTATTTCCCCTTACACTGAAAGAAGAAGTCCTGCTCTCAGTGTTTAAGAAACCCAATAAGCTAAAGATTATTGATGGACGTGGCCTGGAGCTGGTAGTACTGCTCTCTGTGGCCTTAGACATAGTAGAAATCTCTACTGGGCTACCACTTAAAAGCTGCTGAGAAGGTCACAGTGTATCACTCTTAACAGCTTATGCTTCTCCTTACATCAACAAGGCTAATAACAATGCAACAGTTGCAGTCTACTGCTGTGAAGCTGTCCATTGCGGCTCCCCAGGTTTCAACATTATCATACTTGTTTACTATCCTTGGAAAACATTTAATGAACCACACCAAAAGCACTACTCGACATTGCACTCGGATGTGGTTGACGATCATTCGGCTGTAATCAATGGAAGGCCTCTATAGCTTTCAAGAGGTCCTTCCAGCCTGTCCAAAAGACATGGGCAAATAGAGGAGTATATTTAGTGCCCCTATACCAAGGTAAATCATCATTGGACCATGACTACATTGGAGAGCTGCCGTTGAAGCCATCCCATCCAACATTTTTTATCAGGAAATGACCATAAAATGCATGGTAATAAATAAGGGGTTCAAATTAGAGTACATTCGCACCAAGTCTAGCATGCTTATATATGTATGACAATGAAAAAAAGCACATTTTACCACCCAATAATCCTTTTCAGAATTCCATTAAATTGTGACAACGTTACATTGACAATATTTTAATCATATGGCAGGGTCCTTTGGGAGCTGCAGACCACTTTACAGCTTGGATCAACACTCTCGATCCTTTTTTTAATTTCACTGCTACAGTGTCTGCCACTCACTTACCTTTCTTAGATCTTATGATCACTATTAACAATGGTAAATTATCCACCAGTGTTTACCACAAGCCAACAGACTGCAACTCTCTTCTTTTATACAAGAGTTACCATCCTAAATCCTTACGGGATAATTTACCGGTAGGTCAGTTCCTACGGCTAAGACAAAATTGCAGTTCACCTCAAGAATTTGATCACCAGGCGGATGCACCTCAGAAGAAACTTTATGAACGCCATTATCCCTCCAAAATCGTGCACCAGGCACGTAAAAGAGCTAGAAATAACAACAGAGATGCCTTACTCACTACCACTGAGAAGGTACCTCAGTCTAGACTAACATGTGTATCTACCTATACACCACTGTCTAATTCAATCAAGAAATTGATCAGCAAACGTTGGTCGATACTGACATGTGGGGGCTGTGAATTACCAAAACCCCTTTTCGCATTCAAAAGTACAGCTAACATCAAGGACATTGTGGTTCACACCCGGCCACGACTATCACGTGACATTCCTACTCAAAGGACGCTTTGGGACCTTCCCCCAGTGGAGGGTCATCACCCCTGTGGCACCTGCAATGTATGTTCTCTCACAAGACACCTAACAACTTTGCAGTTAGACCCTATTGGCATCTGGCGCCTTAAAAAACATACTAATTGCAACACTAAAAATTGCATTTACATGATAATGTGCCCTTGCAATTTACTCTACATTGGCATGACAACCAGGCCTGCCAAGATACGTATTAATGAACATAGAAGTAATATCAGATGCAGGAGAATTACGACCAAACTCTGTGAGCATTTTCTGGAAACGCCACTTATGCCTGACGACCATTGGTGGTTGATTTTGGAAGCACCGATAGTCCGACCTAATGATCCAGGGTATCTTTTCAAGATTGAGCAAAGATGGGTGATCAAACTAGGGACCAATACCCATGGCTTGAATGATGACATTCCTTGGACTTCACTGTCTTGACACTGACTACTAACATTAAAATGTTGATATGATTCTTCTTTAAGACATCCTCCCCTCCTCGTTCGTGTTCATTTGGATCTCACCTGACGTGTCTAAAGTATTCTCACATATGTTTGATGGACCGTATAGTAACTTTTGTAAGATGACGGGGTTTGGATGTTGGACCCCAATTTTTGTCTTCTACATCGGGCACCTAGTAATAGAATTTCTTCTTTTTGTTAAGAAGTGAATTATTCAGAATTTTAATAAGCCACATAAAACACTGAGGATAGTTTTTTATATACATAGTGACAGCACACTCTTGAATTGTGGCATAGATTACCTTCCCTGGACTCAATCGAGTTGTTTGATGGTTGTTATTACAACCCGTTGTTAAATGAGCAGACCTTGATGCATAGGTATGTTGCTAATATCTTAGGATTTAGACCCCGTTCGCTTAAATACCTTGGAATTGGGACCTCCATACTTTTGGCCCCGTTAGGTATATAGTCCTTCTTTTATTTTTATGCCCATTAGGAATCGCGAGTCCTTTTCCTATGTTTAGTCCCCAAGACGCGTGTGAGCCGGAAGGAGCAGTTACTCCCGGCATCGCACAGCGTCCTATAAGGACTCTGACAGGGCCCGCAGAACTCCTAATGCGGGGTGCTCTCCAGAGGTTAGGTCCAGAGCGTAGGACCATTAACAAAATTACTTCTTTACCTGTTATTTGGGTGGCATTTTTTCACCGCATCTGGGACATTTTATTGATTCAGCACAGGACTTACTAGTTCAATCAATTAGACCCCGTAGTGAGCCTGTGTCATGCTAACATTGTGGTATTGTTTATACATTTGTTATTCCATTTTTTCTGACTGCATAACTGAATGTGCCTTCATGTTCCTTGTTAGGCACTTTGGTTTACGTGTGACAATGGTTGCTTTATATTTAAACATTTGTTTTTGTCTTTATTTAGTCCACGTAATAATTGTGTTGATGCTTATTTTTATTGATCACGTACAGTGTTTATGTGAGTCCTTAGAACGTGCGTCCCAAGGAGCCCGATCTCAATGTGGGGATGGTAAGCCTTGAACCCCTGTTTTTGATGGTTTTTGTTTGACGCATCACATATATATTTCACAATTATCACTTTTTTCACCACATTATGGGTTTTCTCTGGTGTGTGTATTCTTTTGTCTTCTAGGGCGACCTGACTTTACCAGTTGACTTCAATGTAAGTGACGGTTTTCAATCCTAAGTGAGGGTGTTTCAATTTTTGTAATTATATTTTGGAGAAGAGGTTTAATTTTTATGATTTTGGTCCTGATGAAGCGTCAATGGATCCGTGTGGACCGTAAGGACGCAAAACATGTTTACCCTGGTTAAGAGGCACTATATCATTTATAGTCCCCTTAAGTTCGTTGTTTTTGAAAGTTACTGAGCATTACACTCTAGTGTTACTTTCACACATTTTTTAATCTTGGTCTTCATCCTCCTTATACTGATTAAAATTATGATGTGTTGGTGATGAATAACCAATTTTACACACATTTCTCTTTTCTCTCCAACCTATTCTGGTGCCTGGATGCAGGCAGCCAAGCTTAGATAGTAGAACCCATCAGTTACTATCAGAACAGCACGGCGTAGAGCCCCCCTCGGGGAGCCCGTCAGGCATTGCAGCGCTGGCCTGGCGAGGAGCATCTCCCGATGATGATGCCAGTCATCCATTGTGATGCTTGAAGGCTCTTGCTCCTGAGACTCCAGGTCTTCTAGGATGTTAGAATAGTTTGGAACAGTGTACTCTAATTTATATAAACCCTAAACAATGTCATGTTCCACTACAGGTTTGAAGACAGTAATCCTTTTGGTCCAAATTTGAATACCCCTCCTCACAGGAACCATGATCATACCCCTCATGAAATATTGGCAAGTCATATTATTTAGTACTGGCAAATTAAATATAGCTTTACTCCAGAATGCATAGAATATGGGCATTCTATTTATCTTTCAACTTAGCTAAGTGAACAGACAGACGAGCCTTCGATTACCTTCCATGGAGGTCAGAATACAGTAAACATGTGTGTTCAACCACAGAGCTAGAATTCCTCCTAAATAACTTATTGAAGGATGCTGATCAAGAATGTCATTTAGATCATGTGAAAAATCATACTATAAGGAAATCTTCTTAAAACGTATATCATGGGATGTCAAAGTTTATGTAGTACTGAATGAGGATATTTATACTGCTAACCAAAAGTACTAAAAGGTGTGGAAATCAATGGTGTTCCCTTTTTAGGTCGAGCGTAAGCGTTCGACGTGTTGTATACTTTTAAGTATACTTATACTGTGGGTTCCAGCGATTTCATTTGTTGGTTCCAGTGTCCTTTAATAATCCTTGCTTACTAGTGGTCAGTTCTGCCTCTTTGTCCTGCCTTTTTCACTTTGGAAGCAGCACCAACTACTATATAATTACGCTATGTCCTGTTTATGTCTTCTGTAGGTGATTTTTTTTTTGTATTTGCCTGTTGGTCTTACACTGTGGGTGTGTGTTCATTCCCTCCTCCCCACCAGCTCCCTCTGCAAACATAAAACCAAATGCAGAGGGGGGATTTTCCAGTCGCACTCGTTTATCTTAGCTCCCATGTTTGGCTTAGAATGGAGAGCTTTAATTTCCTCATTGCCTCTGCCATAGCTGGAAAAGACTAGCTGCTGTGCTCCGATCGGAGCTGCTTCAAGGGTGTGCCCTGCTGATTAGTGACTGAAAGTGCGATGTTTGTATGAGTATGATCCCACAAGCATGCATTTAAATACAGCAAAAATGCAACTTACATTTTATTTAGACAAACTAAATACACTGTATAAAAAACAAGAAACAGGCACAAAAACGTACAGAAAAAACTGTGAGGGCAACTCTTGGCCCCACTAGGCTATAATTGGCATTACCTCTTTAAGGGGTCCCCTGAAACCGCTCTTGCTCTCTACGTGTTGTCCTTCCTGTCCTCCCATCCCTGCTGTTTATCTACACTATCCCACTCTGAAGCATTCTTCCCGGTAAGCCCGGTTGTTGTACTGCACCTATTGCCCTTTTTATTTCCCTGATGATGGCGTTTATTCTGATTTAAAAAATGCTTTTTTACATCCATGTTTTTTGCTTTTCAGTGTTGATCCATGTTAGTGCGTGTTCTTTGACAAAAAGGAATTGCACATAGTTTTTCACTTAACCGATGAACGTGCACCAATGCTAGGGTGCCTGTTGGACTTTACGATAAACAGGGGAATACTTAGTACAGCTCTGCATTCTTTAAAGCATCCACATGGTAGTGGCGGCCATTGGCTTGCTTATGTGAAACTGTTTTCCTTTTCAGTTTATGTGGCAAGAAAAGTCCGGTTACGAGTTTACAACACTAATAGCTTGTTTTATTTCATCAGCAGTTTTCCTTTCAGACAATGTTTTTGACATTCAGATCCTCTTTACTAATCTGATATCAAGGAAACGAAACGCCACACCTTTTAGTTTTTTACTTATCCTGAAAAGCAACGACTGACTAACGCATGCTTGCGAGTGGTGTGCAGTGTTAACTGTCTAGAACAAGGTGCTAAACCAGCACGTAACATGCTTCTAGAGACTTTTTATCTCAAAAACATTGGACTCCTTGAAGTATTTTGTAAGCGCTTTAATCAGAGTTGGGAAAGCACTTTGACTGAGCTCCAGGTAATATTGCCCAGGGAGCCAGAGAGCAGCACTTTTGCTAGGGTTTGGGGCCTCATTACAGGCTGTCTGTGTCAAGAGCATCCAATGGGGAGCCAGTGCCCCGGAAGGGATGTTGTTTGGGTTTGTTGTTGTTTCTCCAGCATGCTGCGTCTGATTTCAGTGCCAGTTTTCAGGGTTGGCCACACTGCTCAGTGCTATAGTAGGCTGGAAACCGCACACTCTGTCTTGTTTATTTTATTTCCACCATAACCAAAACCTGGGAAATAAATATTAATGCCATTTTGGTTCAAGGCACCGAGGCTTCTGTTTCTAAAACAGCTGCTCACAAAAGACTTGTTAATCAAGCAGTCCACGAAGTACAAAACAGAGATCCCAGCTTCCTCACTGAAATCGCAGAACTAATTGTAATGTGAGATTTTAGCCGCTGTTTTGATGGCTCGCTCTCTTCTGTTTACTGGAAGTTGTCTAGTCGTTCTTCAATAAGCATATTTTTAGACACTGAACAAAAGAAGTTAGCAGACCTTGTTAGGAAGAAAAAAAACACAAACAGCTTCAGTTATCATAATCCTTTATTTGATTGGAGGAGTTTGTGACGATTAAATGCCTCACGCATTTCTCACGTGTTCTGCATCTTGCGCCTATGTTATGAACTTTGAAGAAGCAGGAAAATAGCCATGGTTGTTACAACTTTTTCACAGTTCATGGGACAGACTCACTTCATTAAGCAGCGAGAGCTTGGATTCTATTCATGGAAAGAGGGCATTACCACAGACCATTTACTGTGGGATAGCCACCTTTTTTCCAGGGTTTGGTGTTTGGTTAAGCCTAAACCCCAGGATGATAGAGTTCTGCTGGATAGAGATAAAGATAGAGGAAGAAGGTAAATGGAAGTGCTTTAGTTATATGCCGGACCACTGGAATTATGTGGCACAGAGGACCAATTATGCGGCAGGATTGACCAGTTTATGTGGCAAGAAAAGTCCAGTTATGCATTTATGCACCAATAGATCTAACTCAAGCAAATGCGAAAACTATTACATTGCAAATGCTTATTTACACTGGATGTGGTCACAAAGTCAGTAGGTCTGCACTGACAAAAGACTTTTGTCTCAAACTGTGAGCTAGCATGTTACAGAATTGTTATGGAGAAATTGAATTCAGTGTTTGTTTTTGGGGGAATCTTGAGAAGTACTTTTCTGGTGCAGTTTGAGTCGGTGAGATGGTGTCACAGCATTTCCCCTCGCGCTCTAGGGGCTGTATTAATTGCAGTGCCACAGGGCGCAACAGATGTGTGTGCCCGTTTTCTGCGCCACTGAGGCACTGTATTATTACTGAATGGACCACGGATGTTGCTGCTATCCTAAGCAGGCATTCCCTTCATGCCCCTTACTAATGGGGAAAAAAACTTTGCTTGTGTAGCTCCTCTATATTATGGACCCGAGCTCAGAGGCTAAAACCTGTCCTCTCCATTACAAAGAAATGAGTCAAAGTCAGGGCACCCCCAAGGGTGCCCTCAGAAACAAAGAAAAGGGGTTCCCATGCATCCAACCAGACCCCCCCTCCCAGCAGACCGATGCAGTCACTCACTGCACCCACCTGCAGAGGGATCTCTGTCTCCTATAAAAGTGCAGGTCAGATGACACCTGCACTGTGAAAAGTGGCCCAACAGCTTCAAACAGCCGCTCCGCCTTTTGATAATGCACAGCAAGTCTGTGGCTTCTATGGGGCAGAAAGTTGCGTGTAATAGGGTGCACCATCCCTGTTGGTGCTCGGTGCATCTAGTTAAACGTGCACCAGGGCGCAAAGCGGAAGGATGCGCCCTTACTGTAATATGGCCGCTGAATTATATTTTTTATAGCCTGAGCTAACTGTTGGGCAGACATTTGGCAGCTGGCTCTCTGTAAGCCCACCTTCTTTACAGGTGCATGATTGCTCACGTTAGTGCTTGAGTACCGCAGCAGGAGTCTTGGACGCTGAGCACCAGTTAAGACAAGTGCCTGGGGCCTTGAGGTGACAGTGTACCACCATATGTTTGAGGCGCCTTGTAATATGCTTGTTTAGTTTATTTTTCAAATCATTGCAATATCGCCTGTGCAGCAGCTTCCTAGTGCCAGCATGACTGGGATATTCTTTTCAGGGTATGCTATGATACGTATGTTCCTACGGTTAGGGATACTGCTGTGATTTAGTACATTAATTAACATTTTATGCTATGTTGGCATGGTGTGGTATGATATGACTTTCAATGACATGCAGTGGAATGGCAGAGAATTATATCAAATGAACAGCTCTTGAAAATCAACACTTGTGGCCAGAAGGTGTCAATGGAGAGGATTCTTTTTTTAAATGCTGTGACTCTCATTACAAAAGGGCCCAGAGAAATGTAAGTTATTTACCACACCCGATACCACAGCTTTTAGCATTAAACTTGGTGATAACTACCTCCTATTCTGAATTATTTGGAAGGTGATGAGGCCAAACGTAAAGGGCTGCCTACCTTGGAACTGTTGAACCCGGTTCGAATCACGGACTCGGCTTAACATCCTGTGATTCTGGGCTCATCACTTAACCTACCTGCGCCCGTTTAAAACTGCAAAGAATTAATGAGGATTTACCTGCAGAAATGCCGTTTTCCTCCACAAATTTCGCATTATCAGAATGCAACCTCTTCTCCCTCTGGTAAATTTCGACAGATATGAAATTTATCAGGCTAAAGGTTTGCTGACAAATAATGTTGATTTGGGGGGGTGGGCGGGGGAGCGGTATTACCGCAAATTTAAGAATACCGAAGGATTGGCGATGCCCTCTTTCAGCATATACACACCTGTACTTAAAGCGACTGATTCCTACAGGACTCTGACTGACACTGCAGAATATCAAATAAGCGACAATCCCGCGCGATACAACACAATTCACTAAAAAAATATTTGTACGTACTTCAAACTACAGGATGTTTGTGTTGGGTTCACGGGTTACTCTGATTGCTTTCCGGGGTTTGCAGACTCCTTCTACCAAAAGCTCTGTCCGAAAACGATTGTTTTGTTTGCCTTCCTTCATAAAATACACACACAATGCCTCTTTCAGGAATGAAAAGGTGGGCAATTTGAAAATGATTCTTGTTTTCTAACTCGTCTAGGATGTGAAATAGTCATTGCTTGGAGCCGGGGACATGACACTGGTTAAATCAATGAACCCCTTGAGGTAACCGCATATTAACCTAGCGACCTCTGCATAAAAAAACAAAACCCATTCTCAGAGGCCCTACGTTTGACCTTGCAGTGAAAGGCCTAGCTACATAAATTTTGTAAGACTGCAGAAAAAGGACCTAAGGCTTTTTTATATGAGTTTCTGCGGCGCCAGGAACACGTACTGGAGCAGAGTTAGCTCTACCATTTCTGTATCCCGTAATCAAAAACGAAACAGACTTATTTTGCTTCTAAGATTAAAAAAAATCATTGTATCTGTTCAATCTCTTATTAGGTAAACACAAAGAAATCCAGTGAATGTAGTTTTCTCCATTTTTGTTGGTGCAAACACATTTGTGTAGTACCGACTGTAGCATAACATGGTCTGTGGGGTGGGAGTAGCTCCTAAGCCAGGTGACCACAGGGAGGAGTCCCGGGAAGCTCTTATTTAGAAAATCAGGATCCCCGCAAGACTGATTTGCGCATGATTGCGCCCCATCTATAGTGGTGCGATGGGAAAAATGATGGACTGGACTGAGGCCCATGTAACTGGTAGAAGATAAAACTTTTGCTAACATTTCACCCATCACTTTTCATTGTTTACATTTTTATCATCACTGGCGTCCGGATTACTTGACAAAGAAAAGAAGAAACCAAGAATGTGTGGTGGGGAAGGATCAGAGTTAGCGGGGTTGGATTAAAAAAAAATCGAAACGTTTTTGTCAAAATGACAATTTATATATTTCTAGCTCAAACGGTTCAGAAGATAGTAAAAACGAAGTGAGGCGGGTCGTGCTGCCACAGTGAAGGCCATTTGCAAAGGTTGACTGGCCACCTACATTTACAAAATGTGTTTATTAGACTAGTACTAACGAGGTGCGGCCAATGCCCAGCGAGTGTTAAGAGTGTGAAAATGATCGAAAACTATACTGTCACAAAATGGGGCACATTACGCCACATAATTTTCTTTTCTAGCTGCATAATGTACTAAACCCTGCCGCAATGGCGTAGCGAAAATAGATGCCTCCCCCTCATGCAAAGAACATGGAGGGGGGGGGGCCCTCCGGACTCACTCAGGGCAAGTGCGGTGGGCCCCCACTGGACCACCCCACCCCGGGATACGGGGGGGCTTTGTTACACCAGTGCCCTGCCACCTAATTTGTCCCTCCTCTGCAGCATAATTCCAGTAGCCCTGGTTATGGAGTACGTGCACGTTTATATTCCCATTTCAAGCGCTGCTTAAAATGCCAAAACCCTTTTATTCCTGTCCAGTTCTCGACTGTTTCACCATCTCTCTGAACACACCAGTGTTTCTACTTGCAAGTTGCCCCTTGCAGAAGCATGAAAAGGGCCTCCGAGAGCGGAGATTACTGCGCAATGCCACACACAGCACGATGCAAAAGGGACATTTTAAAAGCAGGGAAGTAGAGGATCCTGCTTGCCAAGAAAAGACATGAAATATTGATGATGTGTAGGATTAAACACGCAGCCAGCTCACAACAGACAGCGGTTTCAAGGCCTCAAAGCAACTCTGCTGCTGTGGGGTAGAAGCGTGCATGGTTTATTTAGTAAATGCGTGCATGTGCGCTTGGATTCTGGGCTTTGAAGAGCAGACCATGCTTTGTGTATGCAAATTTATACGACTGGCTAAGTATGAGGTCGGAATCGTGTCCTTGTTGGACAGCAACAGTGTGGCAGAAGGAAATGTCACAGTCTTTTTTTAATCACTAGAAGTTGCTCTATTATTCAATTGTTCCATTGTGCTCATCCATGCTTTTACAGAGTAGAATCATTAAACCCGTCCTGCTCTGACTCAAAAGCATCAGTCCAATCTGAACTGCTAGGCCATATCCCATATTACCCGAAAGACAGGGAAATCCAAAAGATGTTCAACCTTCATAAGCTTCACTGGTGAGGTGCAGCCTCAGTCACTGTGGCATTGGAGGCTCGGGACGGGGTATAAATCCTCTCCAGGGAATACAGACTTGCTTGGACACCAAAAAATGGATAGATGGAAATCCTTGGATCTTTCCTTTCAGAATTTAACAGTTGTCATTTTCAGGTCTCGCCTAGGTGGTGCACATGCGCGTTTTTCACGAGACTTGTATCTTCATTGTGCGCCCATCTCTCGTCATTCGTACGTTTATGTTCCATTCGAAAATCCTTGCTTTTCTGTGGGGAAGTGATAGTCTTTGACCCTCTTTTTGTTGTTTTGTTCCCTTCAATGGAGACTGGCCCCTTCACATGTAGTCCTTCTCTTGTGGCTATTTGTGTTACTTTGGGAGCATTACTTTTTTCTTTTGTCTCGTCTGGCTTTTGCAACAAAATGTGCTCAGATGATAGTATTTTCTTTTGTTTTGTTTTTTGCTTTCATTTCTTTTGCCTTATCAAAATGTGCTAAGATGTTGGGCTTTCTGAGTAAAACGGGATCACATTTTGACCTTTGTATTATTTTTGAAATGTAGATGGCATTTTTTTTGTTGGCTTTTAGAACTGAATGCGGAGAACATTTTTCTTTTTAGCTTCTGGATGAATAGGCTCACAGCTGTTGGCTTTTTTAGTTTATTTGAATCACCTGTGCTCCAAAGGTTTCCCTTGAGTTGAACCCATCCCATAGCTTCTCTCTAAGATGCGATAGCCCCGCCTCTCCAGGGGTCAGGCATGGAGAGGATCTTTCTCGCGGCAGCTTAAAGGCATCTGGAATCTCCTTTGCAGTGCACGATATCGCATTGAATGTCACATCGACAGGAATCATTATATATAAGTCCAGACCAAAATACAGCAATTGCACATACTTACATACATCACAAAACCTTGCTGTTCTGGCATTAACTTACTCCTATTCTTCAATGTTACAGTGAACAAAACGAGTCTTTGCATGACAAGGTATTCACAACCAATCAAGTAAGCTAAACCATATTTTAATTATTTTGGAGAAAGCGTAATGGTCCTGGTTTGTCTGCAGGACTTCGTGTCAGTGGATTGGCTAGAGAAGTTTCTGTCTGCTATTCATTTGTTGCAGGAACTTGGAAACAGTGCAGTGGTTTGCGATTGATCAGGAAACCACATTTTATTGTCTGCAATGTTTCAAAGTTTGCACATGCTGCAACTTAAAAAAATTCTATTGCATGTTGATTATTCCCCGCCATCCATTCAGTGAATGTTATTTTGACTTCACTCGGTGATTTTACCTATCGTGTTCAGTCAGTTGCAGCCCAGAACAGAGGCACCTAAAAATCACATTGGAGGCTCTTATGAGATACGTCCTGTTTAATGAACGTCCCTCATGTAAAATCAGCAGCCTAAACCATCCAGTCAGTATTAACTTCACATTCAAGGCTCTGATTGTCTACTGCTCCATCGGATACCGCCCTGTATAATTGGTGGCACGTGTGACTTGTTTGTGCAGGAGTTGGGCGCATCTAAATGGCTTCTGTATGACTGGCCCTATCACCCTTTCCTACATGGTGAGTGACCCTGGCTTGAACACGGATGCAGTAGTGTTTTACTTGATTAGCGGATGCGGATCAATTTTACTTACTTCGGTTGGTTACTGTCCACCTCATAGCTCTTTTTCTTAGCTTATCCCCAGCTGCTCCCAGTTTCTTCTCCCCTAACGCCTGCCCTCCTTCCTTGTTTCTTCTCTGACTCCCACCCACCAGCTTCTGTTTCTTCTCCCCTTCCCTACAGAAGGAATAAATTGCTATTAGGTGATCGCTTTATAGCATTTTTTAAATCATCCCATTATCCTACCATACCCCCTTAGCAGCACCCATCCGATTGTCAAAGCAAATAGCTCGCCCATGGGCAAAACCTACAGGTTTTGCCAATGTTTGTTGTCCCATCTGTGCCAACACAGAAAGGGAGCAAACATAAACAAATCAGTTTTGGCTGCACCCCACAAGCAGCAGTCAAGCCTGGCAGCTAGCCCATGGCTCCTTTGAACACTAGCACCGGAGAAGCTCATTTGCATCATGAGGTCTCACCAGTGAAGTGCAGTGTAAATCCTTATGGTGCTATGTGTTTGTGACTGAGGGCTTGACCTATTGTATACTTGGAGGAACTGTTTATTAATAAAAGGGCAATAATAAAGTCTGAACCCCGAATTTACTGGCAGCCCAAGAACCAAATGTAATGAAATAAAAACCATGTGAAATATAACAAAGTTTTCAGTATGCCATTTAATTAGTCCTGGGCAGAATTTCAATTACAATGGAATAATCAGAGTAATTTTGGTAATTCTGTGTTACTCTATGGTACAAAATTACTGATCATTTGGAATTACTCCTGCATCCTGTGTGTTAATTTTGAATGTGTGAGTGTGTTTTGAACTAAGAGAAATATGTGAAATGCCAGTAGTGAGTTGGAGGAAAATCCTGCCCCAAGAGCACATTTAGCGAGCGCGAGCAGCTGCTCTCGCTATTTGTGTTCTGTTGAACTTAAAACTATTTCTTAGCGCAAAATGCATCCATTTTGGATGCAAGGAGGCATTTTTGTGCTAAGAAATAGCGTTAAATGCTGAATTATCCTCCTTGTATAATTCAAGTGTAATCTCCCAGAATTCTTAAGTAATTCCGTGTGATTACGCTATATATTATCACACAAGTTACGCTCACCCCTACATTTATTAAGCAGACAGTTTGATTACTAAATTTCTGGGCACTGCAGTGAGTTCAAAGGAAACCCTTCGTTTGTCACTTACACTAATTGCATGTGATCTGCACTGTACCAATTGAAAAAAAACACACAAATTTACCATTGTGAGCAAAATCTGCCAACACCTATAGCAACAGGTTCAGTGTGGTTCCTTACACAAACTGCCCATTGCCCAGGATCACTGCTGCCCCATACTGCTAATTTATTGTATCAAAGGGGTTCTCAGGTCAGGCTACCTATAGATAACACACTGGCTAAGAAGCGCTATCTGATCGGCAAGTTCAAGCTAGCATAAGCCATAACCAATTTAGATATTAGAAAAATTGAGATAGTGGCATAAGGGCATTGTTAGAGGAGGAATACTAAAGCAAAATAAAGGCTTCAACAGAATACATTTGGGAAGAAGCATTCTATGGAACTTTACCACAGCTCCACTCAAGGTAAGGAGTTTTGCAGCTGGTAAAAATCTTTCGATTTATTCTGAAAAGAGTTGACATTACTGTATTCTCCATATATTTCTTTTATAGATCAATGTCAACCAATCTGTCAATAAGCTTCAAAAGTTTGCCCCCTTCGAAAACTAATGAGTAGCATTCAATGCCACTAACTGATTGCAGGAAGAGTTTGCATTCTGTAGCAATCTGGCTTTGTAACTGCTGAGATTGACCAATCAGTGTATCTTTATGTCTTTGTGAATGAGAGAGAGCTTTGGAATCAGGCCCTAACATGTTTCGTAATTAGTAGTGCACTAAGAAGTTAATACAGGCATTCAACTCTCATCTTGCTGACCCTAGACATTCTCTGATGAGGTATTTGGAAAGACGGTGCAGTGAGCGAACTTTTACCGCAGAAGAAGTAAACAGGTAATCTCAGCCAGACCACACAGGATCTGAAAAAAACATCCCCTCTGACATCGGAACACCACCATCCTTCATACAAATCAGGGAGAAAATGAAAATGTACCTCTTCAAGGAACACTTCCTCACTTAGGCTGACCTCCTCCCTCTTCCCTCCATCCCCTTCGCCCATTTTTGAAGGGTCAGGAAATGAAAGAACGACACAACTCTGTTTGGCGAATAATATGAGCATTTATGAATAACGGTCGGGAGAGCAGTACAGTTCTGTGACTGATACCGCAATCAACAGCTCCTTTTATATCTTCACGATACCTTTAATACGTCTTATCACTTGCCATGCATTTTGATTTAAGTCCTTGCTTGGTACATTGTTATCTACTTACGTTAGCACAAAGCCACATTTCTCCCTGGGAAAGCATCTAATTACACATTTACAGAAAAGCGAAGGTTACACATCTGTCATGGACACATTTACTAATAACCACAGTGCCTTTTGATATCACGTTCTGAAGCCTATCAGTACCCTATCAGTACATCCTTCCTCAGCTAACTACATGCTTGGAAACATTTCTGTCTGTCCTCCCTTGCACAACTGCTGGCCTTCAAGCATCAAAGCTTATCATGTTCCCTTTCCAAAACCACCATGGTGTACACTTTCCCTTGTGAATGTGGATCAGAATGTGCGCCCTCCCTGTGCGTGTGTTATCAAGTTATGACTCAAGCTTTCTATGGCCTTCTACTTCCAGCTGCATCATGAATAAATGTTTCTGCTTGTCCCCGTCCTTGCCTCCCTGCATCCTATCCTGGGCTCTCTATTTGGACATCATGAACATTCTAGGCCTGTATTCTTAGAATGGCATAGAGTTGAGTAGAGGAGTAAAGTGCAGTGATGTGTCATACAGTAGGGTAAAGTAAAGTGCTGTGGAGGGGAATAAAGGGAGTTGCGTAGAGTGGAGTAGAGTGTTGTAGAGTGGCATAGAGTACAGAGAGTGTTGTACAGTGAAGCAGAGTGTTGTAGAGTGGAGTGGCATACAGTGAGGTAGAGGGTTGTAAAGTGGAGTGGCATACAGTGGAGTAGAGACTTTTAGAGTGGACTGTCATACAGTGTCATATAAGTACATAGAGTGGAGTGTTGTAGACGATCATACAGTGGAGTGGCATAGAGTGGCATGCTGAGGAGTGTCTTAGAGTGGACAAGCTTTCAGTGGAGTGGTGTAGAGTGGAGTGGCATATTATAGAGTGGAGTGCCATGTCGTAGAATGGAGTGGTGTGTCATATAGCGGAGTTGGAATGTGAAGGAACATAGAGTGGAGTAGAGGGGCAAAGAGTAGAGGGGCGTAGAGTGTCGTGGAGTAGAGTGACATAGAGAGGAGTGGCATAGAGTGGAGTATAGGGGCAGAGAATAGAGGAGGACAATGTGTTGTGGAGTAGAGTGCCTTAGAGTGGAGTGGCATTGAGTGGAAAGGCGTAGAGTGTTGAGGCACAGAGATTGGCAACCTAGAGTGGAGTGACATAGAGTAGAGTGATTGTCATAGAGTGGGGTGGTTTGTCGTAGAGTGGTGTGTCTTAGAATAGAGGGGCGTACAGTGGAGTGGTGTGGAGTGGCATGTTGCAGAGTGGAATGGCATGTCATATAGTGGAGTGGCACATAGTAGATTGGAGTGGACGGCATGCTGTAGAGTGTCATAAAGTGGAGTAAAGTGGCATAGAGTGGAGGGACCTAGAGTAGTTTGAGTATTGTAGAAAAGTGTGACGTAAGGGTGTAAAGGTGTGTTATAGAGTGGCATGTCATAGAAGTCTTACAGTGAAGGGCCATAGAGTGGAGTGGTCTAGAGTGGTGTAGCAAGTCATAGAGTGGAGTAGCATGTCACAGAGTGGAATGGCATGTCATAGAGTAAAGATGAGTGGAGTGTCATAGAGTGACATGCAATAGAGTGTCTTAGAGTGGAGTGGCATAGCGTGGAGTGGTATAGTGTGGTATGTTGTAGAGTGAATATTTCTGATGTAGAGTGGAGTGGCCTGTCGTAGAGTGGCATGGTGTAGAGTGGAGTGTTGTAGCATGGCGTGGTATGTCATAGAGTGGAGTAGCATGTCATACAGTTGAGTGGAGTGGTTTACAGTGGAGTGGTGTGTCAGAGTAGAGTGGAGTGTTGTGTCATAGATTGGCATGTGTAGAGTGTCTTGGAATGTAGAGCAGACAATGAAGTGGCTTGTCGTACAATGGAGTAGTTTGTCATAGAGTGGAGTGTCGTATACTGGATTGGAGTGTCAGAGAGTGAAGTGGTGTGTGGTAGAATGTTGTAGAGTGGGGGGGCAGAGATTAGAGTGGCTTTGACAGTAGTGGTGTGTGGTGTGTCATAGATTAGAGTAGAGTGATGTGCCTTAGACTGGAGTGCTGTATAGTGTTTTAGAGCAGAGTGTTGTGTATTGGAGTGGTGTAGGAAAAAGTGGCTTGTCATAAAGTAGAGTGGAGGGGCATGTCATAGAGTGGCATGTTGTAGAAAGTCCTTGAGTGGAGGGGCATAAAGCGGAGTGGGGGAAGATTGTAGGGGCATGTCGTAGAGCGGAGTGGCACGTCCTACAAAGGAGTGGTGTGTCAGAGTGGTGTGGCATGTCGTAGAGTGGCATAGAGTGGAGGAGAATAGAGGAGTAGAGTGTTGTAAAGTTATATAGAGTGGAGTGGCTTGACATACAGTGGAGTGTAGTGGCATGTCATGAACGGCAGGTTGGAGAGTGTCTTACACTGGAGAGGCATAGAATGGAGTGGTGTAGAGTGGCATGTCGTAGAGTAGAGTGGTGTACCATAAAGTGCAATGGCTTAGAGTGTAGCGGTGAAAACTAGAATGGTGTAGGGTCTTATATAACTTGCCCCTTTACTCGTTTCTCTAATTTTGTTTAACATTTCAAAAGTACAGCGGTTCTTTCCTGATACTTTTGAGACAGTACCACAGTACTTAGTAAACCTTTTAAAAAAATGTATAAATCAATAAAAATAATATCCCTACTTCTACAGACTTTCCTAAAATGCCTCATGCCTTCCTATACATTTCCTGAACGCTTGATTTAACATTGAAACCAACAACAGAGACAAAGTAAGGTCTAAACAATATGGTTATCTTTTTATTTGGTATGGGTTTTCATAACCAATAGTATTTTGTTTTGTCATTGCCATGTACCGGGGTATACTGCAAAGGTACCATGGTATACCACATCTCAAAATATCACTGTTTTTCTCCCTAATATATTAAAAACTACTGAACAAATCTAGATCAAATTTAAACAATGACCCCTTCCACACCATAACCTAAATTCCTGCCAAACTTCATGAAAATTAATTCAGCCATTTTGCTGCTATGTCTGTCTAAATATGGAAAATACATTGGTCAGCAAAGTTTTGTGGAGATTCGTCAAACTGTGGCAAAGTTATTACCAGTGAAATATCAGATGAATTCCTATTTCATCATGCTGTAATATACATATATCTGTATATCTTCACTTAAAGAAACAAAGATTACAGGAACAATATAGTTAGGCTCACATTTTAATCATTTCAAACCATAGAAATTCACCTGTTATAGTTAGAGTTATCTCAAGTAACGATAACTCGTGCCCTAAAGTAACTATAGCTCGTGCCTCCGCCATGCACAGTTTTCTGCTAAATATTTTTATTGCAAATGTTACATTGATATTATCAATTATGTTATCAAAGATGTCATGAGTGATGTATTATGTGGAGTAATTAGCAGTGCGTGGCAAGGGTGCAAGTTATAGTTACCTCAAATAACTCTAACAGGTGAATTTCCATGGCTTGGTAGTACATTTAACCAACTATAACATTCCTGTAACCTTTGTTTTTAAATGAATTTCTATGTTTTTTTTTTAATTCTATTTCCTAATCATGACGTCCCTGTAACCTTTGTTTTTTTCCTCGTGAATTTCTAAGTTTTTTTTAACATATAGTATTTTTCATTACTATATGTTAATCCAACCATCTCTGCGTACAGACTTTGGCCATGCGTGGCGGCAGTTGGCCACAGGGCCTGCAGCCAACGCCTATAGCAACCCAACCCTGTGAAGGCGTTTGACACAGGGCCCTAAGTTTTTAAGTGAATTTCTATGTTTTTTTAATTCTATTTCCTAACTAAAACATCCCTTTAACTTTCATTTTTTTCAGTGAATTTCTATGTTTTTTTTAAACGTAATTTTCATTACTATACGTTAATCCAACCACCACTGCCCATGGCCTTTGGCCGGGTGTGGAGGCAGCTGGCTTAAAACCCTTATAACCACCCAACCCGGCATGGCCCTCCTCCCCAGAAAAATCTTAGCCCCAGGGACCCCATTCCTGGGTCCTGGCCTAACTTTTTCATTTTTGCTGAGGAGAGTGTGTGACCCCCACCAATCTCTTCCCCAGGGGTCCCATCCCCCAGGGTCATGTGACCTGGGCACCTAGTCACAATGTTGGGGACCGCAGGGGAGTTTGAAGGCCCCCACGGTCCCAGGCGGCTGCCCACCTCCTGTGGGAGCCAGCATTGCTGTCTCAGAGAGGGGTCTGCTAAGCATGCAATTCCCTCTCTGTGAGAGCAAAGGTTCCTCTGATTCTCTGCCTGCATCTCTGCAGGCAGGGTAATAGTGGAGCCCGACTGGGGTGGGTTGCAATCCCCAGGGTCATTATTGGCTCCTTGAGGGGGACCGCCTGGCCCCCCTCCAACTTAACATAGCGCCAGGGAAGTGATGATGCCTGGAGTCGGGGTCCGCAATGGACCCCCTTCATTATTTTACTTCAGCCCTGGGAAGGTGGTGGTCCCCGTGGCTGTGGGGGGCTGAGTAATCCCCTGCATTACAATTACTTTAAAGCCCCGGGGAGGTGGTGGTCCCTGGGGCTGCAGGAGGCCAGGCAGCACCCTTGCTTTGTATTTACTTCAAGGCCAGAAGAGGTGGCAATCCCCAGGGTTGCAGGGGGGGCCGTATGGACTCCCGACATTGTATTCACTTTTAAGCCCCGGGGAGGTGGCAGTCCCTGGGGCTGCGGTGAGGGGTAGGCACCCCCCACATTACACTTACTTTGATGCCCCAGGGAGGTGGCAGTCCCTGGGGCAGCGGGGGCCAGGTGGCCCACCCACATTATATTTAGGGGTGGGCGGTGTGCTCCGCTCCACTGGCAGAGCTAACAGAGTTTTTGGCACTCGCGCTCTGCTTGGAGTGCGGTGTTCGGCCAAAAACTCTGCTAGCCCCCCCAGTGCAACTGAGCTCATCGTGTGTGCACTGCAGCCCTGCACAGCATAAGCGCAGACTGTCTGTGCTTGCACTGTGCAGCCCACAACTGGGCTGCAGTGCGTACTCTCGTTCTGATGTTGGTGCGGCAGCATGGAGCTGCTGCTGGCACCAACTCCAGACTGGATCCTCCAGGCCTCCCTCTGCCAGCAACCCGAGCCGGACCCAGGAGCAGGGGGCAGAGGGAGGCATAGCGCCAGGCCACCCATAACCAGGACCCAGGTGAGTTCTCGTTTTTTTTATTTTTTGATCGTGCACACGAGTCCTGAAAGGGCAGCATTTGCTTTCAACCTCTCTGGCCTGAATTCAAACCAGGGCCAGAGGCAGCGAAAGCTGCACTTTCAAGCCTCATGTGCACTGGCCTGCCCAAGCCTCTTGTGCACCGGCCTGACCGGTGTGCAGTACACAAGGGATAGGTCGGTACACAAAAGGCCTGAAATTGCAGCTTTCACTGCCTACGGCCCTGGCCTGAATCCAGGCCAGGTCCATAGGCAGCAAAGGAAATCTGCCATTTGAGGCCTCTTGTGCATCGGCCTGTCCTGTGTGCAGTGCATACGGGAGAGGCCAGTGCACAAGATGCCTGAAATGGCAGCTTTTACTGCCTACTGCCCCCTCCTGAATGCACCAATTTCAGAAACGCTAAGCAGGGTCGAGCCAGGCTAACAAGGCCTGACCCTGCTTTGCACTTCCAATATTGGGCACATTCAGGAGAGGGGGCCACTCCACAGCACACGCAACTGCACCTCTGTGGAAGTCCACTGAGTTTTTAAACAACTCTGTGGAATTCCACAGTGTGAAACTCCATCAACTCAGCCCAGGCCTAGTTATATTTTAATAAGGCCCCATCGGATGTGGCAGAACCCCGGTGATGCAGGGAGGCCGAGTGGCCTTCCTGCATTTACGTAGACACAAGCCCTGGGGAGGTGGTGGTCCCTGGTGCTGCGGGGGACGGGCAGCCCCCCCCAACATTCAAAATTATAAATGCCGCTAGTACCTGGTCCAACCAGGGGCTGAATTTAAACAAGCACAAGAGCCTGTGTTTTTTTTTTTTTTTTTTTTTAAACGACAGCGTCTCCCACCAAAACTTTTTTTTTAAATGCATTTTTGCTCTGGGGACCCAGAGCTAACGGTCACGGTGTTCCTGCCCTGGCCCCCTTTTTTTTTGTAATCCTTTTTCTAGGACTCAGCCAAAGTCGAGTCCAAACATGGCTGCCAACACTTTCTTATTGATGTGTTGCCAGCCAATCAGATCTCAGCACGAGATTTGGAGGGTTAGCCTTCGCGTCCCTATACATACAAATTCATTTTTTATTTAATCACTCAAAAACAACTGAACAGATTTACACAAAATAACAAAAAAAGTAACTTTCTGGACTAAGAGCTACCCTTCTGCCAAATTTGGTGTAATTCCGTTCAGTGGTTCGGGCTCTATTCCTGTTCAAAATCGCTATGTAAAAATGCATGGGGAAAAATAATTTTGGGAAACCACCCCTCTCCCTTTTTCTCGGCCCTCGCTTGACGGATCACCTTGAAACTTTCTAGACAGATGCTGTAGTGAGGGTCTTATTATTAGGAAAATTTTGTGAAGATTCATCAAACAGCACCAAAGTTATTAGCAATACAAAAAATGATTTTCTATCGAAACTAGATTGTAACTATATATATATATATATATATATATATATATATATATATATATATATATATATATATATAAAAACACCCCTTAATGCTTCACTGAACCCTAAAAACGCAAAAAACACTTACTACCCCTCAACACTGACCTTCCCTCAAAACTAGAAACTCAGTACTATGAGTAATATTACCCTTCACTGAAGCCTAACAACCCCTGACTATCCCTAAAATCGCCTATTCCTCAAGCATCAAACCCATCTTACTACCCCTAAGCACCTTGAATTCTATATTTAAAAATAAGTTGTGGGTGTAATGCTTTTTATACTTTACATCTTTGTAGTGCTAAATGCATTGTAAGGATGTAATACCATTGGTACTTTATGTTAGATTTCTGCATACTGCTCAAGCAGTCAAAGTCATAACCCTAAGCCAAGATCAAAAGACTACGAGAAAAGGCAGGTCTTGGGAAACTTCCTGCATCTAGGACATTTGGAAAGAAGCTGGAGATCCTTTGGAACCCTGAGCAAGAGGTATCATTTCAATTTGTAAATCGGAGATGTGCAATATGCTTACCAACTGGTTTGTTAGCTGGAATGCAAGTTGCGATGTGACCTGTCTACTAATAGGCTTCATCGCAAATTGTCTATTCGCAGCAGGTAGCTTGCCTAATAAATGTTATTTTTGCGTGCATTACACACATGACAAACACCAACTTGATCTCATCAACTGAGGTCATAATCAGAAGAACGTAAGAAGCAGAGAGTGTAGCTGAGAATTTTGTCTGTGTGGAATTGTCGACCAAATCCTGGGATGAGCTGTGACCAAAAGGAACAAAACGCCTCAAGGTATAAATATTTCCCTTCATTTCAGTACCCGCGTGAGCAGTTATTGACAAGCTTACAAGATTTAGGGTTGGACAGGAGCCTTGCACATATGCACTGGGCCCCAATGCAAGCGAGGAAAATTGCCTTATTGTCTGCTTTTGGGGTAGTAAAATAAAGCCATTATGAGGCTCCAATCTGTCCTCAGGACTCTGGCGCCACTGCACCTGCTGCACTAATGGCAGCTACACCCAAGGAGTTTGACTTTCTACTTGTTTGTCCAGGATAGTCTGTAGCTTGTTGAGATCTGTCACCAAGGCAAAAACAGCTTAAAACGTTATCTGTCTGAAGCTCCTGTTAAGGAGCCTAATCTTTGGTTAGTTTCAGACCCCTTTCGGGGTGGTGATTGGCTACCTTCTTTCTTACTGCTGATCTGCGTTCATTTACCACTTCACCCCCAGAGCAAGGCCACAGCATGCCTGAAACCTGTAGCCCCTCAAGACACAAGTGCCTGTTAAACATCTTCCTTATGCAAATAAGTGTTTTGGAAAACAGCGAGCTATTGCGCCGAGCCGGAAAGCTGCAGGGCGAGGGCACTCTTAAATTTTAGTGTTCAGATGATTGGAGATGCGCTTTCAATCAATGGCGCCTCCCTTGGGTTTATTTTCTAATTATAGGTTCTTCTCGCTGGCGGATGCTCTGCTTCAGAGACGAGTTTGGGAGTGAGCATGAATCGGCTCGGTCCTTGCAGTAGTTCTCTCTTGTGCCGAGGTATGGACTATACAGCAGTGCCGAGAACGTAGGCCAGGGGCGGCTGAAAGATCAGGGAGGTGGGCCTGTTTCATGCAGTGTGGCATGCGTGGCCGGGTTGCCTATTCCACTGACATTTCCCTGGGGGGCTGGTTCCTTGGAAGCCGGTTTCAGAAGGTAGAGGCCCGCTGCTGGCACCCCTGCCACTTTCTCCAGCTCTTCCAGGTAATTACAGCAGACACAGCGGGTGCTTTAGGCGAGAGAGAGGCAAGAGAGAAAAGGGGAGAGGTAAATGAGAGAGAAGAAAAGGAGCAGTGGTTAGTTTGAAGATTTCTGCTAAGACTGCTTTTGATTCCCAGGCTAGACTACACCGCAGCATAATTATTACATCATAACAATGAAAAGTAATGCAGAGCAATATCCTGAATCCAAACGCAGCCAATGAAATTGCAACTTTGAATACTGAGCAGCCATTTTGTTTCAAAACATTGGAAGTTATTAATGCAATCAGTTTCTACTTTTGGTGGACAGCGATCCTTTTAATATTGCATCATATGTTGCAGAAATCAGTGATTTCTCTTACTCATTAGAAAAAATGAAGCCTCCATAGACACGAGCTCAGGTAATGCAGTTTGGGGTGAATCATTATAACCGAATCAGGCCATTTGGATCCAAGGGGTTATAAATAGTAGTTCAGGCGAATGTTAGAAGCTACTGTGAGTGCTAAGTTTATTTTCACAGATTTGCGGTCTTTAACTAAAGGAGGTGTGAAAGTCAAAGGCAGCACAGGGGACTAGAGTGGAATTTGTGCGCACGCTACAGTTGTGTGTGGAAACAAAATTAAGTGTGTGAAGGCAGCAGAGGGCTAAGCAGGTGCATTGGTTATTTGAGCGCTGCTTGCACTGCAGTGGTTAGCATGGGTTCTGAAAGCTTCTTTAAACAGAGGTGGTGGGATGGGTGGGTGCGTTTGTTGTTTACAAACTGCTTATACAGCAGTGGTTGGTATCGGTGGGTCCGTTGGTTGTTAGAGCACTGCTTAAACTGCTGTGGTTGTTATCAGTCGTGGCTCTCAGGTGTTACAAGGGGTGGGGTGGCACGCGGGGGATATTAATAAAATCTCCTCCGTCTCCTCAACAGCAGGCATGCACAGGCTCACAGCCCGCCCTGCGGCCAATCTTGATGCTGCTCAGTACACTGTCAGAATTGTCTGGGAGCACTCAGACAGGGCGCTCCCAGGCAAACTGGGAGCCTGGGCCTGCTCTCTCTAGCCTGGGCCTGCTCTCTCCAGCACAGCAACACAGTGCCAGGCTGGAGAGAGAACAGTGTGTGTTTGACCGCCCAAGATGGCTTATATTGTTACTAGGAATTGCCTCTCCTTTATTATCATGTACAAAAAAAAAAACTCTACGTATCTGTAAAAACATAATTTCTTTTAATAGAAACCCATTTTTTTTATTATTGTTTATGATAATAGTAAAATAGAAAAAAAAACTTATATGAACTCAACATAAGACATGAAAAAAACACAAAACAAAGACACCACGTAAAGACTCAAGACAATTCACATAAGACAACAGATACATCAACTTCAAGCCCTAATAAAATATTTACATATTACAACAATATACTGTACTTGCAGAATCATATTAAATAAAAATAATAAGACTTCCTTCGCCTATAATATCAACTTGTTCTGCTTTTTAGAGTCTTTAAATTGTTATATAATCATTGAAGTCTTTTAATGCTATTTTCTTCAATAAATCTCAATGAAATTAAGGTATAATATCCTTTATCAACTGTGATAGTGATGGCCACGTAGCTCCGAAGTAATTTGCTATACCAGCCTTGGTATTACTCACCGTCTTTTATCCCGACATACTTCCATATGTTCCAATAGAATTTAGGTTTAGTTTCCTATGCCAGCTGTGAACGTGATAGCCGCATAATTTAGATGTAGTTCGCTAAGCCAGCTTTGATATTACTCGCTGACGTGAATTTCGGTGGATTCCACAAAATATTAATATTTCAAACCACCTTCCTCAGGGCTGCACTCGAAGATGCATCAATAGGCTGGAATAATCTCTCTTTCAAAATGACTAAACGTCAAACCTCAAAGTATAGTCCATCTTTCAAATTTGAAAAGGCAACATATGACCACATGGGCCGACAACTTAAAACTTTGCCAAAAAGGCTTCAAACGCCGATATGTGGAAGTGCAACTTCATCCAATGTGCTGAATGATGGCTGGCCAAACACACATGCGCACTAAGGAGAGTGCACAGTGCACTCCACTCATCATCCCCAATGCCCCGCCCCTTTAACAATGAAAGGATAGTAAACTTTGTTTATTATCCTTTTGTTGTTAAAGGATTTGTAGTGGCTGCTGCTGGTGGGTGGGCGGCACTATGCCACTGGTTGTTATAAGAGTGTGCATTGGTTGTTTGAAAACTGCTCACACAGCAGTGGTTGGTATAGGTGGGTCCATTGGGTGTTTGAGCACTGCTTACAATGCAGTGGTTGGTATAAGCAGATGCACTGGTTGTTTTAGCACTGCTTACACTGCAGTTGTTGGCATAGGTGAGTGCACATTTAGCTGGCTGTATCTGATAGTCCTAGTGACCATGCTCCACTAATCTGTCCTCCTACAGATACCACAGCGATATTCATTGAGTTCTGCAAGTGGAACAGTTTCTGAAGCAGATTAACCTGTGCACCAAAATTAGTGTGACCTTTGTATGAAAAAACACTCCCAAATTCTCACAAAGAATACTTCCTGGGGCAGTGTTAATTGAGCACCGCTGGAGACAGGTATGTTTGCAAAGGGTGCAGTGGTGCTGGAAGCATTATTGAATGTGTAATATTTGCAGAAGCAGTGCATTCAGTGCATTGCAGAGTATCGTTCTAGCTGCATGGGAAAATGAGGATATGCCGCCCAGTGTTTGTAACAATGTTGATGCATTGCAGTGAAGATAAAAAAGGATTCTCCACTGGACAGATGATGGTATCCATGTTTTCTGTACAGTCCAGGCTTCAGGGACATGAACTCTGGATGCTACACCTTTATTTTAGAGGTTCCCTCCAGAAACAGAGCAGCCTGTACAGCCAAAGTTGCACTGCTTTAGTATCTAAACTTTGTTTATTGGGCAGTGCTGCCCAGAAGCAGCGTTAGTTCGGTGATAAAGGCTTCAGTGGAGAGGCATTGAACAGCATTTGATGGGCAGAGCTATCCAGAAGTTGTGTTGTCTGTGGAGTCCATGTGCAGTGGCGTAGTGTTTGTTCAGTGTTTATTAAGTGTTCGATGGGCAGTAGACAGTATTGTCAGCTCGTTGAGCGCAGCAGTGTAGCGGTATTTGAGCAGTGTTTGTTGAGTAGCACTGACCCGAAACTGTTTTGCCTGTGAAATTAATGCTGATATTTGAGTAGCATTTCAGTGCAGTGCTTGCCAAACGCAGGGCTGCTTTTGCAATGAATGCTGCACTGAATTCGAATGTATGAAGTCTTTAATGCAGTGCTGGACAGAAGCAGATCAGCCTGTACGGAGAATATTGCAATAGAGTAGTATTTGAGCAATAGGTGTTGAACAGGAGTGCCAGAATGAGAGCTGCTTGTTCGGTCTTTTCTGTAGTGCTGTTCAGAAGTAGCATTGCCTGTGCAGTGAAAGCTCCAGAGGAGTGATATTTTAGAAGTGTTTGATGACCACTGTTGGTTGTGTGACTCTGGCCAGGAGCAATGTTGCCTGTGCAATTAATGCTGTAGTGGAGTGATAGCTGGGCAGCGTTTTTGTGCAGAGCTTGGGAGATGTAGAGCTGCATTTACAGTGAATGTTGTACTATAATGGTATTTAAACAGTGTTACCTGCAATGCTAGTCAGAAACAGAGCAGCCTGTACAGTGAATACTAATAGACAGTAGCATTTGAGCAATATGTATTGTGTATTAGTTCCAGAAGCAGGACTGTTTTTATGGTGATATGATTGCAGTGCGGGTGAGACGCAGTATTTTCTGTGCAGGGAATGCTACTGTAGAGTGGTATTTGAGATGTGTATGTTCAGTAATGTCCAAAGAACATGCTGCTGGTCAGTAGTCTAAAACATTTGGACCACCCCCTCCCTGCAAAGAACATTGAGTGTGGCCCCAATCCGCACTCACTCTTAAGGTCCCAGACCAGGCTGCTGTGCTGAGGGAGCCCCTCTGGAGCTTGCCTCCTAGCCCGGCACCGGGTGGGCTGCGGGGGCCTGTGTTAGGCCACTGCTGCCGGTGCAATGAATGCTGCAGTGAAGTGATACTTTGGCAGTATTTTCTGTGTATCTCTGAATGAAAGGCAGACTGCTTGCACTGTCAATGCTGCAGTGGAGTGATATCCGAGCAGCGATTGTTATGTTGTGCTAGTCATAAGCAGCATTGCATATGCAGTGAGTGCTGCAATGGAATGGTATTTGAACAGTGGTTCGTTGTGCAGTGCTAATCGGAAGCAGCATTGCGTGTACAGTGAATACTGCAGTGGAGTGGTATTTGAGCAGTGTTGAGCAGATTGCCTGTGCAGCAAAAGCTGATGTGGAATGGTTATGAGGCTGCCTTTGAAGGTAGTGCAGGCCAGTAGCACTGTTCTTTGTACAATAAATTCTGCAGTGAAGTGTTAATTGAGCAGTGTTTGTTGTGCAGTACTTATGAGAAACAGAACTGCTTGTGCAGGAGAAGATGCAATTGTATGTGAGTAGTGTTTGTTGTGGAGTAATGGCCAGAAGCAGTATAGGCTGTACAAAGAAAGTTGAAGTGGAGCGCTATTTGAACAGCGTTGCGCAGTGCTCGCCAGAAGCAGTATTTCTCTGCAGTGAGTGATTCAGTGGAGTGGTATTTGAGCGGTGTTTGTTGTGCTGTGGTGGTCGCTTTAAGCAAAGTTCACTGTACAGTAGATACAGGGGAGTGGTAATAGAGCGGTGTTTATTGTTCAGTGCTGGCCAGAAGCAGTGCTGCCTATGCAGTGAATGATGCATTGGAGTGGTATTTGGACGGTGTTGTGCAGTGTTCGTCAGAACTAGTGTTTCCCTGCAGTGAGTGTTTAAGTGAAGTGCTATTTGAGAAATGTGAGATGTGCTGTAGTGGTTGCTCTAAGCAGTTACGTGTACAGTGAATGCTTCAGTCGGGTGATTTCTGACCAGCGTTTGTTGTGCAGTACTTTCGAGAATCGTGCTGCTGAATACTGCAGTGAAGTGACATTTTGGCAGCACTTGCTGCACAGTGCTGAGTAGAAGATTAGCTCCCCGCACTGTGCATGGTGCAGTGATGTGGCATGTGAGCATTGCACATTTCATGGTGCAGTGATGTGGCATATAAGCATTGCACTGACCATGGTACAGTGATGTGGTATTTGAGCACTGCACTGTCCATGGGTCAGTGATGTGGTATTTGACCATTGTGCTTCCCATTATGCAGTGATGTGGTATTTGAGCACTACACTGTCCATGGTGCAGTGATCTGGTATTTGAGCACTGCACCGTCTGTGATGGAGTGATGTGGTATTCGAGCATTGCACTGCCCTTGGTGCAGTGATGCTGTATTTGAGCACTGCACTGTCTGTGGTGCAGTGATGTGGTGTTTGAGCATCGCACCATCCATGGTGCAGTGATGTGGTATTTGAGCACAGCACTGTCAATGGAGCAGTGATGTGGTATTTGACCATTGTACTGCCCTTCATGCAGTGATATCTTATTTGAGCTCTGCACTGTCCATGGTGTAGTGGTGTGCTATTTGAGCACTGCACCGTCCGTGGTGCAGTGATGTTCTTTTTGAGCACTGCACCGTCCGTGGTGCAGTGATGTGGTATTTGAGCACTGCACTGTCCGTGGTGCAGTGATGCCGTTTTTGAGCATTGCACTGTCTGTGATGCAGTGATGTGGTATTTGAGCACTGCAATGTCCATGGTGCAGTGATGTGGTATTTGAGCATTGCACTGTCTGTGGTGCAGTGATGTGGTATTTGAGCACTATTGTTAGAAATTGAGTCTTAGGTTGGCAGTCAGGTTACCCTGACTCTATTCAGGGTAAGTCACACACAATCCGATTATCCTGTGCCCACCCTCTGGTAGCTTGGCACTGAACAGTCAGGCTTAACTTAGAAGGCAAAGGTAAAGTATTTGTGCAATAAATCATGCAATACCACAGTGCAAACACCACAAAACACACCACACAGGTTTAGAAAAAAATAGAATATTTATCTGAGTAGATTGAGGTCAAAACGATCAGGATTTGATACATACAAGTTGAAATATAACTTGTGTAATGATAAATAGGGCTTTTAGTTCTTAAAAACAATAATGGTCTCTTGTGAGTGCAAAGTACCTGGTTTGCATCTAAATTATCCGCACGGGACCGCAGAGGAGGAGATGCGTGGAAAACGGGGAGGTGTGCGTCGGTTTCTCCACACGCACACAGACAATGCGTCAATGCTTTTCCACACAGCAATGGCTTTGCGTTGATTTCCGGCAGGCAGACTTGGATCCTCTTCGGGCTGTGGGGTATTTGGAGGCCCTGTGGACATTGCAGAGAAATCCTGGGCGTGCAGGGTGAAGTCACAGGAGCTGCGTCAATCCGGTGGGCGATGCAGGGAAATTTCTGTTGCTTGGCAGGCGCTGCGTCGATTCCTCTTGCAGGAAGTCAGGCTGCATCATTCCGGCTCGACAATGCGTCGATCCTGTGGGCCGTGCATCAAAGTTCCATTCGCAATGCTGGCACTGCATCGATCTCCACTCAGGGAGTCGGGCTGCGTCATCCTGGTTCAGCGATGCTGTGATTTTCTCACTGCAGGGCAGGCTGTGCATCGATTCCGGCAGGCTTTGTGCCGATTTTCGCCGCACAAGGAGTTCTTTGCAGAGATTAAGGGGGTCATTCCGACCCCGGCGGGCGGCAGGCGCCACCCGCCACCCGCCAGAAGACCGCACCGCGGTCAAATGACCGCGGCGGTCATTCTGACTTTCCCGCTGGGCAGGCGGGCGACCGCCAAAAGGCCGCCCGCCCACCCAGCGGGAAAGCCCCAGCAACGATGAAGCCGGCTCCGAATGGAGCCGGCGGAGTTGCTGGTGTGCGATGGGTGCAGTGGCACCCGTCGCGATTTTCAGTGTCTGCTAGGCAGACACTGAAAATCATTATGGGGCCCTGTTAGGGGGCCCCTGCACTGCCCATGCCTGTGGCATGGGCAGTGCAGGGGCCCCCAGGGGCCCCACGACACCCGTTCCCGTCATCCTGTTCCTGGCGGTTTTTACCGCCAGGACCAGGATGGCGGGAAGGGGGTCGGAATCCCCATGGCGGTGCTGCGAGCAGCGCCGCCATGGAGGATTCTTTGGGGCAGGGGTAAACCAGCGGGAAACCGCCGGTTGCCCTTTTATGACCGCGGCTTTACTGCCGCAGTCAGAATTGCCCATGAAGCACCGCCAGCCTGTTGGCGGTGCTTCCGCGGCACTCTGCCCTGGCGGTTTTCAACCGCCAGGGTCAGAATGACCGCCTAAGTCTTTTTGGCCTTGGGACTTCAGGAAACAGGAGGCAAGCTCAGTCCAAGCCCTTGGAGAGCACTATTCAGCAGAGCCAGAGGGCAGCAAGGCAGCAGGGCAACAGCAAGGCAGCAGTCCTTTACAGGAAAGCAGTCAGATGAGTCCTTTGGGCAGCCAGACAGCTTCTCCTAGCAGGTTGCAGGTTCGGGTTCAGAGTTTCTTTCAAAGGAGTTATCTTGTAAAGAAATGTTTGAGTTGGTAGGGTCAGGGACCCAGTTTATATACCCAAGTGTGTCTTTGAAGTGGGGGAGACTTCAATGAGTGGCTTAGAAGGACACAAGGTCCGCTTTCAGTTCCATCCTGTCTGCCAGGGTCCCAGTAGGGGGTTTGGCAGTCCATTGTGTGAGGGCAGGCCACTGTATGACATGTAAGTGTCAGGCCTCCATCCTCCCAGCCCAGGAAGACCCATTCAGTTTGCAGGTGTGACTTAGCATCCTGGGTTTGGGGTTGTCTGAGTGAAATGTACAAGGGAGCTGTCACTAACCTAGCCAGACGTGGATTGTAAGGCACAGAAGGATTTTAGTGCAGAGAAATGCTCACTTTCTAAAAGTGGCATTTCTAAAATAGTAATATTAAATCCAACTTCACCAGTCAACAAGATTTTGTATTACCATTCAGGCCATACTAAATATGACTCATAAAAAGAGGGATAGGGAGGAATTATGGTCCAGTGTATATCCTCCCAGTGGAAATGTCAAAAAATATATGATACACTGTTCCAAACGGAGAGAAAGGGAACTTGTGGCAGGGGTCCTAAAATTTAGGAGCAATTAACCTCACACATCCATGAGGATGTCATGCTTCATCATCGGAGGTGCTCCTCGTCAGACCGGCACTGCAATGTCTGACGGGCACCACCCCAGGTGGGGGGGCTCTTTGCCAGAGATCTTTTACAATGATGGCGCCGTGAGCCCAGGAGTGAATAAGTAACAGAGGAGATCAAAGGAATAGTGGTTAAAATTGGCTCTCAGAACCTCCAATGGGTCAACTAATTTATTAGACCAGATGGAAGGTCGGGACCAAGGTTAAAAAGTATAGTCATGAGAGTGAAACAGAAATAATGATCAATCACTCTATATCAAAGGTAACAATGGGGGGATTGGAGAATTTCCAAAACCAGCCCTGTCATGGGTCAACATGTTTCGCATCCTGGTGGTCCATACGGATCCAGTGATGCTTCGTCAGGACCTAGATGAATATGTGTATCTCCTAATTATAAAGGCCAAGTGTGTCTCCTTAATCATAGAGGTGTACGGATTACTAGTAACCAGAGATTATCAGGAAAAAGTAACCAAACACTCTCATCAGTATGGAACCAATAATTCCTAACTGTCGCCCTGCAAATAAAATTACACAGGTCAATCAAAAGCAAGGGCGAATCAAACCAAGTTACTATAGGTCAAAAATATATATCGTGGGGAAGAAGGCAACCGTGCTACACAGTGAAAATGTCAACTGGTGAAGAAAACGCATGCATTTATACATCGTCTTGGCTTACCGTCCCAAATTAGAGAACGAGCTTCCTAGGAACACAGAGACCAATGGTCAGGCGCAAATTAAGTCTAAGGAAGAGGTGTGAGAAGGTTAAAAGAGAAAGGAACACCAATTAGTTGTCAAGGTAAATCACGTTCAGAATATCATGGAAGAGTAGACCTGCTATAAGGGAAACATTATAGTTCCTATTATCAGGGTAGATGGAGTGTGTGCTATGATCAATAAAAAACTCAAACTGCTGGTATGCCTCAAAAAAGACCCAGCAAGTGGTGGAGGTAAGATTTTGGTAAATTAAATCCATAGATAGTGGACTAAAATAAAGAAAAAACCAGTACAGATCACAGACAGTGCTTAAGAAAAACATTGGCTCATTATATCATGAATTTGAAAATTTAATGAGTCCCAGAAGGTAAAAAAATTACTTGAATTTATAGGGGGAGAAACCGGCTTTACCGGAAAAACATCCTGTAGAGTCACACAAAGTAAACAGAAGAGGTGAACAACAATGGAAAGCAATGGGCCGGGTCCCGAAATAGTGGGCGCGGGCCACACGCGTGCAGACAGTCATGCACTTACTTGAGATTGCTGCCGCTGCCGGTCGGAAACCTACCCGGGTCCGTGGTTCCTGAAGAATGAAAGGAACCACGAACGCGCCGGTGTTAAAGCGCACATCCCGGAAATCACAAATTAGTGTTTCCGGTGTACGCGGGGTCACACAACTGTGCGGCGCCCGAGCGCAATTAAGGAAAATATGGAAAGAGACAAAGGGCTCCAACAAGAGGGAGCCCCGGGGGAAAGGAAACACGGATGCAAGTACAAAAACGGACTCATAACAATTATAGAGTCCACAGAGGAAGCAACCTCTAGAACAACGTGTCATTGGAGAGAAATAAAATAATAATGCAGTTAAGCCACCTCTAACTAAGCCATATCAGTATAAGTGTAAACACAACAAAATGTGTATATAGACTCAAACATATGGTCATGGAGCCAACATATAAAGCAAGGGACTGTGAAGATAATGAGGTCGGAACACAACTAAAGACAGATGGTGGAGTCAATTAGTTAAACTCATCCAAGGAATATCATCATTCAATCCCCTAACATGAGTACGTAGTTTAAACACCCATCGTTGTTCTAGCTCAAATAGAGAGTTAGTTGTGTTGCGTGAGTTAGTTTGAAGAACAACCCACCACATGTCATCAGGGCTATGTCTAATCTCAAGAAAGTGAAGAGACAATTTTGTTGTGGCACGACCACATCTAATATTGCTACGATGTTCGTTGATTCTCAGTTTCACTGCTCTTGTGGTCATTCCTATGTATTGTAAACCACATGGGCAGGTGATGATATATACACAGTTCCTAGTGTTACAGTTAGTGTGTTTGACCAGTTGCCAAGTGCCTATAGATTCAAAGTCAATGGATTTTAACCGTTTGGTGAAGGCGCAAGCATTGCAGGTACCCCATGGGAAATGGCCAGCCACGGGTGGGATACCCCATAGTGAATGTTGTCGGGGTGGTGAAGGGGCAGGCCGAGGTCTAGTGTGGACTAATAGATCCTTGACATTCGTGATATGTTTAAAAGCAAATAGAGGTTTAGGAATCTGTTCACCACCACTGCATAGGATTGACCATCTCTTATTCACAATTTTTTTAATGGAATTGGAAAGAGGGGTAAAAGTCGATACACAAGTAAGTTTGGTGTCTGTAGTATGTGGGGTGCTAGATAGCAAGTTATCTCTGTTGCAAGATTTAGCCCGCTTGTATGCTGCCTTCACCACCGGGTCTGGATAGTGGCTGCTGCCAAGTTTGTTGGACAGATCTTTGGCTTGGGAATTGAACATATGTGTGGTGCTACAGTTCCGTCGTAGTCGGAGAAACTGACCGTAGGGTAAATTGTCTCTTAGTGCCTTGGGCTGGTGACTGTCATACAATAGGAGACTGTTGCGGTCCGTAGTTTTTTGGTAAGTATGAGTGTACAGTTTCCCACCCTCTATACAGATCATAAGGTCCAGAAAAGGTATCTGAGTGTCAGAGACGGAGGATGTGAATTTCAAAAAAGGATTCAATGTGTTAATCCAAGTCGTAAATGATTGCTCCTCGGAAAGAGTACCCTGCCACACGATCAAGATGTCGTCAATATATCTACGCCAAAGTTTGATGTTGTCCTGGAAAGGGTTTGTGTTTGGCAGTATGAACCATGATTCAAAATCAAACATGTAGAGGCAAGCGAGAGGTAAGACTCCGGTACACTTTATCATGCATTGTGCGGCCCTCGCTTTGAAAGAAAACTTCTTTCAATTCGAGGATCTCCTTTTTCATTAGACTCGCGGGACATCAATGGGCAGTACCTTTGCCCCTAGTCTCGCTTGCCTCTACATGTTTGATTTTGAATCTCGGTTCATACTGCCAAACACAAACCCTTTCCAGGACAACATCAAACTTTGGCGTAGATATATTGACGACATCTTGATCGTGTGGCAGGGTACTCTTTCCGAGGAGCAATCATTTACGACTTGGATTAACACATTGAATCCTTTTTTGAAATTCACATCCTCCGTCTCTGACACTCAGATACCTTTTCTGGACCTTATGATCTGTATAGAGGGTGGGAAACTGTACACTCATACTTACCAAAAAACCACGGACCGCAACAGTCTCCTATTGTATGAGAGTCACCACCCCAAGGCACTAAGTGACAATTTACCCTACGGTCAGTTTCTCCAACTACGACGGAACTGTAGCACCACACATATGTTCAATTCCCAAGCCAAAGATCTGTCCAACAAACTTGGCAGCCGCCACTATCCAGACCCGGTGGTGAAGGCAGCATACAAGCGGGCTAAATCTTGCAACAGAGATAACTTGCTATCTACCACCCCACATACTACAGACACCAAACTTACTTGTGTATTGAGTTTACCCCTCTTTCCAATTCCATTAAAAAAATTGTGAATAAGAGATGGTCAATCCTATGCAGTGGTGGTGAACAGATTCCTAAACCTCTATTTGCTTTTAAACGTATCACGAATGTCAAGGATCTATTAGTCCACACTAGACCTCGGCCTGCCCCTTCACCACCCGACAACATTCACTATGGGGTATCCCACCCGTGGCTGGCCATTTCCCATGGGGTACCTGCAATGCTTGCGCCTTCACCAAACGGTTAAAATCCATTGACTTTGAATCTATAGGCACTTGGCAACTGGTCAAACACACTAACTGTAACACTAGGAACTGTGTATATATGATCACCTGCCCATGTGGTTTGCAATACATAGGAATGACCACAAGAGCAGTGAAACTGAGAATCAACGAACATCGTAGCAATATTAGATGTGGTCGTGCCACAACAAAATTGTCTCTTCACTTTCTTGAGATTAGACATAGCCCTGATGACATGTGGTGGGTTGTTCTTCAAACTAACTCCCGCAACACAACTAACTCTCTATTTGAGCTAGAACAACGATGGGTGTTTAAACTACGTACTCATGTTAGGGGATTGAATGATGATATTCCTTGGATGAGTTTAACTAATTGACTCCACCATCTGTCTTTAATTGTGTTCCGACCTCATTATCTTCACAGTCCCTTGCTTTATATGTTGGCTTCATGACCATATGTTTGAATCTATATACACATTTTGTTGTGTTTACACTTATACTGATATGGCTTAGTTAGAGGTGGCTTAACTGCATTATTATTTTATTTCTCTCCTATGACACGTTGTTCTAGAGATTGCTTCCTCTGTGGACTCTATCATTGTTATGAGTCCGTTTTGTACTTGCATCCGTGTTTCCTTTCCCCCGGGGCTCCCTCTTGTTGGAGCCCTTTGTCTCTTTCTGTGTTTTCCTTAATTGTGCTCGGGCGCCGCACAGTTGTGTGACCCCGCATACACCGGAAACACTAATTTGTGATTTCCGGGAGGCGGGGTTTAACACCGGCGCGTTCGTGGTTCCTTTCATTCTTCAGGAACCACGAACCCGGGTAGGTTCCCGACCGGCAGCGGCAGCAATCTCAAGTAAGTGCATGACTGTCTGCACGCGTGTGGCCCGCGCCCACTATTTCGGGACCCGGCCCATTGCTTTCCATTGTTGTTCACCTCTTCTGTTTACTTTGTGTGACTCTACAGGATGTTTTTCCGGTAAAGCCGGTTTCTCCCCCTATAAATTCAAGTAATTTTTTTACCTTCTGGGACTCATTACATTTTCAAATTCATGATATAATGAGCCAATGTTTTTCTTAAGCACTGTCTGTGATCTGTACTGGTTTTCTCTTTATTTTAGTCCACTATCTATGGATTTAATTTACCAAAATCTTACCTCCACTACTTGCTGGGTCTTTTTTGAGGCATACCAGCAGTTTGAGTTTTTTATTGATCATAGCACACACTCCATCTACCCTGATAATAGGAACTATAATGTTTCCCTTATAGCAGGTCTACTCTTCCATGATATTCTGAACGTGATTTACCTTGACAACTAATTGGTGTTCCTTTCTCTTTTAACCTTCTCACACCTCTTCCTTAGACTTAATTTGCGCCTGACCATTGGTCTCTGTGTTCCTAGGAAGCTTGTTCTCTAATTTGGGATGGTAAGCCAAGACGATGTATAAATGCATGCGTTTTCTTCACCAGTTGACACTTTCACTGTGTAGCATGGTTGCCTTCTTTCCCACGATATATATTTTTGACCTATAGTAACTTGGTTTGATTCGCCCTTGCTTTTGATTGACCTGTGTAATGTAGATTTTCCTAGTAATTTATGACGGAAAGTCTTAATTTTATTAAAGACACAGAGGCGAATATTATGCGTTCTTTTCATGCTTTATTTAAATAGCAGCAGTCAAGAAAAAACTACAACTCCCAGCAGGGTTAGCGACCTCGTAACCAATGGGAGTAAAACAGCAAAGACAACCAGCCAATCACTACATTACATGAACTATAGAGAGTACGCTTGACTGCGCACAGCCCTCTTTTCTTGAGCGAGCAAATTTAACTAGAAACGTAAAACAACGGGTAGATGAGTCCAATAATAGCAAACGCCAAAGAAATTGAACAGAAGTCCTGCAGCACAGCGATGATGCGAACTGTATGAGGGTGGAATTGTAGCTTCCGCGAAGGTTGCAAAGATACGTCCTGCGCCAACCCAATACATGGTGAGAAGACAGTACCGGTGGAGTCATCCGGAAGCTGGCGGAAGAGCCGGAGTCGCTGGGAGGGAAGAAAAAAGTACATATTAAAAGAAGTACTTGTGGTGGGATAATATTCGCCTCCGTGTCTTTAATAAAATTAAGACTTTCCGTCATAAATTACTAGGAAAATCTACATTTTATGACAAGACCGGAGGCTCTTATTATGTGCGTTTAAAGCTTATCAACAACAATAGAAGCGGCAGATGTAACAGGTTTACAGTAAAAAGTTTTAAACACGTTATCATTGGACCAATCTGCGGACCTGAGAATGTGCTCCAAACTGGAACCCAAGGCAAAAGCCTTGGAGGCCATGGCACCCCTGGCTGAATGGGCCCCAAACACTGAAATATCAATCCCGGCCAGGGACATGATCCATTTGACCCACCGAGCTAAAGTTGCCGAAGACACAGGATTATGGGGCTTACGAAATGATATTAACAATTGATTAGATGAAGACGTTCTCAGGACCGCAGTTCTTTTTTCATATTCTTTTAAACAAAGACCCACACAGAGATTTGGTTTGTCTGGAAAGAAAGGGTAAAATACTGAATGTAGATTAGTCTTAGTACGTTTGGATATATGGAACAGAACTCCCGATGGTAAAAATTGACGGGCGGAAACATCCAAAGACTTAACGTCCGAAGTTCTCTTCATGGATATTAAACACAGAAGCATAGTAAGTTTAGCAGACAGCATTTTGAGTGTTAGGGCAGAATTGTCCGGCCAATCGACAAGAAAATTCAATACCAGGGAAACATCCCAGAGATGAGTGTACTTGGCAGAAGGTGGTCTGGAAAGCTTAACGCCTTTTAGAAGGCGACAGATCAAAGGGTGGGAACCGATAGGAATACCATCTACTAGAGAATGATTAATAGATATTGCCGATCTGTAGAGATTTATTGTCCGATAAGATTTACCTAGACCCGCCTGGGCGGCTAGGAAGTTAATGATCAAATTGACATCCGCTGAAAAGGGATTGGCACATTGTCCCACACACCAGCTTGACCAAAGAGACCAAGCTGACTCGTATGCTCGTCTTGTACCTGGCGCCCATGCATTGTTGATAAATTCCGTAGCTTCTGACGAAATCGGGAAGGATTGTTGGGAAGACCGGAAACGTACCATGCTGACAGAGTTAGAGAACTGTCTAGGATTAGATTGTGGGGAGATCCGAGTGGGTCCAGGAGAAGGGATGGAAAGTTCGGAAGGAGAATTGGAAAGTCTACCGCAAGTTCGAGATGAGGTGTAAACCAGATCTGTGATTGCCAAAAGGGAGCCAGGAGAACCAAGGACGCCTGTTGCCGTCGGACTTGATTTAGAACTCTGTTGATAAGGAGAAAAGGTGGAAAAGCATAGTTGAGAGACTGAGACCAGTCTTGAAGAAACGCGTCCGTGGCTAAGGCTAGAGGATCTGGACGCCAACTGAAGAAACGGGGAAGCCGAGCGTTGAGTCTGGATGCAAATAGATCTATCTGAAAGGGGCCCCACTTCCTCTCTAGATATCGGAAGACTGAGCGGTGTAACATCCAGTCGCTGGAATCGAATAAATGACGAGAATGCCAGTCTGCAGTGGAGTTCAAGGAGCCTGGAAGGTACTCGGCTAGGAGGGAAAAACTTGTGGGCCAGACAAAATTCCCAAAGACTCTTGGCCAGTAGCGCCAAAGGTCTGGATCTGGTGCCCCCGAGGTGATTGATATAACGTACTGCCGCAATGTTGTCCATGCGGAGCAGGATAGAACATTGAGCTCTGTTTTTTGTAAAGCTTTTGATCGCAAAGGAGCCTGCAAGAAGCTCTAAACAATTTATGTGCAATCTGGACTCCCCTGCGGACCATGTACCGCCAGTCGATATCGCCCCACACCGGGCGCCCCAGCCTGTGAGACTTGCATCTGATTCTAACACAAGATCTGGCACAGAGGGGAAGATGGACCTGCCGTTCCAGGCCTCTAAATGGGATATCCACCATTGGATTTCTATTCGTGATTCTTGGTCGAGAGCCACGAGGTCGGAAAAAGCCAATCCTCGACGAAGATGAAGAATTTTGAGGCGTTGAAGAGCGCGGTAATGAAGGGGTCCCGGGAAGATGGCTTGAATCGAAGAAGCGAGGAGACCTACCACCCTTGCGAGGGCTCTGAGAGAAATAGAGTCTTGTTGTAGAATTAAAACGAGCTCCTTTCTGATTGCTGAGATTTTTGCCTGAGGAAGGAGCAAGGAAGCTGACACAGAGTCTATCTGGAAGCCCAGAAACTCTATCTGTTGTGAAGGTATGATTACTGATTTCTCGAGATTTATCAGGAAGCCCAGCTCTGAAAGAAGGGTAGAAGTAAGTTGAAGATGATTCAGAAGGGAAGACTTGTTCTGGTGCATAATCAAAATGTCGTCCAGATAAATGATGAGTCTGATGCCCAACGACCTGAGATAAGCTACCACTGGTTTTAGAAGCTTTGTAAAGCACCAGGGAGCGGAAGACAGGCCAAACGGAAGGGAGGAAAAATGAAATGTTTCTGAATTCCACTGGAATTGAAAGAATTTCCTGTGGGAAGGATGTATGGGTATGGTTAGGTATGCGTCTTGTAAGTCCAGTCTGACTAGCCAGTCGGATTGGAGCAAAATATCCCTGAGATGGACTATAGTCTCCATCTTGAAATGACGATAAACCACGAATTGGTTGAAGGCTTTCAGATTGATCACAGGGCGAAGTTTCTTGTTCTTTTTGTGAACAAGGAAGATAGAACTGAGGAAACCTGACGGATCCAGACTGCAGTGTTGGATAGCCTTTTTTGTGAAAAGAGATTGAATCTCTGCGGAAATTAGAGAAGACATTTCGAGAGAAAACTTTGGAAGAGGAGGGAGAGAGGATTGAAAGGGGGGTGAAAGAAGTTCTATGCGATATCCCTGCACTGTGGAAATAATCCATGGGTCGGAAGAAATCGATTCCCACTTTTTTTGAAAGAAACGAAGCCGACCTCCCACGGGAAGGCCAGAAAGTAGGTTTACCTTGGTTGTTGGTCGATCTGGAGAAACGTTGGCCGCGACCGCGGAATCCCCTTGAACGCTGGGGGTAAAATTGAGGTTTGAACTCGTGTTGATAGGTGCCATAGGGGTTTGCATATGCTCTGGAGCCTTGGTTCCTGTATGGGCGGCCGGTAAAGCGACTCCTACCTCTACCGGCCCGGGCGAAAACCCGCTGATTGAAAACCTTTTTCATCGATTGCTGTGCCTTGTCAATAGACGAGAAAGTTGAAACAAACCGGTTTAGATCCTTGATAAAGGAAGTGCCGAACAGATTACCCTCGGCGAGGACACCGGGGTCCCGAGTGGCCAGATTGGCCAATTTAGGATCCATCTTTAGGAGAAGACCTTTGCGTCTCTCATGAATTATTGCCGAATTAGCATTTCCTAAGAGGCAAAAGGCCCGTTGGATCCATAGCGAGAGATCAGCAGGGTCAATTGGTACGTTTTCCATTCTCGCCGTTTCGGCCAGGTCGAAAATCCTCGCTAGAGGTCCTACTACATCCAAGAGTTTATCCTGGCACGTGGTCCAGGCTTTATCCACTCCCTTACGGGGGTCCTTGCCATATTTTGTAAAAAATGTGATGAGACTCTCATCGATAATTGGAGTGGCCGTAATGTTAGAGTCCAACGCTGGCCTGGGACATTCCGATTTTAATTTGACCCGAGTCTGTTTATCCAGAGGCAACCGTAGGCGAGAGGAAATATATGCACCTACGTGATCCAACGGGAGCCATTCCGTTGAATTTGGGTGGTGGATAAGGGATGGGTCGAACATAGGTACGCCCTCGGCGTCCACCACACTGGAAGAGGGTTCGCCTGATGAAATTTTTGACCTTTTTCGAGGAGGGGAAGAAAGGGAAAATGCCTCATCAGGATTATCAGACTGGTCTGACATGTCCATATCATCATCATCTGTGTCCAAAATTTTTTCAATCACTGATTTATTTGGCGCTGAACTATGTTTAGCTTTGTTCTTGCATTTTTTGTGAGATGCCGCAATGGACACCGAAATCCCCTCCTTAGAAGGAGGCCTAGGAGGAATCAAGTCCTCATCCTGGTGTGAGCCAGGCTCACTTGCCTTAAATGCGCCCTTACGTGATTTGTTTGATAATATTTTCCTTTTTCTGCTTTCCCCCGCAGAATGGGCCTTGGCTTTGGACACCATGGACAACACTGAATTTTCGATGTTTTTAGACATCTTATCCATCGTTGCTTTAAAAGCACTTTTCATGGAGGAATGGATAAAATCGCTTATATCTTGTTTGAGCAAATCCTCCTCCTCCCCTGATTCTGACGAAGGGGAATTAGAATTCATTATATCCGTGAACAAATTTGAGCAAAATGAAAGGCAATGATATAAATGTCAGCCAAAAACTGGGTATTGAAGAGTTAACCGAGGAGCAAGACGCTCCCAACCGAAAGGATACACCCCCAGGGCTGGAAAACCCTAATGGGCGGAGACAAGGCGAGTACGACTGCGGAGCAGAAGACACGCGTATTTTTGAAAGAAGTCGACCGTCGGAGCGACCTGCGGTAGAGGAGCGGAATGCTCAGGTAACGTCCCGTCAGCCGCGCAATGAAGAGCCGAGCGCGCTCCGCTGACAGGACCGAGATAGCTGTTCGAACGCGACGGTTGAGTCGCGTTCGACAGCAGACCAAAATAACTTGACGGGGAGAGGGGGGGTGTAAAATAGGCGCGCTGAAAGCTTGCGAAGCTAACCAGTATTGCAATAAGTCAATTAGTAAGCGAGAACCTAAATATACCAAGCACACAATAAATAAACGTTATAATAATTCCTGAGTAAAAAAGAGTACTTATCTCGACTGCGCAGCAGCAAGAAAAGAGGGCTGTGCGCAGTCAAGCGTACTCTCTATAGTTCATGTAATGTAGTGATTGGCTGGTTGTCTTTGCTGTTTTACTCCCATTGGTTACGAGGTCGCTAACCCTGCTGGGAGTTGTAGTTTTTTCTTGACTGCTGCTATTTAAATAAAGCATGAAAAGAACGCATAATAAGAGCCTCCGGTCTTGTCATAAAATTTCATTTGCAGGGCGACAGTTAGGAATTATTGGTTCCATACTGATGTAAGTGACTGGTTACTTTTTCCTGATAATCTCTGGTTACTAGTAATCCGTACACCTCTATGATTAAGGAGACACACTTGGCCCTTATAATTAGGAGATACACATAGTCATCTAGGTCCTGACGAAGCATCACTGGATCCGTATGGACCACCAGGATGCGAAACATGTTGACCCATGACATGGCTGGTTTTGGAAATTCTCCAATCCCCCCATTGTTACCTTTGATATAGAGTGATTGATCATTATCTCTGTTTCACTCTCATGACTATACTTTTTAACCTTGGTCCCGACCTTCCATCTGGTCTAATAAATTAGTTGACCCGTTGGAGGTTCTGAGAGCCAATTTTAACCACTATTCCTTTGATCTCCTCTGTTACTTATTCACTCCTGGGGTCACTGCACCATCATTGAAAAAGATCTCCGGCAAAGAGCCCCCCCCACCTGGGGTGGTGCCCGTCAGACATTGCAGTGCCGGTCTGACGAGGAGCAGCTCCGATGATGAAGCATGACATCCTCATGGATGTGTGAGGTTAATTGCTCCTAAATTTTAGGACCCCTGCCATAAGTTCCCTTTCTCTCCATTTGGAACAGTGTATCATATATTTTATGACATACTAAATATGACCTTGTTACTCCTTTCAGATCAGAATCTACCACTCAAACAGTATGAGGGTAGCCCTAATGCTAGCCTGTGAAAGGAGCAGGCCTCAGAGCAGTGTAAAATGAATTTAGGAGTTTTATACTACTAGGACATAAACACTACACAGGTATATGTTCTGTCTTTTCTCTACATAGCACCCTGCCCTATGAGTTACCTAGGGCTTGCCTGAGGGGGGACTTATAGGTAAAACAAGGGGAGTTTAAGACTTGACAAGTACTTTTAAATGCCAAGTCGAATTGACAGTGAAACTGCACACACAGGCCTTACAATGGCAGGCCTGAGACATGGTAAAGGGGCTACTTATGTGTGTGGCACAATCAGTGCTGCAGGCCCGCTAGTAGCATTTAATCTACGGGCACATGTAGTGCACTTTACTAAGGACTTATAAGTAAATTAAGTAAGCCAATTGGGTAGGAGCTAATGTCACCATGTTTTAAGGGAGAGAGCATATGCACTTTAGCACTGGTTAGCAGGTGAAGTGCGCAGAGTCCTAAAACCAGCAAAAACTGTGTCAAAAAGTGGAGGGACGCAGGCAAAAATTTGAGGGTAACCACCCTAACTAAGGCTGTCAGGTCTAACAACTACACTGTCCTTGGTGCAGTGATGTGGTATTTAAACATCGCACTGTCCGTGGTGCAGTGAAGTGGTATTTGAGCACTGCACTGTCTGTGGTTCGTTGCTGTGGTATTTGAGCATCTCACTGTCCATGGCGCAGTGATGTGGTATTTGAGCACTGCCCCTCTGTGTTTCGTCGATGTGGTATTTGAGCATCGCACTGTCCGTGTTGCAGTTATGGTATTTGAGCATCGCACTGTCCGTGTTGCAGTGATGTGGTATTTGAGCATTGCACTGTCCGTGGTGCAGTGATGTGGTATTTGCGCATTGTTCAACGCGAAGCCAGCTGGTCTGGTTCTCTTCTGGTGGCCACCTTTAATTCCGGAAGCGCCAGAAACCTTATTATTATTTGGCAGGCAGGGACTCCTTCTGTGACGGTCATTTGAACACTGACCAGCGCAACGCTGCAATGCATTTAGCTTCACGTCGTGGTCCGAAACACCTCAGAAGAATCGTTACTTTCCCCTTTTCGCTCCTGGCCAGCCTACTCCGCGCTGGTATTAACCAATAACTACGATTCGGCATAACGTGCGATCACTACTCATTTCACTCGCCATCTGGTGCATAGCACATCCGATCAATCTCAATTTTCTGTGCAGAAGCATCCAACTTGAGCTTTATTTCAAATTCATTCATTTGTATACTTTTCATGTAGCATTTACTAATGCGTAGTAAGTAACTTGATATAACTTCTGAGTTTTGAATATACGGGAGTAGAGGCAAAGAGACCATCTGCCTAGGATCATACAAGTTGGTCAAGAGGTGGCAACAGCTAACAGCTTGACCATGAGACCACTTGTGTCCCACCACTTTATCTAGAGCTTTAACTGTCTCTATTTGTACTTATGATGTTTAAATCAGGGATCTTAATTGAAGGTAACTCAAATACTATAAATATGAGTCTCCTAGCGTCAGCATATCTGTGAAATGTGACACCTGCCGAGGCCAGTCACTCAGCAGTTGTGTATAATAATTTCAGTGCAGTATATACTTCTGCAGCGCAAGTGTAGCTTTGGGCCCTAAATGGCACATTTCGATCCTTTCTGCTGTAATACCCATGTAAGAGGTGGTGATTATTTTAATTCAAAAGCAGAAACGTGTGAAATTCGTTTTTCCACCTTTCCCTGGAAGTTCCAAGTATATGCTTTAGTTTGTCAACACAAACGCCAGACAAGCAAAGCTCTTTGGATCTGCTGAACGCTTTTATTGAAAGCTCCTAAATGTACAGACTGAATCCGGTTATATATAAAAAAAAAAAATACAGAGCAAATGTCACTTTCCGTCCACCTTTTCGTTTTTATGTTGTCACGAGGAACTGAATTTCACCCATGATATAGTCAATCCAAATATTTGTCAAACACATTCTGGGGGAAGGAGGCACAGGGCAGACCAGGACTACTGGGCCATAACCATGGTAGTTGGGGGTCTTTTACCACTGGGCGCCCAGAGTCCATCCTACTATGGTTCTGCAAAATAGGCCAAGAGGTGCTTAATTTGTGCTTGTTGTTTCCGGTGCAGGGCACTAGCACTTATTTTTTAGGGTCGGCACTTCTTTTCTGCCTCAAGCATTTACTGCCAGCAAAAGACACAAATGGGAAAGACAGAGGAAGATAAAAACGAAAAAGCATCGCAATGGGGAAAAGGCAGTCAGCTGGACGAGTGAGCTGAAAGGGCAGGGAGTGGCTGTAAATGGATTGTAGAGGCCCGAGAAGGCTTCAGGATTATGCTGCCTCAGGATTCCGTCTGCAGCCGCGTGTTTAAGAGGAGGGCTTTGGGCACCGGCACATTTTTATTTCCAAATGAAGCACTGATGCCAACTACACCCTTTCAGCACTTGACACCCAGGGTAGAAAAGGCGAGCAGGCAGTAGTTTGTGGGGACTCAAATCTCAAACAGTCTAACAACAGATGCAATAAAACAATGCCAAGCTCAGAGCCTGTCATTTTTTGTTAAAAAAAAATAAAACTTTCATAGCAGAATACCGCGGATTACCAGACAAATGGAGGGTTCGACTACAAAATTAGACAATCCCACTCACAGGCTCACAACGAAGCACTACATCAGTTATTGTGCGCTCTGCCATAATATATAGTGTCTCCTAAATGCTATGCCGACTTCCCCACAATTTCAAGCTCTGTTAGATTCGATACAGGTGCAAGCTCTATTAAGCAGACGCCAAACGGGCAAGTGGTAGGTTAGTGTGAACAATTCTTAACAAAACAAAATCCCATCAGTAAGGGCAACTTCCAACTGCAGTATTTATGTATTTATTAATTTCTAGGATCCAATCTCATAGAAAAATATTTCAACACACAGACATCGTATGCGAAATACTAAACCACAGGCAAATTTCACAAGTATCCAATAGAGTTGGGAATCCTGCTGTATATTAACACCATTAAAGGGCACAACATTGCTTTCTCATAAGAATGCAGACCGGAAACAGTAAAGTGCATCAGCATAATGCCCATTTACAGTGATTACAATAAAGTGCATTAACAGTAAAAGGTAAAGTGGTGGGAAATACTGCTAGAAATCCCGCCATGTGTTAAGATCCTTAGAATGCGCAACCTTATCACATGGAAATACAAACTAAAGCAATAGAGTGCATCGACAATAGCAGGTATTCAAGGCAGTTACAGCACGTAAAAGAAGAATAGGATACCTAGTTATTCCAGTATTATCTTTCTGCGTTTACAGTACTGTCTTTCACTCTGTGGAAGCCTTGATGTTACCTGCTCAGCTGAGATGTGGCTTGGGTGGCGCTGGATCATGTGTGTGTGTCAGCTCGCACTGTTGCCATCTTGTTTGGCGTCACTCAGCCACAGCAGCAGTCTCGCTCCTCTCTTTCTCAGACAATTGCAGGTATCCGAGTGGCCTGCCGGACTGACAGGTGCTAAACATCATAAGTTACAACCTTCAGCAGGTGGGATCTCCCGCTTCTGCAGCGATAACTCATCTGCAATTATGCTAGATGTCTTCTGTGTCAGCACCGGCTTTTTGTTGGTGCTGCAGGGATGCTGAACAGCTTATCATTCGGGGTTAAAATTTTCTTTACCAGATTCCCTCTAGGACCATGCTCAGACAACCCATCATGAGTTAGGTTGACACTGGCAGGGCCCCTGCTTGGCATTGGCATTTCATGGCTACTTCTCACCTCGGAACCATGGCTGGACATCTCTTTCTGAAGAGTCTCCTCTCCTGCCGGTATTCTCCTTTTCTTCTGTGAGTAAATAAGTAGACTTCTAGGCACTAAACAAACCCACAGCTTTTCCAGTCCAGCAAATTGAGATGCATCAGGTGATATCCCCTCACATCTGGGAGACTGACTATCGTGCATACACCGGCCCAGGTCTCACATCAGCTCTTCAAGTACTCTGCAGAGTACTTCCTTGGCCAAGAGGAAATTGAAACTAGAACCAAGTCGGGTGGTTTCAGTTCCACTTTTATATTCTTTCCCAGACATACCTGAGATGTGGTCCACCAACCTGGGGCAGTTCCTTTTACACATACGTTTCTGGCTGTACTGCAGACACAGCTTTTGTGCAAGACGATGGCTCTTATAGCAGATAGGGATAATTCTGGCTCTATGCAGGAGTATGCAAGCATCTTCAGAATAGAATGTAAAGTCTGTGTACCTGGCTGGCATCATCCTTCCTGAAATAGCAATCAGGGGCAGACAAAATGACAGGTTCTACCTAGAAATGTAATCAACTTTGACAGTAGGATCTGCCATTTCAACCCCTTCTCCCCTACTATTTACCAAATGGCAGTGCTCAGGAAATCTAATCACCAGTCCCTTTCTAAATGGTCCTCATAGAATTCCTAATAGAAATCCTGTCTTCACTCTCTCTCACTTTTGTGATTGGTTCACCAATTAGCTATAACACGACAAGCAACCCACTTCCAATGTCTGGGAAAGCTGTCACTCCTCTATCTTGTGCAATACTAAACCTGGGTTAAGTGCCATAGGAACTCTCATACAATCCCTGACAGACAGAGCAAACCAAGAACAGAAAGAAAATTCTCTTCAGGGAAAGAATGAGGCAAGCGCAACTTTAATGGCAAACTGTTCATTAGTCAAAGGTGACAATGCCTTCATTTCCTTGGACATATTTAGTAATATTACAGGACACATATAGTGTTGGGGCACACATTGAAAAAGTGATGCATAAATAATTCTATAAACACCAATTTATTTAAAATACAATCAAATATCTACAGTGATATAAAAGATTTCAATATTTTACAAAAAAAGGAAAAAATGCTTGCATTCTGGTGGTAAAACACAAGCCTGATAATTTAAGCTCAACACTGAGGTGAGGTAGAAAGCAGTTCTTACAGTCTGGATTAAAGTTCACTGATTATATCTAATTGCTTATCAAGAAAATGAGTTCATATTGTATTGACATGATCCAGCTCATTAAAATATTTGAAAATGCCTTATCAGGACATCAAGCAAGGGCCTGAAATTAAAATAATTGCAGCAAATACATTCTCATCATACATCACTGCAATGTAGTCATTGTAGCAAAACAATTGCCTTTCTATACCTCCCTGACGGATTACCTGCATTGAGTCAATTATCCTTGTAGCCATACTATCATGTTGTAGGCATTTGTTACCCAACATATCTGTTCTACAATAATCAAGGACAGAGGTTGGCACCAAGTGCTTGAAACTTGTTAAAGTAAAAATTAAACCCAATAGGAGCGTGGACACCTGGATGACCGCCAACCACCTCCAGCTCAACTCCAAGAAAACCGAAATAATAATTTTGGTCCTAACAAAACCATATGGGACGACTCCTGGTGGCTGACCACCCTAGGCCCCGCCCCTACCCCCGCAAACCACGCAAGTAACCTCGGTATCATCCTGGATCCCTCCCTCTCCATGACCCAAAAAATCAACGCCTACTCCTGTTTCAACACACTCCGCACGCTGAAAAAAACCTTCAAATGGATTCCCATAGAGACCAGAAAAACCGTGACTCATGCACTCATCATCAGCAGGCTAGACTCTGGTAATGCCCTCTACGTCGGCATCACACTCAAACTCAAACGCAAACTCCAGAGAATCCAAAACACAGCTGCACGCCTCATCCTAGATCTCCCTCGCCATGAACACATCTCACCACACCTCAAATCCCTTCACTGGCTCCCCATCGACAAGAGGATCACCTTCAAAATCCTCACCCACGTGCACAAATCCCTCCACAACTTCGTCCCAGCCTACCGCAACCAAAGAGTGAACTTCCACACTCCCATCCACCACCTCCGATCTGCCGACCTCGCCACAATTCCCCGCATCAAACACACCACCATAGGAGGCAGATCCTTCTCCTACCTTGCCTCCAAGGCCTGGAATTCCCTCCCCACCAACCTCTGCAAGACCCAGGACCTCCGGCTCTTCAGGAAAAAACGAAAGTCATGGCTATTCGAACAGCGACACTTCCCCTCCCCCCGCCCCCATGCGCCTTGAGGCCCTCACGGGTGAGTAGCGCGCTCTATATATTTATATTTGTTTTGATTGATTGGTAACATAGCAGCTGCAGCTTAGCCACAGAGCTCCTGCTTCGGAACCCCCTAAGCGCATTAATCCTGATCATCTGACGCCCCAGATACAGAAAGTGTGGGTTTGATTGCAGGGGACCAACTGCCAGGATTGGCTCAACAGAGGAGCCAGGGAAGTGGAGATTCAGCTGAGGGGGCAGTGCGATGTGGGTCTGCTGAAATGGTAGCAATGTCACCACCTTGTTCATTTCCTAAATGGGGAAATCCAAAACCCCCAAAACACCATGGAGGTAACACAAGCGTGACCCAGTGGCAACGGGAGGGAGAACACCCCCACACCCTGGACAGTTGAGTGACACTAGCAGAGAAGAACTCATCAGGTTTGGGTGGCCAGGGGACCCAGAGATGCCAACAGGGGGATGACAGTGGACTTGCCTGAGCCTGTTGTGGGCCCTGCAGCAGAAAAAGGGGTCCCTCCCTGATGTGACAACATTCGAGCTGACTGGGCCAAGAAGACCCAGGAAAAACCCCTGCAGCCAGCAGCCGTGCACTGCTAAGGAGGAGGGGTGGGAGTGAGGGAGTAACAGGGGAGATTCACCAGTGTGGGAGGCCTATATAGGCTAAGGAGGTAGACCTATAGAGCTACAACCACAAGGCCCCACTCCCCGACCCCTGTCTCTCCCCCACCTGTACCACCCACACCTGTCCATACATGAACTGCAGCAAACAGGTGAGGACACTATAGCTCCATCAGGGGCAGAGCTCATCTGTGGGCAGTGTGCAGACTACCAAGGAGCTGACATACGGGGGAAGCCTCAAGAGATTACAGGAAAGGGTGCACGTTCCCAGGGTGAGGTGTATGAATGCACGGGATGCATTGGGATTGATCCCCTTGTCTGCTGGGAGGAGAGGGCCATTAGGAGGATCTCAAACCTCCCTGCACAGCAATGAAAACCTCCGGAGGCTACCCCAAAGCAGCTCACCAACCTAACTGGGTGAAGCTTACTGTTGAAAAGGGGGTGAGAACGGGGCTCAGTGGGCCCTGAGCAAGTGCTACCATGGTTCAAATTAAACTAACCAGGCAGTAACGCAAGAAGTAATTTATACTATGGGCGGAACAAGGGAATCTAGAAGACAGGGTAAAAAACTAAAACAATGCTTGCTCAGGTCAATCTGGGTTCAAAAAATGTGCCTGCGAAAACTGGAAAAAGAATTATCTTGCTGAAAGAGAAGGTAAATGATGCTGAATGGTGCTCAAGACGCAGCAATATTTGGGTGGTGGGGCTGTTGAAGAGAACAGAAGGACCAATCATGGAACCTTACCTAGAGGACTGGCTATCGACTGAGGTGCTAGGAGTAAAAACCTCAAACTGGTTTACAGTTAAGCTAGCTCACACGGTCATCGGGAGCCCGCTGGTACAGAGCTCCCCCCACACAGGTACTATATTAGAAAGACTACTAAATTACAGAGACAGAAGTGCAATATTGCAAACAGTGAGAATGCATGGGTCCGTTCAGGTAGAGGGGGCAAACATCCACATTTACCAGGACAACACCACACAGATGCAACATCAAAGAAAAACCTTCCTGGAAGTTAAATGCCACATAAAACAGATTGACAATCAATATGCACCTTTCTTCCGTGCCGAACTTTGCATAAAGTCACAAGGTGAATCTCACTTCTTTTTCATCCCAGAAACAATCTGGGAGAAACTTGAACTGCAAGAATACCCACCACACACAGGTAAGGAGCAGGCAAAGCCACTGAGATGGCTAGAACATAAGCACACCATAAACCACAGAGTCATACACAGCTGGGCCCCTCAAGGGAGTAAGCAGTATGCCAAAGGACATATGTAGTGGTGGCAATTCTACCAAGGAGACCCCTGGCCACAGCCAATAAGTGTGAGGTCCTGCCAAGAAGCACAGACAACTCTGGTGAGGATGTGTTGGACCTTGGAAACAAGAGTGAAGGAAGACCCCCATTAGTGGTCACCCTGATAACTTCAAAGGAAATCATCTGAGAAAGCTGTGTCCTTCGCAGGAACCTGTCACAAACGGCCAGCTGGAGATCTCCCACCCTCCCTCTCAGCAGACCATAAAGACTCACAGGCACCCATCTGCTACAAAGGAACAAATGCTCAGAGGGTCTCACACTGATGGCTAATTCCGATGGCATAAAGCAGATGATGTCAAGATCTTGAAGTTATACACTGTTGGGGCAAAGGACATGCCGTGAATTGGGGAGGTGGTCAGTTTTAGGGCCACGGCACAGCAAAGTAGAGAAGGCGGGAGTTGAGAAGCAATATTTCAGGTCACAGTGTTCTTAAGTTGTAGGAGGCACAAATGTGGGAATAGATGAGGGTGGACACTACAGGACTGTAGTTAACCAGTTAACTGGCAGGACCTCTGGTTAGGCACACTTTTACAATATTCACATGGAATGTAAACAGCCCAGACCACAAATAAAGATGGGTTTAATGGCCACATCTCTCACAAGATACTCCACGGGCATGGTGTACGCTTAAGAAACGCACATGAAGGGGACTAATGTCCCGATGCTAGATAGGGCAAAATATAATGTAATTCGGCAAACGGGATACACCACAGGATCAAGGGGGGAGACTGCAATTTTAGTCAAAGGAACCCTACCATTCCACGTAATGAAAGTGTGGACATACACCGGAAGTGGGAGACACTGACATTTATATATGTACATGTCCCTCCAGGGTTGTAAACAGATAGTCTACAGTGCCTGAGACACATCAGACAGAAATCCTGCCAGCAACAACAAAACCGGAGGGTGACTTCAACATGGCACTACACCCACACCTGGATAGATCCCTCACCAAACAGCTAGGGTATCCTTACACTGGGAAGCTAGAAGCTTTTATTCATGCAGTGGAAATAGGAGCTGTATGGAGGACCATATTTGGACAAGCACAGAATACTCCTACTACTCTGGAGTACATAACACAAATACATGCATTGATTACTTCTTCATGCATTGATAACTTCTTCATACCCCAACCACTACTTCATAGGTTCACAAAGCGGACTACAAGTCGAGAGTAATTTCTGACCACTCTCCATTGAGAATCACACTTGAAGGACCATAGTAGAGAGGAAAAATGAATGGATGACGGCAATGTTGCAATTTCACACATCAACAGGAAGTGTAGAGGTTAAGTAAAGCTACAGAAATGTACTTTACAGAAAACAATGCCTCAGTGAGAGATGCAACCACTCTGGGAGGCCTACAATGCCACCATATGGGGTGAGATATTTTGGAGGAGGTGGTTGATAAAAGGCAGAGATACTCAGGATGCTATGAGGCTGAAAGGGAACTCTAGCAGTTAAAGAAAACGTGTGCTCACATTCCCACAGAAACTCTCATATAAAAGATAGTCTGCAAAACAGAAGAATACCACTCAGCTACTCAACAATGAAGTTAGGTACACGTATATAGCCAAACAGAGCAGGATATATGAAGTGGGAGGCAAGGCTGGTAAGCTCCTTGCCTGGCCAGGGGTAGATGAATCAGGAAGTTTACACTTCAGAGAGCAAAGGGAGATAGGGTCATAGGAGGCGAGGCAGTAGCAGAGGTGAGAGTGGGGTAATTGCAGAGGTTTTACATGGGGGAAAATACCCATCCAGGGTTCAGACCTGCAGTATTTTGCTGGAGGCTAGAGAAACACAAAGCATTACAGCTAGAAGCAGACCAGACTGAACATGAAATACAGGCTGTGCTCTCTCAACTACAGTCATGAAAAGCACCACAACTGAACGTCCTCCCTGTAGAATTTATGAAGTGTCCTCTTAAATGTTGAGACCCCTACAAATGTTTTACCAGGAATCCTACCAGAAAGGCGAACTTCCCAGAGATCTATGAAAAGACGGGAAACCGGTTGATTAATGGGACTTATACTGACCAAACTCTCGGCTAAACACTGATACCAAGATATTGCCAAAGCACGAGCGAACAGACTGTGGGGAGTGATTCTAGACCTTATCCACCTGAATCGAAATGGGTTAATGCCGCACAGGTCAACCAGGCTTAATCTCTGTGGACTATATAATAACATAGGAGTGATGTAGGAGACAGCAGTGCCTTTGTCAGTGGTGTCCTTGTATGCCCACAAAGTCTTCGATTTGGGAGGATTGCCCTTCCTATTCGTAATCCTAGAGAGAATGGGCTTCGAGCCCAACTATGTACCATGGATACAATTACTATACACTAAACCAAGGGAACAACTTAAAATCAATGGGAGACGAGGCAGGTCTGCCCTCTATTGCTGATGCTATTTGCGTTGGCAGAGGGGGCGGTGGCGATCTGGGTATGAATGGAAGCCCAAATTGAAAGTTGGAGGTGTGGGCACACATGGGAACAGTGAATATCACTTTATTCTGACAATATCCTTCTGTATCTGGCAGAACCTAAGCAAACCCTGGTAAGAGTAGGGAAAATATTTGAGATATATGGGAGGTACTCAGATCTAAAAAGAAACTGGGAGAAGTCATTGTATTGTCAATGGGTACTTAGAAGGGATGCTCCTATCTCCCTAAGTCCTTAAGAGTAGAGCCTTGAAAGTTTAAATATTTGGGGTTATGGATCTCCAGAGATGAGAGATCACATTTACAATGCTAATCTAACCCCTCTATTCCAGAGATTGGAAGCAGATGTGAAACACTGAAAAAAGCTGCCACTTTCATTGATGGGGTGCTCAAAGATCTTCACAATGATTGTGCTACCCGGATTCACGAATATACTCCAAAATCCAAAATGGCCCGAACACCGTACCTAAGCCCTTCCTCTAGGCAATAAATAGACAATTCAGATCTCTATTATGGTTAAACGGACCACAACGAAAAACACTAGTCATGATTTAGCAGTTCAGGTACTAAGGAGGCATAGCATTACCAAAGATCCAGAAATATTTTGAAGCTGCACAGATCACCATAATTAATGAGTGGGTGTGTGCCACAGTTGCGTACCCTACCTTTAGAATGGATCTAGAGACACTGGGGAGAGAGGATATTTGCATGTACTCCATGGAGGGATGATGAAGAAAGACATCCTGCCAGGAACAGCAATGGTGGTAAGCACATGGCAAACATTGAACATAGAACTAGATTGTGACAACAGGCTCCCTCTAAGACTCCATTACAGTTAGGTACCTCCCTAGGCTCAGTGCTGGGACTGCCGGAATTTAAAAAATTGGCATTCCTACCCTGGGAGAGTTGTGGGCTCCAACTGCACCATTCCATCGGATCTCCTCGAGAAGGAATATGAAATGACACCCTCACAAATTTTTGAGTAGCTCCAATTGTGTCACAGACTGCAATAGGTAGTATCTCTGGTGGAGGATACCATGAAGTGCTCTCCCCTAGAAAACAGACTCCTTGATGGCCATCTGACCAAGAAGGCAATCTTTCTTACATATCATACATTACTGAAAAACACCCAAGTGGAGCTGGAACATCTAGGGACGTGCTGGCAAACAGATGCGGGAGACATAGACTATGATGCTTTGGGGGAGGCACTGCAATTACCCAGAGAGGTGGCAAAAGCACAATGCTGCCTGATTTAATTAAAACACTGCACAGCGTAAATTACACAAGAGTCATTCTTTGCAAGATGGGGAAAACAGGGGCATAGATTGAGGGTGGGTGTTTGGGGTGTTAAGAACCCCTAATGCATTTATATTCTGATAAATGCTTGGGTAGAGATGCTTTCAGTCGATTACAGGAAGGTCTCTCTTGGATTTCATCACACATTTTTACATACACAGAGACAAAAACGCACACACTCTCTTCCTTTCTCTGTTTTGAAAGTATTCAAAAATGTTGGTAAGTTTACCAAATACTGTGTTTTCCCTCACTTAGTACCCCTCCCAATATCCATATCTCGTCCTTTCCATTGTCCTGTAAACCCCTCTCACGCGTCTTGCCCCCGTATAATGTATTCTTACATTATATACTAGCATGACTGTTAGGTGTATCTGACGCTCACACCCCCCCAATCTTACTGACAAAGCTACATCCCAGGGGGAAGTCACAGACAAGAAGTGCCTACTAATACGTGGCCAGAAAGACACATTTTACCACACAGTATGTGACTGCCCACAACTCTGTTTATTTTGGGAAGGGGGGTCACACAGAAATTAGAGGAAGCCACTGGAACACATATTTTAGTGCCGGCACCACTGGCACTATTAGAGAGCTGCAGGAAGGTGGATGCAACATCCCACAAGAGGCCCTTCATCAATTTGTGATTTTTATTCTCAAACCGTGAAATAGAACTCAAGTGGCGCACCACTCAGATGCCACAATTGCAAGACTGGGAAGGTGAAATGACCATATTCTACAACAGGCAAAAACTAATACATTTGGGTAGGAGATGTTCCAACAAATATGGAGTGTGTGAGCATGAGACGTCTGAAGGACTAACAAATGATAACCCAAGAGTGTTTGAAGTAGCCTGACATGAGATGCCCCAACCCCGCATGCTGGCAACCAGGTTAAATATGTGGACAACTCGAACTAGGACAATGCTCAGCAAGACAGTGTCCACTGAATAAAGGTATCCTATCACAGGACGAGATGACCCATGGGAGTGGCGGGTGATGGTGAGTGTAAAGTATCCAAATGATACTGAGCCACTTGTTTGGCATGTTGTGTTATGAACAATCAATAAAGCACTATATGAAAAAATGACTGTTGCAGAGGGATATGAGGCATCACTCAGGTTGCCCAATAAACTCTGGGAGGTGCGCATAAACAAAATTCACACTTTTTCTGTCCAACATCCCGCAATGAACACAAAACGTTTTCAATGCTAAGAGATTGCTCTGCCAAGGTGAATGGTATGAGGCAGCTTCTAAGATTGACTGATGTTTCTGTTTATTAAGCTGCGAGATGTCAACTTATGGTATAGGAGGGGTTATAAGTGCACACCCGAGAAACATCGAGCTTGCACATGTGTTTTACCTCCTTTTCTCCTCCCTTTGTTTCCTCCTTTCCTTTTCCCTGTGGTGGATGTTTTGTCATAAAACCTTGGCTGTTGTTACCATATTTCTAATACTTTCCACTGTAAACGTAATGTAGATTTATATAGCACGGCTTATCACCCATGAGAGTCTCAAGGCGCTGGCCATGGGCACGGGGAGATTAAGTGATTTGCCCAGAATCACAAGACGTTACACCAACATCAGGGCTGGAACCCAGCCCTCCAGTTCCTGAGGCGATCACTCTGACCGCTGCGCTACATCCTCTTTAAACTATATGAGTTCACGCCAAGTGCTCAATACAGATAATTTATAGCTAAAACATACACCCAACAATCACTGAAAAGTGCCATTCCTTATACAACTTTCAACAGTTTTCACTGTACTGTTTATTCAAAAGCCTAAGATCAGGGACTTTTCACCATAGGTCTTATAACGTTGTTACCATTCTCAACGAGACAATGTTTACAAAACCATTTTGTGCATGTTAGTATGTAAACGCTTAACTATATTATTCTCACTATGCGGTATCAACATAATCATTGTTAGCTAAAAATCTTTTTGTGAAAATACCTTGGTCGGCACACCCACCCTAGAGCCTGCACATAATTAGTACCAAATGTAAGCCCTGCTTACTGATATCTTGTACATTGTGCCATGGTTACACTTCCATGTGCCAGCAATGTTTCAATTGGCCCATGCTGTCACTAAACCAAAAGAAGCTTTCCTGGCGAATGCTGGCAAACTGAACCTGGGTTTAGCCTGATTTCCAAATTGTATGGATTCTGAAACAAGCATGGAGGGTAATGGTCAGGAAAGAGAGAGTTTTCCTGAACTTAAGCTGAATGATCTGCTTGGACACAATATTTACCTTTTAATTCAGAGTTCCTGCTGATGGCTTTGTAAGGATCTACCAAGTAGCAAGGAATGTCCACTAAGCAGGGGCCATGTGTCCTACCCTCGCATGTATCAACGATGTCGTCTCAACCAACACCGCCCATCATGACTTTAAAAAGGGTGAAATATGCTTTAACTCAAAATATGATATGGGCGGTCAGGCAGCACTCGAGTGTCTCACTGTCTCGGTGAAAACAAGCTACTCCTCCCACGTTTGCTTCAATGTGGTAAACAGTTAAGTTGATTTTACCAGCGAGGGCCCATGTAAGAAAAAAACCTACCCTGAGTCATGTAAGTTATCTTCGTAGCAAATCTTTCCCGGGTTCCCAGGGCATGTTTCTCTACCATGTGGGGACAAAAGCCATATGTAACAGGTGGACATAATTACCTGTATAATTTCTGAATAATACAACCATGGTACATTCAAGTACTGAATTGTCACTGAGAAAGTAGCACAGTGCACATAAAAGGAATAGCTGAGTGTGGTACAGATATACATCAAGCTAAAACAACAGTTAAGCATATCAGGCATTCCTGATTTATGTCTGATTTTACTCAAACCTAATCTTGAATTACAGCAGACACACATTACTAAGAGTAGGCCAGAAAATGCCTTCTACGATGAATTACTGATACAGCAGGCACTTTAAATTCTAGCCTAGGTGAAGGGAATTGCTGTGGGTTTATGAATTGGACCCTGAGAGTATCCGTAAATATGGAAAATTGTTGAGTGAATTGAAATACTGATCCCAATCCTGTAGTTCTCACCATATTCCTCAGTGTTTTGGCAGACAAAATCTCTGAACTGAACACTCCAGACCAGAGATATCAGTAAATATTGGTGGGATGGTAACTCCTGTTATTGGTTGACTCCACCTAAATCTTTGGACTACATGCAATGAGGTCCTCAGTGTTGAAGAAGCAAGATGCAATTGAGTTTGTGGCATGCTTTATATATTGCAAATGTTACTCATACCACAGATTGGGAGTTCATTGCTGAAAAGAGTCTTGCCCAACCCATAGAATCATGCTGCTCAGCCCCCTGACAAAGTAAGCAGTGGTCCCATCCTACTCCATTTTTAAGGGGCTTGCCAGGATTGGATTTCCAGATTATTTAGGCACTGTTACTAATCTTCAAAACAGACTTGGGTACTTGAAGGATGAAGCTGTCTGCCAACTTAGAGCGCATCCCTGTTCTCTTAACGTTTGCTTTCTTTTTGTCAGCACCTACCAGTGGTTCTTTTGAGACCACAAATTATCCCTAAAAAAATCAGTTTCTGTACTTATGTTGCGTCCATAAATTAAGCTAACAATACCAACTTAATTTTTACCGACCACATTTTAATTCCTTCACATTTACAGAACACTTTATGTTCAATTGTACATTTTGTGTTTATGCATATATACTATATTACTCTACTAAAGTTACTTAGTGCGCTAAAATAGTTTAATATTTAATGTTTAATGTTCTAAAGAGTTGAGGACTCCCTGCAGGTGTCACAGTCCCCCAGGGGTCTGCAGACCACAAGGTAAGAACCATTTGTGTAGAGTCATGACCCCAAAACAACTACCTGCACCTTACTCTGTTGCTGCCTTCTGTTCTTGTGCTTATCTTGTTTACAATTAGTACAGTTTTAGGCATGTTGAGTGTTTCTATAAGCAATATAATGTTTTGAATGTTTTAGCTGATATCAGAGTTTCAGACTGTCTGATGTTTACCTTAGATTGTCTGTGACTATATCGAGTATATATTGACTTAAAAAATATTACAACCACAGCATTACCTCCCATAACATCCCAGAGCAAGTATACACTTACTTTGCTTAACTCCACATCTAGAAGCTATCATGCAATGTAGTAATTAGGTGAAGGTAGTGGTTGTGCTATTTCTTCATGCAATGCACTGAATGAGAAATAGCTCTGTATAATACCTAACATTGTTTTATAGCTCCCTAGTGCTACATCACTTCTCTATCTTTGTGATGCTGCTCTCTTGCCTCTTCATTGTTTCCTTCTCTACTTTCAGCTGTATTCTTAAGTGTGCCTTAAGAGTTCATGGTGAATAGCCTGCTAACTAAATGGGATGTGATCAAAGGAATTCATGGGTTGCGGCGCTCACCTGGTAGCTGAGTGCTGGCATTGTCTGCGTTGTTCTTTGTGTAGCCACAGGCACAACCCCTTAAGAGCTTGAATTGCATAGCGGCAATTAAAAAAAAAAATTATCATTTTTGAGCGAGGTTTATAAGTAGGAGCAGCAGAATATAGATCTTTGCTGGTGCAATAAACCAGCTGAGATGTTGAGTGTTTTCTCTGTTTTTAAATAAGGATTCTCATATGCGTGTCTCAGTTACTTTTTTTTTTTCTTTACAATATACGCTTCCTTTGTCTGGTGGTGTCATGCTAGCAGTGGTCCGAATTCATAAATCACACTAGCGCTGCATATGTTTTCACTGGTCTGGACTTTATGCAGCGATGCAGCACAATATTGCATCAACATTTAACCTGCCAGATCAATGTAAAAATGACATTTACAATGGACTGATCAGTCCAAAAATGAGATTTTGCCCTGGTCAGAGCAAAATTGCCTAGGAATGTTGCAAATTATGTTACTAATCTAATCTCGGGTGTTATTATAATTAAATTTAGTGATGCTCAATTGAATCATCCCAAGGATTAGAGGCAGTGGCATTTTTGCAGGGATTCATATTATTGGCCTGCATGTTAGAACAACACCCATATGCATCAGGAGTGCCCCAGTGCTGCTTTAATTAAGGAAAGAGTTGAAGAGTCACCTCTTTAAAGAACACTACATTGAATGCATCAACCGTCCCCTACTCAGCTTCTTCTTCTATTACTTGACAACTTTAAGCTTGCCTTTGGTCATGTACAGCGCGCTGCAGCATTTTGGCTAGGTTTGCGCTATTGAAACACCATTAACATACTCACATAACCAAAGCCCTTGTAGGGGCACACTCTGCACTGCATTATTTTTAACAGCTGGGAATACATAACAATTTAGTATGCTACAAGCCAAGTTCACACAAGTGCTTAGAGTCAATTCAGTTTCCACTGTGTGATACATAGCTCAGCATTACCAATCTACGCATTCTTCACAAGGACACCTTATACACTCATACACTGTCATACAAAAACACATTAAGACAATAGTCCTATCATATCCAGCACATCCTATAAATGCCATTAACTTGCTATCACAGTACACGACTACCACAAATGATCTTGTGCACATACATGTCTGTTGTAGAATAGAAATGACTACCATGCTAGAAGTAAGCAATGTGGTGCCACTCTCTGACTCCACCCAATCAAACAGCAAGAACATTCACCATCAACTCGTTGGCATTGCGGTTGGTACATTCATCTAACACAGGAACACCCCCAGCCACAGTAGAGACTGCTATTTTTCACAAAATGAACCAGACTTCAGTCTGCGATGGAAATCGCAGAACTGTTTGCGAAGCCACCTGCGGACTAGAGAAAGGGCTTAAGTTCCATACCAGTGGCACATTGTGCGTGATACACATGCCAATAACAACACAGGTTACACCACTTATCGTCTCTCTACGACATAAATCTTTAAGTCAAACGTGTTACTGAGATCTTTATTGAACCTGCCATCACAAGTGTGAATCCTTGTGTCTTATTCCGTCTTCCAACAGTTATAAAATGAGCTCTATTCATGGGAGGGTGACAAACGTATTTTAAGGCTCCTGTAAAGCAATTTATAGCTACGTCATTAATGCTTCTCATCTACACATCTCTCTGTTGCCCAATGATGTGAGTGCTACTTAAAAACTATTTGACTTTAGCTGGAGACTGAGGTTTACGATAATTGTATAACCAAATCTGAGGATGGCTGAAGAAAAGTGGCCTCATCCTCTCACCTAATAGCAGACGTATCGAGCTTTTGTAAAAGCAATAGGTTAGATTTCGCCTGCTGTTGAAATTTGAGGCTCCTCTGCAAACAAATTTGGACCTGCACGAGCGGGACAGCATTTTTGCTGACAGCGGGCAAAATAGAGTTTGGCACCCCTCGTGATTCTCCTTCTCTATCCATTTCCCATCCACCCCCTATCATTGGTGATCCCAGTATAGGGGCCTTTTTTTGCTCACAGGTCACTTCCTGGCCCAATACCTTTGAGCACTGACCAGCCTGTGAACACACGTTTGCTCATTGTGTTCTCACCTGAATCACCTATTCAGTTGCTAAACTGGACGCGAGAGGCCAGAGGAGACAAGGGTGAGAGGAAGAAGGAAAAGAGAGTGGGAGAAATGGCATCGGAGGGAGGATAAGAAAAGTAAAGAAAACACGATTTTATAGTCTGCTTGGAGGAAATGAACTGAACTGGCAGCCTGGATAGAAAACATTGTTCAGGGCAGCTCGCAAGGCCAGTTAGCTACCAGAGCAACCCTCTCAATCTAGGCGCCCCGGGCACTGATCCAACTCGCACATGTCACAAGTCGGCCCCGTGCATAACAAAATATATTTATCGCCCGAGAATGTGCTGAAAATCCCGCCATCTGGCACTCACAGAATAACGTTAAACACCCATGGCATTTTGGTTCAAAACCTCTTTTTAACACACGTTGACTCTACTTAATAGCATTGAACATCAGAGGCCGAGGCACAATAAGATTTAAGAGAGAACCTCGACTGCAATTAAGTGAAACGTGGCTTTTCAGTGTGGTAAAAATTAACATGTCCGGCCGACAAAGCATTCACCTTTGAATCAAACTGCTGCTGAAAGGCTGTTATTGAAAGGCTCTACCCCAAATCCAACTCTTGCCCAGCCGTCACTCCTCACAACAAAGAACAAACTTCGCATTACAGAGCAAGGCTTGTGTAAAAAAAGATACTTACAAGCAACGAGCTAAATTTGTGCTGCGCTGTACTATAGTTAATGCACCTAAATTACCAAATGGGGTAATGCGGCTCTGCAGGAATAATTGACATGTAACGGTTTCAGTAATTGGTCTATCAAGGCAGGAGCGGCAGCCACAAAAGCATGCCATTGTCCCGGGGAGCGGAGGGAAGAAGCTGATGCCAAGAAATTTAACAGCGCGGTGCTCTACGGTCAAATTATACCTTATATATGGTGGCTTTCAGGCACCACCTTCTATGGGGTGCAATGATGTCCCATCAGCTCACAAAATGGCGATGAGGAGCCTTGTATACGAGCTTGGGGCACGTGCACTTTTGAGAGAATCCACCTGGCCCCACATCCTCTCAGTGGCAAGCTTCCCAGCTGGAAGAAAATCGTCTGCTTGCCTTAATGCTCACCATTGTGCTGTTTCATGGAAGTTCTCTCGCCTTCTCCTGTCAGCGTGACGCATGTTTAAGACACAACAGCACCGAGCAAGAGCTCATTGCTGCTAATAATCCCCTGAAGGAGCCCACGTTCCCAGGCGAGCAAGGCAACAGAAAAACAGGGTGTCAGAAAAAAACAGAACCCCCTCTACGAATATGATACGACTGGAAAAGGTCACTTTCAATAGCCAGAAGTCATTCTAGGTGAGCTGCGTGATGGGTATTTCTTCGTCGTCTCCTAGCAACGGGACTAAAATTAAGCCAAAAATGAAAAACTTTAGGCGATGGAATGGGTGAGAGATCGGAAAAGGGCAGCATCCAAAGAGCCACTAACAAAACGCGACACCTTGGTTCCCCTGGGTGCCACAGAAAACTGCCGCTCCTGCATTGAAAAGTTATGTTGCTGGGCGCGTGGGCAGTATAAATTGGGTGGCATTAATGTACGCACACGCTCAAGTATTAAAGAGCGATATAAGGTCATCGTGTTGGAGCTAGGCATTCCATGAAAATTCATAACTGGTCAGTTTCGTGTCCTGTCATAAAAACATATAAAGCAGGGAACAGATTTAAACAGAACAGAATTCCAGCATCTGTTTTGGGTGTGATCGCACGCTGAGATGCAGAGATTTGAGTGATTACGAGGAGAGGAGTTACAGACTGCAAATGGATGAGTGACTGAGGCAAGGGCTCACAGGGCAAGCCCGGTACCCTGCATCTATGGAGAGTGGCTTCACAAAGCTAGCAACCATTTTGCTTGGGTGGAGAGGGATAGAGGAGCCCTTATTCCAGGATCTCTGCTTATCCCGAGTGCCCTAAAAGAAGACTGGAGCTTCTACATGTTATTTTCTACAGGCCTGGCTTTCTCTCAGCCTGTTGGCATTTTGCTAAAAAGTGTTTCAGGAATGACAAGCCATTCTTTCCTTTCGTTGCAACACCTGACAGCTCACTGTCTTCAGTTTCCAGACGAGAACCCCCATCCCGGCTTCCCATCCAGCTTCCACCCACTATGTCTGTTGACATAGCCATCTGTTTTCTCATAGCTGCTGCATGTTTATGTCCTTTTGAAACCCTTGCCAGGAGGCACAGGGAATGGAGAGTGCCAGTGGGCAAGCTTTCATAGGTGTGATGCGTGCCACAGAAATCATGATGTGTTATTTGTGAGTTGCCTCTTTAACATCCCATCAGCAACTCAAAAAGTGTGTTAAGGTATAGCCCCATGCTCCCAGTGGACATAGAGAGCCCTAAAACGTTTTGTTTTGTACCATAATACCACAGACACTGTTAAGTTACAGTTCTCTTTGTTCTCAACCAGCCTGCCCCATCCATTCCTCTCCTTCACTCATGGGCATCAGGGGCTGCACAGAACATTTTCTCTTCCACTGCAGCTTGTTCCCCAGCACAACGTCCTTGGCACTCCCCTGCTAGAAGATCCATTTTGTAGCCCAGTCCTGATTAGGTCGATCCTACCTGACAGCACAGAATGTCTGGTTGTGGAAGAACTATTGTGAACTTACAGTGGGCTTAGAGCCTGCCCATGGCTTACCAGTGGTTGTGTTCATTGTCACCCCATTAGCTTGATTTTAACGTTGAGCCTAACAGGCTGGGTACATGTTTGGTAGCTAAAAGATCTATTGTCAGCTTACCAGATCTTACAGTGGGTTTAAATGCACCTACTGCTTGCCATTGGTTATCATTATTGCCACTCTCATTTGCTTGCTTTTTATTCAATAGCTTGCTTTGTCCAGCTTGTGTCTGTTCCTCCACAGGAGTATATCCTACTTATATGTGTCCTTCCACTGCTCACTCTTAGAGAACTGTTTTTTCGCCTTACTTCTCTGATGCCCACATTGCTGTCTCTCACCCATGTACTTTCCAGCCCATCTCCAAACTGCTCTGTTTCACCTGTGTGCTTCTCTGCACCCATAATGTACATTGCTCTTTCTCACTCGCTTATATGACAAATCATACAAAACATCAGGAACAATATTGCAATAAATAAATATTGTAAAAAATATATTGGGAACTGAAACATCGAGTTTGAATACTTTGTATATAAACAGTAAAAATGTTGAAACAAAAATAGAGTGGACCAGAACATTGACAAAACAGGCAAGTGTATCAAATTTACAATATGTAGCATTATATTTAATTTGATTATTAAAATTGTAACTAATAATATAATAAAAATATTTTAAACATATAACATAGAAATACAAATATACCCATGTAATAAATTAGAAAATATTTAAACAATTCATATAAATTAAAGTGTTTGCAATTATGAATAACAATAAGAAAAAAAACAATAAACAAACATAGGCCTGATTTACACACATTTGAGTAAGTCTACACTTCGAAGTATGTTTACTCCTTTTGGTATTCACAAACTGTGAATGTAAATTAATTTTAAAAGTGTAAGTTACATATCTCCACTCCTGGAGTAAATCAGTTGACTTACTCTTCTGTAGGTGAGTGACCTCCCTCCCTAAACCCCTTCCCGACCCTCCTTAAACCTCTCAACTTCCCCCATCTATCCCCATTTGTAGTAAGTCTGCCCCTTTCCCCTCACCCTCTAATCCCTCTTACATTTACTACTAAAACATCTACTTACATGTGCAGTGATTCCACAGTCGGGATGGAGGACTCCTCACACATAAGTATAGGCTCTACAGAGGCGTAAAACTCTGCACCTAGTTTGTGCAACTTGTAGTATGTTTTGTACTACTACAAATATCACAAAACATACTACAAAGCGCAGTTTCGGTTTTATACATATATATATAAATATAACCTAGTAGCAGTAACCATTAGGTAGTTATAGTTAGGGCAGAATTTCTTAGAAAAAGTGTTTTTGTTTTGCTAATAACTTTAGCTTCACAAAATTTTCCACAAAACAATGGTGGTCACTTCATCTGCGGGGGCCGAGAAAAAGAGGGAGTCCCAAAATGCATTTTCCCCATAAATCTTTCCATAGGGATTTTGAACAGCGAAAGCGCCAAAACCACTGGACGGAACTTCACCAAATTTAGTCAGAAGGGTAGCTCTTGGTCCAGAAACAGGCCTTTTTGATATCTGGTGTAAATCTATTCAGTCGTTTTCTAGTTATTATTTGAAAACCACATTTGTATATATAGGGCCGTGGATCCTCCACAGATCCTCTGTGGATTCGGAGGAAAAGGGAGACACTGATTGACTGGCCGCAAACTGACAGAAAAGTTGCAGCTGCCATTTTGTTTCTCACATTGAATTTCTCACATTGTCTGGGGGTGGGAAAAAAAGAGTGCAAAAACATATAAGGAGTCAGGATACAAGTATCCTGACCCCACAGGACACATGGATGGGTTCTTTAGGGACCACTCATGGGCAAAAAATTGCACCTTTTTTCAGTTGATCTGTGGATTTGAGGATCCTTCTCAGATTCTTCTCGGATTCTCCTTGGATCCTCCTCTGATCCTGGAGAAAAGAAAAGGCCCTGATTGGCTTGCCGCAACCTGATACAAATATTAACGTGTGCGTTAAGAAAACCATAGAAATTCACTGAAAAAAACAAAGGTTACAGGGACATTATAGCTAGGTTGATGTTTTACCCATTCAAAACCATAGAAATTCAGCAGTTATAGTTATACTAAGCTAAAGAAACTATAACTCATGCTGTACAGTTACTTTAGGCCACAAGTTATAGTTTCTTAACATAAGTATAACTATAAGTATAACTAAACTGCAGAATCTCTATGGTTTTGGATGGGTAAAACGTCAACCTAACTATAATATCCCTGTAACGCTTTGTTTATCAGTGACTATATATATATATATATATATATATATATATATATATATATGTAAACTTCACATAATATTCAAACGCTGGAACTCCATGCAATTACTGTTCTTTATCCACATCCAAAAATCCATATCATATAAAAAAATCCATTGTGACACAGAAACACAAATGGGGCGACGCGTTTCATCCATCACGGGCTTCTTCCTTGGCCTTCCTTTCAGGAAATAGGAGGGCCACAAGAGTTGCATACTTGTGTTTTTGGAGGGCCAAGGAAGAAGACCGTGATGGTTGAAATGCGTCACCCCATTTGTGTTTCTGTGTCACAATGGATTTTTTGATATGATATGGATTTTTGGATGTGAATAAAGAACAGTAATTGCATGGAGTGCAAGCGTTTGAATATTATGTGAAGTTTACATTAAATGGGTCCTGCGCCCATTTTTTGAGCACCAACCTCGACAGGCGAGCGCAGGAAGAATAGCAGGACTTCTTCGCAGTTTATATATATATATATATATATATATATATATATATATATATATATATATATATATTCAGACTTACTGCAACAATGGCAACATGACACTGTAGAATGTTCTATGAAACTCATGAAAACTTTAATTATCCAGGCTGAGCATCAATTGGAATTAATCACGAAATGGATCAAAGAGATTGAAGCATCATTGGAACCTAAAAAAGCAAAAGAAGGGATCATGAAGACCTTGAATGAGATAAAAATAAGAGTAGAGAAACATGAAAAAAAAGTCGAGGCAAAAAAATTTAAGAAGTTTATTCGAGATAAAATAGATTATGAGAGTGGAAGAGTCTATATATTTGCTAAGAAATTTGATGAACCCTACAAAAGACATATAACAGACTATGTTTTCAGTATCCAGTTTGGAGAGCTTTGGAGCGAGTTCGGAAGATGAGAACCCGACTGTGGGAGCATCAAGAATGGATTTTTCCTGGGAGCTGCGCCTGCTCCAAATGCAAACATGGAGGGGTGGCAGAGGGGAATATCACAAACCCACCACACATGCAAATGCACAAGAAGTTCAAAGGGGAAGAGGAAAGAAAAGGGTAAACAACAAAAATCAATGATAACAATGGACAAGAGTTTGGTTATTAATTTATCTTCCAAAGAACTGAAAGAACATCATTTGAATTTGTTGAACAAGGGTCTCACCTTTGTCAAAATGATCAGTATGGACCTTTCAAATGCTAGGATTAATCTATACAAATTTTGTCGAAAATTAAAACTGCAAACATACTATGCAACGAAAAAGAATCAGAGGCACTCAAAATTTACAATGAAGGACTCAAAATTTGAAATGTCTGATAACTCGACTATCATAACGACTGACGTAAGTAATTTGAGATTACTTTCTAGTATGGAAGATGAATCGAGTCGGATGATGGATACCAGAGTGATCAGCTCTCTTCCAGACAAAGAATTTTGTGAATCATTGGGGATACAAACGGATGCAACTGTGACCAGTGGTTGTTAAAATGAATCTGTATTTTGTCCTCAATTACGAGCGGGTAACAAAATTGATATTTTTCAAGAAATAATGGTAGATGATCTGAATAGGATTGCTATGAAAAGAGGACATGGTGGGCAAAAAAATATGTACAGAAGGAACATGAGAAAACAGAATTGGCTGGGTTTAAAGGAATTGAAAGATGATCAGATTATAGTCAAGCCTTCAGACAAAGTAAGTAATATTGTGGTCATGGGCCATGATAAATACATCAAGGAGGTAATGAGACCGATTCTGGATCAGAAAAATTACAAACAGTTGGATGTTTACCTCACACCTCAACATGCAAAGATATATCATCAAAAATTGAGAGAATGACATGTGAAATGCCTCCTAGATAGTCAAGAATAAGCATATCTAAAAAATGACCACCTGGTGATACCAACTATATACTTCTTACCAAAAGTACATAAAAATGCTGTAAATCCATCAGGCAGACCAATAGTTAGTGCAGTAGGATCACTGTTAGAAAATACCTCCAGGTTGATAGATGTGTTTCTTTTTCATTATTCACCAATTCTGCTGTTATACTTCAGGGACCCAGTAGATTTTCTTAAATGCATTAATGGCAACGCTTGGAAGGAAGATTACCTGATAGCGACAATAGATGTTGTATCATTGTATACCTCAATAAAACATACTGATGGGGTCAAGGCATGTAAGCATTATTTGAGATCAAGACCAGTCTCCTGGAACATAGAGAAATGCTACTAGACATGTTGAAATTCTGCTTGACAAATAATACTTTTTATGTAATAACACATACTACGTACAGATTCGGAAAACAGCAATTGGAACCTCTTTTGCGTGTCAACTTATGCCAACCTGACAATGGGTGACTGGGAAGCTGAAACAATCTGGGCTAACCATAACAAAGACTTCCTGGAGCAAATAGTGATGTGGGTATGTTACATAGATGATTTCTCATTTGGCACGGAAATGAACAAGATCTTACAGATTTTATTAACTCATGGGATCTTAATCCTCAAAAATTGAAATTTACTTATGAAATCAGTGCCACCAGAATGATATACCTGGATATAACGGTTTATGTTGCAAATGAAAAGCTGTGTACCCGCATACATAGGAAACCTACAAACTGTAATAATCTACTCCACACGAATAGTGGACATCCAAAAGCACTAAAGTGGAGCAGGTAGGAATTGCTCAGAAGATGTAATTTGCTAGAGACACTGAAGAAATGCCCCAGAGATTCATAATGAGAGTTTATCCTGAAAGTGTGCTGCAGGATGCCCAAATGAGAGCCTAGTAATTCAGGAGAGATGAACTCTAGATTCCAAAACACCAGAAAGCTGATAATACAGAAAAAACCCCATATTGAGGTACATTATAGAATATGAGGAATCAAGCATTCTTGTGAAACAATAGTTAAAGGAGCATTTGCAGTTGTTAAAAATGGACAAGACAATGAAACAAGTGCTAACAGATTGCCCAATGATCAGCTATGGTAAAAATGGTCTCTAGGACAACATCTGACTCAATGCCTCATGACAGTCGCCACAAAAAAGACAATTAGTTGAGTTTCTGCGTGCCAAAAACATTTAAATCACAAAGAGGTAGGACATTCCAGATAAATGACTGTATTAATTGTGAAACTCCAGATGTGGTTTATGTTCTGGAATGCGTATGTGCAAACAATATATTGGGAGCACCATCAATAAACTCAAATTACGAATATTGCAATGTCTTCGTGCCATTCAACAGAAGGATATGACGTATGCAATGGTTAAGCACAGATGGAATAATCATGGAGGAAAGAGTATTGGTCTCTCTCTGTTATATGGGATTCTTCATGTGAAGAAAGCTCCCAGAGGTGGAGCTCGAGAACGTGCACTATGACAGTTAGAATCTTGAAGAATCATACTGATGAATACAGAGCTGCTCTTGGGCTTGAACTCTGATGCAGAATTGCATGTGTTTTTGCGTTAGAGCTTGATCTGACTGATTATTAGACTGTGTATTGGAGTAGAATGAATCCCTATAAACAGTATTTGTATACATATTTTCTTCTGATAAGAATGAGTCCTGCCAAACTTTTTCTCTTTGATAAGAAGGATTCTGATGTGCATGAAAACATATATTTTGCTATACTATAAGTGATCAATGTCAGGCAGTATTCCGAATTTGGAGAATGGCACCCAAACAAGTGTTACTAGTACTGTGCATTTTTTCATATTTTGTGATCCTTGGGATCCATGTTAGCCAAATCTCCGAATTCGCTCAATATGAAGATCTGGTAGGATTTCTATTGTTATGAGCATTTGTTTGCCATCTGGGAGGTCGTGGGCAATGATAATAGTGTTATTTAGAGTAAACATATTAGTGTCACCATTGATGGATGCAGGCACTAGTCATTCCATCGGTAGTGTGTACTCTATGACCATTCTACAGGTTGGTTCAGGAACACTTATATTTTCATGAGCATTGTTTTGACATTTGAGAAGATTATGGGCAGTTGTAATCATATTATAAAGTGCAAAATGATTAGGATTTTTTATATAGGTACTAGCCGCTTTATATGCACTGTGCTTTCTATCATTGCTCTATATGAGGACTCAAGAGTACTTTGGCTGCTATGAGTGTCTGTTGACAGAGGTGTATACCATAGTCAGATAGAATTATGCTATTAATTGCAATACTACTAGTACTGACAATGGTTTACGTAGGCATTAGTCATTTTATTCAGACAGAATCAATTCATGTTATTTAGTGTGATATCATCACTACTGTTGCTGGATGATGTAGGCACTAGTCACGTTATTACATCTTTGCTTTTTACTAATGCTCTACTGGATGATTCAAAAGCATTCTTCCTCTTATTGGGCATCTGTTTGACATTTGAAAATACTTTGGGCAGTCATGAGGATGATAGTAAGTTCAGAATTATTAGTACCCTTACTGATTGATGTAGGCACTAGTCACTTAATTAGAATTTTGCACAATACCATCGCCCTAGAAGAGGACTCATTAGTACTTCCACCACAGCATCTGAAGCTTATGAAGAGCAGTAATCACTATTTCTAAATGTATACAATTACATTCATGGCAATGCTTTTATTGAGTATATAAGACCACTTTTATTATGCTTTATACTATTTCAAATCAGCTCCAAATGTTATTGATAACTATGATGGTGTCACTAAATGCAATAATATTTATATTGTAATCAGCTTTTAGAGGTACTAGTTGCTTGTGTTACATTAAGATGCAAATAGGTCCTCAGTGTTTGCCACTGTTACCTCAGTAGATATGTACTCTCGGGACCGAGAAGTAACACATAATATAACCATGGTGTGATATGTCACCTATGTCTATGAATCGGAAGGGCAGTTAGCCTCTTTTTAACACACTTGCATTTTATCAGTTTCATGGCCAGTTGAAGGCTACAGCCGAAATGCATCGACATTCATTTTTGGATGGCACCACTGAGACGATTTTGTAAAAAAAATTAAAAGGACTAAAATTGCACCTGACTGTGCCACTTTTCTCTAAGTCACTCTGGGCCCCACGAGTTATGGATGGGCCAGGGAGGAATAACTGAAAGAGGAAGATTGCCTCTCTCTCTCTCTCTCTCTCTCTCTCTCTCTCTCTCTCTCTCTCTCTATCTCTCTCTCTCTCTCTCTCTCAATCTCTCTCTCTCTCTCTCTCTCTCTCTCTATATATATATATATATATATATATATATATATATATATATATATATATATATATATATATTTATATATCTTTGTTACAAATAGTTTTATAGTATAGTTTTCAGAATTTAAGCATGTTAAAAAAATACAAAAGTAAAATAAATATTACCATTCAAAACAATTCGTACATTGAATGAGTTAAATTTACTGTTTCCACTCCAATCTTAACAACAGTAGGGAAAATTGAGGACTCTGGGGGAGACAGTTTTACTATTCCCACTCCAGCATAAGCAAAAGTAGGGTAAATATCGGACTTTGAAGTGGATACATTTACTATTCTCACTCTAACATAAGAAAAAGGATTGAAAATATTGGACTTTGGAGGGGTTAGATTTACTATTCCATCTCTAACATATAAAAGTCATATAGGGAACATGTTAGACTTTGGAGGGGTCAAATCAGTGGCGTAACAAAGGCCCTCACACCCCCTGCAGTGCAGGGGGGGCAAGCTTCAGGAGCCCTCCTCAGCACAGTACCCTGGCCTTTGAGCTCCTGAGTGAATTTGGCAGGAGGCCTCCATGTACTTGGTGGGGGGGGGGGGGGCGGGCTCAAGTTTTGTTACGCCACTGGATCAGATTTACTCTTCCAACTATAGAAAGCATTGGACTTTGGAAAAACTAAAATCCCTTTTTTGCTTTGTTTTATTTACTGATCCATTGCGAAATGTACAAGCTGGAAAAAGGCAATTGCATCCTTGTAAATGTGCATGCATGCATGGTGATACATGTGGTCACCTACAAAAAGATGTGGCAGCAGAGACCTCATCATAGTCCCTTTTTTTGTCTTAAGCCATGCTGCACAATGTCAGGGTTGCTGTACTACATCACTAAAAAGCACTGGTAAAGTCAATAGGTCCCAAAGGAGAGTCCCTTTGGCTTTGCCATTGCTTATTATCAGTTGCCTTATTTATGCTTGACTTCCTCTTCTGTGTTAGTCTCTCCCCTGGACCATAGCCTCTTTAAGTGGGTCCTTCCTCTGCTTACGTTTTGGGAACCACATGTTTCTTTTTAGTTAAGCACTCCAAGAGATTGTACTCATTTTCCAGTTGTTTCCCTCATGTACTTCTCTTCTACCCCTCCACTACACTCTTTGTTACTCCCTTTCAGCCGTGTGCTTCTCCCTTGGCTCCTTCCATGTTGGTGTCACCCTTCTCCCCCATGTTGCTTTCTGGCTCACATGCTTCTACTTTAAGTGCAGCGTTTCCTCTCCCATCCTTACACTCCCTATGGCTGCCCCTCACTCCCACCCTCTTCACATTGCTTAACCATCTCCCCCCTGGGTCTTTTTTTAACGTATTAAAAAAATGGCTTCCCCCCTGTCCACCTTTAGTGACCTTTCACAATACTTCTATGTCTTCTCTTTTTTGTGTAGGGATCTATCTTAGAAATAAAATTGGCAACTGTGTCATTTTCTAATAGAGCATGTGCAAAGCTACAAAATGACACAATCGCATTTTCACAGCTTTTTAAAAACTATTCTCCATGGTGCACAGCATTTTGCTTATGCTGATTAGCATGATAAAAGGCAGCGGCAAAGCCAGTAGGTCCCAAAGGTAGGACCTATTGGCTTTGCCAATGCATGTTTGCTTCAGCAGTCACAATCTTCCACTTGCTTTGCCTTTTTTTATCATCTTCAGTGACATCTGCCTTTAACAGTGGGTTGATGCTTGTGAAGATGATGAAACTCACACCATCACTAAGCACACGACTGGTTCTCAACTCTTTGACTTATTCATACTGCTATCTGTGGCCTTCATTGTGAATCTGGCACAGTGGAATTGCCCGTTCACCCCTGGCTTCGTGTTTTCCTGGATGCTGGAACACTAGACCCAGTTTTACAGGCCGAAAATACTGCCCAGTAAATTTGATTTAAGCTTTGGCTGCAACCGTAGCCATTTTTTGTCCCCACAGCCACACTTGACTTCCTTCTCTCCCCTTTCTCCTCCTCTGCCTTGAAGCCTCTGCCCCAATTACCACCTGTTTATCGCAAGAGGTAAATAAGAGTGTAATATCCCATGGAACTGAGAATTCTGTGTAGTTTCATGCCATGTAAAACCAAGTTTGCACAGTTATTCCCTATTACATGGGGTTTAACTGGTAATTGTATGGTGTTGGCTAGGAGTTACAGCATGGTAGTGGTGATTAAAACTGCAGAGCTCGTTATGAGGGCCTTTGGGTGTTCCTTGGGAAACTTCAAAAGAAATATTTACTTTGTAACTTGCATCTCAATATTTTGTCTTCGCACATGGCCATTTGCTGCGTATTTGAATCTGCCTAACCTTGATTTTTCCCCTTGTCGGTGTAGCTCTATATCAATATTGTCACTATCAAGATTGTTTTATTCAGCAGGCACTACTTTTATGATGCTATGCATTGTTGTGTATATTTATTGCTGTGCTATAAACTGTGGCTGAGTGCTGCTGCCTCTTTTACACATTCCCTATCGACTGACCCGTTCAGTGGCACGTTTTAGCTCTGAAGATGGTTCATAGTCAACTGGTGAGCCATTCGCAAATGTGATTATATACTAGGATGTTGATCACTCTTTCCCAACTAAACTGAAACATACATCTGCTCTCTACATCTAAACCTCTCAGAGCACTTCAACATTAGAGACAACAGTGAAGGAGATCTCTTGTTTATATCAGGACCAACAGCCTGCTATAGTTGTTAGGGGTGATGGACGACTTAAGAAAACGTCAAACTGAAATTATCCTCTTTGTATAGCACCTTACACCACCATGACCTCGCTTCATAGTGCTGAACATGGACAGGAGAGAAAGAAAAGAGGGCTTCAAAATAGGAAACGAGGAATAAAATAGAGGAATTAGGCAGGAGCTTAGTGGATGACATGGTCTACCCAAGATGCGTTACCAGACTGAGTAATAGCGTATTGTGAATAACCAGTCATGAATATGACCTTGTTTTGTTTTTTTCCCCAGAATGATTCCAGCTTCCAGCAGATCCTTTTTGGTCAAGGACCTGGTGGCTGGCCGTGAGTATGATCTCTGTGTCTTGGCAGTCTACAATGATGGCATAACCTCCCTAACAGCCACAAGAGCCATTGGTTGTGTGCAGTTCAGCACCCAGCAGGAATACAGCCAGTGTCGGTCCATCCACACCCAGTTTCTTGGAGGGACAATGATCATTATCATTGGTGGTATTATTGTGGCCTCCGTCCTTGTCTTCATCATCATCCTTATGATTCGGTACAAGGTCTATAGCAACCAAGATGATCAGCAGAAAGCCAAGGTCAGCAATGTGTACTCGCAGACTAATGGCAACCAGCCTGGGAGCTTAAGTCAGACTAACATCAAGTTTCAAGGAAAACAGGAGGGAGTGGGAGAGGAGGTCTCAGGCAGATCTACCAAAGACTGTGCCACAGTGACTTACAACAAAGACTGTGAGAAAGTCTGTGTGACACAGATGCCTGACTTAGACATTGAGGACACAACCTCACCTAGGCGAAGGCAGCAGTCAAGGTTGAACACGGACCATCAGAACAACTCCCCACTATCTCCAGGAGACACCAAAGCAAATGAAACAGGTATGTCTAGTTCTAGCATTTGTAAATTCTAACCTGGCACAACTTCAGAGTCAAATAATTCATCAGAGAAGCAGACATTTTATAAATACAAATGGCTTGCTGGGAAACCTTAGGTAGGCTAGGGGACTTTTGTTATGTATCCCAATTGGAAAGCACAACATGCATTTTATACATCAATGCATGAAAAATGCATCTTTTTCATCCATGCGTGTTTTTATTTTAAAATACAGACTTGTCAATGATATAGTACCCAGCATTAAATACCTTTCCAGCCAAAGTGTTCCAAGGGTCAGCAGCTTAGCTGGAGTACAGAGGATGCTAGTTTCAGCTCATTATTAGTTTATGCACTTTCAAAGAGATACCATAACAATGTCACAGAACCTGCCACCTCCAGTCCCCAAGTCCAGCTCAATCTTGCGTTCCTTCATGCAAGGTTAAAATATGTGATTTTCCTAGCAAAGCAACTCCTGAAATGCACCTGGAGCCGTTTCAGAGGAATATACCTACTCTGCAATGGGCTTTGAATATGGATGGCGTAGACAGTGGTGATTTGGCAGGTAGGCCGCCAAATTTAAAATAAACCACAAAGTATGCAGTTACTGACAACCCTACTTTCCAAAGTATTTTTGAAACTGCTAGATAAGTTGTGGATATGCTTGGAAATCAATTGTGTTCTACATTAATTCATCTGAAATTCAGATCAGTCATGGTTCCCAGTGGAGGCAGGTGAAGAACGGTACAGATTGCCAAAAATGACACTAATTTAAGATCACTGACAGAATATCAGAAGCAGAAATATTGTGGGGGCAGAATATTGTGTCAAAAATATCAAGGACCAAAATATTGAGACGGTAAGTGAAAATAGGTATTATAGAGGTACTGCTTACCTTGAAAATAAATGTTTACTTAAAAGGTGCACATATGTGGAGTTACCAATCTAAATTTACCTTCATAATATGTTGTCCTCGATATTCTTGACACAATATTTTGTCCCACAATATTTTTGTTTCTGATATTCTGTCTAAACACGTGTAATTCATGTCTTATAAAAATTCACATACCTTTGCAGGTTTCTAAAAAGACATGTTTTCACTTACAAAATGGTATTGACACTTAATTGAAATAATCCTTATAAACCATTTAAATAAATCAATTCTTAGCCTTCAGTAGCAAGCAGCTTTCTTATGAAAGCATCCATTTTAGTTCTCCCTTTAGAGGACCATGACCGCTTGAGTGTTTTTCTTAGAATCTGAGGATTATAAAGACGCAAAGGCTCCATTTAATGAAGTTAATCCGTTTTTCAACAATTGGCCTTCAAGCCATTTTTCTGGAATAGGCGTTAGGGAAAATTAGTCATATCATCTCTCTACAGTGTGTGGCACACGGTTTATTGGTTTAATGAAATAAAATGATGGAGTTTTTCTATTCATCCCATTTAGTTCTTAGAAACAGACTATACTGTTTTAATCATGCAGTATGTGTAGATGATGGGGAAAGTCTGTATTCAATTAGCCAATATGATTGACAGGTGTGTTTGTCCTTGAATTAGATGCTTTTATGGGCTGACTCATGTAGCAGGATGGCTTGGTTTTCTGGGAGCACAATAATTACATTCTTCATCAGTCTAAGAGATTGATCACAGTTCCTCTTTAATTTTGCTTGCTTCCCAGTTAAGACAGGAGAACCACCTGACCTGCTACTGCTTCTGTGACTGCACTTTGACCCATTCAGACTTTCTTCTTATGCTGTGTTGTTGTCTGTTCCATCCACAGGCCCTCAGCAGACGGTCGAGAAACGAAAGTCCAGTGACTGGACCGATATCAAGATTTGACCGCTTCTTCGGGTACAGGAAAACAGTCACCTCGTTCTCAGGTAGGGTGAGCAGGATGTATCCAGCAGTCAGAATGCCTGGCTTCTCTATGCACCTACATATCCGCCATCTTAGAACGGTGCAAACCTTTGATGGATTGCCAGTAGAGGCCTTTAAGTTGTCATAAAAAAGAATCAGCCGAGAGGACAATATCATTAGATATAAATGTTTAATTGTTGTTATGAAAAGCCAGGTAATTAAGGGAATAAATTGCAAAACCAGCCCGAATGATTTTAGCCTCAGAAACAAAAAGCTCCTTTGGCTGCCTTATAAAGCACTATCTTGAAGGTTAGTTGGGCACCACATAGTAAATTATACCGGTACATAAAATTGATCAGTAGCACAACACAAAAACGTTTACGAATGAAAGATTCCATCTACAGGGTGCCAACAAGGCAGACACTACAGTAATTTAAGAGCAGCTAGAGGTGTGTAGTACTGGAGTATCCCTGTGGGCTGTGTCGCTGATATTTATTTAAAAGTACACCACTATCATTTGGTAGCTTTATTAGCATTGCATATGTGGCTGTTGTGAACTACTGTTCATAGCCATGCCGCAGCCATGCGTTTTCAATAAAGATTGTGCATGAAGAGAGAGTGGGTCACCTTCAGGGTGTATGGTTGCGTGATGCCCCATTGTGGGTGGCATTGGTGAGTGAGAGGGCCCCCATGCTCCTTGACATAAGCCTATGACTTTGATGAAATGGCACCAATATTTCCCAGGGTGCAGACAGAGCAGATGTAATCTGAATAATGCAGAATATTATTATTAACTTTTGCTTCCTCCTGAAGCAGTAGAAAGGAAGAAGATACGCTGGATGGTAGTGGGGGCACTGTTGACTAACCCAAGCTGTGAGCCCAAGGGGGCTAAATCGAGCCACATCCGTGGGACCCACGCCTCGCTTTTGTATTAATCAAATGACCATTAGGCCTGTGCGACGTTGTGAAGCGGGAGTTGCAACCTAATATCATCTTTTAAAAACTGTGTTAGATTTGCACACTGATGCGTTGGTGCAGTTTAATAAAAAGGGCAGGAAAGGGGGCTTATTGGCCAGTTTTCATCTCTGGCGTAGGACGGTGAGTTGCTGGTTCTCACCATTTTTGGTAGCAGTCTCACAACAAAACTTTCAAGACTGGAACAAGCATTGGCACAACCAATAGATCTTGCCTATGAAGGAAATATAGGTTTTGCCAATGTGTTTTAGCCATTTTGAAAACCAGCGTGACTGCTGTTCAGCATGGCTAAAAGTTAGAAGCGTAAAGGAGAGTGGTGTAGAGTCTTGTAGAGTGGAGTGGCATATAGTGTGTATTGGAGTGTCACTGTGTGGAGTCCCGTAGAGTGGCATACATTGGAGCAACATAGAATAGAGGGGGACTGGTGTAGAGTGCATTGGCTTGGAATATTGCAGAGAATAGTGGCATAGACTGCAGTGGCATTGAATGTAGTGGCATTGAGTTCAGCTCCGTACAATACAACATCATAGAATACAATGGCTTAAATTAGAGAGGTGCATAGTAGAGTCCTGTAGTGCAGAGTGCAGTGGTGCAGAGTGGATTGGCGCTGAGTGGAGGGGCACAGAGTAGAGTGGTATAGAGTAGAGTAGAGCGGTGTAGTGTGCTGTCGTGTAGCATGCCGTGGGATAGAGTGCAGTGGCATAGAGTTAAGTGGCGTGGAGCAGAGTGGCACTGAGTGGTGCAGAGTGGAGTGGTGAGAGTTGAGCGATACAGAGGGCAGTGCTGCAGAGTGCAGTGGAGTAGAGTGGTGCAGAGTAGAGTAGCATTAAGTGGTGCAGAGTATAGTGCTGTAGAGTGCAGTGGCATAGAGGTGCAGTGGTGTAGAGTAGAATACCACAGAGTGGAGTAGTGCAGAGTAGAGTCGCATGGAGTGCAGTGGCATAGAGTGGAGAGGTGCAAAGTGGAGTAGAGTGGCGTAGACTGCAGAGGCAGAAAATAGATTGTTTCCGAGTAGAGTGAAGTGGTTTAAAGGGGAGTGGTGTAGGGTAGAGAGTAGTTGAGTAGAGTGGCATAGAGTGCAATGGTGTAGAGTAAAGTGGTGTAGAGTGCAGTGGGGCAGAGTAGATTAGAGTAGTGTTCAGTGCAGGGGCATAGAGTTGAATGTTACAGAGTAAAAATGTTTTGCATAGAGTCTACTGACCTACAGTGCAGTGGCATAGGATGTAGTGTTGCAGAGTGGCCTAGAATACAGTGGTGTAGAATGGAGTTGTGCAGTGTAAAGTGGTGTTGCCTAGACTGGAGTAGAATGCAGTGGAGAAGAGTACATGGGTGTAGAGTATAATGGTGAATAGTTCATTTGCATAGAGTAGATTGTTACAGCATAGAGTAGAGAGCCATAGCATGGAGTGGAGTAGAGTGCAGTGGCGAAGAGAGGAGTGGTGCAGAGTGCAGTGGCATGGAGTGGTGTAAAGTGGAGTGGTGCAGACTAGAATGCAGTGGTGTGGAGTGGTACAGAGTAGGGTGGACTGGCATAGAGTGGAGTATTCAAGGTGTGGTAGCACACTGTCATTACAGACAACATATTGTTGATTGACATGACCATTACATTTGCACAGACACACAGATTCACTTATAAAGCTATACACTGCACAGATGAAAATGTGTGGGTATTGCATCACATCATTGTATTTGTTTCCACCACACTTAAGAAATAACAAAATGTGCTTCATTTGTATTTCTAATCGTTTGTGTCTAATTCTGATATATATTCAGAAAGACTTACACAGTTGTTGTGGGCTAGAAAAAAACTCTTTCCTATCCCCAGTATCCAACAAGATTATCACATCAATCGTCTCACTTTGAAATTAGGGAAAGAAAAGTAAACAAGCGCACTTGGAAGACAGTGCCTGATATTTGACCTCGGTCTTTGCACAGCAAATGTGACGAGATATGAAAAAAGATTTACGGGCATGCTTACAGAAAGAGAGCACCTTAAATGATAAAGTACATAAGGTTTGAGTAAGGGAAGGTACTAACTCAAGCTGGACAGCCTAAGACAAATAAAGTCAGCAAGTAGAAGGTAATAAAATGTGAGTTACAAACCACAAAGCCAAGGGAAAGCAACTGGCATGATGCATTCCTATGTCAGCTTTCTGAATGTCCCCTAGATGTGTTTAGACTGCGACCTAAAAAGGAGATGGCTTGGCAAGTGGCAGCAATCATACTTCCCTATCGTCAAACAGTTCTCACCAGGAACATACAAATCCCTGCAATGCGATGTATTTTCTGTATAGGGTGGGATAGGAGGCTGCAGGAATTAGTGACATTTAATGTTGGGCAAAATTGAAAAAAGTAGGCATTTTTGAAAATATGAAATTCCTTTTCTTCGTCTGACATTGATGGCATATTGCAATGATTGCCCACCCATAGGCTAAATGTCATAAAGCTTATGTCGTGGATTTTATGCACAGCTGGGTTGCAGAAACGTGTGAAATTCCCAAATGTCTACTTTAAAAAATTGCAAAATGTCTTGAAAATTTATTAAGCGATTTTGCATTATGTTTTCAAGCATGTGCGCACGTCACATAAAACAAGTCTTGTGAACTACCAGCGGGTGGCTAATTTGCACAAAAAATGTTTTACTCAGAGACATTTTCTATTCGAACTAGTCTGTTGCCAGTACCTTGTGCCACTTTTTTATGTGAAGTTCATGCACCTGTAAAAAAGCGAGGTGAAATGTAAGCAAAAAACAGTTTGTGTAATTTCACAAAATGTTAATGGAATGTTGTGAAATTTTGCGATAAAAATGTACACAGTATCGCACACCCTAATCTTGTAATGCCCTGAACCTGAGAGCTGAATGAACTTACACACTAATGAGGCAACGACTGAATATCAAACTTTTCGAACTTGCTTACAGTTGAGCTTAACACAGATAAGGATGACCACCTGATTTGGTTCCCACTTCACACAATCAGACTTCAACTCTCTGAATAAACGAAAAGTGTACATGAAATGGTTTATAAAACATCAAAATGTATAAATACTAAATAGGATGAGTGCGACTAGACTATGGGTTTTAATGTTGGATGGTGAGCCATCATTCAATAATTAACAAGGCAGATAGTTGTGCTGGCAGAATTCCTCAATTAGATACTGAAACTGCACTGGAAAAAGAAGTGCTCTGTTTGGTCCGGGTAGTACTGACTACTACAGGTTTCTGAAATCACTTCCATGGTTGTAGGTTTGGGACAGAGGAAATGATGGTCCGGGGGGTACTTTGTATATAAAGCTTGATACCGCAGTTTTGTCATCACTAGTAAATGTAAACAAGAAGTGTTATGATTGCCAAATTAATTATCACTCTATTTACTCACCTCAGAAAGTTGGAAAACGTAACTGGCCTTGCCAGTTTTCAATGTTGTCTCCCCACGGTCGCATCAGCTGTCAGCGGCAAAAATGGCCAGCTCACTTAGAGCTAAATTCTTTGTAAGATAACTCTGTGAGCTACAGTTAGAAAATGACAGAAAATGGAAAAAGATTAGCAAAATGACTGGAAAATTGATTTTCACGATTTAACCCAATTTGTGTAGTTCTAGAAATGTAGCATTATAGAATAAAACATTTAGCAATAGCACTTCTTTGCATGGCAAATCCACACTTGTTAGCACGAGAAAAAAGGTGATACCTACTCCATGGGCTATTCCATGAAGAGATTTGCTGGTTGTGCACAGAGAGAAGTGCCTTTTTTTTGAACTGGCATTAGCCAAGACATTTTGATTTTTCTAGCATTATATATTTAATATTATTATTTCTATTGACTTTTAGCCTACTGTCTTCATCCATTGGTCTATTGTGTCATTCACATTTTCCTTCAACTTAACCTACCACAATGTCTGCCAATGGCTCAGCCCACTTCATCCATTAGCTAACTTCACCATGAGTGATGAGCACATCTGCACACAAAGTATGTCTCTTCAGTGACAGGAACTATATTGGTAATGTGTGCTTTTTGAGATTAAAAAATTGTAAGATGTTTTATGGTTTCAGACAATTTTTTATACATATTGGTGATGTCTCTGCAGCTCATTTGGCAATAAAGTAAAACAAGCATTTGAAATGCAACAGATCTCGCATTTGCTCGAGTTAGAGCTATTAGCGCTGTAAACTCCTAAAAGGACTTTTCTTGCCACGTAACTTGAAAGAAAAAAACCAAGCGTGATTGTGCTACGTAAAACCCAGCATGATTGCACTGAAATTGAAAACCAAAAATCGGAACACGATTGCGCTACGTAAAACCCTGCGTGATCGTGCTGTGTGGAAAATAAAAAGATAAAGTAGTGCAGAAATCAGGCTGAAAACCTGGAGCCTCATATGTTTTCAGTAGTTAGCCAGTGCGCTTGAGGAGGGCTAAACACCGGAAAAGGCATGACGTATGCATGCCTTTCACTAATGAAATCAAGTGGATTTTAAAAGGCAAGCCCATGAACCAATGAAAGTGACAGGCGTGACATGGGCATGGTTAAAAGACCAAAGAGAGATTACAACAGGGGCGGAGTACTTGTGCGCTCAACCCTAAAAAAATTACAAAGCAAAATATGCATGAACTTAAGAAAAGGCAGATGAAAAACAGACAATGACAATCCTTACTGATTGTTTCCGACATATGGTGTTTGCATTTCATGCATTAATTCAAAGAAATTCGATGATATATATATGAGCTTAAGACACCTCAAATGCCTAAATCAGGAGCGCAGCTCTGCGCAGGTCCCATATAGCTCTTTATGATACAGCCCCATATCTTTCAATGTCGAAAAAACAGAAGGAACACCATGGTCTGATGTGATTTCTGCCTCAATAATAAGTTAACACTAATATCACAATTACTGGTTAAAGTAACATAAGTACCAGACAAATCGTTGGCAGTGCCTAATTTGTGCTAGTGGTTTCCTGTACTTGGCACCAGCGGTTTATTGTGAACACCAGCACCTATAACAGTCTGCCACGTGAAGGCGCAGCCTATTTAATTTAAAGTTGAGCATACCAACAGTTGTTTATTAATTCAATACACATTAAAAATGACTAATAAATGTGGCCCAAGCCATTCTTATACCTGTGGGGGCCTGGAATAGTCTGAATTGTCAAACTTGTGGGAGTGTGGTGATTTGTAGTTTTTTAGTACTGTCATTGAGAGCTCTGGCAGGTGCAGCGTGTGGTGCAGGCTGCACTGCCTCCTGATAAGAGTCCTGACACTTATTTTTCCACAGATTAAATACTAATGGTTGGGTTACTGCAAACCATAGAACGAACTCTAAAACAAAGAGCTCCCTAGTCAGTACTGAACACATCATGCAGGTCCCAGAATTGAAACCCAATGGGTCAAGTCTATGTTTCATCATACTTAGGACAATAGAATGCACCAATATTCTGGCTAATATTAATGCCTAATATTTACAGAGTTCTGAAATAGCAAAGTTGCAAACGTTACATGAAAAAGGTTATTCCCATCGGAGTGGGGGAAGAAAGGGAATGTGACGGGATTGTGCCTGCGGGCAATTTATCCAACATCCATCATCAAATTCAAAAGTCATCAGAACATTTTGGAATTAGCTGCATAATGATTTCGGGGACTTTCAAGGTTGACTTCACAGCCCACAGAAAGGTCAACTGCTACGTCAATTACACTGATTTTAATAAGGCAAAGAGGCCATTCTGCAAAAGTCTTAGTTCACTGGGCAAGGGTTCTGTTGAGCAGCGTCAAGAAGTACAACCACAGCAGTTTATTTCCTATACAATGCTTGCATGCTAAACAATAGATAAAACCCAACATAATACACCAAAGACTAGGAGGCAGACTGTGGAAGGAGTAAAGAATCTTCAGTAGTGAAATTGTAAATATAAGATATCCCCGCAAAACCTTGAACAGCACTTGAATTAAACATGATATGTTTTCCCAAAATTATCCCTTTTTTAGGTGAACTATATTTTGGCCTTTGAAGTGTTTCTCCACAGTCATAGACAAAATATTTATAGTCTCGGTGGTGCGAAGAATCTTTAAGATTTCTCTCTGTTTACTCCTCAGCATATGCCTTTTGTAATGTTTAGTTCCTGCCCTTCCTCTGCAAGCTGTTTTAGGTAACCTGAGGTGTTCAAATGCTGGCCAATTGCCTAGCCTGAAATACCGGAACAGATATTTTACTGGGAGGTATGGAACTTTCCACTCCAAGCAGAAGAGCTCAACCCTGCATGGGAGAATCCCAGCAGACCCTGGTTTATGCCAAAATGGCTCTATTTTGTCTGTCTCCCGCCTCTAGTTCAATGGAGGTCAATGGGTAAAATACATTCTCCATGATTTTTATTTCAAGTTCTCCTTCTTTCCAGTTACAAAGTATTGCCATTTAATGGTAAATGGCACCTACAGCAGATTAGGTAGAAATGAGTAAACGCCCAGTTCTGTTGGGAGGGCTGACGTCCGTGCATTTTGTGACTTTAATTCGAAATAGGACGCACATATTTCAACTTTTTAGTAGGCCCACAGCTTCCCTCGTGATCTTTTATGCGCTTCCCTGCTGTCTTAATGATGTACATACAAGTTGCAGCTACTAAGGAATAACTATTTTGGCCACAACAAAATTAAAGCAATTTATTTTCAGTGGAAGCTTACGGGTGGGTAGCTGTTTTACCCCGATGTAGAAGAGGGCTCCAGAAGTCTCCTATTCAGGCAGCCCTATCTACAGCTTTGCTCAATGGGGTAAGTGGATGCTGTGTGCTCCTCTCTTCCTATCTTATACACTGTAACTGAGGTATTCCTGTAGTCGCCATTTGCAATATGACCTCTGCCTGGGCCCTACAACCTAGCAAATGCCCTTCCTTTCCTGTGTCAGGAATTACATGCAAGGTGCAAAGGAAATCAAATAATCAAATTCCCCCAAAAGTGAGGCTGGGTATTTATGTGTGGTATGTATCTATCTTAAAAGCTGTCTCACACAGAAAGATGAGTCATGCACTCTCAGATTTCGATATAAGTGTTTATATTCTTTCAAACAACTAGCCCGTGCAACACATTTTGCCTTGTTCACACACAAGATGGCAGTGCTTTCAAATCCAATATATACTAAGTGAACAAATGACAGTGAGGAAGAACTCTATTAATGCAAAATATGGAGTATCCATGCGACCGCCATCTTGAAACAGAAATATACTCAATAATAAACATCGCTCATACCCTTATCAGCACAAAATATAAAACTACATTCAATGCAAAAATCTGCTAAAAAAAACCCACAGCTGAATATCAAATCAATATCAAATGAACTCCTCGTCAATACATTTTATGTCAATACAAATTGCTTACTTCAGCAACCTGTGGGTCGCTAATCACAACGTTTTGAATAAATATTGAGATGCGATTTAGGGGAAATTAATCTTCCTGTTGGCAAGTCATAATAGATCAAAGGTACACACTCTAAAGCATTGCATCACATAAAGCCGTAGTGAGCCTGCCTAGATGTAATCTTTCCCAGCTTATACCTTAGTTAGTGTGACAAATGACAGGCTTGCACAAATGAGGGCATCAAAAATAAAATATGAAAACACTGCATGAAATAATATGCATGTAGGAGAATATAGCCCAAGTGGGCTTAATTTCCCCTAAACCTCTAAGATACCCACCAGAAAATAGTATAGTAACTCTAATTAATATCCATGTACAGTAATCTATCACACCCCAATGTCAAAAAAGTAAAAGATAAAAGCAGGTGAAATGATGTCACCCAAGTGCTCCATTGTAGTGCTGGAAGAAAGGGTAGGGTGCCCTGTCTGGGGTCTCCTCTTGAACCCAGCGCACCAAGGGAGAGTCCCTTCCTCTCCTCCCTGAAAATAAAGAAAAACATAAAACGAGTTATGCAGTTTTCAAAAGGAGGCCCAAACAAGATTTGCACAAAAGCAATTTTACAAATACACAATTATGCAATTAAAAACAGTACCTATGCAGCACAGAGCATATTGATGCAATACCAAGATAACCACATTCATTGCAAATGTACATGTAATTCCACATTGTGGTTGAGGCCTCCTGGTCCTTTACTGTTAATTTGTAAAATGAGTCTAGATTCAAGTTTTTGGGACCTGGACACACTATCCCGACCCCAGGGGGTCTGGTGAAACATGATTGTTCCCAATGTACCTCAGCAGTTTCCTTTCACTACCATGATGTGTTCTAAAGTGTCTCACTACAGGATATTGTTCATTTTAGTTCATAATAGCCATGGCATGTTCAAGAACCCTCTTACATACAATGTGTATTGTACTACCTACATACCAGAGACCACTTGGGCATTCTAGGAAGTATACCGCAAATGGTGCACTGCATGTAATAAACTCCTTTATCTGCCTGATTCTGTTGGTGCCCAGCATAGTGATGTCTTTACAATTAGGTGATTGTTCACACGCCCTGCAATTGCCACAAATGTAGAACCCTAGTAAGGCCTTCCCTACAGTTTCACACTGATTACCTTCTGTTCTAATGTTTGTCTTGGCCAGCATATCCGTTAAGTAGCCTTTGGCTTTTCTCCCAAGGCTTTGCCAATCACTGAATCACACCATAAAAGATCCCAATTCTTGTTTAAGATCTCCCGTACAGTAGCTGATTTGCTACTGAACGTAGTAGTCAATCTGGTTTCAGTCCATCCAGTGTCAACAATGGTACCTTCTTATTGTTTTTTGGGGCCATTAAGGATGTCATTCCCTTTAAACATGTCATTCAGCTCTCTGTGTGGCTTTTGTTACGTGCTCATTTAGGGCTAAAACGATCAATTATGATGGCTTTTTCTTGCTCCAACAATATGATGTCACTGCAATTTCTTTTGGCCTGTACCAGTTCCCCATATGGAATACTCAATTTTAGCTGGCTGGGGTGACTAAAACCACCGCCCCCACCATGCACAGTTTTTTCTTCAATTATTTGACTACTAATGTTTTATTGATATCTTTAATAACAATATAAAAGTTGTCTTGAGTGCTGTAAAATCTGGGGTAATAAGCAGTGCATGGCAAGGGCATGAGCTATAGTTGCCTTAGGGCACAAGCTATAGTTACTTGAAATAACTCTAACTATAACTGCTGAATTTCTGTGGTTTTGAGCAAGTAAATTCAGAACCTAACTATAATGTCTCTGTAACCTTTGGGCTTTTAAGTGTATTTCATGTATTTTTTTAATTCTATTTGCTAACTAAAAAGTGCCTATAACTTTTGTTCTTTTCAGTGATTTTGTATTTTTTTTAATATAACGTATTTTAATTACAATACATTAATCTAACCATTGGCATTCTAGGCCTTTCTCCGTGTGCAGTGGAGGTTGGCTGCAAGGTTGGAGGTCAATCCCCAATAACCACCCAATCCCCTATAACCACCCAATCCCATATAACCGCCCAACCCCACGTGTTGCACAGATTTCAGATGTGCGCGGTGGTGGTTGGCGGCAGGGCCTGACCCATGGCCAGGCCCTGCAGCAAACCCCTATAATCACCCAACCAGGTGTCACACATGCCTTCAGTCATGGGTGGTGGGCTTTGGCCACAGGGTCTGGGCTGCTGCCAACACCCATAACCACCGACCCTGTGCAGTGCATGGCAGGGATTGGTCGCAGGGGCTGTCTCTATGGTTGTGAGAATAGGTGTGAGAGGGTGTCTGTCTGGGTGTGAGAGGGCCTACGTGAGGGTGAGCATGTCTGGGTGTAAGAGTAGGTGTGAAAGGGTGTTTCTGGGTGTGAGAGTGGGTGTGAAAGTGTCTCTGTGAGTGGGTATGAGAGTGTCTGTGTAGGTCTGTGAGTGGGTGTGTGAGTCTGAGTGGGTCTGTGAGTGGGTATGTGAATGTCTGAGTGGGTCTGTCAGTGGGTGAGTGGGTCTGTCAGTGGGTGCGCGAGTCTCTGAGTGGGTCTGTGAGTGGGTGCATGAGTGTCTGAGTGGGTCTGTGAGTGGGTGTGTGAGTGTCTGAGTAGGTCTGTAAGAAGGTACATGAGTCTCTAAGTGTGTCTGTGAATGAGTGCATGAGTTTCTGAGTGGGTCTGTGAGTGAGTGCATGAGTCTCTGAGTGGGTCTGTGAGTGGGTGTGTAAGCCTGAGTAGGTCTGTAAGTGGGTGCATGAATGTCTGAGAGGGTCTGTGAGTGAGTGGGTGAATGTCTGAGTGGATCTGTGAGTAGGTGCATGAGTGTCTAAGTGGGTCTGTGAGTGGATGCATGAGCGTCTGAGTGGGTGTGGGAGTCTCTGTCTGTGAGTGGGTTCATGAATGTATGAGTGGGTCTCTGAGTAGGTGCATGTCTGTCTACGAGTGGATGTGTAAGTGTCTGTGTGGGTGTGTATTGGAAAATGGCCCTCTCTGAAGGGTCACCCCAAATGTTCTGCCTTCCTCCTCCTCTTTTTCTGACCTCATTTTTGTTCACTTTAGGACTCTGGGCACTTTGCCACTGCTAACTTGTGTTAAAGTGCACGTGCCCTCTCCCTAAAAACATGGTAACATTGGCTCATACCTAATTGGCATTTTTAATTTACTTGTAAGGGTCTAGTAAAGTGCACTACATGTGCACAGGGCCTGTAAACTAAATGCTACTAGTGGGCCTGATACTGACTGGGTCACCCACATACGTAGCCCCTAAACCATGTCTCAGGCCTGCCCCTGAAAGGCCAGGGTGTGTAGTTGCACTGCCTCTTAAACTTGGAATGTTAAACTACTTGCCAAGCCTTTAACTCCCTCTACATATATGCACCTCTAAGGTAGGCCCCAGGTACCCATATCCCATAGCGCAGGGTACTACGTAAGTAAAAGACAGGACATGTACTCGTGTGGTTTACATTTCCTGGTAGTGAAAAACTCACCAATTTGTTTTCCACTACTGTGAGGACTACTTCTCTCATACACTAGCATTAGAACTGCCCTCATATACTTTTAAGTGGTAGATTCTGATCTGGAAGGAGTAGCCTTGTCATGTTTGGTATGGCCAGAATGGTAATAGAAAATCCTGCTTAGTGGTGAGGTTGGATTTAATATTACTATTTTAGAAATGCCACTTTTAGAAAGTGACGGAATGCAGAACCAAACAAACATTCACCCTCAGTCACAGATCTGGGTTCAATCCATCAATTATTTTGCTCAACATGCCACCCCAGTTTGGACCTAGCCATATGCAAATCAGACTTGACCCTGTTCCCCCTGGGAACAGTCCAGCCTGAACTGCCAGGCCACGTCCTCCCTGGACCGGAAACACGCATCCTGGGAGCAGTTTCAGGGTATATGTCCCCACGCTTTCCTGCCTTGTGCCCTGTGATATTGGATCTCTGTGTGGAAGCTAACATGTCGCCTGGATAACAAAGTAGGAAATCCCAGAGGAAGGCAGACTGTAATGTTCTAAAATCATGTTTGGAGTGGAGCATGGATTTACCCTTCCCTCAAGGACCCTACACATTAAGAGAAGTAAGTTGCACATAAACGCTTATATTTCACAAGCTCTGACCCTACAATATGAATCTTCTATGTCCTCCGGTGATTAGGCATTAGGTATGTGTTCTATTTCTATACAAGTGCTCCGTTTCCAGCATATGCACAATCCTGCAATCTTGTCAAGCACCCACTTCTGATTCCATTGCGGTCAGACTGTGCACTCTTGAACAAATTCCAAGCAGATGGTGTGCTTACACACAATCAACAGAAAATAGGTACACACTCAAAAAGATATTATAGGCGAGCAATGGAGCAGAAGCAGAAGAAAGAGCACACTCCACTGAGTGGAGTAAGGATTGGAAGGGTACTAGTGTTCAGTGGCATAAGATAAAATAAATGGGGCTCCCCATGCAGAATGTGAAGAGGGGCCACTGAGTCTCTCCTATCTCACAGCTATTCATCGACCTTGGGCTGAATAGAGCTCCTTGGTAGGGTTGGGGGACCCTGAAGACCTGGGGGCCCCCAGCACCCAGGCGGCTGCAGGAGCATGTGTAACACTCCTACCAGAATTAGTCTCTCCATACTACACCTATCATGCTGACTTTGAGTTAGTAAAACATGCTTTCCCTCGATCCAGTATATAGCACTGTTTAAAGAGCAAACTCAGACAAGTAACATTTGTGGCCTGTTGGCCGCACAAGGGTGGCAGCAATAGCACTTGCATACTATGGCAAAAGCAGGAGTGGTTTTATAATCTTGGAGGATTTAGATGCGACTACTGTTTCAACATATTTTCTTTTCAAAAGGTAATGAAACTGTGTGGGTTTAAATTTGCCAATTGAATAATTAAAGGACTGTGATCAGGGAAAGGTGAAAGAGCTAATTATGTTAATTAATAATTGACGATACAGTATTAGTTGTAGTTTAGACCGCCAGAAAACAGATCAGAAGACTAATGTCTTCAGGTTGTGGGGGAGGGTTAATCTTGGTAATCAGGTTTGGGGTTCGGAGTTGTCAGTGTCCTAAAATGATTCTTTATAATGTTCAGTTGCCCCTTTACAAGTTCCATTAGAGTTGTTTGTAACTGAAAGTGCCCAGGGCTGAGGGATTTTATCTATTGGTGGGGGTTCCAGAAATCAATCTCACAGGAGGCAGGGACTGATTATACACGAGGCACATCGAACGCTTAAATCCTGTAACTGAAGTTACAATATAATCAAATATAGATTTTGTGCAGGATTTTTTTCCACAGGTTCGGAGGTCTTTATATAAGCCTTGTGGTGAGGAACACATAACACGCAGGGCTTATAGGTGAAGATGCCACCAGCAAGTGTTAATTTCAGATCGTTCAAACACCGTTCATGATCTAAATTGACAAATGAACAGCATATAAACATCAAAAGTTTTATTTCTCTAGGGCGTGCAAAGGAATAATAGTGTTTAAAGCCAGCAACAAAACGCTCACCGAAATTGAGGTTTTATTTTTAGCTGAGAAGGTTGACATTTCGAAAGCACGTGACACCGGGCCCGAGCTGGCCAATAACATATCAGAATATGGCAGGTATTGTGAGGTATTACCATTTTTCTCAGGATAGATGGTGCAGTAAATTGTAGAGTCAAATACAATAGTTACTCTTCAAATGTATTGTTTAGTGGGGTTATTTTTACTTTGAAAGTTAGGCCAGCAAGCATCTGCGGCAGCAGGGGCCCGTAGTCCGGCAGTCCGGCAGCCACCCTCCTGTGAAATGTACAGTTCTTAGCCATATCGATAGAGATTTTTCAGGAACGTGCTCCCATGCCTCGCATAACAGTGTCCTGACTCTAAAAAGGGTGAGTACAGACAAACCCAAAGGAAGTGTGACCCCCAATGTAGCATCCACGGGCTAGGGAAAACCACAGCAGTAGAAGCGTCATGAGGATAACACGTATATATATGCAACAAATATCTGGTCCCAGAATGGCAGCAGAGGCCATTTTCGGCAAGCAGAATCTGCGGCCTTGCAAGTTTTTGAAATACGTAACTGAAAAAAACATACTGCACTAGCATTAGGTTTTCACAGACAGCCACACACAAATGAACAGCAGCAAAGACAAGGCACAGTCGCGATCTGCCTGACTTTAAAATGGCAACTACGTGCATTTTTGGATATAACAATGATGAATTTGAAGCAACACATGCAGGATAAGAAAATGTTGCCACTTTAGCAGCAGTAATATAAAGTCTGTCTACAGTTGCAATCATTTCTACAGATGAAGGAAAGTATGGCAGTTTCTTCATCCATTGCCCTACCTACAACTAACTGTAGGAATGCCCGAAATCAATGCGACCTGGGCGTAGTTCCAGCACATATTGTGCCACTGTCACAAAGACATATATACACCAGCCACAAGCACAGCAGACATTCACGACGGCATTGTTTGCCAACACCCAACCTCACCCAGAATAGGTTTATTGTTGAAAAGACCCATAATGCATACATCAATAGTCATAAAACAGAAAGCAAAAGGTTGCCATATTCCTCTGAACACAGGTAAAATAGAATATTATAGTGGTGTAGGTCCCACATATAGGACTTCCTGGTTGGTACCTTTCTGTCAGGGTTGAGAACTCGCCTCATTATTAAGGGCTGTGACCGGGAAGAAGTACGAAAAGATAAGGACATTTTGGACAGTGACTGGAAAAATGAAACATACAGTTGCTTGTTTAATACAAGGTGACATAATAACATGATAGAGTTTGCAAAAGATAAGCATGGGGACAAACAGATGGAAATGGATAATGGCTGTGTCTTTTCCAAGCAAATGGACTGTTTCTTTTTTTGTGTTTCATTCAGCTTTTCAGACACCCTCCTACTACTGGACCAGACGTGATACCTCACCAGCAGGAACTCTTTGTGCCATCCACCCAATCACAGGCCAATCAGCCTCTCTTGTGTTCTTAAGTGCCCGGTGAGAGTCGGAGCACCACGGGGCCTTCCGTCACCCAATTGTGAGGCTACCGTAATGGCTTTTCCAAGGGATTCAGAGAACAGCAGGCAGAACTGTAGAGCCATAGCACACCGCGCCATGTCTCAGCACGAACTTTTTTGAATGGATTTGTTTTATCACTGAAGACACTGTTCTGAGCCTAAATGGAGAGCGGACTTTCCAGGAGAGGCTGATCAGGTGAGTTAAAAGCAATAGGCCAAGTACTTGTGACGGTGCATTAACAACCGCTGCCTTTTTCAAACCCTTTTTTTCTGTTTCTAGAACATGATGTGGTAGCTGGGATTTGGTGATGGTGAATAATGGCTGATTTTAAAATATTCGTAAAAATACTAACCAGTTGTACAGTTTACACCTCAAGTTTAGTAGCCTCAAGTGCGATAATTATTGCACAGCTTTCCCCTGACAGATTTCGGCAGGTCAAACCTTTTTAAATGTATCTAGGAACAAAGGCCCAAAATGAGGACAAAGAATGCATATTTTTGAGTGTTAGATACTGATTTTACATGTTATTAAGGGGGTCATTTCAACCCTGGCGGTCGGTGATAAAGCGGCGGCCAACCCGCCAACAGGCAGGCGGTCAAAAAAATGGAATTCTGACCCTGGCGGGAACCGCCAACACAGGCCACCACTTTAACACTCCGACCGCCACGGCAGGACAGACAAACAGCGCGGCAGTCACCGCCAACAGGCAGGTGGCAGACAATGTACCGCCCACCCTATCACAACTCACCAATCCGCCACCTTTTCCGGGGCGGGAGCCCCGCCGATAAAAACACGGCGGAAACAGACTACGAACGGGAAAACGCTCACCTCTACACACTCCACGAGGAAGGAGGACAGCAGGGAACCCGAATTAAACATCCTACCAGCTATTGTCTATCTGCTCATCTACCAGGAGTACGAACGCCGGCGCAGACGACAACGGTGAGTACTGCACCTACGACACAGGGGAGGGGGGAGGAGGAAAGCTTATGGGCACACACATATGCCATACACCCACCCCCCCACCCCAAATACCTACACCCCAATGCAGAGCAACAAGTCAGAGTGACACCCCCCAAACCCACCGGGATAATGCAAAGACACAATTAAAATGATCTTTAAAATATATGTATAATATAGCTCCATTGAAGTTATGGGAAATATGCAATATGAAAGATACAAAATAAGGAATGAACATAGTTAAAAATATATACATAGGCAATAAGTCCTGCCCATTCTGTCAAAGTTCCATAGTCCGTGGGTCAATGTGCACAAACACATGGGCAAAGCCCACACAGGAGACCAGATACCATTGGAGAGAACACTGCTGGGGCATCAGATGATAAAACTACAGGCACCTCAGGGGGAAGGGAAGGGGGGGCACCTCAGCCACATGAGTCCACGACGCCAGATCCACGAGGGGCCTCCATGCCCACTGTGCCATCCTGGGGAGTGCAAAGCCACAGTCTCACAAGTCTCTACAGTGGGTGGCTTGCCCACTGTGCCATCCTGGGGAGTGCAAAGCCACAGTCTCACAAGTCTCTACAGTGGGTGGCTTGCCCACTGTGCCATCCTGGGGAGTGCAAAGCCACAGTCTCTCAAGTCTCTACAGTGTGTGGCTTGCCCACTGTTCCATCCTGGGAAGTGCCAAGCCACAGTCCATCAGATGGATTACCGACTCCACTGTTAATGGAGGAGGCATGGTGCCCAGAGTGCTTCGTGAAGCCCTGCTCGACACAGAACCGGCACTGTCAATGGGCCAGCGGTGCTTGAGACGGCGTTGCCTAGCGGAGCGGTGCTTGACAGGAAGGGCCCATCGGAGCGGTGCTTGAGATGGCGGTGGCCAGCGGAGCGGTGCTTGAGATGAAGGGCCCAGCGGAGCGGTGCTTGACAGGAAGGGCCCAGCGGAGCGGTGCTTGACAGGAAGGGCCCAGCGGAGCGGTGCTTGAGATGAAGTGCCCAGCGGAGCGGTGCTTGAGATGAAGGGCCCAGCGGAGCGGTGCTTGACAGGAAGGGCCCAGCGGAGCGGTGCTTGAGATGAAGGGCCCAGCGGAGCGGTGCTTGACAGGAAGGGCCCAGCGGAGCGGTGCTTGAGACGGCGGTGGCCAGCGGAGCGGTGCTTGAGATGAAGGGCCCAGCGGAGCGGTGCTTGACAGGAAGGGCCCAGCGGAGTGGTGCTTGAGATGAAGGGCCCAGCGGAGCGGTGCTTGACAGGAAGGGCCCAGCGGAGCGGTGCTTGAGACGGCGGTGGCCAGCGGAGCGGTGCTTGAGATGAAGGGCCCAGCGGAGCGGTGCTTGACAGGAAGGGCCCAGCGGAGCGGTGCTTGAGATGAAGGGCCCAGCGGAGCGGTGCTTGAGATGAAGGGCCCAGCGGAGCGGTGCTTGACAGGAAGGGCCCAGCGGAGCGGTGCTTGAGATGAAGGGCCCAGCGGAGCGGTGCTTGACAGGAAGGGCCCAGCGGAGCAGTGCTTGAGACGGCGGTGGCCAGCGGAGCGGTGCTTGAGATGAAGGGCCCAGCGGAGCGGTGCTTGACAGGAAGGGCCCAGCGGAGCAGTGCTTGAGATGAAGGGCCCAGCGGAGTGGTGCTTGACAGGAAGGGCACAGCGGAGCGGTTCTTGTCACGGCGGGCCCCTGTTCAGCGGTGCTTCTCACGGCGGGGCCCTGTTCAGCGGTGCTTCTCACGGCGGGGCCCTGTTCAGCGGTTCTTGTCACGGCGGGCCCCTGTTCAGCGGTTCTTGTCACGGCGGGGCCCTGTTCAGCGGTTCTTGTCACGGCAGGCCCCTGTTCAGCGGTGCTTCTCACGGCGGGCCCCTGTTCAGCGGTGCTTCTCACGGCGGGGCCCTGTTCAGCGGTTCTTGTCACGGCGGGGCCCTGTTCAGCGGTGCTTCTCACGGCGGGGCCCTGTTCAGCGGTGCTTCTCACGGCGGGGCCCTGTTCAGCGGTTCTTGTCACGGCGGGGCCCTGTTCAGCGGTTCTTGTCACGGCGGGCCCCTGTTCAGCGGTGCTTCTCACGGCGGGGCCCTGTTCAGCGGTTCTTGTCACGGCGGGGCCCTGTTCAGCGGTGCTTCTCACGGCGGGGCCCGGTTCAGCGGTTCTTGTCACGGCGGGGCCCTGTTCAGCAGTTCTTGTCACGGCGGGCCCCTGTTCAGCGGTGCTTCTCACGGCGGAGCCCTGCTCAGCAGTGCTTGTCCTGTGTTTCTAGGGAGCCAGACCTGGCCAAGACTTCCCGCTCAGTCGCCATCCGACCTTGCGGTCGTGGGGCCCTCCTGTGATGGAGTCCTGGGCCCGTGGGTGTCGTCCGTCACAACCGGAATGGGGCTGGTGGGGCCCTCCTGGGCAGCTCGCCTGCTGCCTGACTTCTCCGCCCTGCTGCCCTTGCCCTCCTTCACTGAAGCTCTGTGGCCCTTGCCTCCCTTTGATGATGTGGCAGGTGACGGGCAAGGCTACTGTCCTTGGTGGCAGCCGTCTCAGGCTTGTCACGCCGGCCCTTAGTTTTTTTTGTCCTCTTCCCAGGGGGTGGGCTGGCTGTCCCCTTGCTGCTGGCCGATGTTCCTGCCCTAGGAGCTGGTGGACTCCAATAGCCCTGCACTATGGTCCTAGTAGATGCAGGGCTGGTGGTGGCTGAGGTGCTTTTTTGACTCTTACCAGATGGAGGGGGTGGGTTAGTGGTTGGAACGAGGTCAAGGTTGGAAAGGAAAAGCACTTTGGAAGGACAGGGACGGGTAGGTGTAGTGGGTATGGGAGTGGAGGAAGAGGATGTGGTTGTAGGAGAGTCAAGTGTGCTGTCTTTGGGTGCAGGTGCTTGTGACGGAGGCTGTCGTGAGGTGGATGGCTGTTGGGTGGGTGGCTGCCTGCGTTTGTGTGAGGTTTGGAAGAGGGGGTGACAGGCACACTGGGAGAGGACACAGGGGACGTGTAAATGGCAGTGGGGGTGGTGACTGCACGTGTGCGGACTGTAATGGAGGATGTGCTGGTGATGGAAGTACTGGCTGATGGTGGTGTGCATGCAGGTGTGAGTGGAGACGTCACAGGGAGGGAGGAGGAAGATGAGGAGGTGGGGGAGACAGAGGTGGTAGTGACTGTTGGCATGTCTGCATCTGGATGTTGCTTGGGTGAATGCTTGTGGGATCTGTGGTGCTTATGTCTGGATGAGCTGCCCTTGGGTGTAGAGGTGTGTGCAGGCTGGTCTGATGGTGTGGATGGGATAGGCAGAGGAACAGGAGATTGGGACTGGGTGGAGGGAGTCAGAAGAGGGAGGCTGGAGACAGGGACAATGGCTGCCGTCAGTGCTGAGGCCAGAGCGTTGAACGATCGCTGATGGGCAGCCTGACCCGAATGAATGCCCTCCAGGTATGCATTGCTCCGATGCACCTCCCTTTCTACACCCTGGATGGCATTCAAAAGGGTAGACTGCCCAACAATGATGGTCCTGAGGAGGTCAATGACCTCCTCACTGAGGGCAGCAGGGGTAACTGGGGCAGGGCCTGAGGTGCCTGGGGCGAAGGAGATGCCTGCCTTCCTGGGTGAGCGGGCACGGAGCGAAGGCTGAGGGGCTGCTGGGAGGGCGGGGCTGGTGCGCTGGGTGGCGGCTGTACCTGTTGTGGGCACGGATGTTGCCGCCACCGCAAGGGAGCTCCCTTCCGAGGACGTGTCGGTGTCGCTGACGTCTCCACGGGTCCCCGTTGTGGAGCTCCACTCGCCCTCCGTCTCACTGGTGTACTCGGAGTCTGTTGCATGGCCCTCCGGGGCCATGTGAGATGCAGCTCCCTCGTGCGCCGATGCCACTTCTCCTCCGCCTGATGATGCTAATGCACACATGAACAGGAAGACAAAGAAAATGGGGGGGGGGAGAAATGAAGACAGGTTGAGTGCATGCATTGGCAACACCGTTGTCGGAGAGGACAGACACAGAAGCCCCCTGCACTAGGCCGCGCAATCGGGGTACACTACTCAGTTATTGTGACTAGGCCTACAGGTCTATGGACGACAAATGCACACATGGGTGAGGCCGGACCATGGATAGCTGTACTTGGCACCCTACAGAGGTGGGGGGCGGGGGCACAGGGCCATGCCTAACGGAGGGGCCTAGCCTACAGAATGCGCCCTGGCCTACAGATAGCCACAGCCCTCCACCCCCACCCAGACACCTTCACTGCGCGCAAAGATAGCAGAATGTGCTGATACTCACCCCCTTGTGTCTGCTGTGATGTCCTCACGCGCCCATCCAAATCGGGGTAGGCCACCGCCAGGATCCGGGACATCAGGGGGGTCAATTGGCGGCTGGCACCCCTCCTACGTTGGGAGGCCATCCCCAGCAGAGACTCGGCGGTCTTTCTGGTCCCGCGGCAGATGTCCTCCCACCTCTTTCGGCAGTGGGTGCCCCGTCTGTTGTGGACCCCCAGGGCCCGGACGTCCTTGGCGATGGCACGCCAGATGCCGATCTTCTGATGGGCGCTGACCTATGTGACATGTACAGGGTGGTAAAGGAAATCTCATCACTTTTCTGCCTGGTGAATGTGAGTGGCCCCCCCCTCCCCAACCTTGCCATGTTGCACATGCTCTCATCTTTCATGCGTTGCACTCCTCATTCGCTCCCCTCCCCACCATCTTACATACACCCCACTCAACACAGGCATAGCCCATTCAACGTGCACCCTGTGTACTAACCTGTTGGTCTGGAGGACCGTAGAGTAGCGCATACTGGGGGAGGACCCCATCAACAAGTTTCTCCAATTCTTCAGAAGTGAAGGCAGGGGCCCTTTCCCCAGTCGCAGCAGCCATTGTATCTCCCAGACCGAGGTCACAGCAGCACTTGCAGTATCAGTCCTCTCCTGTGGATGATCAGGTCTCGAGTGATTAATCAGATAGAAAATGGCGGTCACACCCGCGGCGGTGCGTACCGCCGCGGTGCGTACCGCGACCGCAGGCGCCCATCCTCATTGGCTACTGAAACCCATAGGGTGCAATGTTAACCAATGCGGCTTAGCACCGCGGTCTTCGACCGCCTACCGCCACGGTGTGCCACGCCAGCGCATTGACCTCACATCCCACTGTCACACTTCACAGGTCAGGCAGCCGCCATTTCAAGGGCCCACATGGCATAATTTCTACTGCGTCACACAGTCCTAGGCCTTGCATTGCCACTCATACAAGCCTTTCAATGCATAGCGATTCGTGTACTGTGCAAGCTGTGTGAACGAACCTGTGGGTTGCTTGACTCTGTGCTCCATGTTGTCCTTCCTAGGCACCGTCCGCTGGGACTTGCGAGGAGAAGGATGAATCCTCCCGTGTACCGACCGCTGGTGGACCTGTCGACAATGGAAGAACGACATATCATACTTACATACAGGCTTGACAGAGCAACTATACATGAACTATGTGCCCAGCTGGAGCCAGACCTGATGTCCCCCATCCGCCAACCCACAGGGATTCCCCCTCTGGTGCAGGTTCTGTCAGTACTCCATTTTTTGGCAAGTGGGTCTTTTCAGACAACAGTGGCCATGTCATCTGGGATGTCTCAGCCTATGTTTTCAAAGGTTTTGTCCAGAGTGTTGTCTGCCCTGATGAAATACATGCAGAGCTACATTATTTTCCCTGAGGAGGGCGATTTGAGTACAGTGAAGGGTGATTTCTATGCCCTTGGACATATCCCCAACATCATTGGTGCCATTGATGGCACCCATGTGGCTTTGGTTCCCCCCAAAGAAAGTGAGCAGGTGTACAGAAACAGAAAAAGTTATCATTCGATGAATGTCCAGGTGGTCTGTTTGGCTGACCAGTACATCTCCCATGTAAATGCCAAGTTCCCTGGGTCAGTGCATGACGCGTATGTCATGCGAAATAGCAGCATCCCTTATGTGATGGAACAGCTACAGAGACACCGTGTGTGGCTAATTGGTGACTCTGGTTACCCCAACCTGTCGTGGCTACTGACCCCAGTGAGGAATCCCCGGACCAGGGCAGAGGAACGGTACAATGAGGCCCATGGGCGAACTAGGAGGATCATAGAAAGGACCTTCGGGTTCCTGAAGGCCAGGTTTAGGTGCCTGCATATGACAGGGGGATCCCTAATGTACTCACCAAAGAAGGTGTGCCATATCATCGTGGCCTGCTGTATGCTTCACAATCTTGCTTTGCGACGCCAGGTGCCTTTTCTGCAGGAGGATGGTCCAGATGGTGGTGTTGTAGCAGCTGTGGAGCCTGTGGAGAGTGAAGAGGAGGAAGACGACGGGGACGACACGGACAACAGGGATACAGTCATACAACAATATTTTCAGTAGCACACAGGTAAGAATCACCCACGCCATTTTACATTTACTTAAGGCCTCATGCGTCTCTACTGTCTGTGTTTCCCCCCAGTTCCTGTTAACTGATTTGTGACTTTCCCTTCCCTTTTCAGAGCTGTATGACCCACTGCGTGACTTCTACTTTGTTTGCCCATGGACTAAAGCTTATTGAAATTGGTATGTTGTCATCACAAAGTAACTGGACATTATTGCACCGTTATGTGTAATACATTTGTTAAGAATACAAGCAGACTCCTGTTATTTTAAGTGCAATAAGTGATTTATTTTAAGTGCTACATATAGGTACATGATTGTAAAACGGTGATGGGTGGGGGTGGAGTAATGTCCATGGCAGAGTCCAGTTCTCAGTCTCACAGGTGCATTGTCCATATGCCTGTGGAAGGATGGAGCAGGGGCAGTTAAAGGTTGGACAGGGTGACAATGTGGGACAGTGGGATGACATCAGGGGGTATCTTATGCTGGCGGGAGTCTTGCAATCCTACTCTGTCTTCTTGTGAGATCTCAGGTTCCGCTTGCGGGGTGGTTCTTCTTCTGCAGGAGGTGGGGTTCTGGTGGCCTGTTGTGGTGTGGGGGCCTCCTGTCCACTAGCGCCGGCGGAGGTGGTAGGCTGTTCCTGGCCTGGGCTAGTGACAGGGGCCCTTTGGGGTGCCACATGGTCCCGCAATGTGGTGACTATCTGGTTAAGGGCCACGACGATGGTCCCCATTGCAGAACCGATGTTCCTCAGTTCCTCTCTGAACCCCATGTACCGTTCCTCCTGCAGTGCCTGGATCTCCTGGAACCTGGCCAGTACCGTCGCCATCGTCTCCTGGGAGTGGTGGTAAGCTCCCATGATGGAGGAGAGGGCCTCTTGGAGAGTCGGTTCCCTGGGCCTGTCCCCCCCCTGTCGCACAGCAGCCCTCCCAGTTCCCCTGTGTTCCTGGGCCTCTGTCCCCTGGACGGTGTGCCCACTACCACTGCCCCCAGGTCCCTGTTGTTGTTGGGGTGGTGGGTCAACCTGGGTGCCCTGTAGTGGTGGACACACCGCTGATTGACGTGTCCTGGAGACAGAGGCATGGGCCCGCTGGGTGGGAGCTGTGCTGGTGTTCCCAGAGGGGGTTGGGTCTGGTGTAGCCTGTGGCTGTCTGTGGGGAACCGACTGTCCAGAGGTCCCCGATGGGCCGGGCTGGTCATCTGGGTCCAGGGAGACAGAGCTGCTGTCATCGCTGGGGGCCTCTTCTGGGGGTGGGATGGACATCTCTGTACCCTCCGTGGCGGTGTGGTGGCGTTCGGGTCCTGCAGGGGTATAAAGGTATGGTTATTGCTTCTGTGTGTGGCATTTCGTGTGATGGGTGGGTGTCCATGTACCCAAGTGCAGGCATTCCCTTGTGGGGGCTTTTGTGAGGGTGGCTTGTGGGGGTGATGTGTGTGTGCAGTGGGCATGCTTTGGTGATGGGTGTCCATGCTTTGTGGTCGCATGCAGGGCTTGGTGTTGGGATGGGTGGGTTGTGATGGTGAGCCATTTGCAAGGAGTTGGTGTGATGGGGGTGGGGGGGAGGGTGGGGGTATGTGCTGGCATGCAGGTGGGCTGGGGGTGGGAAGCAGTAGTGAAGATTTGACTTACCAGAGTCCATTCCTCCGCCTACTCCTGCGAGGCCCTCAGGATGCAGGATGTGCAAGACTTCCTCCTCCCATGCTGTAAATTCTGGGGGAGTAGGTGGGGGTCCGCCGCCAGTCTTCTGCACCGCAATGTTGTGCCTTGATACCATGGAACGCACCTTCCCCCGTAGGTCGTTCCAGCGCTTCCTTATGTCATCCCGATTGCGTGGATGCTGTCCCACCGCGTTGACCCGGTCCACTATCCTTTGCCATAGCTCCATCTTCCTGGCAATTGTGGTGTGCTGCACCTGTGCCCCGAAGAGCTGGGGCTCTACACGGACTATTTCCTCCACCATGACCCTGAGTTCTGCGTCAGTGAACCTGGGGTGTCTTTGGGGTGCCATGAGGTGGTGTGGATGAGGTGTGGGGTGGCGTTTGTGGTGATGAGTGTGGTGCGTGTGGTGGTGTGTGGTGTTTGGTGCGTGGATTCTGTGTGGGTGATGGTGTTGTGTGCCTCTGTGTTGTGGGATTGTCTATTCTGTGCTCTCTCTCTAGCCTTTGTCAATATTTCGGGTCGTAGGGGTTTGTGGGTGATGTGGGTGTGTGTTTTATATTGTGTTGGGTGTGTGGGAGTGGTGTTAGTATGTGTATCAGGTGTGTGTGTTTCAAAATGACCAATGGGGCTAAGTTTTCTATGTGTGTGTGTATTTTGACCGCGGCGGTGTGTACCGCCAATGGAATACTGCGTTTGAAAGACCGCCGCGTGGATTTGTGTGTCATGATAGTGTGGGCGTATTTCTGTTGGCGTGACGGTGGAGGTTTGGTCATCGCCATTTTTTCGCTGACCTTTGGTGTGGCGGACTTTTGTGGATGTCGGGTTTTTGGCGGTTTGCAAGTTGCGGGTCAGAATGACCGTGGCGGTTTACCGCGGCCACGGCGGTGTTATGGCGGTCTTCTGACCGGCGGTAAGCGCCTTTTACCGCCGAGGTCAGAATGACCCCCTAAATGTCTTATTTCCAAAGGGAAACTCCGGAATAGGGGATATTACTCAGTCTCAGTAAATACTCTTCAACCGAAGGTAAATGTATTTACCGGGTACCATAAATACCTTGCACCAGCTGACTCATACTCAGGATTTTAGTGTAGTGTCCAGCTCACCCGAAAAATAAACCAATGCATATAACACACTAACGTGGCTTGTGACCGTTATGTCCACATCACAATGGAATAGCTGGGATTTTGCATTGTTTTGTTTGCTCAAGAATCGGCACCTACCACTCCTGAGGCAACTTAAAGCCTGGCAGGGGTAGCACATCGCTCTAGAGGCGTGGCGAGAGTTGACACCTTTGTTAGAAAAAAGCATGGTCATGTGTTTATTTTTTTGCTAAGCAGGAACAACCACACATTGGTGTGTAAAAATGAATATTTGTTTAAAATTGTCAGTATTCATTTGTAACATTGCAATTATCTCTCTGTTTGCTCTAATAATCATTCTGAAATGATTTAGACATTTCTCAAATACTTTTTAAATCGTGTCTTGGAGTGATGGCTTTTATAGGTTTATGTTTCAGAAAGGGAAAAATACAGGATTGTAGGCCTTTCCCCATTATTTTTACCGGCCTTGGACTTAAAAATACAAGTTAGGCCGGTAAAAAAACAGCCAGATGGCAACCCTAGGAGTGCCAGCAATGGATGTCCAAATTCTTTCTGCAATTCAGATATTTTATGCTACATTGCTACTAGATGGTGATCCCAAGTGTGGGTTTAGTTCGTCTAATTTTACCAGTTCACAGACCTGAGCAACTGTAAATGTATCACTTAGGGCTGCTCAGGACATCAATGAATTATTCTTCCTAATTATGAGTGTGCAGAATCGTGTAATATTTTCATTTCATGAAAATTACACACATTTCAGCAAATAGCTTAGAATGTTTTTTGCTGGTACCTCAAGTAAAAAAAAAAATCACGTGAGGGAACACCTCATGTACAGATGTCACATGAGACACCAAAAGGAGATTGTTTCAAGGAGAAAATGTGTATTGTGAAAATTCACAAGTTTTGAATAATGTGAAACTTGCATATTTTGCCATTTTTACAATGTATTTAAAAGATTCAGTGGAAGTATCCCAGTAACTGCACTCTCCTCCCTGAACCTGTCCCAACATCTAAATAGAATACACTTGCCGAGGTATTCCTTAATGGTTGGTCTTGATCTCCCTTTACAGGAGAAAATAGTTACCAGCGATGAATGTCACAGTGATTGCCTTTAGTGCTTCTTAATCTTCTTTTTCAGATTAAGTTTCATCAATGACAGCATTAACCAGGAGCAACATACATTCACCATGAATCTCCTTTTGCATGCCTTTCACAAAGGTTTCTCCTTACAAGTAGTGGAATAAGGTAGAATGAAACCTATTAGAAGGGTGAATCATGAAATATTTAATATTACCAGAGAATGCTGTAATCTACTGTCTGTTAAACAGTACATGATCTCAGAATCAAAGATCCACGAAAAATGGATGGACAAAATAGGTGAAACGAAGCGCCTGATTCACCAAACTTTCTTGTATATAAAGTTGTGATTTCCTTCTGGGAACTCTTAAGTCTGGATTACGTCTACAGTAACTCATATTAACTCACAGAAAAAAACCTATGTAAATTGTGTCCAATGAGATTTTGTGTACCATGGTACATAATTACAATTTATCAGAATTGTGCCTCTTTTTACAAGTTCGATATCAATACTTAAAGTGGGCAGATACCAATGTTCTTCCTAAATATTGTCCTCCGTGTGCAGCAACTACATTTTTGCATGCGCTCTTCACTTAGTCTTGCACACAACCAAATGATGGAGTGGGGCATAATGTGGAGAGCAGTGTAGAAGCTACCCCTGTCATTTTAGTAGTCCACTCCAACCACCCCTTGTATGACAGATATCTTTATTTAGCTATCCACTTTCTAAAGCTACAATTTCTCCTCTAGCCCTCCCCTGTTTATAACAGAGACTCCCTTTCAAACCTTCCAGTCATATGGCTGAAATCCCATCTCTCCAGCTCTTCTTGTTTTCGCACCAGAAACCACTGCAATGTTACCTGCTAATGTTGCTGATTAGTACAGCCTAAAGACGGAGCCTTCCACTGAAAGAAGGAAGATGGTGTCTAAACATACGTCTTAGGAGGCTCAGCAAATTGTAAGAGCTAGACAGAGGTAGAAATCTGCCTGCCATTAATATATAATGCACGGCAAGTTATCCTGAATGTAATTATGTCCAGGAAAATATTTCCTTGTGGCCAGCGCAGACAGAGCTAGAGGCCTCAGAATTCAATTTACCTGTGCCACTTAATATGTGTCACCATCACAAAGTTACTACTTATGAGCCAGCAGAACCATATTGCTTGAATTTTGTTTTTGCAGCATTGAAAGTAAAACTACAAATCCCATAATGCAATATGCACATGAGTAATACGCTAGGAATAGATGACGATTGCACATATAGCAGGGGAAAAATTAGTCTTTAATCTCTAAATAAGATAAACTGTGTTCTGGAAAGATTGCTCCAGTCGCAGCCCGTGGTATTCCATTTACTCAGGATGCAACAAAAGCAGCCCAAACACAAAATAAAGTAAGAAAAAATGCCACTGTCATTCTTGAAGCGCACTTGTTCTGATAAGTGGTGTCTCACTATTTAAACTGCCCACAACCAAATACTCTTGAACTATGAAACTTAAATGAAAATATCACTGTTTACCTTCAGGCACTTCACTAACCCTTCAATGGTAGAGGGCGCTTTATAAACGCTGCTACAGTACAATAAAACGATTTACAACTTAAAACCTATAAAGCCAGCATCTCTTTGAAACTTGGGTGACTGAAGTAGCCGCTATGGTATGAGGGAGGAAAGGGTGCTGAGGCAGACTGGCATACATCAGTTTATTTATGCTAATTTCTGAACTGCCTGAGGAGTCATCCTGTTAACCAGCAAACAATTTAACAAAGGTAAGCAATTTGCCAAACAATGATCTTCGGAGGAGTGGGATCAAAATATTGAGTTATCAGTGCAAAGCAAAATGTTACGTAACTTGCCGTTTTGCACTCATTCCCTTTTAGGGTCGAGCCTGCGAGAGCATGTGCTAGCGCATGAATCTTGCTTGTGAGACACTTGAACAAAAAAGGGCTTGGATTGTGCCAGTTGTTTACCATTTGTTGGTTTGCCTGGCACTGTGCTTTATAGCCTCCTAATTCGTCACTGCAGATATGGCATCATTTAAGTTCCTCTCTGTGGAGTATGGAACAAGCACTGATTGATTCGACTTAATCAGTGCCTGTCCGCTGCTCCCGACGTGACTGAGGTATTATTTTGTTCTTTTTAACTTCTGGAGCCCTACAAACAGAAGGTGTGTGACTGGGGAAACGTGCCCAGCAGGTCAAACACAATGGCAACGTTTTATTTTCTATATGTAACTTTCTTTTATTTTGCCAAGAATTATTTTCTCACTTTGCACTGATGTTTTGTTTTGTTTTTGCTCGTGGACTCTGTTCTCAAAATATTAGGATTATTTTGTTCTAAATATTGCAAAGCAACATTGTTTCTTATGTGTAATTTCCAAAATGATGCTTTAACGCAAACTTGTGCAGTACATCCCAATTCACTCTATTCCAATCCACCTCACCCCAGACCAAATCTCCCACTCAATACCATCCACCCATCTCCAATCCAAACCACTCACTCCAATCTACTACACTCTTCCCATGTCACCCCACTCCAATATGCCCCACTTCAGCCTAAAACAATCTGCTTCACTGCAATGCAAAACAATCTGCTTCACTGCAATCCAAAAAAATCTGCCCCACTCCAATCCAAAACAATATGCCCCACTCCAATCCAAAGCAATCGAAACTCCAATCTGCCCCTCTCCAATCCAAAACAATCTACCCCAATCCAAAAAATCTGCCCCACTCAAATCCACCCCACTCCAATCAACCTTGCCCCAATGCAATCCACCCACTCCATCCCAATTCACCCCACACCAATACGATCAACTCCACTCTAAAAACAATCTGACCCACTGCAAACCAAGACAATCTGCCCCAATCCAATCCACCCCACACCAACCCACCTCACCTCACCCCAATGCAGTCCACCCACTCCATCCCAACCCACAACACTCCAACATAATCCACCTACACAAATCCGATTCACCCAACCCATCCCATACCAATCCAATCCAACTCAGCAATCCAATCCAACCCAGTCCACCCCACCCCACCCTACTCCAATCCACTCTTCTTCAGTCCAAAACAATCTTCCCCACTCCAATCTGCCCCACTCCAATCCAAAACAATCTGCCCCACTCCAATCCAAATCATTGTGCCCCATTCCAATCCAAAACAATCTGTCCCACTCAAGTTCTAAACATTCTGCCCCATCCAATTCAAAACATTCCACCCCACTCCAATCCACCTCACTTGTCCCAATTCACCATACTACAATCCACTCCACACTAATCCAATCCACCCAAATCCATCCCAGTACAGTCTACCCCACTACATTCCACTCCACTCTAGCCCAATCCACCCCAATCCATCCCACTACAGCTATTCCACCTCACTCGTCCAGCCCAATCCAATTCAACCTACTACAGTCCAATCCACCCCACGCCAATCCAACCCACACCATTGCAAACCAACCCACCTCAATCCAACCTACCCCACACCAATCCAGCCCTTTCCAACTCAACCCACCCCCTCCAATCCACCTTAATCCACACCTCTCCAAGTCACTTTAACCCACCCAACTCCAATACAATCCACCCACTACAAACAACCTTAATCCACCACACTCCAATCCAATTCACCCAACTGTACTCTAGTCCAATTCACCATAATCTAACCCACCTAAATCCAATCCATTCAACTCCAGTCTACTCCACCCTAATCCAATCCAATCCACCCAAACCAACCCACCTTATCCCATTTCAATCCACCCCACTTCAATCCTATCCAGTCAACCTACTCCAATCCACCACACTTCACTCAGTCCACTCCATAACTGCAATCCACTCCAACATACTGCACCATATTCCAACCCACTCCACGCCACTACACTCTGCGGCACCCTTTGCCACTGAACCACTGAACATACTCAACTCTACGACACTCTACTCCCCATACTCCTCCCTACAACACTCTACTCCAACAAATCCACTCTACAACACTCTACTCTCCCACTCCACCCTAAAACAATCCACACCATTACCTTTTAGCCATGATGAACAGCAGCCACACTGGTGTAGAACATAGCAAAAACAGATTGCCAAAGTCAATAGCTTGTGTACAGGCAAGACCTATTGGCTTTGCAAATGTTTGTTTCTTTCTGGAACTGTTGGACCCAGTAGTCATCCAAAAAGGCACATACTATGCACTCTTGGCTGACATTCATTGGATGCCCTGGTTTGTTTTTCTTGTGTGTGCCTATGCGCACCCTGATTCCCTTGAGAGCACACTGATTCCCTTGTGTGCGGCACAAGGGAGAACACTGTACTGGCTCTTAGGCACACAGGTAGGAGGGAACCTAGTCAGGTACTGTTATTTATTGGGTACCTGCACTACTTTAATTTGAAAACACGAGTGCCAGCACTTCTCAAAAGGGTTACAATACTTCTAATGCTAAAATATCAATGCTTATGAGTAGGAAACAAATACTTTGGGATAGTGAGTACCCTCATTTTTATATTTCTTTTTCAAGCAGTGATGTACAAATTTGCTTTCCCCTCACACCATGTGTGCATTTGGAGAGGTCATATGGTGTGTTGTTAAAGAGGTGAGGCCTTTACATTTTTTTAAAGTGGTCTGAAAACAGGTTCACTTGGTAAAAAAACATGTAGAGTAACCATCCCTTCTGCATTTTGCAGGTTTGTCCTGCAGTAATGGCTCCTGTCGCACTTCACTCACAGAGACACTGCATGACGTCTGTTGTTGTGCATTTTGGTTGCTCTGACACTCTTAAGGTGACTGGGAGAGAGGAGTTGCAGCACAGGAGAAATCCAGCACCAGACAGTTTCACAAGCACATTTAGATGCAAATCCAGCCATCTGCTGATAAACAGCCTTGAATGTGTGAATGACTACCATGCTGTAGACTTGTGCTGGGACCATGCCCTTATTCTTTGTTTCTTCCTTTAAGACTGGTTCAAAGACCGATATATTTTCAGATAAGTCAACAGAGGCACAGGGAGAATATAATTTGCCCAGTATCAACCAATTTCTTAAATAGTAGATCAGAGACTGCAGCACACTGCTACTTGCTATAAAGGCTATACATGTATCACCATCTTGCAATTGGTAATATACTATAAGACTGGACACATCTTATCTACCCCGGGTAATATCAAGCACATTTTTTTAACTACCTGCTTGCTAGTAAACTTTCATATTGAGTCTAAATACTCCCAATTTTCACAATAAAGGAGGAGAGGAATAAGTTGAAAAAGTGATTGCCAAAGAGTACACAACTTGTCTGAATGGGAGATAGGGAATAAAAAACGGTCTCTCCTACTTCTACGTTTCCAACCAAACCAATAGACCACAACTGGGCTGGCAGGTACTCTGATGGCAAGGCCAATGGGCTGCCCTTCGGAGAGAAATGTCATTGTGTTGTGGCCCTTCCCAGCTTTAGAATAGTGTTAATTTCCAGCATAAATAGTTGAAGTGCTGCAGTGGAGATTAGATATCAAGTGTCCTCGTTCCATGACTAAATGTAAATACTGGGCCAAGTCCTGTTGCATTAGGTGGTTACTTGCCAGTATGTGTGGTAGATACAGATATTTACCACTGATGTTTCAATGCTTAAAACTATCTTATTCCGTTTGGATACTGGAGTTATTCATTTTGTAAATGTCTCTCAAAAGTGTCATCAATGAGAGGACAATGCTTACTCCAGGAGGTGGTGAAGGGTTAGAACTCAAATACAGTATGAAGAGTAATCACATAGGAAAAGAGCAAGATAGGATGAGTTATATCTTTTATATCTTTTAAGGTGGCCTGATTTAGAGTCCCAGGATTTAGAATGAATTACCCTAAAAATGCACAACGTGATTCATAGTTCACCTGACTCCTCAACAAATGTCTTCCGATATCTGTGGTGGCCCAGTGTCTATCAAAGTGACAATGGGAAGGTGGGCACCACAACAAAATGCAAAGTCGTGAATACTTTAAGAATTTGTTTTTTCTTAAGAGGATATTGCTATTTCATGGGGGGGGGGGGGTACCACTAAATCAGCAAAATGTCTGCACATCTCGGTTCAGCCAGAATCCTGTAGTCAGTTTCATGCCCTATTCCTTCGGATTACATCTCTTCCCAGCCTCTCCACCCGCCCCCAATCTCTCTCACGTGATTATGTGTCTTCTTTCCGTGCTGGCTGTCACTCATTCAATAAAGTACTGGTTTCTGTTGCAGGTCTGTTTCCATGGGAACCGTGATGCCCCCTCTACTTCAGATGGACACATTGATTTTCTGATAAGGAGCTAATGCAAAAGCACATGACATGACCAAATGGTCAGGCGGCAAATCTTTCTTTCTGTAAACAAGCCAAGGCCCGAAGCAGTTTTTCTGGACGATGTGACTTTTGTATTGTTGCTCTCCCCATGGTCTAAATCTTATAGTTTTTTATAATGTATGTACTTTTTCTAAAGCATCTAAAATTTTATAATAAAACTTCTATGTGAAACAGCTTGGGTAGGCATTTTCTGTAAGTGTTTGTTGAGTTCTTGTTTCTAATACTTTTTACTTGCACATACCGAATTGAAATCTGAAGTAAACTCAAAATTACACTTTCACATATGAATATTTCAGATCTTAAGTGTGAAAAATATCGCAGGAAAATCGGCTCTAATGCTACAAAAAATGAAGAACAACAAAATAAACTGTGCTGCTTTTGTTTTTACAATTTCACATAGAAGGAAACAAGAGAATACAAAGCTGAGGGTAAGGTAAAAAGTAGGCTTGTGGTTAGATGGCAGTTGGAGGAGAAGGCTCAGTTGGCGAGTAAAGTGTGAAGAAGATTGTGGTTAGGATTACATTTGGTGGAGAAGGCTGAGTTGGCTCTGTCTGACTGAGAAGCTGGACTAAATGTGGAGGCCTAGAACATGTGCATTGGGTGTTGCAACCTGTTAGGAGGTCTAGTGCCAAGTCGTTGGGCCAGAGTAGGATATCAGGGTTGTTTTCACTGTTAATAAAGGAGATGAATTCGACCTTTCTGCTGGTCAATTCAAAATTGACTACTGAAACGTTTATAATTTTAGTCTACAACTGCTCATTCAGGCAACTGAGGATTAAATTTACAGGTGCCGTCCTGCAGACCGACTTTGACTTTGACTAGAGACAACCCAGAAGGCAATCAGCATAAAAGACAATGCAGGCAATCCCAGCCACTCTAATGCAGCACTGACATGGAGCCAGTGGCAGGAATTGTATTTTCATGGCTAATTACTCATTTTGAATTTAATTAGCAGAAAGAAGGAAGGAAACTTGTAACACGTATAGTTATAGAAATGTGAATGAAAGGCTCCCTCTAAGTCATCTGTAATTATGTGCGCTGGAAACTGACTTCTTCGGCCCCCATCATGGGTTATTCATAGATACATTTTTGGTATCCCTGCACCCACAATTCCAATGCTATGGCTGTTGGTAATTTTGGGATGCAGGAATATGGCAGGATTCCATGTTTGCCTAAAGGGTGCCCTGAGTAATATTCCCTACACCTTATTCCCACAGTAACTCCCCATTTATCAGCACATTTGCACCTGGTAATTTCACCAGCTCTCAGATGGTGAAATGTCCATGTGGGATTACTGAAGAATACGTTAAACCTCGTGATGGGGCCTCAATTTTCTAAATGTATCACGTATGATGCAGCTATGCCACAAGTTCACATCATTTGTATTTATTTATATCAACAGTGTTACTTGTGTTGGAATATGACTCTTTGGTACTTCCCAGCACCACAAACATTGTTTTGAGATCATCGTTTTGAGGGAGAAAACTTGAAAGGGTGGAGATGCTAAAACATCCTAGGTCGACAGCCGGGGGAGCTGTGCCAGTGAAGCACTCCTAAAAATAGTTGTTCAAAAATTAAGAGTCGCAACAAGGGAGGCCTGACAAAGATGCCAGGAGCCATGGGTTAATGCAAAACTGCAGCTTCTAAAACTAGCCAGTGAAATGGCTCACCCATCAATTTGCTGACTCATAAGACAGGGGATGTAAGTGACATAATGAGCTAGGTCTGTTAATGCTAATGGTGATTTTTTAGTTTGAGTGTGTTGGAAACATTTGGTTAGAGGGTGGTCTAGTTAAAATATATTTGCAACATTTAGCATAGTAGTTGAATGCAGATCTAAAGATGCCTCACTCCAAATCAGGATGAGTTGAGAGTTACATATCGTGATAGTGTCTCAAGAAAATCTAGAAGAATGGACTGCAAGAAATGAAAAGTAAGAATTCTAGGGATACATGGTCACCCTAGATGGAAGACACTTGACATCCCACTACTTTGCAAAAAAAGCCAAGCATGTCAAAATATCAAGCAACTAACTTAGCACATCTTGAAAAAAAGTGCAAACTGCAAGCTGCAAGTTGGGTACCGGCATTTATATCTGGAATTTAATCGGCGCTTATCTACTGCATATGCAAACTTTAGCAGTAGATCAGCAAGGATGTGTTGGTCTGAGGCCATAGAGCATCACTGCATCTGAACTGTAAAGGAGCTATATGAAACAATGTGATTTCCAGTTTGTGGGTGCTATTTAATATTCACTTATACAGTAATTCTTACTTGAATATTCAGAGCGACCTAATTCTTTAGTAGAGTTTCCAAGTCAGTCGGTACTTAATTTGCAAAAGGTTACGTGCAGGAGCTTAAAGCTTTTCTTAGGAACTCTCTACTGATACTGACAATTGCTGCGGTTGCCGAATACCAAGGCTCCCTGCTCTCGACTAAACCTCATAGCTCTCTCGTTCAGTACACTAAACTTCCTCTCTCTTTGACTCTCTTCCACATCTTCTTTTTATTCATGATATTTCACTGTTTTCACTATCTTCGTCTTCCTCCCTCTTTCTCCATTGTCTTCCTTTCTCTCACTCTCTCTCTTTAGGTCAAAGTCTGATAATGAAAAATAAGCCTCATTTCTACAAAGTGCCCACCACCTGCACAAATGAAGCACTGAGTCAAAACCCCTCTTATGCTGCAGTAACTGTAGCCACTTTCAGGTTGTTGCCCTCGTCACATAAATAGGCGTATGTGAAGATACAGCGTTTCTTTTGCAATGTTTTGTGAAGGTTGTTGAAAAACTTGGTAAACGTTTGCCACAATTACTTGAACTCATAATTTGTGTGGCAGTCTTTGGCAGGAAAAACTCTGCATTGCATACCTTCTCCATGTTGGCAGAGTGTAATCTTGCAATAAAGTGAAAATTATCTTGCAAAGTGCAGAAAATCTTATAAAACATGTTAAACTAAGAAACTTTTCACTTCAGGAAGGGCAATCATCGGAAAACTTTGCACAACTTCACCAGTGAAAATAAACTGTCCTTAAATATACAGCTCACGTACACAGAGGGGCAGATTTATGAAAAGGGGCACTGCACCTAGGGCCAGATGTACCAAAGGATTTTACCCATTCTGTGTCTATGGGAAAAAGCTTTCGTATATATGGCCCCTAGTGCACTGCCACTTTTATTGCACCCCTTAGAGCCACCCTAAAGCCACTATGTGTGCTCCGTATTTAAAATATGATGTACCATGGCATTTTTACATTAGTTCAGCGCTTTGCAGGACTAGCGTCAAGATTTTTTATGCTAATTCTTCAAAGCAACCAGAGGTCCTTTGAAACCAATGGGAGACTCCTTTTAATGCCTGCTCTGAGCAGGCATTGAAAATCCCGGAAAAAGTTATGCAAAGAAATATTTTAGATTTCATTTCGTCATTTTTTGGCTCCCCCAACGGGGGGACGCCCCCCTCACATACACTATGCCTGGTGTAGGCATAATGTGGCTCAAGGAGTTACAAAGCGGCGCAATGGATGCATTACACCACTTTGTAAATATAGTGCAGAGGTTTTGGCCTTCCAATACTACATTCATGTAAAATAAATGAGGCTAATGTGGCATTGGAATGGCAATAGGGGCTCCTAAGTCTGTGCCAAAATGTCTAAAATGACTTTATAGGAGAGTGACTAAAAGGGGTTCCCTAATACGATGAGCGTAGCTCGGACAGGGAAATAACTAATGTAGGAAAAGACTACTAAACGAGCTACAGCAATGTGAGCTGAAGGAATAATACCCTTCAGGTATAAATCACTATAGGTACGGATAATTACAACATGATATAATACAAGCTAACAATGATACATGATTAAACAGGACGACTGAACATGGAAAGAAAGTAACTAATGAAGATATTCTGTCACAAAAATATATAATTTTATTAAATACTTTTACAAAAGATTAAAATACTTAGAAGACTTGTTTAAAGATAGATCAAGGAAAAACTAAATACCTAACTCAGACATACCACACTCATACTGAATAAGAACCAAATAAAGGATAAGATACACTGGTGAAAGATGACATGAAATGTGCTAGAGTTTACATAATAACACAAAAAATCTGGAAGAAATAATAATGATACATCGATATCAGAGAGAACTAATCAAAAGAAATACAAAAATAGTTGGTATTCTAATACAAAAACAATCAATATTAGGAAAAGGACGATGATGAAGTTGCTCTGTCAGAGAGGTACAATAGGGACAGAAGGCCTACGCGCGTTTCGGTGTTCCTTAATTATGAGGGTCACCTTCATCAGGACCATTCCCAATAGTACAATCCACTGATAGTGTGGTCTTAACAGCCGAACATCCTGGTCATTTTTATGATAGATTCTGGATATGTATAGATACTGTAGTCATGATATGTAATAGAAAGATAACATAATTATGTGAAAATATACTGCTAGTGTCATGGAAATCACCAATTCAGATTTTTGTAAAATGGAGGGAAGAGAGTTTTTTTTGAGAAATGGTACTTATGGGCCTGTAACGGTCCTAGCTTTATTGTACCATCAACAAATTGTCGGTAGGTGATGGACCAATCATGCAAAGAAGAGACATATTTCTCTGTTAGAGAAAGTACCGTGGCAATAAAGAATGTTATTCAACTGTGAAATTAGTAGAAGAATCGGAACTGAGAAAATGAAAAGTGACAAATCACATGATGTTTAGAATAATTAATTCAGAGTGACACGAAAAGATAAGATGATTAATTTATTCATATATAAAAGTGCCTTATATGATGTAACTTCTACTACTTTTCCCAGTTCTGTGGAGGAATGCACCCAAGTGTATTGAGAAATTAGTTATAATAAACTAATATCAAGATTCTTTTTTGTAATACCTGTTATGTCAGTTAGTATAATGTGACTGACATATAGTTGTTCCATTCTCGTGGTTAGGCATAGAGATGCCTTTTGTTGTCAATAGGGGTAAACAAGCTAGTAAGCAAAAGATAATATTCCGATCAGTAAGGAAAAACTTGGGAACGAAGTAATAATGTAACTATATACTGTAGAGACTAGTAAGAGTTTGAAAAATAAGTCAAAGAGTACAGGATTTTTCTATCGTAGGGAAACTAAGAGACTAAAAATCACCTGGTGTTCGATAAGGCGAATTAGACTGGCAGGTTCCGTTCTAAAATCTTTGAGAGTCTTCAGCCTCGAACTAAGTTCCATAACTATTCCAAAGTATGTGTTTATGATGATAAAGCTGTACAGAATAAAGAAAAGTGGCTCAGATGGTTTGCCAAAACAACGGGGAGATCGCATTTTAATATGGACTAGTCGATAGATATACAAAATGATGCGAGAGTCTTTCTTAGAACGCTTACCTGTGTGTTGACCGGCGTCGCGTATGCTGATTATTGTCCTGCCTCTATTCGTGCCCGTCTTCAACAACTATGTCATACCATTCTACGGTGAGTATTCAAATGAGTAGCTTAGTAATCAGTAAAAATGGTTGTGTGAAACCACACTGCATAAAGTAGGGTAAAAATATTGTTTAATTAGTTTCTTACACTGACCTAAAATATTATATTTGCATGCTGGGGGTATAAAAGATGCGAAATATGCAAAATACCTTTAGCACTGCAAATGGGAAGAACTTGGCAACTGAATATGAAAAAGAGTACATGCCAGAACACCTTTGACATATTTTTTTATTACAAATGCCTATCAAGTGGTACCAGATAGAGGATACAAAACTCACATTTTTCCATTAATTGACTATTCCGGTTTGGTAATACGCTTTCTGCTCAGTGAGCTGTCCTAACTAGATTTGAGTGCCCCACGTGCTCAGCCGTACTTTTCTGACATGGATGATTGCATAGCTGCTGCTAACCTGTCCACACCTTGTATATCTCTCACATTGGCTGCTTAGGAGTAAGTGTCCATTTTAAAAGGGATTTGAATCATTCAATAAAGTTTAATAGTAATATTTAGTAAGGGTCTAATTTAGTGTTAAATATGACGGAGTATCCTGACAGCCAAACCCTTGATTTGCTGGCTCATTTAGTAATGGGGACTGTCAGTATTCCATCAATGGAGCTCCCTTTGCTTCTACGGAAGAAATACTACCTCTGGTGGCCCAATGGAGGAAGGCCATTACGCCGTCCACCCTATTTACAGTAGACAATGTAATGCCCGTTTTGTCCTGTCAGTGACTGCCCGAACAAACCTGGCGCTGAGGGACAGGAAATCCAAAATGAACCCCACACCATGGGTGAAAAGTTCATAGAGAAGGGATGTGTATGAAATGATAAACATACCTTTTGTAGTGGAAAGGTGCTCTTCCAGTACAAAAAATATGTTTTGACATAGTTTAATATATTTCCCACTTTGTAGATGTGCTGTAGAGTGCAGAACACTTGCAAAGATTGAAAGGTTTTGAGAAAAGAAAGCTATTCTCAAACCTTACACCAGTCATAAAATGCTAGTGCAACTCTATCAATGAAATAGATAAGAATTTGTGTCCAAATATATGTGATTGCATAGGTATGTCCATGTACCAACCATTGAATGCCCCCTTGATGCAAAGTAGCACATAACGTTACTCTGCCTTACTTTAGGCAACCTTTCAACGTAAATCAGGATTTGGATTGTAAAGTAAACCTTGACACAACATTACTTTTGTAGAGCAAACCTGACATTACTAAATTGCTTCCTAAAATATTAGTATACATTTCTTTGCACAAAACCAACATGGTTCACTCACAGTTCCTTTTGTTTCCTGAAATTCTACTTTGTCCGTAAAGCTAACCCCTGCATTTATTGGTGATTCACAGCAGTATTTCTGTACTTCCACCTTGATAACAATGCATGTCGGCCTTTAGTAGTCAGATCACTTCTACATGGGACAAAAAATTCCCCACCCCATTCCTCATATCCACATTAGCAAATACATTTATAGTCATAGATCTATCATGATCAAAACCAAGCCACCTGTGGATTCCCATTGGCTACAATGGAATCCATTACGGAGATGTTAAGCTCTTTGTATAAGCGAGCTAAAAAGGCATGTTATGGCACACCTGACATGCATGAGTGCATTTTAAAAAAGAGGGTCTTTATTAACCTGTACTATGAGGCACAATTCTGAATCACAGATTTTAAGGATGTACTACTAAACAGACAAAATTGAAAAACTGTGTAAGATAACAGAGTGAATGTAAATAAACACCATTTTAAATTCAGCTTTGACATGTAACTACATGGCTTGTGTGACTGTATCTTTATCATTATGCATGGAATTATCTTCTGGGCAGCAGTTTACCTATGTGCAAACAAGTGAGATTTGACTGTTAATACTGAACTAATTTACCTAGAAACACTGCCCGATTGAGGAAGTATGGATCACTCTAGTTAGAATAACTATGTGTTGGGAAGAGAATGTCCCCCTCATGGTGTACATATGTGTTCCCTGGCTTGCGTGCCTGAACGGTTGGTATCTGTTACCTTGATTTTGGACATTGGCCCCAGCCTCACATTAATCCAGTGTGTGCATGGAGACCTAGGCCTGCCCTTGAGTTACAAGAGGTTCTGGACATGTCCTGGACCTGGGCGGGTGCACCAAGCAAACATGTCATAGTGACGACTGGACTACTGTCCCTGTCATGGGTTTCATGTGAGCTGCATGGTGGAGGAGCTAGGAAGAGGGCAAACAGCAGAAGCACCGGCTCCTGCTGCATCCTCTCTCGAGATTTGCTCTGCATTTGACAGCTGCTTGCAATTCCTCACATACACACCATTACGCCTCCCGACCCCTTTGTTCCACTTGCAAATCCTTAAATAATGGGCCAACATGACTTTTTATTTTACAAGTTCATCTTGGTTTAACTCATACACACTTTACACTGCATTGTCATACCTGTCCCAGCCAGACTCATCATGCGTTTTCCTGTTTATCTGGAGCCTGTTGTACCATAGACATTTGACAAATGTAATGTTATGAAATCCTTCCGGAAAGTCAAAGCAACTTTAAAAAACAAACCTATCACTCAGTCTGAGAATTTAATAATGGACTGCCCAAGGTACGAACTGCTGGTATTGTTACTTACAAAAACTCATCAACACCCTTCTCCTCAGTCAGTTCAAGCAGGCTTCCTAGTGTCGCCCTGTATTCTACTGTTTACACTGGCATCCAGCGTCACCATATAGTATTATTATAGCTCTGTTTATGCTACTACAAACCACTGCACCATACTGCATCTGCCCCTTACACTTAAACCTCCTGTGGTTTCTGGAAAGCTCAAGGGAAAAAGTAGATAGTGTTATGTGATCTTCACTTCTCATCATCATACAATCTCTTCCTGCCAGCTAGAAACTACAGTTCTTTTGGATGTTCCATGAAAGTGCACAGAGTCAACAATGTTGCCTTTATTTGGAACTCTGACTTGAGCCTTATACCACTGATGGATGGTCACTCTAGTGATAGTTTCGACAGGGTACTTTGTTTTCTGTCTGTGACTTCTTGGAGGTCAGTGACTGATCAGCTCAAAACTGGACTACAGGAAAGTTTTCCTGCTACTCAACTACATCTCCAAAGAAACAAAAATGCAGTAATCCAGTTCCAAAATCCTGATATTAATGTTTGTGGCTCCATTAAATGATGCCATCCTTCTCAGCGCATAAAATCTTGTTGTATCACAGCTGTTGACAATTCAGTACAGGCACCTACCACTCCTCATGTCCTCCAAAACTAAATGTAGATCACAGGGCAACAGAGAGTGGTGGTAGTAGGTTTGTGGTTATTGGACATACGTTGTGGGATGCCTCCCAAATCATAATCTTCAGGAAATGTGTCTGTTATGCTAAAATATCTTCTGGATGAAATGTTCATGATGGGTTCTTAAAATCTAGGTATAATTATGAATATAGTGCAAATCTTATACTTAAATAAAATACAATAAATTAGTAGGTATTCCCCTAGTGAGGCACAAAACAGCTGGCAACAGCAGTGGTCAGGGTCTCTTTTCATATCTTCAGAACAGATTGCCTTATGACCATCACTGGAAAACAGCTGATGGGAGCTCCTTCTTATTTTGCATTTTCACCATTTTTCTACTCACTTCTGTCTGAAAAGTGGAAATACCAATATTACAAGTTTATGTATTTTTGACAAATGAATAGCAGTAGCACATTTCCACACAAAACAAAGATTTGTAAGCAATAAGTAATGGCAACACTCAAAAATACTTTGCTGTATGCAGTGAGTTTAGATAGCTCAGGTCTACACATACTCTCAATATACCCTTCAACATCTTCAATAAGTAATTTATTTATTACTTTTGAATATGCTATAGTACTCTAGCTGGAGAAACTGGAAATTAAATACACCTCCTCATTTCATAGTCTGAACCCCAAAAAATATGAACTTCAATGTGAATATTTTGAAACCTGCAGAGGAGGGGCCATCACCATAAATGATACAGACATGCACAAACAGGGAGTGGCTCACCATCTTAACAATATACCTACATACAAAAGCTTCCAGATTGCCTTCAGACAAACTAGATTTAATATCAGAGATTATGAGCACAGTGACACTGAATAATATGTAGATCTCAACAAAAGAGCAGGCTTTCTGAAACAGAAGCCTTCATATATTCCCCTCTCTTACATCCTTCTAAAGATCTCAGATTGGGTAGACCAATTGTGTCCAAGATTAAATCAATTAAGACATTGCAATGGAATTCTTAGATTTGTTTCTACAACCTTACAGCATTCAGGAGATTTAAGGAATTTACAAGGTACAGCACTGAAATCAGCACCTCCTATGACAATTTCACTGTCTCCATTCCACTGCAATGAATTATAAAGCACTAACAAATAAACATTTATATAAATTACTTTTTATGAACCTGCCATTTTTTCTCCAGGTTGAAGGCACTTCAATGGGTACAACTTTCAAATGTATTTTAGTAAATCTCTTTTGAAAGGTTTGAGAATAGTAACATGTTTAACTAAACAATTACTATACATATACATTGTGAAGAGAATGAGATACATTTATGATATATTGTTCAATGAATAGTAACTCTTAAATATCTAATTGCCTCTCTTATAAGATTAAGAACTTGTTATTATTTCTTGAAATTCACATTGAACTATGGCAAATGTCAGTTGTTGTTTTTGAAAGTGCACATCCTTGCTTTAAATGAATGAATGGATGAATCTTTATTGCCTGATTAATTAAAATCATTACAACATATTGAAAAAAATAAAAACTGAAACTATAAAATAAACAGCAAGGAATACTCTTCTGATGCCAAACTGATGCCTAATAATAGCACCTTCTATAAAATACTATAAAGTACTATAATACCCAGAAAATTGCCCAAACCTGGGGTCCCCAGATGTTAACCACAAGCTGTTACACAAGTAAATACTCTTAATACAACCTTGCTTTAAATGATAAACTGAGAACCTTACTAGCCCAGTGATAGAATGCCTTTTGGGGCTTTCAAGAGATTCTACTCTCGAGCCCTGTGGGAAAACATAGCCAGATATGTGCAATTCCTAAGATTAAGGTGGGATGTTCTAACTGGATGACTCTAACGAGCAATCCTTAGAATTAAGTGGTAAATTACAACCAAAGACCATCACATGAGAACTGTTAAAAGAGGCATGAAACACATGTAGAATCATCATACAGACATCTCTTTGAGACAGTAACCTGTGAAAGAAGAGAATGGGTCACTTTGTTCACTACATATAAACACTTGTCTAATTTAGATAGGAAAATTCTTAAACCACATAGTAAAATCATCAACACAAGTCCACATCACTTAAGTTATCCTCTACTTATTGTCATATTGGGTAGAAACGTACAAGATCGACTTGTCTTGTCATACAATTGACCCCTATAGTAACCCTGTTGCACAAGCAACTTTACAGACAGTACTAGGACATTTTCTGTGGGGCACATGTTTAGTGTGCAAACATACAAACAAAGGGCAGCTTCAGATAATCTATAATTTTCCAGGTTTTAAAGAGGGGATCAAATGGCACAGACCTGCTATAAAAGGTTGGATTTATTTAATCTAATCCTGTGAACATTCATCTCTTTAGAATTGACAAAGACTGCTACTCTGTACAAGAATGGGCATTTAAAGAAAGGTTGAGTTAAGTACCTCTCCTTCCTTAATTTAAGGTTAATTATTTGCTTAGTTTCGTTATGTTGAAGAAAGAATAGTTCACCCAAAATCCATAAGTTCGTACATGGGGCATTCAAGGTGCAGTGCACTGTAGGCCAGGTCAGCCATAATGAAATTACCTCTAGCCTCAGGTGGAAGTAAATTCAGAGATATCAGAACTGGTATGATGTGATCACAATGACTGGAAAAAGAGAGCATAACAGTTAAGTTACCTGTCACCTTACTACCTAGGGATGGTAATATTTTATACAATCTTTAGATGCACAGCTATGACATTCTTTAATTTCTTCTTCTCCTACAGTAGGTGCGAGGCCCTAAGCTTAACCCACAAGTTGACATGACCAACTGCATATGGCCTTTGACCTTTTTTATTTCATAGCCCCCCAGTTTTGTGTATTCAAGGAACCAAGTGCGTATGTTCTATGTAGGGTGACCACTTGTCCGTACTTTTCACGGACCTTCTGTAATTTCCCCCTAATGTTCATTATCCGTGATTGAAGGTTTAGCAGACAGCATTTGTTTGTAATTTTAGCCTTTCAGCTAAAGGACAAGATAAATGGGAATTCCCCAACTGGAGTGGAAGGTAGGGAGTCTTGTGTGCTGTATTCCCGAGGGAGGGGCAGACAGATGAACAAGAACCAAGCTTTCTTCCCAATGAACCTGCTTTCCAGAAAGAAATGCAAATGTGTGCAATTGGTTAAATTTGTAATTGTAAAAGCTGCTCTGGAGGCAGAATATGCGTTAATTGGTGGACTCACTTAAATCTTCCTGGGACAAAGGTATTTTCTTTTTGAGAGGTACTGTAAGAGTGTTCCAAGCTGAGCTGTGGGGTGCTGCTTCTAATGGACAGTTATACAAAATATTTGCACTAGGTACAATCTGTATATTACTGAAATATATACTTTAGAAGCATTTTTTATATTTAACCTAAATGTATTTGCACATTTTGGGGCAGCCTATATTATATTGTGTTTAATGCACATTTTAAACAATGACTTACATTTTCACATTGCTTTCAGGGGCCTCACAGCACAAAAAATACACATCACTTTTTCTTGCAGCACCAACCAGGACTCAATTCCATGGGCTTCTGGTTGAACACATAGATATCTATAGTGATCAGATTAACCAACAGAGGTTTCATAACATAAAAAAATGCATTTCCCACCGATTAATTTAACTTTAATTGTTTTTTTATTTAAGGTGTGTGTTAATGTGTATGTAGTCACTTGATGGTGAAAGATCAACAAACTAGTTGCAGAATATTTTGCTCTTTCTAGCAACGACTTTGATTCCACCTCTGCGTTCACAGACCCCCATCCCCATTTCAGTAGACATACTTTTTTATGCAGTTCAACTGCTGCTTTGAATAGTTATGTAGGCCCAGATTTAACATTTTGTTTGCACAACGCAGCAAGAAAACTTGCTGCGCTACGTGAAAGGAGAGGGTAGGAATGGGCCATATCTATCAAGATGACCTCTGCCTGTGCTGGAGCACAATCTGCAACCTAACGTCAAAGCAGGTCCCCTTTTCCATGATGCAAAGGTACTTGCGTTACAGACAGGATTGGTTTGTGCAGGACAAGACACCTTCCTGCACAAAAACAATCCTTAGAGGCATTTTTATCTTTATGAGTGTACTGCAGAATACAGCACATTTTGAAAGAGGAAACAACAAAGAGAAATTAAGATAATTCTCCTTGTTGCATCTCCCCTGGGAAGGCGTACAATTCTAACACGTTCCCAGGTTTACCAGTGTTGATAAATATGTGACACTTTAAACTACATGGTTGGATGCATGGGAACACCCAAGCTCCACCCACGTAACACCATCCTGGTGTAATGTAACACAAGGCAGCAATGTGTGCTGCCTTGTGTCAGAACAAATTTATCAAGCCATGCAGGGTGCCTCTACTTGGCATAGTAAATCTCATTCTAGATTTTGTGTTGCCTTAATTGATATAAGGGTAATGCAAAACCTTGATAAATCTTCCCTGTAATGTCTTGAAATGCCTATAATATTAGCATATGGTGTCCGACCTTGCATTCACTATGTACTTTTTTCTTTTTTAGATATTGTGACAGTTTATCCTGTGATCTGTATTTCTTTAACACAGTGTACTATTCACAGAACCGTAAAAAACAATGTCTTTCAATTTTAAAGGGGATTGAGAAAAATAAATGAATCTAGTCATTGGCTTAAGTGCGCTATATCTGGCCGGGAAGCCTGGGTTCAAATTCCATATTCCATACATGACTAAGTAGCGTAATCTAAGTCAAATCAATTAACTTCAAGTGTCTAATTTACTTGATAGTGACATTTGACAGCACTTTCAGGTAAATCTGTTTAAGATAGACTGTGGACAAAAAACTCACTTGTATGTTTGAATAGCCTATAATGTTCCACCATCCATAACAATAATTTTGGCTATGATGTAATGGACACCAGATAATTGGTTCACTTTGTTCACTTCTGGTGTTTGCAAAAGGATTTAAGAATGTTTTAAAGTTCATGTTTATAAACTTTAACGTTCAATAAATGTCAATGCACTGTTGTGATCTAAAGTACTTAAATGAAACACTACCATATGTTTTTTGAAAGATTGTATTGTTGTATGCGGAAAGAGGTTATATAGCATGATAGTAGCCAGGTATGTAGCAAAAGATTCCATTGTACATTTATAGAAGAGCAGTGCTGGGCTACGTCTGTGTACAAAGAGTTAGCACACATGTTTTACAATTTTCTGTGTAATAAACTGACTCATAATAAGCTGTTATTCTCCAACCACCTGCCCAGTCACTGCTGCCTTAAATGTAAGTGTAGGGAAGCAAAGTAATGAACCCTATGGTCCTTAGAAGAAATTGTTCCAGTGGGGAAATCACAATAGTGTGTTGGAAATAGACACCCTTAGACCATTGTCTTCTTTAGTTGCCTAGATTTGGCAAGAACAGCTAGTACATAGAAACCAATAATGTATGTGTCAGGGTGGATTGCAGGGGGAGGGTATCATCCTTGGTGCAATCTTTAAAGGACTCCACCAAAATACCCCACATCCGTGCAATCAAATATTTTCTCAGACTAGCTCATCCCTCCCTGTGTAACAGGGTGCTCTCAGTTCGAAACCAAGAGAGCAAGACCTTGGTCCAACTTACGATAGTCAGAGGAAGTTAATCCTTTCAGTGCAGTGTATTATTGCGTTTTAATAGAAAAAGAGCCAGGTTGAGGAACTTGGTGAAGGGTATACGCTCAATAGGGCCACTTCTAGGAAATTCATTAGCACACAGCCCACTGTGGTCGACAGCACCTTGGGAACTATCTGCCAGTATGAAAGCAGTGTGGAGAAAGGCCAAAGCATATGAATCAAATTGGCATCTAATTAAATACTGCAAGAACATGCAACTGCCAGGTATATTTTATTAATTCAGGCAGGTGAATGGTAGACTCAGTTCAGAATATTAAAGTAAAAATACTTAAAACAGGAGCAGCGGAATACTATGGGGATATTTTGATATTTAAACCACTCTGTACTATGCAGAAATTTGGCAAGGTCAGTCTTCCAGTTAGCATGGAGAGAAGCCTTGGAGTGGGGCCCCTGTTGCAGGATCGCTCTGCACACCCATCTTATCAATTTGCTGCAAATCCTTATGGTGTAGATCATCTGGCACTCCTCATGTGGGGTTGGTGCTAGGTGGCGGACATGAAATAGGGCATTTAATGATTGTTTAAGGTGATTGGAAGTAAGAAATTGATCCAGGTGAAGATTGTAATCCACCTAAGGGTTTGGAAATCTAGTAGCTCATCGTCAATAAACAAATCCTCCAATTTTGAGAGACCTTTAGCATGCAGTCCTGTGCGAGTGGGGAAATCTAGCAAATTGAGTGCAGACTTCTTAGTGTTAGTGAGTTTACGGGTTCCAGTAAGGCATGAGAAAGCTGCGTGGAACAACATCAGGTTGGATAGATTCTTTTGTAGGAAACAATGACTTGTGCAGTAAGCCCTCTTTAAAGTTTTTACTGGTAAACCCCTTTTTATGCAAGGGATGGCCAGATAGCCAGTGAGCCACACAATGGAAATGTGTAGCTAAATAATAGCATTCAAAGGGTGAAAGAGATAATCCAGCCGCAGTCATATGTAGCTTTAGAGGTGAAAGAGCTAACTGTCCATGCTCCTGCTCCCAAATCATACATGGGATGTGTCTGAAGAAGGAAGAAGGGATAAGCAATGGAAGGTTTGCAAAATAATACAATAACTGGGGTAGCACCACCATCTCCACTAGTGCCAGGCAAAACCATTATTGAAAGTGGAAGAGAAGCCAAAAAGCAAACTGGGCTTGAAAGGAGTGCGTTGCTCTGTCTTTAATTACTGAAAAGTAACTGATTCCTAGTTAAATCTGGGGTCTAATTTTATGTGGGGAAAACACTACCATATGTGAAAGAAATACTTCTTACATTTTAAAATGTTTATCATGTTCTTAGGTTTTGCTTGTGCGATTTGCCTCCCAAATATTTTGAAGAATCTACATGTACATTAGCACTTAGGGAAAAATTAGATCACTAGTTCGGCCTTGGCTCAACTGCAAAACAATTTTAAGACATGGACAGAGTGAGCGAATGCCCATGGCACAGCTTTCCAAAGGGTCTGCCCTCTGCTCACCCTTCACAAGCACAGCCAGCACCAGCAGAATTTGGCAGGGTGGGTGGGTGCTGCTTGTTCATTCACTTGACAGTGCATCTTCTATTTCTCTCCTCTCTGCTGAGACAACTCCCCAGGTATGCAAAACTTTCAGATACTCATGGCAAGCCTGTCTTGTTTGATTTTAGGAGTTGTCCCACCTTGTTCTTCTCTTTCTAATTTATCCAGTTCTTAGCAACAACCCTTTAAATCAGTTGCTGTGGCTCTCCCATTTGTTCTTAATTTCATCCTCCTCTTTGATTCTTCTTGGTTTGCAGATCAGGATTCAAGTCCTGCAATAAATGTAGAGTCCCTGAGGTACTCTCTACTGCTGTGAGACTACAGGCATGTTGTGGGTACCTCACATGCTGGTATTAGGTTGAGGGTGTCATCCACCACATCTGGTTTACCTCATTACATTTTTTAGGTTTAAAGTCCACTGGAGGTTGAGGTGAGCCAGATGTTTTTGTTCAACCTGTCTAAACTAGCAGAAGGTCACTTACCTAAATGTTTCTCAAACTATATGCCACAGGTTTTAAAATGTTCAGAAACAATCAAAAATTGCTCCAAGAAAGGTTGGGTAAATTTGGATAGGGAGGATGCCCTTGACATAGTACTCAAGGTCATTAATTTACTATTGAACAAGGGCCTAATGTGCCATCCGAATGTAGCTTTCCTAGAGGCAATCACATAAAGACAATGTTGAATAAATAGTGATATGTAGAAAATAGTAAATTAATGCACTGATAAAGTAGTAGGAAATGACCTCTACTTGGATGTGTCTGTACAATTGAGCTTTTGTTTTGAATTTTTACCCTTTATCCTGAATTTTTGTCTTGAATTTTGACCCTTTGTCCTGAATGTTTTACGGTCCTGTCCAGAACTTGCCTCCATACCAGGTGGTCACCCTAGGTCTATGGCCATGTTCACTAGAGACTGGCAGACACACTGCATCTAGCCCACAATCCTCCCAAGTCTTGGTCAATGCTAATGTTACCAAGGATGGCATCAGGGATGTTGTCATTGATGTCAAGCTTAAGGTCATGAGCAGGGCATGGCAGGCATGATTTATGGTTTGCATGTCTTACCAAACTTGACAATTTCAGTGTTTTTTTTTAATTTAACTTTTTATGTTTTGCATTGTAACCATGATATCACTTTTAACTGTTTTAAAAAAGGATATTTGATGTTTTAAAAAACAACTCAGAATTAGAGTTCTTTTAGTATTACCCAAGATAACCATGTCTTTAGTTAAGCTTTTAAGAATTTTGACAAACTGTTGCGGGCCCCTTCTGGTCTAAAGCAGAAGTGCCCAGGCTTTGGTCTTGCATAGAACTCCCTGGGAACAATGCCTGGCCTGCAGCTAGGCTTTGCCCCAGCCCACACACTACTCATCTAATTGTGTCTTACCTTTGATCTTCAGCAATGCACTTCAGGCCTTGGACACAGGGCCTGCAGTGCAATGCTGTATGCAGCCAAGCCCAGGATCCAGTCCCCACCTCATTGAATCAGCTGTGCATGGCCTTCGGCCTTGTGTAACGAACTCTGGGCCTGATTCTAAGCTTGGCGGGCGGCAGGAGCCGCCCGCCAAGCGGGAACCGCCAGAAGACCGTACCGCGGTCAAAAGACCGCGGCGGTCATTCTGGGTTTCCCACTGGGCTGGCGGGCGACCGCCAAAAGTCCGCCCGCCAGCCCAGTGGGAAACACCCTTCCCACGAGGAAGCCGGCTCCGAATGGAGCCGGCGGAGTGGGAAGGTGCGACGGGTGCAGTTGCACCCGTCGCGAATTTCAGTGTCTGCAAAGCAGACACTGAAATTCTTTGTGGGGCCCTCTTACGGGGGCCCCTGCAGTGCCCATGCCATTGGCATGGGCACTGCAGGGCCCCCCAGGGGCCCCACGACAGCCCATACCGCCATCCTGTTCCTGGCGGGTCGGGTGTCAGAATCCCCATGGCGGCGCAGCAAGCTGCGCCGCCATGGTGGATTCCCATGGGCAGCGGAAAGTCGGCGGTACACCGCCGGCTTTCCGCTTCTGGCCGCGGCTGTACCGCCGCGGTCAGAATGCCCGGCGGAGCACCGCCAGCCTGTTGGCAGTGCTACCGCCGACCCCGGCCCTGGCGGTATTTACCACCAGGGTCAGAATGACCCCCTCTATGTCTTGCACCACTCTTCATCCTACCCATACCAGCTGTCCATGGCTTTCAGCAAAGCACAACAAGCTCTTTTCCAAAGACCTGCCAAAAAATATGGTCTCGACTCTGTCTCCAATTCCAATGAACTAGGGCCAGGCTTATAACTAGGTCCAACACAAGCTCCTTTTCGACCCCAACCTGCTGCATAGGTGGTGAGGGGGTGCAGTCTATAGTACAGTCAGGGCCGGTGCTTAATGTGTGAAAAAATGAGTGCAGGTGTCCAAAACGGTGGTAAGAAGACTACAGCTGGTGCTATTAAATGTTGGTGCATCAAATACTAAGGCTGCGTAAACTTGAATCCTGCTCATGCCTCCTTAAAGTACTACGAGGCACTCAATGCCACTTTATCTGTCTCTTGAAAGTTTCTACTTTATTCCTTTATGATGGTATTTCTGTCTTTCCTTTCCACCTTCATTTTCCTTTGTGTGTCTTTTCATTTCTTGCTCTCTGAAAATGTCTGATGAGGAAACATAAGTGCTGGCCCCCAAAAATGTGTGACGGTGGGCCCCATCGGCAAACACCGGCCCAAATTAACCACCAGCTATACCTAGAGATAGCTCCATTCTACCCAGATCAACTGTGCAGATCTTCAGCTGTGAACAGCAAGCTCTGAACACAGACAGTCTACATTTCAAAGGCATGTTCTGCAACTAGCCCCCATCCTACTAAACCAACTGTGGCTATGTTCTAGCCCTCCAGTTAGACCCTATCCCACCTAACCAGCTACTGTAAGCCTTGGATATACACAGTAGTCTCTGGGTGCAAGACCTGGACAAAAGCCAGGCCCTGCACACACTATTTCCCAACAGCTATCCTTTGCACCCAGCCCACATGTTCACAGGGATCACTGTACATTGTTTTTGTTGTGCGCAGCTGCATTGTGTGCTTTCCCTTTTTGTAAATGTTTTCACGATTGACAAGTGTAAAAAATCACTATTGTTTAAAAATATGCAGATTTAGACCCATGGATATACACCCATGGATCCAACACAAAATGTTTGTTTGTAGCGTTTGTGGATTCAGGGACTGAGACATGAATCTCTAAACAAAGACAAGGGGCCTTATTCAGAGTTTAGCAGACAGTGTACTCTGCCACAAGTGTGGTGAAGTACCTGATGAAGTACCTTTTGCCAAACCTATCATTCCCCGCCTGTATTTAGATTTGGGGAACTGCCATATTTCTGTTGGTAGGACCTCCGATGACTCTGCCGGTGAAAACCGTTGATCAACAGCCTGACTGACATTGGGCCACCAGTCATAGTACCTCAGACGATCCACCCTTTTAAGGCAAATGTTATGACATTATTTGTTCCTTTTTGTTACCGTCAGGATAAGCCTGGCAGTCTCAAACAGGAAAAGAAATAAATATCCCACGCACTGGAGAAAAACTCCCACGATATCAAGGACATTTCTTTTTTGTTGCTTTTCAAAAATAAACTTTGAGAGTTTGTTTTTGAAAAAAAATTGTCTTGCAGGAACATTAAACAATGTGCCTGCACAGCACAGCTTCAGTGCCTCTACTGGAGCTACGATGGCAGTGCCTTCTTTGAAGGCGCAGAGATCTCAACTTGCCTCAAAGAGATCTTCAAATAAGGTAGACTGTAGTGTCCCAAGTCAGCAGAGTACAACCCACCGTTGCCCTGGTGGACTGAAGTACAGACTGTCAAAGGCTAAATAAACCTCCTTCTATCTCCCATTTTCAAGCTTTATGATTTAGTGCCTTGCATCCTACAATAGTTGCTACATCATAATTTTTCTGGGGTGGCCAGCCATTTAGATCACTTTGAGCATTTATATTCTGAGGATCTGAAAATTAAAACTAAAGCAAGAATAAAAATCCCCTGTCCTTTCGGATGCTTTACATTTTCAGTTTTTGAGTGACAGACTTACCATGTCCAAGATAATGGCCAATCTGCCAAGATGTCTATAAATAACGTCTGACCTCATTTTATCCCTAGAGTATTCGGAAAAAAATGAGAAATGAATTTTCACCAAACCACAAAAGGATTGCTCGTTGGACAAGACTGTTTTACGTCATCTAAGTCTGGTGAAAATCCATAAACTTTTTTTGCTCTATCTGCAACCAAATTTGCTTATGGGAATTAGCATAGTGTTTTGCAACTTTCGCACCCCCCACCTCCAATAACTTCACACCTGCTTGATCGAGCTTCCCAAAACACTTTGACCTATTCTATGTGATTTAAAGAATCTTTGGGAAGTTTTATGCAGTTTCAACAAATAGCACTAGTTATTATCGTTTAAAAAGCTATCAATTGTTGTCAATGATGTAACCATCTCTACAGTCTCTATCACCTACTCCTATTGTTCTTCAAACAAAAGCAATATGGGGGCAGAGGAATTTCTAAATCCCTTCCATTCTCTCTCTTTGGAAAGTAAAAAAACAACGGTGGCTGGTTCATTATGGGCATTGGGTCGCTGCCCTTCAGATTGTAAACACAGGGCATCAGGTTTTCCCCAAATAAAAACAAAAGGCTTTTACTAGATTAAGCAAATGGCACAACATGTTGTCATTTTTCTTAAATTTGGACGATCTGATGCATGTTTTCTCCTGTCTACGTGTGCCCAGGGAGAGCACTGTTCATTCCAGAAAACAGTTAGCAAGTCTGCTTTGTTCTGCTAGAGGAGGGAGAGGGGAAGTACCTGGGGTGAATTGGTGCCCTGCCTGCTCTTCTGCTATCCACTCAATTACAGCCCACATATTCTAAAGTCTTGTCCCTTCTAAAGGAAACAGAACAAGATTGCCTGTGCAATTGTGAAGCAGTTTTGAACAGACAGTTTGGTGTTGCTTGCTGTATGCAGGTAATTATAATATTCTTCACAGTGCCAGCTTTTGTTTTCAATTCTTTTATGGTTAAAACGAAGCACACTGATAGAAAGAAAATGACTGTTAAGCATCCTGCCTGAAATAATGTAATAAGTTATTTAAGAAATTATGATTCTTTTATCACTGGTGACTTTCTAACTTTGCAAAAGCATTTTGTGCTGTCAGTCCAATCGTTTCATTTATTTATAAAACAATCTTTTATCTCTGCTGCGCACTGCACTTCCTCCTAAAACAGAGGTTTGTGGCTATGTTCCTTTTACCGTCTAATTAGTCAGAAGCCACATTGAAAGAAAGTTAAAAACTAATTCATTGTTTTAAGTGCATTGGGCATGTTGAGAACATTGACACTGAATGTCACAATTGCTTAATGGGATGAACTGCAGACGGCTTTTAACTATTTCTCTTCAGTTAAGAAACATCTATAGTTTGCTGAACAGCTGCTTTGATAGCGGATAAAGGCACTACAGAAAGAGACTGACACGATTCTCACATATTTATAGTATTACTGTGCTTTAAATATTCTTTTATTAACTCCCTGTGCAATTATCCTCAATGCTTTCAATTTTTCCCATAGGCTGGAGTGTGAATTTGACTGAGTCATAGCCAACATTAGCAAACAAATAATAACATAGATTGCCTGCATGTGCCAACTACTTTGATGCACTGTATGGAAAGATATTACTTTACCAGGCAATTTCTTTTCACCCAACTCCTGATTTACAAACCTACACTGGTTCCCCACCTTACAATTTCATTCCTGCTACTACCCTTATGTATCTCTATTTGCAAAATTTTAGGGCTATATACTGTCTAATTTGCTAGTGGGAGATGTTTTGTGTGTGCTTGTTCGTGATTTGTGCACAATTATCCTTTGAGCATTTGCACCCATATGTATTTTATGCCACTAGGGTGACCACTTGGCATGGAGGCAAATTCTGGACAGGAGTGTAAAACATTCGGGGACAAAGGGTCAAAATTCAGGACAAAGGGTCACAATTCAGGACAAAAGGTAAGTTTTATGGACACCTTCACGGAGAGGCCATACCCCAATTATTTATCAGTGTATTTATTTACTGTTTTTTTCACAGCACTATTTATTCACAATGACCTTTATGTGATTGCCTCTGTGTATGCTACATTCAGCGTTTTTGTAGCATATTATGCTCTTGTTCAATAGAAAACTAATGTCCTTGAGCACAGTGTCAAGAGCATCACCACTTCCTTTATATTCTATTATTTTGCAAATCCTCCTCTGCTCATCCCTCGTTCCTTCTTCAGATACCTCAACACGTCCCACGTCTGATTTGGGGGCTGGGTGTAGATTTTTCTACTTTAAAACTACCTGTGACTGTGGGTGGATTAGCCCTTCAGGACCTAAAACAATTATTTAGCTGCATAGCTCCTATGGGTATTTTGCTGGCTATCAAACACCCCCGCATAAGATGGGACTTAGCAGTAAGGACCTTAAGGAAGGCGTACTGCACTACTTATTATTTCCTATTGACCATGCTACCAAACTCCACCTAGGGATATTGCGCACAACTTTCTCTTGCTTTATTAGAACCCTTATACTCACTTACATGAAGAAGCCCTACACTCATGCCGTACCTTTACTAGACCTCCCCAGTCACGCAGGACAACTATGCTCAGGGCAACTACTTCAGTGGCATGCTATAGGCCTCAAAATTGGGGGATTTGCTTGTTGACGGCAAGCTACTAGATTTCCAAATCCTTATGGCAGACAACAGTCTTTATCCAAATCAATTCCTTTCTCAGGAACACCTTAAAATCATTAAATGCCATATTTCAAATCCCATACCCAGCACCAACCCCCACATGAGGTGTACCAGATGCTTTACACCTTAGGGACTGGCAAAAACTGATAAGATGGGTGTACAGAGCTTTCGTGCAACATGGCAATCACTCCAGGGCTACTCTCCATACTAACTGGGAGACTGACACCGCAAAACCTCTGCACAATGAACAGTGAGCTTAAGTATTAGAATATCTCCACAGAGTATCCTGGGGGTCCTGTTTTAAATGTATTAAATTTCATATTCTGAACTCAGCCTACCCTACACCTGGCTGAATCAACAAAATAAACCCAGGAGATGCAGGTGCATGTCCTCGCTGTATGTAATTAGATGCCAATTTGCTGCATATGTTTTGTTTTTGCCCCATACTCCTTTCATACTGACAGAGAGTTTGATAGATCCTGTTGAACAGAATGAGCTGTGCACTAACAACTTCCCCTGAACTGATCCCCACCCTAGGTTCGAGAAACCCTCCATCAGATTCCTCAACCTGGCTCTGTCTTCAAAACACAATTTTACATTGCACTGGAAGAAATCACTTTCTTTGCATAAGTTAAACCAAGGTCTCGTTCTCTTGGTTTCGATCTGAGAACATCCTGTTACACAGAGAGGAATGAGCTGGTTTGAGAAAATATTTTATTCCACAGATGTGGGATACTTTGGTGCAGGGCCTTAAAGACTGAACTGAGGATGCTACTGTCCCCCTGTAATTCACCCCTGACACAAACACTCTCAGTTTCTATATGCTACTTGTTTATGCCACATCTGAGCAACAACACAATACAGTGGTTAAGGGCCCCTGTCTCTAACACACTGGCAAAATGTCCCCACTAGAACACTTTCTTCTAAGCACTACAGGTCTCTTCGCTCTGGTTCCCTACCCTGATAGCTAAGGCAGTGCGACTGGGCAGGGGTGTGGGGATGGATTGTTTATTATGGGTCAGTTTGTTACACAGAACAATATAAAACTCATGGGCTAACTCTTCTTAAATAGCCCAGCACTGTTCTTCTGTAAATGTATGATGGAATCTATTGCTACATTTATGACTACTATCATACTATGTAACCAGGGCACGAGTCAAGGTACATGTGGGTAGACGATCTCTAGCCACTCTTTTCACAGGGTGGATGCCATCTACACTGTCAAGAGGTTGTGCCCTACAGAAATATGCCACACCTGTCCTTATGTATTTTTCAGCAGCACATGCACGTTGTCTGGCGCCTCGGGCACCTCACACTTAGATGCAATGGAGGGGAAACAAAGGCCCACAGCCTATCACTTTACAGATACTTAAAAGAGGCATGTTTTACTTTGTTCAATTCCTGCATATAAGAGATATGCATGCACTGTAAGAATGTCAGATAACAATTTAAATACCACTATTTTGTTTAATTTATTTTACAGTGCTATAGTGCTACTTATCTCATTGTAGGGTGCAAGAGCACTGTATATCACACCTACACATTATACAATGTTAATAAATTGTGTGTGTGAATCAATGTACAGGATGTGTTACACAGACAGTGAGAGTTACATGGTGGAGGAGCCACATGTCCTTCATAGCTCACTGTGCTATACTGTAAGTATTACTGCAAGTACATAAAATAAAAATCTGTCATCTGCGTGTAACATAATGTGCTTTGCAAGTGGCACATTTACTGCCACTTTTCTCCATGTTGCCAATTTCTTTGTGCTGGGGTTTAAAAAGTAAATGCAGAAGATGAAGCCCTGATTTTCGGTGTTGCTTCACTTTTTTAGCACATCCCTGATGCAAAATCTAATTTGTTATATATCGCAATGTGCTCAAACATACTCATGATAGACCCACTAAACATATGTGTCAGGTCTTAAGATCTAATGTCACCTCTTGTGAGGTCACTTCACTGTGAAGTCATGCACAGTGATGTCACACGCATACTGCCTACCTTGGTTAGCCCTCTCCAACCCCTTTTTCTTGTTTTAGGACTTGTGTCCTGTATGTAACCTCTTTTGGCATACCACAAAATCTTTGGAAAATACGTTACATTAACGTGAACATTTCTAAACATAAATTTTAAAACATTCATGAACCCTCCCTCTTGACAACACCAGGAGTGAAAAAAAGGTGAACCAATTATCTGTTGCCCCTTACATTATAGACAATATTATCATTATCTGTGGTGAAAGATTACAGGCTAATAAAACATACAAGTGAGTATTTTTTTGGACACAGTCCATCTTAAACTGAATTATGTGAAAGTGCTCTCAAATGTCACTATCAAGTAAATTAGACACATGAAGTTCATTGATTTGACTTATATCACACAATTTAGTCATGCAGGGAATCCAGAATTTGAAATAAGTCTTCCCGGTAACACATAGTGCACTTAAGCCACTGACTAGATTAATATATTTTACTCAATTCCCTTTACAACCAGAAGACAGTGTTTTTGTACTTTTCTGTAAGATGAGTAGTACACTATAAGACAGATCACAGGTTAATCTGACACAATATCTAGAAAATAGTAAAGGGTCCATAATGAAGGTAAGGGACACCACATGCTAAAATCACTGGATGGCACTGGATCATCTCTCCTTGTTAATTTGTCGGCTTGCCAAATTATAAGCTATTCATTGCAGTGGTTGAAGTGCATTAAAAAAGTATCAACACTACAATGGGGACTGGATTAGTGAGCCCAGAGGTGGAATCAAAGGTGTGGCCAAAAATAAAAATATATTCTGTAACTATTTTGTTGATCTTCCACTATCAAGTAATTACATATAAAATTGTGCACGCCTTAACTGAAAATAAATGAAAGTTAAACAGTGGGAAATACACTATTTTATGTTATGAAATCTCCATTGGTTAATGTGATCACTACAGTACAGATTTCTATGTGTGCAAATAGAGACTCGTAGAATTGAATCCTGTATTGGGCAGCAGGGAAGCGTGACGTATTTTTAGTGCTAGAAGGTCCCTGAAAGCAATGTGAATGTTTAAGTCATTTTTTAAATGTGCACTATACTTAATATAATCTAGGCTGCCACGTAATGTGCATTTAAATTTAGGTTAAAGATAAAAAGTACTTTTAAGGTATAGATTTCAGAAATATATGCAAATAATACATCATGCAAACATGTTTTATAACTGTCCCTTAAAACACCCACCCCACAGCTGATCTTGGAACACCCTTATAATACTTCTCAAAAAGAAAATCTCTTTGTCTTCTGGGAGCTTCAATTGACTCCATTAATTGACATCTAAATGGACTCTGGAACACCAGTTACATTTATAGGTTAACCAACTGCACTGATTTGCAATTCTTAGTGGAAGCAGACACCCTGGAAAGAAGGCTAGTTTCTTGTTTATCTGTCCGCCCCTCCCTCGGGAACACAGCTCAGGAGACTTCCTCCCTTTCACTTCAGCTGGGGAATCACAATAATGTAACTTTGGTTATTTAGCTTGACGGCTGAATTACAGACAAATGCCATCTATTAAGACGTCTGTCGCGGACAGCAGGCATTAGGCCTAATTTGAGGACATTTTGTGAAAATTACAGACAGGTTGTGACCCTTTACACTACATCTGTTCCAGATTTCACTGGCCGCCACTGGCAAACAAGCATTGGCGGAGCCAGTGGATCAGGCCTTGGTTGCCAGTCTTTGGCTTTATCAATCCGTTTTTGTCATTGCTTTTGGAAAGCCTTATTGTTGGGAGAGCTACCATGCCCTTGCCAATATTAAAAAAAGAAATCGGCCAAATACAAAAACATGTTTACCGTCTGAAAAAACACAGATTACCATAATGGTCCCTAGCAATGAAGGGAACTATTTTGAGTGTGGGAGTGCTCCCCGTGAAAGAGCGGAATACCATCGCTAACGCTGAAGATAGCCAATAATTGGTGTGGTTGACCCATTTCCCCATGCTGAATGCTATATGGGGCTGAAGAAACGTGAATGACGTAATAACGGACCAATGAATGAACAGGTCTGTCTGAAACCACAGTGTATTTATTACATGTATAATTTTAATGAAATCAAAAATGTCTCTGCTAATTTTAGACATAAAAAGGGACATTAATACATCATATAACGATCAATCCTGGGCACTTTGAACAAATGGGACTATAAAAAAGAAATAAGTAAGCAATGGTATTTATGTTTAATTCTCGTAGGACATTTTTTTTCTTGAGGGCCTAAATGGCTGTGATACCGGCGCAAGGGCACCAGCATGTCTGGCTCCCTGAAGCAGCTCTGATTTTCACTTCCATAACAAACCTGCAGGGATAAAATATTGCGTTTATTGATCGATAACTGTTCAAGTAATGCGTGGCATCCCTCCAGTTTCCTGCTACAACGCAGCCTCTGGTCTGGAACGGGCTATCAGCCTCCTGGCAAAAGGTAGGGAGAGCAGGCGTAGATTTATAGTTTCTTTCGTTCTGTGTTTGTTTTTGTTTAAAAGAAAGGGGAAAAACTCAAGGCCGAATTGATTTTCAGAACTTTATAAATTGCACACACATTTTCCTTGATGATTGGTGTGCACGACCCTGGATAGCGGCGCTGGTAGAAAAATAACAGCAATTTCTCTTATCAGGCAATGGCCATTTCACGTTTGTTTCCGGCTGAAAAATGCACCCCAACCAATCTCCCAGCTTTACTTGTAAGTAATACTCCATAAAACAAACCTTAATTTGGCCTAAACGAGCAATTCTCTGCTCGATTAATGGGTATCCCCACACTTTTAAAAAGATCCCTCCTGATTTCTTCTCCCAGTTCCCCAAGGCACTTGGTGCAAGTTTTGAACGCCACGATTGGGTTAGAAATACAAACAAACTTGGTCAAAGCCAATAGAGCATGCCTTTATAATGTGAGTGCCAAGACTTGCCAGTGCATATACATAAAGTACTGCTTAAACTCAAGTAAAAGAAAGAAAAACATTTCAAAATACTGAAGGAAAAACAAGTGCATACCTTAAGCGATTTTCGCAGGCATCGTCTGAGCCATTGGATGTCTGAAACAGATTCCCATTCCAAAAAAAAAACAAGTCTGCTGAGCAAGTAATACATGCTTCTGGTGGCAAACATAGCTCCAGGCAGATAACGTATGGTATGATTTCCAAGAGTATTCAACAACTTTAATCACAGCTCTATGTTTGAGGAGACAAGGGAGATTTTGGCCCATATTTATACTTTTTTAGCGCCGCATTTGCGTCATTTTTTTATTCAAAAGCAGCGCAAACTTGCAAAATACAATTGTGGCCCATATTTATACTTTTTTAGCGCCGCCT